>NC_090932.1:1674262444-1674959319 GCF_040938575.1 Ambystoma mexicanum
GTTTCCGGGTGTGTCTTTCATGCTCCCACTGTCACTGTCTCGCTTCTCGGTAATGTTGCAGCTCACGGAGCCTTCAGTAGCACCCCAAGGCAGCAGCAGGCCGCACCCAGTCAACAGAGCAAGCCTCAAAATTCCCGCAAAATAAAAGACCGTCACAATTGCCCTTATATGCCCAGGTGCAGTTACAATACTCCCAACGTTTTTCTACTTGTTAACTCAGAGCACTGATAATAATAGGAGAGCTGTGTTAAATATATTCCAGGGTGCAACTAATAGGAGGGTGCGCAATATGACAGCCATAATGCCAAGGCGCAATCTGGCACCTTGTCAGTTTAAACACTGGCATGGCACATTCAGCAATGCCGAGTTTTTAACCTTCCCGGCTGATCACACATTGCCGTGATGTTTTCAGTAATGCCATCCTAGCTTTCCTGCCATCAAGAACATTGCTGTGTAGCCATCAATTTGCCTTAGAAATTTCCCATGCCAATTTTGACAGCGGCAGGACAGTTTTGCTCCACTTTACTCAGTTGGTTTCTAAGCGCAGACCCGGGGATCGAACCTGTGTTGCTCAGACGAGCACGTTTCTCCTGAGCTATCCTCCCGAGAGGGAGCCCCACCAAATGATGAGGTCAGTTTCAAAAGGCCTCCACTTAATAGTCAAGCCCTTGCCAGCAGTGCTATGCTTGTGTTGAACGTAAGCACATTGGCATGTGAGTTCTGATGCCTGGTTCAGATGGCCCCAGAATGTCTCTAATAAACCTTAAGGCCAGTGTCACGGCGCCCTGTCATTGCTGAGCTCGGTTAATTTCCCTAACGTGTCATTTCCACCAGGCCCGTGGAAAGCGAACATGCTTCCAGAAATGCCAGTGTTTCCCCAGTTCAGCCCACTATGCCAATGTGCTAATGTTTGTTCATATGTTATGTGTACAGCTTGCAGTAAGGAGAACGTGGTGTCTGCCAGATTTTGGAACAGCAGCCGATGGTAACTGTTATAGAAACCGCCAAGTGTTGGATTGGTGCAAATTACCGTGTAGAAGCGGTGGGGCCGGTGCAGCGATAACACCATTATCACACCACCCTCTACAGTGCCACCAGGAAATTGATGCCAGTTTCATATTGCTTTCCTAAAACACAACTATTCAACACTGCCAACAGAAAGTGGCGCCAGGCAATTTTGAAGCTGTCGGCTGACTACTGACCGCTGCCACTTTCACATTGTCTCCAGAATACTTCAGCGTGCCCCTTCCCTTTGTCCAGGACATTGCACCAGGTGTTTTTGATTTGCCTCAAACAATCAGACTCTGCTGCTTTCACAATGCCACCGAAGAACTCCCTCGTGCCATTTTCAAAATGGCCCAAACAAATTCACAATGCCCCATCCCACGTCAAAAATGCGCCAAGAAAGTTGTCTGGTGCCACGTTCACAACATCCCAGATAGTTGCTGTGTGACACTTGTCCAATTTACAGAGGCAATTGGCCTTGCCACTTTCACATTGCCCCGGAAAATGGTGCACCAAAGCACGCGTGCGCACACACGAGTGCGCTCGTGCCAAACACCAAAATATTTGCCAGCACCATATCAGTGTGTTATCCCTCGCTGTATTCTCTCTGGCATTGACCAGGCAGGCACACTTGCACTACTGTGAAGATGGGGTCACCCAGTTTAGTTTAGTTCATTAATTTACATAGCGCCGATATAGGCCGATGGGCATTAGGACGCTACACAGTACAATACAAACAATAAAGAGCACACATAACACCATAAAATACACGTTACACATGGAACCAGAAGGCATACACTACAGAATTAAAACAATTAAACAAAATTACAAATAATTAATTAATCCCAATCCTTGGGTTGGAGACAGATGACGGATTGGTCAGGTTTTTACATAAACTCAAAAATGAGGTCAGACTGCCATGACCACAACCTATGAGAATACAGCGAGTGTTGTTCCTGGTGCACCATTCCAAAAGTCTACAATCCTGTCCTCGGACACTCCCGTGCCCCACCTTAGAGTGCAACCACGAGAAGGCCTTATTTCTGAGTGCTTCTCTGGTGTCACTCCTCTCTGGTGGTCCTCTCTCTGAAGGGAATATGATATCGCCCAGCACTGGATGCCCACTTTCTCCTGCAAGGACCGGGTTTATACCTCTGGCTGTGGATGAGGCATGGGGGGAGGGGGGGCGGGGTGCTGCGGTTGAAGGAGCCCCTTTGCTTCGTAGCAATACTTGCGGCCGGCCGTATGGAGCAAAGCTACACACGCAAGCCGGCAGCCCCAGGATCCTTGACACAATGTGCAGCTCATGAAGGCAAATGCAAAGACAGCACAGTGCAACACGCAAGCAGTGTCTAGTGCAACATAGTTGCAGTGTGCCGGGACCTGGAGGGGACTTGACATGTTTAGCCACGCAGGGGTGTTGCTAGGTCTGGAAAAGATCCGGGGCTAAGCTAATGTCAGGACAGGCAGGACTGGGGCTAGCTAGCCTTTTGATTGTAGCCCCTGAGCTTCTATCGCGGGCTATAACCAAAAGACCCGGGGCTATAGCGCCCCCAGATATCCCCAGCAACGCCTCTGAGCCAGCGGCATCGGGGAGTGAAGCTCTTTCCACCATATTCATGGGCCACCGCGGTAGACACAAGAGCTGTCCTTCAAGGCGAGAAGGTGGGAAGACCCTCAATGCAGGTCGGCCAGGACCTGTGGTTCTGCTTAATGTTTGCCCATTGCTTTTGAAGAAAGTCATCCAGTTTCCTTATTCAAGGGTTTATATGCGATTTGACGTGGTTTAAATTGGAGTCCGGAAGTTAGGGCCAGGCCCCAGTGGATCTCCCTCGAAGGCAGCTAACCCATTGGTTTTGTGTCGAAGGCAGCTAACCCATTGGTCGTGTGTCGAAGGCAGCTAACCCATTGGTCGTATGTCGAAGGCAGCTAACCCATTGGTCGTATGTCGAAGGCAGCTAACCCATTGGTCGTGCGTCGAAGGCAGCTAACCCATTGGTCGTTTGTCAAAGGCAGCTAACCCATTGGGCGTGTATCGAAGGCAGCTAACCCATTGGTCGTGTGTCGAAGGCAGCTAACCCATTGGTCGTGTGTTCCAAGCCTCAAGTGAAAGCAGCCGCCCGCTTGCCTTATCTTGTCCTACTTCAGGTGCCTACAACCTTTGGCTATTCAGATCTTTTGGACTACAATTCCCATCAGCCCAGGCTAACATAGCCTATGGTGCGCATCATGGGAGTCGTGGTCCAGAACATCTGGAGAGTCAAATGTTGCAGACCGCGGCATCTACTTGGAGAGAGCTGAATGCCGGGGAGCAAAAGTTTTGTCCTGCTCTTCTTCCACCAGGTGACTGCACCCCATGCTTAGGTCCTATGCCTGTTATTTAGTTTGATTTCCAATAGGTTCTGAAATTAGGTGGGGTTTGTGGTTGGGGGTTTACGCTTACCCTGGCACCGAGGGGCAGTGCATGCTCACTGAAAGGCAGGCTGGGACACACAGCGCCACCCTGGGGTGAGCTACAGCAGGTCCCAGCCAGTCATCCCAGTTTTTTCTGGTTTGAGCTCTTGTTGTACTTGTAAGGATTGCAACAGAACATTGTTCAACCATTTCTATTGTTTTCCGCAGGAGAACTTTTGGATGGACAGCGAGGTCTGGTTCCGTCCAACTTTGTGGATTTCGTTCAGAATGAGGACTTGCACGTGTCCAGCTCTCTGGGCAGCGAGCAAGACCAGAACTGCATCAACCATGCCAGCCTTGGTTCGCAGGACGAGACCATCCTGGAAGCGAAGCCACCAAATTTCTTGGAGACCAGCGCGGTGAACAATGGCTCAGGGACCCTGGACATGAACATCGACGAGATTGGTGAAGACATCGTGCCTTATCCTAGGAAAATCACCCTCATTAAACAACTTGCCAAAAGTGTGATTGTGGGATGGGAGCCCCCGGTCGTGCCGCCGGGTTGGGGGGCTGTGAAAAGCTACAATGTCCTAGTGGACAAGGAGATGCGGATGAGTGTGGACGTTGGAGGCAGAACTAAAGCCCTCATAGAAAAGCTGAACCTGGCTACCAGCACGTGCCGGATATCCATCCAGAGCGTCACGGAACGCGGGCTCTCCGACCACCTCCAGTGCTCGCTCCTGGTGGGGAAGGACGTCATTGTGGCACCTTCCCAACTCAAGATGGACAATGTGACCCAGTCGTCTGCCGAGCTCTCCTGGGTGCCCACGAACAGTAACTACAGCCACGTCATCTTCCTCAACGACGAGGAGTTCGACATTGTGAAGGCCGGCTGCTACCGCTACCAGTTCCTCAATTTGAAACCGGGCGGGGTCTACAAGCTGAAGTTACTGGCCAAGCCCCACCAGATGCCCTGGCAGCTCCCACTGGAGCAGAGGGAGAAGAAGGAGGCCTTCATTGAGTTCTCCACATTGCCTGCAGGTAGGGCTCATTCTATTCTATGTGTATTCATCTTGCGGCACTGACAGGTTCATGTCCCCCAATCATGTCTGGTCACTTTCCTCTTACACCCCACCCTTCTGATGCTTAGCCTGTTGAGCCTGTAGCCTTCTGCTTGCCAGGACCACCCGAAGAGTCAAATAATGGTCTAAGGATCCAAGGACCATCCATGAAGTCTCCCGGTGCATGCTAAATGTAGGTGCACCGCACCCATGGCATTGTGTTGTGTGCTTGTTGGACTTGTTGAGAGCTCTGTGTGATGCTTCTTCGTCCATCCAATGTGGGCTCTTCCCTGGGGAGAACCTGATTGAGTAGTTGTGGCTCTCAGGATGTGGTTGGGTGGTAAGTTCAGAGCTCTGCCTGGTGCAGTGTCCACTCTCTCTGGTCTCTTTATGTCTGGGAGAAAGTGGGTCATTGTCTGCCTGTTGAGTAGAAAAATGGGCACAGCTAGACCCTGGCAGCACCTTTTCCAGACCCTTGTGTTTGTGCGCCAGACCCTGGCAGCACCCACTATGTTGTGCCAACACTGACCATGCCTTGACCTATGGCACGGATGCAACACAAAGGCACTGACAGCAGTTACTCTATTCTCTTAGTATAACGCCTTGACAATATCTATTGTTTAAACATTAGACCTGGTCAGCACATACTGATTTGTGTAAAATAATAAGTGCCAGCACCTATTGTGGCATGGAACAATGTATTCAAACAGCACCTGCTGTGTTGTGTTAACATTCACCCCGTCAACACCTATTACCTTGTGTTAACATTAAATCTGCTAAGCACCTTGCTTGTTGTGTTAACTTTGTCCAGTTAAGTAGATATTGTATTATGTTAACATTAGATTGGATCATCACCGGTTGTGTTAACACTGACACAGTCAGCACCTACTGTGTTGTGTCAACAGTAATCATGTCAGCGTCTATTTTGTAACGTTAACATTGCCTCTGTCATCAGCTGTAGTGTTAGGGACCCACTAAGCACATTGGACCCACTAAGCACCTTGACCATACCAGCTTCTATTGTTAACATTGGACCCACTAAGCACGTTGACCATATCAGCTCCTATTGTTCTGTGTTAACACTGGACCCACTAAGCACCATGACCAGATCAGCCTCTATTGTTCTGTGTTAACACTGAACCCACTAAGCACCTTGACCATATCAGCTTCTATTGTTCTGTGTTAACACTGCACCTACTAAGCACCGTGACCATATCAGCTTCTATTGTTCTGTGTTAACACTGGACCCACTAAGCACCTTGACCATATCAGCTTCTATTGTTCTGTGTTAACACTGGACCCACTAAGCACCGTGACCATATCAGCTTCTATTGTTCTGTGTTAACACTGAACCCACTAAGCACCTTGAAAATATCAGCTTCTATTGTTCTGTGTTAACACTGGACCCACTAAGCACCTTGACCATATCAGCTTCTATTGTTCTGTGTTAACACTGGACCCACTAAGCACCTTGACCATATCAGCGTCTATTGTTCTGTGTTAACACTGGACCCACTAAGCACCATGACCATATCAGTTTCTATTGTTCTGTGTTAACACTGGACCCACTAAGCACCTTGACCATATCAGCTTCTATTGTTAACATTGGACCCACTAAGCACCTTGACCATACCAGCTTTTTTTTTAAATTTTAATAATTTTTATTGAGGTATGTAGTATACAATCATAAAGTCATAACTTCATAGACATAATGCAGTGAAACTTTTACATGAGAATAGATTAAACAATGGTAAAATGGAAGTGTTCCAATAGAGCAATTAATTAATTACACTGTGTACAATGTGAAGTTGGGCATACAAGGAACAAATTGTCAATAAAATTGAAAACTTACGCAAAAGAACTATAGCACAGTGTTGTGCACAACTTAGTATGGAACAAATTCTGCATTATGATGTCTAAGTGGGGGGGAGGACAAACATAAGACTGACATATGAAAAACACGACATATGGGGGGAGAGGGGAGCAAGGGAGGTGGTAGGTATTGATGAAGAGAGGCACATGGGCATATAATACAGTAAATATTCAGTTAAGTGACCAGATTAGTATTCGCATATAATAATGATCTTGGGAGCATCAAAGGAGTGTGAGAGATTTGGAGAAGTCACATTCCATGCGTGGTTACATTCTCTAGAATCAAATATATTTCAACATCAGCAAATAACTCCCAACATGTTTTCTTCTTTATACATAGAGCTTTCATTACACCAGCCAAATTATTTCTATCCAATATTAATGACAATGACAATTGTTGGACTTGTGGAGCTACCCCTGCATCGTATGAGCACATGTTCTTCTCATGTCCCTATACCCTTAAGTTTTGGCAACAAGTATGGAAATACCTTAACTCTATTTTCTTCACCGATATAGCACTTTCATTTATGAATATTGTTTTAGGTAGCCTGGCAGTTACCACCCACTTGTCATATGATGCTTCCAGGCTCTATGATCTCTTTATTTGTTTGGCTATGAAGAGTATAACTGCCAATTGGAAAGACTCTCATTCCTTATGTATAAGAAGCTGGTGGAATAACATTTGTCTCACGCAAAAGATGGAAATGTGTACGGCAAACAACCTTAACTCTATACCTAAGTTTAATGCTAAGTGGTCATTTTTCACTCGATTTCTGAACCATTTTAATGTGACCATACCAGCTTCTATTGTTAGCATTGGACCCACTAAGCACCTTGACCATATCAGCTACTATTGCTCTGTGTTAACACTGGACCCACTAAACACCGTGACCAGATCAGCTTCTATTGTTCTGTGTTAACACTGGACCCACTAAGCACCGTGACCAGATCAGCTTCTATTGTTCTGTGTTAACACTGGACCCACTAAGCACCTTGACCAGATCAGCTTCTATTGATCTGTGTTAACACTGGACCCACTAAGCACCTTGACCATATCAGCTTCTATTGTTCTGTGTTAACACTGGACCCACTAAGCACCGTGACCAGATCAGCTTCTATTGTTCTGTGTTAACACTGGACCCACTAAGCACCTTGACCATATCAGCTTCTATTGTTCTGTGTTAACACTGGACCCACTAAGCACCGTGACCAGATCAGCTTCTATTGTTCTGTGTTAACACTGGACCCACTAAGCACCTTGACCAGATCAGCTTCTATTGATCTGTGTTAACACTGGACCCACTAAGCACCGTGACCATATCAGCTTCTATTGTTCTGTGTTAACACTGGACCCACTAAGCACCGTGACCAGATCAGCTTCTATTGTTCTGTGTTAACACTGGACCCACTAAGCACCTTGACCATATCAGCTTCTATTGTTCTGTGTTAACACTGGACCCACTAAGCACCGTGACCAGATCAGCTTCTATTGTTCTGTGTTAACACTGGACCCACTAAGCACCTTGACCAGATCAGCTTCTATTGATCTGTGTTAACACTGGACCCACTAAGCACCTTGACCATATCAGCTTCTATTGTTCTGTGTTAACCCTGGACCCGCTAAGCAGCGATTGTGCTGTGTTTACACTGGCGCTGTCAACACCTGCATGAGACCTTCTCAGCAGCTATTAGGTTGAGTTGGCATTCGCCCCGCTTGCACCTATTGTGTTGTGTGGACATGGATGGGTTCGGCACCTATTATGTTAACATTGCCAGTTTCCGCTCATATTGTGTTGTGTTGCCATTAGACCCACTTCGGCACATATTGTTCTATGTTGTGTTAGCTCCCAGTTGCTGCTGAAGTGTGCTGACCTATTTTCTTTAAATGACCCGTTGGCTGCAGGAAGTTGTGCAGAGCTGATTATAACGATTAATGTCGAATTGTGTTTCTTCAAAAGCAGATGTGTGTTCTCGTACTTTGTGCCACTAGCCACGGTAACACACTTTCCATCAGATGCAAACAGGGCAGTTCATGTCACGATATGGGATTGTAGGTGCTCATTTTATGCCAAGTGCTTGGAAAGCCGGGCTTCAGTGTGATGGGCACCGACCTCCATCACTCTGCTTGTCATTATGTCACATGGAGCACAGGAATATGTGTTGTCGTTTTCCATTGTGAACTGCACACGCAGTGCTGTTCCAGTTGCAGCTTACACTCCACGACCTTTCGGCTGATTTAGGATTTGTCAATAGTATGTAATGGAGCTATGCCAACGAGGAGCATAGTGGCACTGCCAGTCTAGGAATCTCCAACTGGCCACTTACTGGGAATCTCAAACTCTGAGCCCCGTTTCTACCCCTATCTCCTATCTCTCCCTTTCACTTCCTCTCTCTTTCTGTTACTCGCACCTTCTACCAACTCTTACTCTTTTATCATGCACTCTCTCTATTTCTGCACTCTAATGTTCACTCTCAGAACCACACGCGTCACCTTTCACTCTGGGACCACTCTCTCTCATAAGCAGTACCTCACCTGCACTCACATGCACCAGCTCCAGACTTTCTAGCCCTCTGCTCCACCTTCTGCCATCCTCCTAGTCGCTCAGTCCACCGCTACCCCTCCTGACCTCACCCTAACACCTTTCCCTCTGCTGTGTGCATGCATGCACGCCTCTATCGCTATGATCTCTTGGTTTCCTGTTTCCGCCCTTTCCCATTGGTTCCCTGTGTCACCTGATCTCTGGAGGCAGTCTCCTCTAGGCGTTTCCCCATGGACGGGTGTTTATACACAGGTGAGGCACTGCCACCTTTCTGTTCCCCGATCTTCATGCAGCCCAATCAGCGTGGGGTTCACTTACTGGTTTCCCCGCCTTCTCTCTGTGTTTGGGGGCTACATTCGGGGGCGGGAAGAAGGAAGTTGCCTTGATTGGGGGCTTCGTCTTCGGTGCCTTTCTGTCTCTGCTCGTTTGTTTGAGTTCCCACCCCGTTGGATTCTGGATCTTGCAGACCTGAAACGAATAAAAGAGAACACTGCCCAGAAAAGAGGCCAGTAGATATCGGGGGATCGGGGAGTGCTCTGACACCTATGGATGTGTAGCGCTATATAAGAAATACATTATTATTATTAACAGTGGCCCTGCCATGCACAACTAACCACACTCAGGGGTTCAGCGACTGGGTCCTCCAACTCCCTCGACCCACCCGCAGGACTGGTTCTGACGTATGCCCGAGTGGGTCTACCCCCAGGTCGGGCATATGTCACGCAGGCTTGGCAGAAAACTGGAATTCCATCAGTCAGAAAACAGTATTTCAAATGGTTTTGAGCCACCTCTTGTCTTGGTGATAATAGACTCTTCTCGGAGCCTTTTTACAGGCTCTCTGCTGTTTTTTCAGTAAGGTAATGTTCTTTAGAGTCCTTCATCAACATGTCAGAGAAGCAATGTTCTTCAGAGGCTCAAGAGTCTTCTTTATGGGAAAGCAAACAGGGTACTTTCCCTGGGTGCTTACACTGGGAGGGCCCACCATGCATGGCTGCCTGATACAATGAATGGTCACGTTGTAGGGGTTCACCCAAAAAGACTGATAAAAATTGTTCGAATGTGTGTCTTGGCCAAATTTTGGCAGTTCAAAAAGTCAGAATAGCCGAAAGGTTCGATCGCACATTCGGTGCGGGGGGCTGCAGGGGTGTCCCCCGCACCATTGCTCACTATATTCAGAGCGGTGGATGCGGGGGTGTCCCCCGTAGTCATCCCAAAAAAATGAGCTGCGTGGGTGTCCCCCACAGCTGTCCCGAAAAAAAAAAGAAAGGACCCTGCAGTGCCATTCCTGATCATGGAAGTGAAAGGGAACAGGCTTTGCAGGGACCAGCGACTCAGCAGCAAGGTAAGTATGGTGTGGGGGGTGTTGGGGGTGTGGGTAGGGCAGTGGGTGGCGGTGTGGGCAGGGGTTTGGCCAAGACAGAAATGTTCAGGGGAGAAAATACCGAAGGTTATTTCAAAAAAATAATCTTCGGTCTTTTCTCCCTCGAACATTTGAAAGCACGTGCTCGACCAACTGGAAGGGGATATTTCTTGACCTCACTGGACCTGGAGGACACCTACTTCCGCGTCCCCATGGCTGCCTCATACAAAAGGAAGTGTCTATTTTTTACAAAACATAAATAACACGCCGTGATATTGCATAGGGTGCTGCTCAGGCTCTGAACCTGTTCCCTGGAAATAGTTGGCAGGTATGTTCCGATCTGATCAATTAGCCCTGTAATCCGTGTTGTGTTCACTGTAGTACATATAGTTTCTGCCTTCACAATAGCACCACTCGTTTTGTTTTCATCTTTCTAGTGATAAGCGCAATAATCAAAGGTGAAATGCATATTGATATATTTTGGTGCCACAATGGCTTAGAAGATAGCTCAGTGTGTTAAGCACTCGTTGCCGAGATCTTTGTTCATACGCCACAACACATTACGAAATCCCGACAAGGCCGACTCAGCACTAGTTAAAAGAAACCAATATAATATCAGTACAGTGCATATTGTCACAGGTAGCAACAAAATCCCACAACCAAATATCAAGCTCAAGGATTTAATTTGAAAGTAGAACAATCTATATGAGGCAAGTCACACATGCCACAATGCCAGCTAGTAACCATCGTTGGAAGTTAACCTCCAGTTCAGAGCCACAACAATAGGGCACTGCGGGCATGCAAATTAGCTCAAATGCAAGCCTTTTGCTCCAGAAAATTGGCTTTGTCTTACAGGGCAGTCCTACGTTGTACATAGCTTAAGCAACTCATGACAAACATTTCTCAGGGCTGAATGTGATAGTTGCTTCAACAGCTTCAACAAGCGTTTTGGAAGCCCTCTTGATGACCACCTTAAGAGGGTCCCTCGATCTTCTCCCAACCTTCCCTTGCACTCCCTCCACCCTAGCTCAGGCGTCCCTTCTTTTCCAGAGGTTATAGCTGTCAATTGCCAACACTTACTGTGTTCTCTCAGTCTCCTTTGAAGGGAAGTTCTAAAGGCCATCACATTTATTTTTATTTTTTTAATTTTATTATTTAAAGCGTGGACCTAGCTCGAGAGCAGTGGAGTGCTCTACAGAGTGTGTGCAGCCAGCGTTTGAGGTGGCATCTTTTAACAGTAGTGCAGCACCGTGAGTTGCTCTATGTGTGTTGGTCTGTGAGTCCATTGGAATTAGTCCTTGGTCAGGTGTTGAAAAGGCCATGCTTTGAGAGATTTGTGAAACTAGAGAATTGTGGGGGCATTCCAAGCTGACACCGGGATCGTGTGCCACCAGATATGAGGAGTTTAGCCATCAGGTACGTTGGTGTGCTACTCGTGACTGCTTTGCAGATGATGTACGCTGCCTTGAACAATATCCTGGCCTTGAGTGGAAGCAGGTGTAGTTTGTTTTCGGATGCATTCTGACCCGGCACCAGGATCGTTTGCCACCAGATATGAGGTGCTTAGCCGTCAGGTACGCTGGTGTGCTACTGCTGACTGCTCTGCAGATGATGCATGCCATCTTGCACAGTGTCCTGGCCTAGAGTGGAAGCTGGTGTAGTTTGTGTAGGATGCATTCTGACCCAGCACTGGGATCGTGTGCCACCAGATATGAGGAGCTTAGCCACCAGGTACGCTGGTGTGCTACTCATGGCTGCTTTGCAGATGATGTACGCCGTCTTGAACAGTATCCTGGCCTGGAGTGGAAGCCGTTGTAGTTTGTGTAGGATGCATTCTGACCCGGCACGGGGATCGTGTACCACCAGATATGAGGATCTTAGCCACCAGGTACGCTGGTGTGCTACTGGTGACTGCTTTGCAGATGATGCATGCCGTCTTGAACAGTATCCTGGCCTGGAGTGGAAGCCGTTGTAGTTTGTGTAGGATGCATTCTGACCCGGCACGGGGATCGTGTACCACCAGATATGAGGATCTTAGCCGTCAGGTACGCTGGTGTGCTACTCATGGCTGCTTTGCAGATGATGCATGCCGTCTTGCACAGTGTCCTGGCCTGGAGTGGAAGCCGTTGTAGTTTGTGTAGGATGCATTCTGACCCGGCACGGGGATCGTGTACCACCAGATATGAGGAGTTTAGCCGTCAGGTACGCTGGTGCGCTACTCATGGCTGCTTTGCAGATGATGCATGCCGTCTTGCACAGTGTCCTGGCTTGGAGTGGAAGCCGGTGTAGTTTGTGTAGGATGCATTCTGAACTGGCACTGGGATTGTGTGCGACCAGACATGAGGAGCTTAGCCACCAGGTACGCTGTTGTGCTACTCATGTCTGGTTTGCAGATGATGTACGCAGTCTTGAACAGTATCCTGGCCTGGAAGTGGAAGGCAGTGTAGTTTGTGTAGGATGCATTCTGTAACTGTCTCCCTCTGGGGCTTTTCAAAGGTGCCTGGTCTGGTGGGTCTCCCCCTCTCAAAGGTCAGTCTTGCAAGTTTCTCCTCACCACTCTAGGTTCTCTCTCTAAACACCTTCCTCCTTTCCTTGCTCTCCCTTCTCCTTCTTTCTACACACTCCTCCCGTTATTCTTACCGATCTCTTACTTTTTCTTCTCTCTTCCTCCCACACTTTGATCTTATCTCCTACACCTCTCTCCCTCTGTTTCCTGATATTCCTACCCTCTCTACTTCTCTCTCTCTGTCTCTGTTTCCTTCTCTTACCACACTCCCTACTCCTCTCTCTCTCTCTCTCTCGCGCAATGCCTCTCTATCTCTCCTCTGTGTCTTTATCTCACCACACTCCCTACTCCTCTCGCTCTACTCCTTTCCACCTACTCGCCAATCTCCTTCCTTCCAACCCTGCCACTATATCCCCACTCCCACTATGCTCCTGACACTCTCTCCCCCAACCCTACACACTTCTCCACACACCTCTGCACTCTCTTTTGCCATGCACACCACACTCCATTAATTCCACCACACTCTCTGTCATACAATTCCCTACCAGCATTCTCTACACCACAGCCACAGTCTCTCTGCTACTCTTCTGCATAGACCGCTTACCGCCGCCTGGTGTTTTGATACTTTAACTCCACTCACAACCATACCAGAACGCCCTTTGACTGATTTTTTATAGCCTAGCCAATCTCCTTCTCTTGATGCTCCTGGCGCCCACTGGCTTTCCCTCTTACCTGTCCTGTGGGCCCATTTACTTTCTAGATTATCCCCTGCGGTTTGGGACTTGGCCCATGAGGTTTCAAAAGCCTTGCTTAGCCTCTCCCACTTTCGGATCTCGGGTAGAGTCAGCTCCACTGCCAGTGCCGGTGTTGCTGCCTTCGTTTAGTGGCAAGGTTTTCCCACCCTGCTCACGCGGAGTCCATCTGATGATGTGCGGTTGTGTCTTGTTCACCACAAGACTTACATGTTCTACACTGCTTGACTTAAGATGACCAGTTTGTTTCTGTGGCTCTGCTGCAGCTTTTCTCAGTTGCTGCCTGGGCATTTCTGGGAGATATGGTTCTGAAATACAATCAAAAGACATCTGGCCAGAATAGAGGCATTGCAGAGGGACCAGTGGAGTCAATGCTGTCATGCATGCTCATTCTGGGCAGTCAGAAAAGGGGGTCCCACCCAAATCCCTACCTCTGGCTCTTTCAATGCCCAGACAGGCCGCCTATCGCAGATTAAGAACTGTCTCTGCTCCTCTGCTGACAGGGAATGGACTATGACACTGTCACAAGGTCTAGAGCTTAGGTCATGTAAACACAGGCTATGACTGTAGAGCATAAACTGTCAGTCAGGAGAGGGGATTTGGTAGCCAAATTAGAGTCTGTGGAACCAAAGTGTGATGCTGACAGCCCAGCTTTGCCAGCACCCAACTTCTCCTCTTAACCCCTGGGCTGCTCTCATGCTGCATAAACTGTGACACCTCTCAGTCCTTAAGAGTGATTGAGAACTCTTCTTACACTTTTCCAAAAAATCTTCAATCTTGGTTTAATAGGGTAGAGATTTACTTTATATACAATAATATTTTTAATTGATGTATTGTTCACCACAAATTAGTTTCTTTCCTCATTAATGGCAAACCCGCCTGAAAAGCACAACTCTTTTCAAAACTCAACCTTTGTTCAGATATGTGCATGTTCTCCAGCATCGGGTCTGGCATGGATTCACATGCTCATGAATATTCCCCGTCGTCAGGCTGGGAATCCTCGGTAAAGAGAAATCAGTATCAGTTTCATTTCTGATCTGTCTTTCTTAGTAGTAACCAATCACTGATCTCTGGGTCATACTGACCCCAGCCAATGACTGCCCTCTCCCTAAGCCCCACCCCTGGCAGCCATCCTCAGATTTTTACCGCAGGCTCAAGTGTTGGGAGTCCTCATTTTTAGCTCTCGAGTTTTTTACTGCGTTTTCACGCTTTTTCAGGAGAATTTCTCATTTTTTCGGTTAATCGAGCCTCAAGCTCCACCGTTTCTACTTCCGATAACGGGGACCCGTTTCGGAATTCTTCTACGCCACTCAAGGGTGAAGTTTTCATCGAGTTTACACTTCTTGGAGGATTCCGGAAGATCTGCGGCCTACCTCAACGGACATGGCCCAGGACAAGGGGTGCTCGACGCCCAGATCCAAGCTGTTCAGGAACTGCCCTGGATGCAGATTATATAACGTTTTCAAGGAGGACGAGCATTCGCGATGTCTCTACTGCCTCCATGGGGACAAGACGCACGTGGAGAAGGACTGTGCGTTCTGCAAGAACCTTTCGGAACGGACCAAACAAGATCATCGTTCCTGCCTCGCCACCTGGCTGGAGAAGAGCACAGCAAGTGAGAAGGTGAAGAAGAAGTTTGAGCGGGCTTCTAAGTCCTTTGAGGGCCCCCCGGCGACGGGGGCCCAACAGAAGGCCAAGCACCGCGAGTCCGCGGGCTCTGGGAGCGCTGAAGGGTCGGGCTCTTCGGTTGCCAAGCAGGGCGCTACTTCCCCGGCATGTTCGACCACGAGCCAGCGCTCTGGTTCGGGGAAGAGGAAGTCCGAGAACCCGGGTAGGCCGCTGGAGCGGACCCGGTCGATCTCGAAGGGGGAGTGAGGCGCTGATCCTCCCCCCAAGGCAAAAGCCCAGCCAGGACGCACCTAAGGTGGTGAGGGCTTTGATCCATCCGGCTAAGGCCTCTACCGAAGTGGTCGCTGCGACCCTGGCAGAGCCGGCTGAGACTACGCCAATGGAAACGGCCTCAGGGCCCAGAGTATCCCTGTCGCCGCGGAGGGAATCCTCTTTCCAGCCCATCGCTAAGACCCCCGTGAAGCCCCCGGCTGAAAAAGAGGGGGGGGGGGCCGGTGGCCATTACAGACTCGGAATCAGCCTCTGAGGAGGAACTGGTGGAGACCGGAAGGGCCTCAACGAAAGGTCCATAGGCCTCAACGAGAGGTTCATAAACCTCAACGAGAGGTTCGAGAAGGTTCGATCCCAGAGGGCGGTCCCTGCAGACGTGATCGAAGATAGCGACGACGGCGACGAACTCGGCCCAGTGGTGCGGCCATCCCGTCCGTCGCAGCCATTGCCCGAGCCCCAGGATAGCTCGGCGGCCATTTTGTTGGCAATCCAATCCTTATGTACCGAGATAAGGACGAGATTACCACGCACCCCGATGGAGGAGGCAGAACCAGGCCCGTCGGGAAGCCCTCCGAACAAGCGGAGGAGAGTCCACCCTGCACCGCCCTTCGTGCCTGCGAGACCGGTGGACCCTTCATCCCCCTCGCCGGACCCTAGAGAGGATACGGCGATGGGGACGGACGATGACGGTGGCGATGACACAGCGGACATCCCGTCGTCACGCCCCCCCGCGGGCGTACTCAGCCGACGAGGTTGGTTCTTTCCACGCCATGATAACCAGGGCATCCTGAAGAACAGAAAAAGGAGGGGTTTCTGTACCAACGACGAGAGGCTAAGAGGAAGACGGTCCTCGCGGTGCCTTTATTCGACGAAATCTAGGACGAGGGGCTGGCTGTCCTCAAGAACCCTGCCACGACACCCACCAAGAGTGACAGGTACGAGAAGAAGTACCGAGTCCCCGATGCCGCCCCCTTGTGCCTCAGGGCCCAGCCCACGCTGGACTCGGTCGTCTCGGCAGCGGCTAAGAAGAAGGCAGCGGGCGTGGCGGCTTCAACTTCCACTTCCCCGCCGGACAACGAGGGCAAGAAGTTGGACTCTATGGGACGACAAGTCATCTCGTCGACGGCGACGACGATTAAGGCGGCCAATGCCTTAGCGA
Source organism: Ambystoma mexicanum (assembly GCF_040938575.1). Taxonomy (NCBI): domain Eukaryota; kingdom Metazoa; phylum Chordata; class Amphibia; order Caudata; family Ambystomatidae; genus Ambystoma; species Ambystoma mexicanum. The sequence continues at coordinate 1,674,278,993 of NC_090932.1, forward strand.
TCGTGGCCCGCTACGACAGGGAGCTCTGGTTCAAGATAGCTCCCCTGTTAGAATTCCTGCCTGATGACAAAAGGGCGGAGGCCCTAGAAATTCTGCAGGAGGGCGAGGTGGAGTCGGATCGCGCCATAACGGTGGCAATGGACATTGCCGGTACTGGATTTCACCAACTGGGCAACAGAGTTTGCCTCCGACGACGAGGATGGCTCAAGGCAACGGACTTTCGCCAGAACGTCCAGACCAGAGTGTTGGACATGCCGTTCGACGGCAACAACCTCTTTGGTAAGGCGGTGGATGAGCCTCTACAGGCCATCAAGATCGACTCGGAGACGGCCCGGGCTCTTGGGGTGCTTCAGCAGCGACGGCCCTTTCGGAGCCCCAGAGGCAGACAGGGTGCCTCCAAAAGATCCAGCGGTGGCTCCCCCACTTACCGCCAGGCGGCCCGCTCCTCTTCCCAGGAGGCCTACAGAGGTCGCAGCAAGCAAGGGGGTTCCCGCCGTCGTCGCCAAGGAGGCCAAGGCGGCAAGGCCACTTCCAAGCAAGACTGACCCAGCTGGGTTGTCGGGCCCCCACCGAAGCACCCCGGTGGGAGGCCGGCTGACGAAGTTCATCAGAGTGTGGGAGTCCATCTCCACCGATCGTTGGGTGTTGGACACCCTGGCCAACAGGCACTCGCTGGAGTTCCTAAAGAAGTGCCCTTGCATTCCTCCCATGGCCAGGAAGGAGAATCACATCCCTCAACTGCTGTTGGAAGTAAAGGCGATGCTCAAGAAAGGTGCCATCGAGCTCGTCCCCAGGAGGCTCCGGGGCTCCGGAGTGTACTCAAGGTACTTCCTCATCAGAAAGAAGACAGGCGGTTGGCGCCCCATCCTGGACCTGCATCGGTTAAACAAATACATCAAGGCGCAGAAATTGGAGGATGCTATCGTCGTTGGACCTGGAGGATGCGTCCTTCCACATCCCCATTCTAAAAAGGCACAGGAGGTTCCTCAGGTTCGTGGTTCAGGGACGCCACTACCAATTCAGAGCCCTACCGTTCGGATTAAAGTCGGCACCCAGGGTTTTCACGAAGTGCCTGGCACCAGTGGCGGCGTGGCTGCGCCTGCAGGGGATCCACGTCTACCCCTACCTGGACGACTGGCTAATCCGGGCAAGGTCAAGGGAACTCGCCGTCGATCATATGGCAACGACCGTCCGGTTGCTCACGGAGCTGGGGTTCGCCATCAACTACCCCAAATCCCTCCTGGTTCCATCGCAAGTAGCACTGTTTTTGGGAGCAAAGCTCGATATAGTGGAGCAATTGGCCTCCCCTTCAGAGGAGAGGACCAAGACCATCCTGGGCAAGGTGCAGCACCTGTTAGCCACGGACGTGGCCAGGGTGAGGTCCATCAAGTCCCTTCTCGGGATGATGTCCTCATGCATCTACCTTGTGCCCCTTTGCAGACTTTGGATGCGTCCGCTACAGGAGTTCCTCGACGCCCGCTGGTTTCAGGCGAGGGGCTGCTTCGAGGACAGGATCCCTCTCAACGAGGAGTTCCGTCGGGCGATCCTATGGTGGGGCACCTGGGCTCACCTCACTACAGGCATGGACTTTCAAACCCTGGCGTTTCAGGAGACGGTGACTACAGAAGCCTCTCTGGAGGGTTGGGGGGCCCACATCGGAGATCTCCACGCAAGAGGCCTTTGGCTCCCGGAGAAGAGGTCTCTTTACATCAACATCTTGGAGCTCCGAGCAGTGTTCTGGGCGCTCAAGTCGTTCCTCCCGTCCCTCAAGGACAAAGTGGTGAGGATCTTCACCGACAACACCACCACAATGTTCTACATACGGAAGCAGGGGGGCACCAGATCCCCAGCCCTATCCAAGGAGGCCCAGGATCTGTGGCACTGGGCCATCGCCCAGGGGATGTTTTTGGTTCCTTTCCACCTGGCAGGAATAAAAAACCCCATCGCCGACTCACTCAGCAGGGAGCTGTGCTCATGCCATGAGTGGGAAATGCGCCAGGATCAAGTGGATCAACTCTTCCAACGATGGGGCAAACCCCAGATCGACCTGTTCGCGACAGCGACAAACTCCAAGTGCCAGAGGTTCGCCAGCAGATTCCCACAGCCGAGGAGCATGGGCGATGCTTTCTCGTTCCCTTGGGACGGCCTGTTTCTATATGCATTCCCTCCATTGCCGTTGCTGCTCCGCCTCATCAACCAGCTCAAGAAGTCCAGGTGCAGGATGATCCTCGTCGCACCGGCGTGGCCGAGGCAGATCTGGTTCCCGGACCTTCTGGACTTGTCAACGTCCCCGCCAGTCAGGCTGCTGGCGGACGCGGATCTTCTCTCCAGAGAAGGAGGTGCCATTCTCCACCACGACCCACAGTCTCTGAACTTGCAGGCCTGGCTCCTGCAGCACTAGAGTTTGGAGGGTATGATATCCCGGCTGATTGCAGAGAGGTTCTTGCAAAGGCCAGGGCGTCCTCAACTCTCAAGTGTTACGGTCATAAATGGAAGAGGTTCTCTGTCTGGTGCTGTGCACAGAAGGTTAACCCTCTGCAAATTACGGCCCCTAAAGTGCTGCCGTACCTGCTGTCGCTGGCCAAGGCTGGACTGGCTCACGCCTCCATCAAAATACATCTGGCTGCCATCTCCCGATATACCAGGACGACGGGACAGGCGTTCTTCTCATCGCCTGGTGAAGAAGTTTATGAAGGGACTATTCCGATCATTCCCTCCGGTGAAGGCTCCTGCCCCGGCATGGGAGCTTAATGTGGTGCTGACCAGGCTCATGGGGGCCCCATTCGAGCTTATGCATTTGGCGCCTTTGAAGTTCCTGTCATGGAAGACAGCGTTCCGCGTGGCCATCACCTCTGCACGACGAGTGGGAGAGATTCAGGCCCTATCTTGCAAGTCTCCATACTTGACTTTTCATGACACGAGGGTGGTGCTGAGGACGCACCCCTCCTTCATGCCCAAGGTGCCGTCGGACTTCCACCTCAACGAGCCCTTGGTGTTACCAGTTTTCTTTCCATCGCCTTCGACGCCGGCTGAGAGGACTTTGCACTCGCTGGATGTAGCTAGAGTGCTGAAGTTCTACGTGGACCGCACGAAGAGTTTTCGGAAGACGTCACAACTGTTTGTGAACTTTGGGTCTGTGAATCAAGGGAAGGCTCTCTCGGAGACTTCCATTTCCAGATGGCTCTCCGGCTGCATCATGCATTGTCACTGGTTGGCAAACCGACTGCTGCCCGGCCGTCCGAGAGCCCATTCTACCACGGCGTTCCTGTCTGGTGTGCCCCTGCTAGACATCTGCAGGGCTGCGACGTGGAGGTCAACGCACACCTTCACAAGATTCTACTGCGTCGATCGGGACTCCAGGGTCGGCCAAGCAGTGCTGCGCAACCTGTTCGCTTAAGGTGAGCCTGGTGAGGAGGTAAGAATTGCTTAATGTTGAGTTGTTGTATTGCTTAATGTTGAGCCTTTGCCACCTCCCGTGGTTGTGCATGTGTATACTGCTATGTATTCTTTTATTCATGAGCATGTGAATCCATGCCAGACCCCATGCTGGAGAAGGAACAAGTTACTTACCTGTAACTGTTGTTCTCCAGCATGGGTCTGGCATGGATTCACATGCGAACCCTCCCACCTACCCCTCTGCAGCTCTTCACTTGGTCATACTGCCACTTGGCGTGCTACCAAATCTGAGGATGGCTGCCAGGGGCGGGGCTTAGGGGGAGGGCAGTCATTGGCTGGGGGCAGCATGACCCAGAGATCAGTGATTGGTTACTACTAAGAAAGACAGATCAGAAACAAAACTGATACTGATTTTTTCTTTACTGAGGATTCCCAGCCTGACGACGGGGAATATTCATGAGCATGTGAATCCATGCCAGACCCATGCTGGAGAACAACAGTTACAGGTAAGTAACTTGTTCCTTCCTGGTGGCTTCTAATCCCTAGCCAGGCTGTATGTGTGCCTTTCTCTTTGATTCCAGTCTGTCTTCTGTGTCTATGCTTGAATGCTGCTGCATTCCAAAGAGGCTGCTGAGTTCTGTATCTATGCTGGGAAATGTGCACCTTTTTGCGCAGGGCCACTGGTCTAATGAGTGGGGCTCTCCCTCTTCCGTACTAGCATTTCAGCTACAGGAGTCTGTAATGGTCCCCTCACCACCCCGTCTCTATTCGTATTGGCCTTCCAGGGGGAGGTGAAAGCCTGACACGTCACCGACTCTGCTTGTCTGCAGATATCCGCATTCTGTTAAGGGACAGACTGTCTCTGCTTCTCTACTTGCATTGTCTGTCGCTGTTTAGAGGAACGTGAATTTTTTATCACCTGGTCATGTTGGTTACTTGTATAGCGCTACGCCACCCCCAAGGCTAACTAAAAGCGCTGCAAAAGAACTGAAGAGGGAAGGGGACAAGAAAGAGAGATACCAGAGAAGAAAGAAGGATATGAATGTTTTGAAGGAAGACTGCCCCATAAGAGAATAAAGAAGAGAGAGATGGAGGGGCAATAGGTAGAGTGAAAGAGAGAAGATAAAAAGATACAAAGGGAGAGAAGTAGTACATGAGAAAGGGGAAGAGAGAGAGAGAGAGAGAGAGACCCTGGTGAAAATGAGGTTAGATAACAAGAAATAGGAGGGAGACCAAAAGAGAGAATGATTGACAGGAGGTGAGAGGAAAGGGAGGGAAGAGAGAGACTGAAAAAAGCAAGAGAAGGGGAGATGGGGAGAGAGCGAGAGGAGGTGAGAGGTGGGAGAGTGAAAGGGAAAGAGAAGAAAGGGAGATGGGGAAGAGAGTTATATAATGCAAAGGGGGCAAACGAGAGAGTGATTGACAGGGGGTGAGAAGAAGGGAAAAGAGAGACACTGAAAGAACTAGAAAGCAAGAGAGAGTAAGAGGTAGAGGTAGAGCGAGAGGGAAAGGAGCTATGGACAAAAAGAGGTTGGGGACAATAGAGACAGAGAGAACGATAGAGAGAGAGAGAGTGGAAGAGAGCGAGAGAGAGAGACAGCTTACATGTCTTTATATCGAAATATGTTTTATTGAATGAACATATCTCGAATATTTTATATTGAAAACTTATATAGTGAATGCACTTTTTTTTTATTTTTTATTTTTTATTTTTTTGTGAGGACCCCCCAACCTCCTAAAAACCCCTAAAAACCCACCTCGACCATTTCCCAAAAATATTAACCCTTTACTGCACCCCTAAATGCATCCACTATAAAGGATTTCAATATAAAATATTCGATATATGTTGTTTCTATATAAAAGATTCGATATAAACACTGTATACCAGAGAGAATGAGGGAGAGAGAGAGGGGGGGGGAGGGAGAGAGAGAGAGAGAGAGAGAGAGGGGAAAGAGGGAGAGAGAGAGAGAGAGAGAGAGAGGGGGAGAGAGGGAGAGAGAGAGAGAGGGGGAGAGAGAAAGAGAGCAAGAGAGAGGGAGAGAGAGAGAGAGAGAGAGAGAGAGAGAGGGAGAGAGAAAGAGAGAGAGGGGGGAGAGAGGGAGAGAGAGAGAGAGAGAGGGGGGAGAGAGGGAGAGAGAGAAAGAGAGAGAGAGAGAGAGAGGGGTAGAGGAAGAGAGAGAGGGAGAGGGAGAGGGAGAGGGAGAGAGAGAGAGAGAGAGAGAGAGAGAGAGAGAGAGAGAGAGAGAGAGAGAGAGAGAGAGAGAGAGAGATATTACCAGTACCACCTCACAGAATCTTTATTCCTGGCTTAAAGCTGACAATCAGGTCTAGTGCCCAAGGGCATCCACACGAGTTAAGAATACAAAGGATCTCGGGCACGAGGGAAATGGGACATGTTTACCTTCCACTCTGTTCCTTTTAAGAAATGCCAGCGGCTCGGAGCGGCTGCAGCGCTGGCTTTGTGTGGCCCCATCCTGGTGGGTAATGTGAATACAATCCCTGACTAGATATCCTCGCCACCCAAGGCCCTCACTCACACAGCAGTCCACACACAGTTTACTGTCAATGCTGATAGGATTTTAATGAACATCTGTAAAGTTCATCAAAATAATTACAGTGGCAGCTGGTGAATTTTTTAAGTGGAGGGGCATAAATATTTCCCCCAAATATGTCTTAGTGACTGAGCACAGCGAGGGAGCCCCAACCATTTCAGAGGGGGTTTGAGGGGCTTCTCCCTCCAATTTTTTTTAAAAATAATTGGTTCAAATAGGGCATTTTAAAGCACACTTTTTTGAAAAATCGTGTAAAAAGGCAAACCGTTTGCAATTGGTTTTGTGGGGTAGCTCATGAAAAAATCCAATAGATGCAAGTCACCAACGTGCACGAGAGCATTTTTCCAACACATTTTCATTATGCCTTTGCCCACAATATGTGCCAGTTGAAGGTACGCCCTGAACGTTCACACCAGAGAGAATACAACCCGCTAGGGAAGAAAGGCCCAAGTCGATCTTGTACGGATAACACGTTTTAATCTCACACAAAGATGAGAGCAACAGCAAAGAACTCTGCTGCCAAGAACGTTCTGCTGAAGAGGCTTAAGAGGAGACACATCGTCATCATGACACAATACCATTCAGTAAAAACCAGTGCGGCTGGTTGGTGTGCACCTAAACAGGATCCACCTGCTCCATAAGGGATAGCAGGTCATTGGTTCCAGCCCAGTCCATCAGTCTGCCATCACGTGGGTGCTGCAGAGATCATCTTCTCGATGATGAAGGTCATAGAACAAATTAACTACACTCCTAATACAATGGTACTTTATCATTTTACTGTGCACCTGACAGGCTTCAAGATGGAACAAAGGAGGTTCTGGGCCACTCTAACCTCCACACACACATTTCACTCACTCCCTTCAACGCCATCCGACTCCAAGGTCTCTGCCCTCGTTTGAACTATGATTTATCCCTCCCAGCACCTCACAATACAAATCACATGATTGTAGCTCAACGACGTGCAATGTGCGTCCTCTTTGAACATTTCAGGACTTGTTACGTTAGGGTTAGTCGTCAAAGGTCACCTGGTGCCCTGGAATTCAAAGATCTTTGGGCTTAATCAGTTATATGGGCTATAACTCGTAGTCGCCTGGGTGTGGGCCAGGTCACGCTTTGGCCAGCGTGAGAAAACATGCACACCAGGCGCTAGTCTATGATTGCGGCCTTGTAGGGCACACTCCTTTTGGGTAGAAAAACATATTTGCAACACTGTTAGAACAATGAATGAGCTTTATGGCGGTTGGAGGTGTAGGTTGTCCTGATGGGAGCTTGGGCATGGCAGGAAGTTTCCCTCATCTTGCAATTAGAGCCCTGTGCATGAAATGCCGCATTCGCCACAGAGGCCTGGTCTCCTAAGTATGGTTACTAACACCTATGCGAAATGGCAGTCTTCCTCGTGCCTTGGGCTATACAATGCGGGTTGATTATATTGGAGTGGGTCCTACCATCGTCCCTCCTCCCTCCCGGTCCATCGTAGTGCTTCAAATGCTGCTCGCCTTACTCTAACGCACTTCGGGGGGTGGGATGGGAATGCCCCCTTCCCAACATTCCCCCTTTCGTTACTAATACAGTAACAAACTCCGTAAGACCCCTTTACTTCCGGTGTCTCCTCTTTGCTACCACATATGGCTGTGTTCCCTTTACTGGCATCCAAGTCCTGCATACTGACTGCAAACTCTCCCCCCTGCGTGCGTATTCCTCAGGTGAACAAGTCATAAAGAAGCATCCCCCATCCCCCACCAGGTCCACCCAAACCTCTGTGTAGTTCTCTAGATCCGTGGGTGGAGTAATAGTGTGGTATAGGTGGTCAACTTCATTTCCATATGGGATGGGGAGCATTTCAAACTTAGGGCCACCCTGTGAGATATCAGTCTGTACTTCACTATCTTTTGTCTCACAAGGTGCTTTTCAAACCTCAATTGATACCATAATTCTTGCGCTATTGGGTGCTACATAACATCGGAGGGCCAGTTGTTAGGTGCAGAAGATAACTAGGGTGAACATGATAAGGGGCGTCAACATCTTCATGATCGCTCCGAGCCAAGGCGGGGCCCAGTTAAATGTTAAGGTGAATGAGTCACTCTCCTGTATTCCTCCCTCCTTCTTCATGCGAACACCCAGGTCATGGACGGCTGCAATGATGTGGAATAGCGACGCATTCTCTGCATCTTCTGAATGCACGAATGTGCAGCAGGAATTGCCAAACCTTTTGCAAACCCTGCCTTCCATTGCTGTTAACATGTCCAGCAGGTAGCGGTTTTGCATCATCATAAGTCTCAATGCACGCAACTCAACTTTGATCACGTTGAACCCGTTCTCTGTGTCATTTGTGAGCTGGACCAGCTCCCAGCGCACAATCCGCAGCCATTTGGTGTTTGCTGTGGCCTGCACTCTCGGCAACAGTAGAGATGTGAAAAAGGATTCTGCAGAGCTAAAGAGTCGGTACTCCTCTGGTATTTCAGCAATCAATGCAGAGGAATATTTGGATATGTAATATGATCTTTTGTTTCTCTTTAGTTGTTGGATCTGTCCTTTCCTGACAGGATGCAGAGCTCTTGTGTGCACAATGGGTTATTTTCTTTTTTTCAAATATGGGGGGGGGCAGTTGGCTCCTTGGCAGGCAGTGCCCACCCTTCAGGTGTTCTTTTGGGATTACTAGTAGCACTGAGTGAAGTGTGGCTAGTGAACAACAGCCCCTCCATGATGGTGGGGGGTGCAAGAAAGCTTGTTGGCCACAGACCTAGTAGTAATCCATCACAGCTGCGATTTCCATCTTCATGTTTGGAATCAGGAGAGTTTTACTTCAACCTTGGTTTGAGCCGACAAAGACTGTACCCTTGCTGCAAAAACAAAGTCTATATTCTTCTTCCCTGTGCACTCGCACCAGCTTTTCCATTGTTGCAATCCACATCAGCTTTGTGAAATGATCTGTCCATATTTGTGCACAGCGATTGTCCACCTGCGCTATCACTTCCTTGCAATATGTTACCAGTCCTTCTGCCAGGCAAGGTAGTGGGGAGTCCTGCCATTTATTAACATATCAATGCTTTTTCACCAGCAAATAGGGTATCTCCACACACTTGTTGTTGTTTGGGTTGTCGTTACACTTCACAAGATCTGGACCCATCATTTGCAGTTGCATACTGTGTGCCTGGAACGTTCCTTTTATTCTGCATAACGCAGAACTAGTCATTGTGCCTTTATAATTGGGACTGCTTGTGGTACTAACACCATGGGAGCCCCTGACGATTGTGGAATGAGTAAACACACATAAGAGCTTCCATTCCCAACGTTTCTTACCAAGCCACTCATGTCAGTATACTAACTGTTGGTAAACTCGGACGGTGTATATCCTCAATCGCATCCAAAGCCAGCCTTGATACCTATCGTACTTCCCTTTACATTATTCTATACATGCTCTTAGGGGTGCCAGCTTTAGCAACGCTATCAAAAATATCATCATATTGTTTTGAATTATTAAACAGTCCTCAAATTACTGGCAACAAACTCTTTACCATTACCCTCATTGCCAATTGTGCCCGAACACTCGCTGTGGTGTTGTTCCTGCTATACTCATCACAAATACTTGTATTAACACTATTGCTACCCCGACATGTATTTTCATTATTATTGTTAGCATTCATGTTGCTACTAATATATGTAAATCCACTAATATCATTAACATTTATATGTACTGTCCCATTTAAGTATACACTCCCATTCCACCTTTATATGACTTGACCCTATAACATATTCTCCCCAATAAAGCCCCAACAATGGCATCAATATAATTCATAACCTGCAATAATGGTCATTCAACAGTAATAAGCATAGATAGGCCCATATATTATCATTTGTGCATCTACACTTCGGTTCCCTAGTTAACAAACAGTTATTTACATTGGTGAGGTTTATCATCTCTCGTGACATGGAAGCAGAAGGCACAGAACTACGAAAAAAGAGAGACGTACAAGACATACCTTTACAGAGAGCGAGAGAGATAGAGCTCCCGAAAAAAGAAAAATACAGAGTTAGCAGCTGAGTTTTAGCCCGTTAGAGGAGTGTGACACCGCACACTTGTGGTGCCTACACAGGCCGGTGAGGTAGACCGGGTGCAGCTAATATTGCCACTCCTTTAAGATAACTGAAGTGCTGACGTGCATTCTGGAGGTGCACTGCGGACGTCAGAGAGGTGGACCCAAAATCGCAAGCCCTTTACCATCACAGCGAGGAGAGTGCAAATCACCACCTTGTAGGTCCCATGGAACCGAGGGCTGTTCTGCCTATGCACAAAATTGTGAATGAACACAAAGTCACCAGGCAGCAGCGGTTGTGTGGTCATGCACTCAGGATCTGTCGCCGTGGTAGTTGCTAAATCCAGTGTGTCTGTGATCTCAATTCTGGGAGGTGCAATCTTTCGGGAGTCACATTTAATTGCCTGGGTTACTGTGGTCAAATAATCTTTGAACTCGTCACCTAAGACCCTGCTGCCCTATGTGTGTCTGAAGCTCTTCTTAGAGATGTTATATGGGTGTGCATACGCCGAACAGTGACCACCTCGTGACACGACAAATGGTGGTCTTTGCTGGGCTGTGTGCGTAAACTAAAGAGGGCCAGGGGCAAACAGTGTACCCAGTTCTTCTTCAACGTGGTACACAGTTGGGATAATTTGGTTTTGAGGAGCATGTAGGTCCTCTCCACAATGCTGTTGGTGGTAAATTTAACACATCCGGTGCTTAATGCCAAGTAGTGCTGTGACGTGCTGAAACAGTGCATTGAAAAAATGTGTGCCATTGCCGGACCTTAAAACCTCGCACACACCCCATCAAGGGAAAACCTTGCGTACCAAAAATCTAGCAGCATCCTGATGTTTGCAAGGCCCTGCTTCCACCCACCTTGAGGAAGGGCAAACCAGTACTATGAGATACCTGGAGCCATTTCAACATTCACTCATGTCGGCATAATCTATGTGTAATTCATGCAATGTCCAATGTTCCCCGTAATGTCCGTAGTGTCATCCCTGTACTGAAACTTTGACATGTGGTACAATGTACAACCATTTCTGTGATGCTCTCCGGAATGTTTGGGTGAACCAGTTCTCCTGTATATCTGATGTGATGTGCTGCTTCGAACTGTGGGATGGGAAGTGTATGTCAGAATAACTGTCTGAATCTGATGTTATGGCCCTTCTAACCTCTTGTTTCTTGTGACTCCTGTTGTCATAGAGGAAGGGTCTACCTCTTGAGATGGCCAGACCGACAACCTGATTAATTCCACCAGGTCCTCACCCAGGTCCCCTCCAAGGTAGATCCAAAATGCCAGATGGGAAACCCTCTGGTGTAAAAAACCTCTCTGGAAAGAAGTTCGAGCCCAAGATGATCCAGGTGTCAGGTACTGGTAGAGTGGTAGAATAGCAATTCCTTCCAGCTTCAAGTGAAGATTCAATTGATCCAAGGAAGAATAACAAGTGGAGAGAGGAGTAAGAGGGAAGAATCAGGAGTAAGCTGCAAGGAGTCCAGGAGACAGAAGAACATGGAATCAAGCTGAGGCACAGAACAAGCAGAGACTGATAGCGGTAAGAGCGAAGAAAAGGAAGATTCAGAACAACAGCGCCATTGCAACTCAAAGAATGATTGCGACACTAGGGCTCCGGTAAACTGCATACACATCAGGCTTCTGGGTCTGCATAAGCCGGGCACTGATTGGCCAGCTGGTTGCCAACTGCTAGAGCGTTACATCCGTCTTCCCCACAGAGCCTGATGGGACCACAAGGCGTGTCTAAAATGCCATGCTCAGCAATTCATGACAGTGTAATTGTTCAAATGCTACTGCTAGAAGCTCCTGGGGCATTACTGTCTTCCCGGAGCTCTCTTGTCTCCACAATAGATCTGTTGGGGATTGCTTGCAGCCCCTTTGTAGCCTTCTTCCTTTCTGGTGCCCTTCCCTGTAACTCGATTATCTGGGAGATAGGCAACGCTGTATAAGGTGTTGGATGTTAACTTGCTGGTGGAGTGGTCACAATGTACTCAGCAGGCATTATATTTGGCAGATATGCATTCATTTTGGCTGCATCAGCAGCTGCATTTCCCATTGATATTTCATCTGTCCTGTTAATGTGGGTGGCACACTTGATGACCGTCACAACTGATGGCTTGGATAATGCTTCTATCAGTGTTTCTAGCATTGCCGCATGCTGCACTGGAGACCCGTCCACCCACTGAAACCCCCTCCTCTTCCAGCGGGATTGACCGGCATGCACAGTGTGACATACGCCGAGTCTGAATATAGTGTGACATGGCACACTTGGGACTCTATTAATGCTTCGATGAGCGCTATGAGTTCTGCCGCCTGTGCAGAATAATGCATGGGCAATCCTTTCTTAACCACCTTCTCATACTCCCCTTCTTCAAGTCGGACCACCGCTGCCCCTGTATGACTTTGTCCACACTCTTGGTCAATTGTGGATGACCCATCAATGAACAGTCCCTCACCCTCCATCAATGTGCAATCCTTCTCTTTGGGGATTTCATCCTCCCCCCCCTCGTATGTGGCACAGTCATGCACTGTTAGATCTTCGCAGTGGTCATTGTGATGCTGGAAATGCATCGGAGGGACAGGGCCTCGGTATCCTTGTCCTTTACTGCCCTTTATTGTGTGTTCTGTCGTAATTTACATGCAGGAGTTCATGTGGGACTCCTGGCGGTGCAGCTCTCTCTTTTGCTTTGGTGTACAGACCTATGGGATACCCGTATGGCACCCATGGGTGGGGGTACAACCTTGTGTCCTAGTGTATGTTTTTGGGCACCTGTGTGTGGCCCACAGAGTAGGGAATGTGCTGGTGGCAGCTCCATGCTGAATTTGACAGGTGCTCTGAGTATCCTCCATTTTGGGATACCCAGGCCCTGCCATTGGAATCTGTTGATTCCTGATAGGAAACAAGATAGCCCCTGTGACCTCTTGCTTTCGATTGACTGTTACCTTGTTTTCCCAAAGTCCTGGGAAGCCCTGACTATGTCCCTTCCCCCTGACTGGCTGTTGGGTGGAAGTTCCATATATGGTGTAGTTGTGAAGTCCAGGCCAGACTGGCTGGAGCCTTCCCAGTGACTGTATGTTGTGGGTACACGCTGTGTGTGGGACCTGGGTGAATGGGGTGTGTGGCAAATACGCATTCTGTGTTGTGGATGTCTAGTATCTGGTGTTTGACACAATGACTGAGACAGCCCTGCCCGAAACTGGTATGAATGCAGTGTGGCGTGTTGAATGGCTGGGTACTTGTCCTAATACACATAAATTGTCTTGAGAGAAGTGAATGGCCTGAATGCACTATGCACTTGATTGGATGCCTGCCTGCATGAATGCCCTTCTGACCGATTGGTTGCCTGAGTGTGACCCAGCAGACTGAATGGGAGATAAACGAGTATATCTGGGGGCTTCTCACTGCTAGAATTGGTGTTCAGAAGCTGAAGAGAAACTGGAGTTGAAACTGAAGCTTAACCGTGAAGCCCTGCTGGAAGAGAAGAATTGCTGTTGTCCTTCTTCATCAATCTGAAAGCTGCTGTGTCTCCAAGGACTGACCCAGAGAGGACCTGGCAAGGCACTCTCTTCCCGAGCTACGAGGGACCATCGTGCACCAGCTGATCTTTGCCAAAGCTCCCTGGTAGACATACCTATGACAGGCTGATGATCGGAGATGGGGACTGCTGCAGAATCACAAGGAGAAGCGCCGGACACTGTTGCCACCACCGTCAACGACCGGAGCTGCTGTGCTCCCGTTGCCTAAGAACTTTTGATTCACGGATGCGCTCATCCACACCGCTGCCCGCCTTATCCCACCAGAGACGGCCAGGCCGTCGACGCACCGAGGAGCATCCGCTGGTGGGTTTCCCACCACCCAAAGACCACAGAGACGCGACAACTCAACGCCCTTGCTGAGCCACAGTTCTTCAAACGCGGTCCTGAACTATCGACATCGAGGTGCCCCGCACGACTCATCCTTTCAGGAAATCTACGCTCCATCGCCAATGAGCACCGCTAGGAACAAAGCTGCCACTTCACCGCCGTAGTTCACCCAGTTCATCGCCGGACATTCGATGACCCGTGGCTCCTTCCTTAAAGGGAGTGCACTGAAGAAGGGCCGTCGATTTCCCGATGAGGAACTCTACAACATCAGGTACTTTGGGGTCGCTGAACTATTGGACAGACTCTTGTGAACAATATATGGACTGGGCTTGTGATATATCTTTACTTTACAGGCTGTCCAGGTGGGGGGATATCCACACAGAGCTGTGTCTAGGTTGCAGGGCCAGTATTCTGCCTATTGTTCTAACCAACTGCTTTCCTCTTATATCTATTGTTGGCTTCCTTTACAAACTGATTTGTGTGACATTTAACTGTACAGTTGATGCACTTTAATGAGATCTAATAGTAAGAGTGGAACCACATAACACTGTATATTTGCCATTGAAGATAACCGAGTACAAAGTGAGTTATTGTGATATTGTACATAACCTTGAACATTAATTATATAAAGACTGTGTTTTAACTAATACAGTGTGTGGACATTCCTTTGTGGGGGCCTGAGGACTACACTGTACTTAAGAACCAGCCTGCATCACCTCCTGAGAAGCTAGGCCTTGATTGCTTGACCACGTACCAATAATAGAGAATCTTGGCTTGGGTCCTCTGTGCCTCTCCTCCACCATGGAGAGCAGAAGTACAGACACCCCCTCCGGTCTTTACAGTCATATCTGTTAGGAAGGTGGCAGTATTCACTGTTTTGCATCTAACCACATGAATGTGGGGCTTTGAAATAATAATCTTGTATGCCGAGGATCTCTGTGTAGTCAGGGTGGATTTTGACCTTTCCAGGGTGTCAAAGAGAGAGTGTTCTACATACAACATAACTGAGCATCCCATTACAATAGTAGAACCTTTTTCTATTACAAATGTAGCGGCTGCTGATGCTTGTTTGCACGTGAACTTCCCTTGCATCAGTGAATCCAGTGTTCTGCTTCAATAGGACAATGGCTCATGGCCCATAGTGCCCTTCTTTGTCAACACTGTGGTCATGAGCTGGCCATTTGAATGTGAGAACAAGGAAAATTCCTGTGTGTAGTCTGAGGTGGCCAGTACGGGTGCTGAACTAATAACGTCTTTTAGATCCTTGAACTGTTTGATCATATCTGCAGTCCACCGTAGCTTATGATCCTTTGTTTTTTGTGCTTCCTTAAAGGCCTGCAGAAGTGGTCTTGTGTGTGCTGCGTAATCTAAGATCCATGCCCTACAGTAGTTGCACAGCCCCAAAAACATGTAGGGCACTTTCCTTTCAGGTAGAAAAACATATTTGCAACACTGTTAAAACAATGTGCACTAGGACCCCAACCGGTCCATAGAGCTGGGGGTTACCCAATGCTCTTAAAGATGAGGCAGCAACACCCGTGAGATGGATGGGATGCAGATTAATACTCTCACATCAAATCAATAATGATAACTCAATAGTTTGGCAAAGGGAGTCCGTTTAATGCCAAGTATAAAAAACAGGGAGTTAGTGAATATCAGCAATTGCTCGATCTTCCTTCTCGCTTCAACTCCAATTAATTTCATTAAAAAACACATCATTTATACTAAAAAATCATCATCGCCGACATGTAACACTTAAAATCTGGCATGCAATTCTATTGGTTCTAGGAAGGTAACTTTAATAAAGGTGCTATATCTGTATATTGTAACAAAGTGAGGGGATTAGATAAACAGTGTTAAGTTGGGCATCTAATCCCTTCCTTCAAAATGGCTACTGTAGACATCACTAAAAGTATGACGCCTCATTGGTTCTACTAACTATAGGAACCTAGATTACTTGTTCCACTATGATTGGGTTGGCATCAACCACACTCATACTTTTCCACTAGCCTAGCAGCGTGCAGAATAGCCGGCCAGGTGTAGGGTGTTCATCTGTACCCCCAGTCTCCCTCCAATGATTGCAACAATCAATCATCACTTCAGTGGTCATGTGTCAGTTATTTCTTTGTATTTTGGCCTCGAGACTGCTTCTTGGTCTGGAAAAGTTAAGGTGTCTGGGCATGGCACAAATCTATGCGTAGGTGTGAAAATTTCATCCCTTCTGCTTGCTCGGTCACGTGATTTTCACACTGTGAAATCGTCTTATTCTCAATGCAATTTGTGTATTTGATTTAATTTTCCAGCCATCTACCTTCTGTGGCTTATCTTGACCTTTCAGAATAGGATACTCTGTTCTTCTCTTCATTAATTCTATCCACTGTTGGGCTATTTCAGCTGGTACGACGTTGGCTTCTTGGCATGACGTGCCTTCTTCTGAGTTTCTCTCTGTCCTTAATTCTCGATTTTCCTGCTGCGAAGCTCTCCTCCTGAGACCTTAAGTAACCTTTGGTCCGTTCTGCTCTTGCACATAGTGGAAGCATACTTATATAAAGTGCTTGCTTGAGGTAGATATGTATAGGTGGCGCGTGCCGCAATCTATCTTACTACTAAGCTTAGCAAGCCTCATGAATTCTTGCTTCTTGCGGTTCCTTGCATATGTACATGTTTAAACTGGCTGAATATCTTCATCATTCTCATTGCATAAGTTTCTTGCATTTGACATCAATTGTTTCACTTTAAACTCAGGATGTCACTTATCCCTGGTGTTTCGTCTCTTTTCATCATTCACAGGTCGTCATATCTTCTATATGAGAGTCAGTCCGGGTTCTTGTGAAGTCATCATTCGTCTTCTTTTAGTATCTTTTTGGCTTCCTCAGGTATTGCACTCTGACAATCATCATTCTGTCTCATTTGTCGATATGGTCTCAATGGGTACCTCACTGTCCAGGGTTTCTTAGGTGTTGGTACTTCAATAGGTGCTGTCAGTCTGATAGGTACAGGACACAGCCCCACTGCGGCTCTCTGCTGGTTTATTTGCACATTATACATCACATATGGTACTTCAAAAAGGGCAGTAGGAGTGCGAATCGTTCTTGGGACCTCCTCTACAACAATTAATGAACTTTATGGTGGTTGGGGTGTGGGTTGTTCTCATGGGAGCATGGGCATGGCTGGAAGGTTCCTTTGTCTTGCAATTGGGACCTAGTGCCTGAAATGCTGCTTTCGCCACGCAGGCCTTGTCTCCTAACTATGGTTACTAATATCTATGTAAAATGGCAGTCTTGCTTGTGCCCTGCGCTACACTATGTGGGTAGATTATATTGCTGCGGGTCCTACCACCATCCCCACTACCCCCAGCCTTGCAAGGTTCATTGATCATGCACGACTGTGGAACTGAACTGTCAAAGGGAAACTGTGTCTCCCTTTGACAGTTTATCCAGTCCAGGAGTGCTCCCTCAGCTGAAAAAAGCAGCTGAGGGAGTGCTCAGTGTTTCACTGGGCCGGCTCATTGGGTCCTCCATAATGGGCAAGGGGGCTGGTGGGTCGAAGCCCCCTTGCCCTTATGGACAAGCCGCCCCTGAAAATAGAAATTCACATAAAGACTCAAAGCTTTTATAAAATACAAATATTGCTACATAATACATTAAACATTGATATCAATAATCACATGAGGTTCTGCTCTGTCTATCTTTCTGCTACAATACATATCTTCATTGTGGTCCAGTCATGATTAGTCATCCCTGTGTCTTCCCTACGGACACCTGAAATGCTTCCACATGAAGCAACGGTATAACGGTACTTAAACACTATTCAATGTGATATTGAAAGTGATTCTACAGTAACTGTGTGTCATCAGCAACATGCTTCTGTCTCATATAATTACATAAGACTTTCATCAGGGACTCCTTAACAGGCAGCATCTATTCCATTATATGAAAATGCTACACAGTGCTTCATTTTGTGACAAAGTCATGCTCCTACTTCCGTAGCCTGAAGATATGATATTATAGGTTATTTATAACATCCTTAATACCCAGAGGTTTTAAAGCGCGCCCCGTGGATCGAACCTGTGTTGCTCCGTGTCGTCTTGCTTCCAAGGTGAACACGTTGCCACTGAGGACTCTGCCGCAAAAGAAAGATAGTATAGCAGGATACACTCACCAGAGCTATGAGATGTGTTGACGCAGTAGAGGGTGGGAACTACAAAGCTCTCCACCATGAGTCTGCCCTTCCCCTACTCTGCCTAATAGAGTCTCAGAAAGAGAAGAGCCAGATGGTGGGAGTGCAGCACCTTGCATGTTTGATGAAGGTGAGACTGTGAAACCCTGCATTAAGACTATGCTTTTGTGGCAAGCTCTGAGAGCAACTTCACATTTTCAGTTGGCACAAAGCCTCAGGAAGTCCTGGAAACTAATACAATTTCCTACTCTAGTGGCACATACTATTAGTGATGATACTGTGGCCTAGGGAAAACCCCACAGGATCCTGGGAACCAGAGGGGATCCTTGTGCAGAAATGTGAGACTGCCATCTGGTGTGGAAATCAGAGACCAAACACAGTATTACAATATGCTGCCGGCATGTCTCACTGATACCCGCGGACACCTGTACAAGTCATAAGAAATGTCTGCAACGTTATGGCTCAGTGCAGAAGCAGGCAGGCCGTGGGCAGCTGAGGCAGAGATGAACAGTAGATCGACATGGATCAGACATGAAGTCAGGGCTTTCACCTGACACCAAGATGGCTACCAGGCTTTATCTAAGCTTGGCAGCTGCAAACATGCAGCAGCAGGGACATACAAAGTAATTAAATGACTGAGCCAATCTCTGGGCCCCATCCAATGGGAGCATGAGCACAACCAATCAGAGAAGAGAGTCCAGAGACTGAAGGCGAGGTCTATAAAAGGATAGCATGTGAGGCAGATGAAGTAAGTGTGGAGTGAGGAGCAGCTCTGGAGTAGCCAGCAGCAGGCAGCGGTGCCCAACAGGGGTACATATTGCAGCAGAGCCGGAAGTGGGACCAAGGACTCAGCAACAGAGAGGTTCGGAAGGTCCTGGACTTCCTGGGTACTCTTGCCAGCCTTCATCTAGGGGTGCTGCACCTTGCCCCACTCGGGGTGACTTAGACAAGACAAAGGGTGATGACTGGAAGCTTTAGAATTAAACTCTGGCACAGCTGTCTTTGCCATCGCCTTTGTGTTTTGCTTATGTCACCTCCAGTGGAATGGGTATGCCCAGATGTGGGTCCCGAGCCTGCTGGGCCTAGAGACCCAAGCTACTCCTCCCTGGTGATGCCTAATGAGGCCAAAACATGGGAATCCTGTGGTCTCGTGCAGAAAGATTGTGACCTAGCAGTTTGGGCTGGACTGCCCATTTTGGGTGGGACAAAGCCTGATTGGCACACAGTCTTTCCTCTTCTGTAGTGCCTTTCCAGGCTTAACAATTATGGTTTCAAGTGTTGCCCAGAACTGTGCCTGTGATATCACCTTTTGGTTCTGCTTGGGATCCATATTCTAACCAGGATCCTTCTGGTAACTGGGATCCTTCAGGCAACCCAGAGCCTTCTTGGAATAGATATCTGTCTGGTTACTGGTCCTTCTGATAAGCGGGATCCATTGAGTACCTGGAATTCTTCTGGTAATACAGGGACTTCTTCTAACAGAGATCCTTCTGGGGACCAGGAACCTTTTGACAATCAGACTTCTCTGAGAATATGGATCATTCTGTTATCAAAGAACCTTATTGTAAAAGGGATCCTTCTGTGTCAGAGACCCATTTTGTGACCTGAAAATGGTTTCCATGATAGCAGGGATCCTTCTGACAATCAAGGTCCATCTGGTAAAGAGATCTTTTTGCTATCATAGATCCTTTTAGTACCAGTTCTGGCAACAGAGATCCTTCTGGTACCAGGGATCGTTCTGGCAACAGATCCTTCTGATAACAGAGCATCCTTTAGATAACCAGAACATTTCCGCTAGGAAGGATCATCTGGTCTGGGGCATCATCTGGTAAGAGGGGATCATCTGGTCTGAGGGATCATCTGGTAACAGGGGATCATCTGGTCTGAGGGATCTTCTGATAATGGGGATAATGTGGTCTGAGGGATCATCTGGTATGAGGGATCCTCTGGTAACATGATCATCTGGTCACAGGGCTAAATCTAGTAATCAGAATCCTTTTGCTAACAAAGCTCATTCTGGTAACAGTGACCAGTCTTGTATCTGTGATTCCCCTCCTAAGCAGGATCCTGTTGAAAGCAGAGCAGCTTCTGGTAACTGGGATCCCACTTCCATGGTGCTGATGGATCACTGTCTTTATTCTGCAAAAATACTTTTAGAAAGACCAAAAGAAACCCAAGAAATAGTGAAAGCTGGCAGTAGTCGCATATTGATAAAGATCTTTAAAAAGTCTTTTGTTCACAAATAAATTGAACTCAAACTGTGGCCTTCTGAATTCATGCATTTTTTCTGGGTTGAAGACTTTAATTTAATAAGGTGCTCAGAAAAACAAGAAAAGTAAAGGAAACATGCGACCAAAAATGAGGGATCACCCCAACATAAATAGCTCCCCTGAAATAATCTTGACATTCATGTAGAGGAACAGCTGGATACGTCATCCCTAGCTCCCGCCCTCTCACCTCCATTACACTGGAACAGCAGGAGAAGAGCCCTATGTCGGACACCAGGTATCATCACAATACCGCATCAAGTGTATGAGAGACGATATGCACTCAGACAACCATATCAAATGTACTCTCACACTGAAAGGGTGGAAGGATGTCAGCACACGCCACTGGACATCATAGAACTATAAGTGGAATCTAACAAAGGTAGAGTGACGTCATGAAGAGAAGACACGAAGACGCACTACAACAATATTCAAATACTTAAGAATAAACATGTAACTGAAGCAACAAGAGAAACATGTAATTGAATATGAAGAATTCATATATGCAAAGAAGATAAAATAACACATTGATTAATATGTGTGTATACGCAAAAAACACAAGGTAGATGAGACATATAGAATCCTACTGCAGAAGAAAACATAATGTCGCTAGAGCAGTGATGATGGAAAGATGGACGTCGGACTCATATTAAAACCAATCAAGCTACCGCTGAGACATACCAGAGGAGTGTATTGGCCTAGGAACAAGGAGGCTACTTCAAGGAATAATTGCAAGGCACAAGGTGAGTCAAAAGGATAAGCCATGTATTTATTTATTTATTGGGTACTTATAATGTGCATATACAGCAAATGGTGCTTCAAGGCACAAGACATATTTATCTTAGATTAAATAAAGAGGAAAACATTTGAAAGAGCAAAGTATTGGACAATTAAAAGTGCAGAAAGCCTATGTTAGGTGGAGTGAGGAAGTCTCTAGAGGCCGTAGAGGCCGAGAGGTGTAATGACACCAAGTACAATTAAATCAAATAGCAGTGAACGCATTTGGACACATTTATGGTCTCCTCACACGTGATTCAGAAGACGAAAACAAGGGCTGTTTGTTAAGCTTTTGAAGAAGTTAATGGTGTACCCATACTCCCCTAAAAGTCCCAGAATAAAGAACAGCCTGCAAGGTCAACTACTAAGGAGAAGCCTTGGCTTAGGGACGAACCGATGAGAGATGATGGACTAATTGGGAAAGTGGAAAGTAGTCTGACATTACTCTCGGCACCTGGGTTTCGTTTTGCTTACGTGCTGCTAACGAGCCGAATGTCCAATGTTGGGAAAGCATGCCAACCAATCAGAGGGTCTATGTAGCAACATGCTATACAATGTTGCAAAGACCAACCCACTGCCATTTTTCCACTATAATCAGTATTATACGTATTTGGAGGTAGTTTGAGGCGTGTCTAACAGATAAGGGGCAGCCAATGATGTCACTAACACTCATACATACTATAGGTATATATGTTCCCTTAACCAATCCCTCCCTTCAATAGGTTTTACAGTTTGCTACGTAGGATGATGTCATAGCTGATGTACATTGAGGTATTCAAACTTTGTATAATCAAGTTTGGAGGTGAGTGTGTGGACTACAGCGTGTTGTTTCCCAGATTGCCCTTTTCTATTTTATGCTAATAATAATGTAGTACTTTGCCATATTCTTGGAGTCTGTCCGGTAATTTGGGTCTGAGATCGTTATTGGTAATTCCATCTAGCACGTGAGAGGCTTCAAGGTGCTAGAGCACATTCAAGTAATACCTTTTGGCCATAATATAAAAATGCATAATAATTGGCCAACCCCACCGTCAAGCACATCATTCTAATTCCAGCATGCTAGACCTGGAATTAGAATGATAAATGACTACCCAGAGCAGAATCCTGGGATCCTGACAGCCAATCAAGATCAAGTGCTTGCTCGACGTAATTACTGATATCGTCATGGTTTTCAAGATCCCAGACGCCTTTCTAGATTCCTCCCGTGCCCTCGCTCTACTCCATGGCTCTGCACATACCTGCTTCCTTTCCTTTTACACCACACTCTTCTTTATCTCTGATGGTCCTGGTGGCCTTCCCAAAAATGAAAAAAGGACTATGAACTCAGGCACCAAGCTTCCCATCAAGCTTCCCACCAAGCTTCCGACCACGCTCCACACCAAGCTTCCCACCAAGCATCCCACCAAGCATCCCACCAAGCTTCCCACCAAGCTTCCCACCAAGCTTCGCACCAAACTTCCCACCAAGCCTCCCACCAAGCTTCCCACCACACCGCCCACCAAGCTTCACACCAAGCGTCACACCAAGCTGCCCACCATGCTTCACACCAAGCTTCCCATCAAGCTTCCTACAAAGCTCCACACCGAGCGTCCCAAAAAGCTCCATACCAAGCTTCCCACCAAGCTTCCTACCAAGCTCCACACCAAGCCTCCCACCAAGCTTCCCACCAAGCCTCCCACCAAGCTTCACACCAAGTTTCCCCCAAGCTTCCCACCAAGCTCCCCACCAAGCTCCACACCAACCTTCCCAGCAAGCGTCCCACCAAGCTTCCCAGCAAACTCCCCACCAAACTTCACACCAATCTTCCCACCAAGCTTCCCACCAAGCTCCACACCAAGCTTCCCACCAAGCTTCCCACTAAGCTTCCTACCAAGCTTCCTACCAAGCGTCCCACCAAGCTTCCCACCAAGATTCCCACCAGGTTTCCCACCAAGCTCCACACCAAGCTTCCCACCAAGCTTCCCACCATGCTTCCCACCAAGCTTCCCCCAAGCTTCCCACCAAGCTTCCCATCAAGCTCCACACCAAGCTTCCGACCAAGTTTCCCACCAAGCTTTCCACCATGCTTCCCATCAAGCTTCACACCAAGCTTCACACCAAGCTTCCCACCAAGCTTCACACCAAGCTTCCCACCAAGCTTCCCACCAAACTTCACACCAAGCTTCACACCAAGCTTCCCACCAGGCATCCCACCAAGCTTCCCTCAAGCTTCTTTTGTTCAGAATTCACCTTGGAGCGTGGGTTCCTCTTTGACACTCCTTCTTTCAACTCCTTTATGCTAAGAACGATACTCCAAAGAGAATAAATGCGTGGCCTGGCGTTAGCCTGATGCTAATAACTATATTGCCCCTCGCCGCGGAGTTATACCACAGGTTATACGCCTAGATTTAACCTTAAGCTCCTTCGCCTTTGGCTCAAGTCCAAGAAATGTCTTTCTAGGCTCATAATCCAGCGTTGCCCATAGCAACGGTTGTTGATGATAGATTAGCAGCCTGAATCGAATGTTGGCGGAGTCTCCACCAATCAGGATCCTCAAAATGCAGGCACATTCTGCTGGTAGTTGCCTGCAGTTCCCTGAGGCTCCTAAGCCTCCTATTGGTTGAGACTTATCCAGCGTCTGACCTTCCCCTCCCCAGTCAAGACTACCTCCGAACTCTCTCGCTTGTCTCTACTCCTTCACACCTCTGCCTGGTCTCTGTCCACCTGCTGTAGCTCATCAGTGTGCCACCTGGTTCTAGGGTGGCCAACTCTTTGATAGTATTTTGCGGGACACTTGCCCACAAGGCGGCGATGACGTCAAAACGTCATCCACGTTTGGCCCGCGCCTTTTTTAATTTGCATTTTTTTAATGGCTCCTTTAGAGCCTGCAGGTCGAGCTGTAACGCTCTGACACCAGGCTTAATTGAAATGCAAATGGTTTGTCCTTGGGAGGTGACGGTCACGTTTTTTAACTGCAAACATGACCATCACGACCCAGGAACAAACCATTAGCATTTAAATAAAGCCAGGTGTTGAGCGTTACAGCTCGACCTGCAGGCTCTAAAGGAGCCAGGGCTGCAGAGCCGCCCGGGGAAAGAAAGCAGCCGGCGGCAGCGCCGTGCTGTGTAAATGGCCACTTCAGTTTGCAGAGTGGCTGTGCTGGAGGCAGGTAGTCCTGACGAAAGTTGGGACAACCTGCGCCCCGCACAGCCACTCTGCAAACGGCGGGACAATCCCGCGAAAAGCGGGACAGTTGGCCACCCTACCTGGTTCCCTGCCCCCACGGGCTGTTCTAATGCCGCATCCGTTCATCTACGTCCGTTTTTTGGTAAATCAGGAAAAGGGAAGTTACGGCCTCTGCAGTTTGTTAGTAGTTTTCATGGCAGCCATCTTTGAAAGGGTGTTTTCTAACCCTGATGTAAATAAAACAAACCAAACAGGATCAACTTCATGCATGTTACTGAAAAGGAGTGTGTTCATTTGTCACCCAGCCCGGTCTCCAGGTGCTAGTGGCGTTAGTGCTCTGGGAGCAGGGCCCTAACAGGTGCTAATTGCCTGCGAGCCATCTCTTCCGCTGGGAACCTTAATGGGGGCTGCAAATGATTAACCATGTAGCAGGATCACAGAACTAGTGGCAGTGTTTGATTGTGGTCTGGATGGTTATTTTCTTCTTGTTGTAATGGCGTGGAGATGTTAAAGACATGGCGAGATTATTGCTGGGAGATATTAGGGTCCATATTGGGGGATGGGAAGATGACGGCTTGTAACCCAGGGTGCCCTGTTCCCTGGGGCCTCTTCAGCTTGGATCTGGTGACAGAATGTGGATCTCCTTAGAATTGTAAAATATGTACACCCTGATATACCCAGATAGAACCCTCCCTCATCCTGCAGACCCAACAGCATATCAACTGAGCCCACAGCCAAAGGCTCTTGCGGGAGGAGTTCTACCCTGGGATCCAGCACAGAGATCCAGCATGCCAGCATGACCCATGAAGATTCACCATAAGCAAGTCAACCTGTCCTGCAATCAGTGAAACAATCAGGTGTTTCCAGCACGCGGAAGCATGCGAGACACACAAGAGAGAACATGGTATGTGGAGCCCTGTGCCCCTACCCATCCCAGCTCTCTGATACCCGGGACACCCCCTTTGTACAGCGCTCCGATGCCTCCCAGCAGGCGTTGCGCTTTATGAACCCCACATGACACATATGTGTCACTAAAGCAGCGTTTGAACACTGTCACAGCCACGAAGCAACAGACACATTCGATCCGCCCACAATGTTACTGCTGCCTTTATTTGGTTCATGCGCACAAGGGCTTAGGTTTGACTGAGGCCACGTGGTTAGGAATAGTGCAAACAGCACTTTGAATACCCCAAGATGCTTCCTTGGACCGCTTCAGTCCTCCAGCTTTTGAACAGCAGCTCCTCCTCAGCAGGCAAAACAGCACCTCACAGTCACTCACAGCCCCTCACAGTCACTCACAGTCACTCACAGTCACAGCCACTCACAGCCATTCACAGTCACTCACAGCCACTCACAGCTATTCAAAGTCACTCAGTCAAAGCCACTCACAGCCACTCACAGTCACTCACAGCCGCTCACAGTCACTCACAGCCACTGACAGCCACTCACAGTCACAGCCACTCACAGCCATTCACAGTCACTCACAGCCACTCACAGCCATTCACATTCACTCACAGCCACTCACAGTCACTCACAGCCACTCACAGCCACTCACAGCCACTCACAGTCACAGCCACTCACAGTCCCGCACAGTCACTCACAGCCACTCACAGCCACTCATAGTCACTCACAGTCACTCACAGTCATAGCCACTCACAGCCATTCACAGTCACTCACAGTCAATCACAGCCACTCACAGCCAGTCACAGTCCCTCACAGCCACTCACAGTCACTCACAGGCACTCACAGCCCCTCACAGCCACTCACAGTCACTGCGACTTGATGTGTTCCGGGCACTTCTTTAATCGATCTTTTTGGTTGTGGCTGACATCTTCAGGGTCACACATTCATTGGTGCTTATGGACACGCCCACTAGGCACTTTCCTTCCGTACCCAGATGTCTTCAGACAGAAGTCTGGCATTATACAGGCTGGTGTACTCTGGCATCAGGCAATATACAGGCTGGTGTACTATGGCATCAGGCAAAATACAGGCTGGTGTACTAAGGGTACTATCAGCCTACTATGACATCTTGTCCTCGCTTTCCTCTTCCTCTCCTCTACCTCTCACTGGCCCCCTTAGGCCGCTTTCTCCTCTCCTCTTCTTTTGTCCTCCTTCTCTTTAACACCTGACGATGCTTCTAGACAAGTCCGATCTATGTGCTCCCCTGCTCCTCCAGAACCACCAAAGACATAATTGCCGCCCTCGCTCCAGCCTTGGCCGATTTCTGCAATCACTCTTTCGCACTGGATCTTTCCCTTCTCTCCTCAAGCACTCCCTTGTGCACCCCTTCTTAAAAAATCTGTCTGCCGATCCTACCTGTCCGGCTAACTATCACCCCTTTCCTGGGCAAACTCCTGGAAAGGCTGGCCATCTCCCATCTTACTCTTCACGCTGAATCTGTTGGTTGTCTCCATGACCATCAGTCTGTCTTCAGAGATGCCAGAGGCACGGAAACTGCTCTCCTGAACAACCATGAATATCTGCTCTCTAACATTTATCCCAGCATTCCTTCTGTCCTCATCCTCCTTGACACTTCCTCTGCTTTTGACACAGTCAATCACACCACCCTGATCAACCGTCTCAGTGAGAATCTGGGTATCACAGATCAGGCCCTGGCATGGTTGACCTCCTTCCTCCTGGACCAACCCTCCCAGGTCCAACATGTGTTCTTTCTCTCCACCACCTCTCTCTCCAAATGTGGTGTCCCCCAGGGCTCTATCCTCTTACCCTGGCTCTTCAATGTCTATCTGGTCCCTTGCCCCACCTGATCTCAACCTTCTCTTGTAAGTTTCAGTGTTATGCGGATGACACTCAGCTCTCTTTCAGGCTACCCTCAGCCTCCTCTCCTCCCTCGCTCATTCACGGCTGTCTATATGCAATTCAGGATTGGTGCACCTCCAACGATCTCTGCTTCAATGCCAGTAGGACAGGGATCCTCCTCATTGGGACACCTGCTTTCCCTCTCTCACTCTGGCCTCCCTCCTTGGACCCTCCACCCTCGCCTTCCTGTGAGGCAAAAAACCTTGGTGTCATCTTCGACCCCACGCTCGCCTCTCCTTCTCTCCTCACATCACAGACCTTGCCAAGGAGGCCCACTTCCAGCTTAACCTCCTCAGAGGTATTCTACCTTTTCTCACTTTTCCCCCAGAAGCTCACTGTCTCCAGAGACATGCTTCTCTCCAGGCTGAACTAGTGCAACACCCTCTTTCTTAATCTGCTTAACTCTACTCTACGCCCCCTGTAACAAATCCAGAACAGGACTGCAAGACATCCTTGGCCTCAAACCCAGGGACCATATCTCTCCAGCCCTGAAATCTCTCCAGTGGCTTCCGGTGGCTGCAAGGATCAAGTTCAAGACCATTTGCATCGTCCACCAGGCTTTCTGGGGTCGGGCCCACACTACATCCAACTCTCTTTGCCAAAATACCTTCCTTCTAGAGCCCTTCGCTCAGCCACCTCAAACTCTCAAACTCTCTGAGGGTCAGACGCTTCTCCAAGCAGAAAGTGGGGGGTAGATCTCTTTCCTCTGCAGGGGCCTCCCTCTGGAATGGCCTCCCTGCCCCTCTCAGACTTGAGCCAGACCACCTGAAGTTCCGAAAGTGGCTCGCAACCTTTCTTTTCAACTCTGCCTTCCCTCTCTCGCTTCCTTGCTAACTTACCTGTCTGCTGCACTGACTGGTTGCTTAGTACCCTCAGAGTCTCCTTGCACTGCCTCCTGGCCTACTGCGCACGTAGGGGCTGTAACTGTAACCCCTACAGCCCCCTGCCTCCCTGCACTTACCCAGAGCCACGCTGCACTGGGTGCACTTACCCAGAGCCGCACTGCACTGGCTGCACTTACTCTTAGCCTGTTGCTGTGGTCGCACTTTCCCCCTACCCTCTCCTTTGCACTTCCCCCTCTCCCTTCCCCCTGCACTACCCATGTCACACTTGCACGATCTGAATGACACAGGATGACTCATCTAGTAAGATCATTTGTCTTGTCCTCCCTTTGTCTTCCCTCCCTTGTCTTGTGGCGCCTAGAAACACTTGTGTACAGGTGTGTTATAAATGCCATATCATATCATACTCCTCGTAATGAGACTCACAACATGCCTGGGGAATGTTCCTTGGTTCTTATCATTTGCCCTGATTCTGCCCCCGCCTCTGCCACTTCAGGAACCCCTTTAGGACCTTGGTCTTAAAGGGTCCCCTTCCCTCTCTTTCTCTTCTTCCTCTTTCCTCCTTCATTCCTCCTTCTCCTCACCACTCTCTCTCCTTTTGCTCCTCTCTGATATTTTTCTGTCTTCTCTCCTCCTCCTGTTCTCCACTCTCCCCTCACCTTCTCTCCCCCTCCTCACCACACTCTCTTTGACCTACTCCTTCTTTTCTCTTCTGCACAACATTGACCCTCTGTCACACGTTACTCTGCTCTCCAACTATGAACTCCCACACGTCCCTATTGTTTCAGTCTTCCCATATACTCTTGCAGGGTTCGGTCCTGTAAGAGGGAGATCAGATCAGCTCTGTGTGCAGCAGAAGTGGACATGGTGATTGGCTAAAGTTTGGACAAACTGCAATTCCTAAATTGTCTGAATAACTTGTCAGACCACCTACTGGCTCTTGGCAACATGACTAAAAAGCAGTTGTCAACTATCTTGGAATTAGTGTGCCCATTATCCCAGGTCATCTGGTGCTCTGCTATGACCTCTGGGACCTGCCAACAAAGTCTTGCTACAGTAACAAGCCTGATCTCCTCTTGACACCTGCAGGCTTCAGTAGATTCAGGAGAGCAGAACCCATACAAAGACCCACACGCAACTCTCGTGATCTTGTGCCGTTCCAGCAGATTGGAGACATTATAGTTAATACACGATTTACAGAGCCCAACATCTATGTGTAGACAAGCAACTCATTCTTCTCCCTTCCAGTCTTCCATTTCAATATCTATTGCATGTTTCGTGGACCACAAAAAGGTTCTCAGCTGGGAAGCAGACTCGCTACACACTTGTCTTGATGGGAGGGGAATCCCCGGTTTATAGCTTTGGCTGGCATCACAGAGTGGTTGACGGTTTCCCAGACCCCATCCCCATTCTCCAGCTTTCTGCATGTGACCTCATTACACTAAACAACACATAATTAAAGCAGAGTGTTCCTCTTTTGCATAATCTTGTAAATTCCACTTAATTAATGTTGTGAGGGGCTATGTTTTGTTTCTGTGGGTTCTCGCTGATAGATATTCGCTCCAAGGCTGGTTGCCATGGCAGTCCCTCAGGGACCTTTTCATGAGTGGATGGATTTCTCAAATGTTGTTCTCACTTTCTGTCATGCCTAAATTCCCAAATTATTTCTCCTGCACTTTGCTTCTAAATCATCATTGCTTGGTCAAACCCACCTTTAAATGTAAGTTCTTAATTGAAACGTCCCAGAGGCGATGAGAAAAGAATCTGCGATTGTAAATGGCTGTGTAGATTGGTTAGTTTAGAGACACAGGTTTCCTGCTTGAATTGGCGACCTGCCCAGTTCATTCTGCAATCTTTGGACTGTTAAAGGTCCATTCTTTTCAATAATGTTTTTGACACTTCTAGTGAAACTTTCAAAATTGTTTAGTCATCTGGAGATGTGGAAGATTGCTGAGACCTTTCGACAAAAGATTTATTCATGCAAAACTGAGAGCTTAGTACTAATTTCCACCATATCATCAAAAAAAGGTTAATTAATCATCCTGCATCGTTAATGATTTTAGAAGCTGATAGCGCAGGCCTTGAGTGCAGCTTCACAGGATGTAGTGTGTAGCTTCTTAAACAAACTGATCATAAATCATGGTGTGTATTAACAGGGAATCGCTCGCATACAAGTCCTTCCGTGTATGTCATGTGTGTAAATGATAAACCAATATAGCACCACTGTATCCGCGGGGAACAGGCCAGGCTGGGGGGACAGAGCAAAATGCACCCATGGCTCACCGGGGTGGAGGGCAAAGCAATCGCTGCTCATAATTTAGCCTTTGGTGACAATGGGAACCAAATGACATCCAACTAATCATTTTACAAAGACTACATTTGTCTCAATGCGAGGGAAAATAACTCCTAAAAGTCTACAACTCCACAGTAAAAGATGGGGGTGTGGTCAGGACAAAGCCAAAGACTATGGCAGGTCCTCAGCAGGAAGCTGTTGACAAAATAGGCCTGGGAAAGCTTCTCTGCGAAGACTTTACAACTCTTGGTTAAGTTGTGATTGGCTGTCGGCATCTCCGTGGCCACGCCCTCTGCACAGAACCACTCTTGTATACCCTGATATCTGGTGCTAAGCTCTGATTCCGGCCACTGCCCTTATTTTCTCAATTATGCTATTCCTATTTTTTGGGGTTAGGCATGTTTGCAGTATCACACATGTTCTTAGGAGGCCAAGACGCAGCACATGCTGGAGCTGAATAATAGCACATACAAAGTCTATCAAAAGAGCCAACTCTTTCTTGGCATTCACGGGTCTGCAATCATTGGCTCTCCAGATGTTTTGGAATACAACTCCCATCAGCCCAAGCCAACATAAACCATGGAAGGGGATCATGGATATTATAATCCAAAACATCTGGTGAGCCGCAAGTTCCAGACGCCTAATCATCACACCAGTTTACGCAAGGAGCAAGCTGCCCAATTTCCCCAACCAGTATCTTTGTGTTACCATGGCAGCAAAGTCCTACTCCATTGGCACGCAGACAGCTGCTGCGCATAGAGCCGAGTGCGCGCTAACATAATTCATTCTCACGCTGTAGTGAAGGGCGTGCATTATTGAAAGGATGGCAACCAATCAATTCAAGTGGAATAGGTTAAGGACGCTGACCATCAAATGGCATATTTAGCTTTAAAAATAACTTGAAGCGCTGATATTAGGCAATTTGACCCACATGAGATGTTTTTTTCGCATTTTGTGCCCCTCCCCCTCCACTTTTGAATCTGTAAATGTGGAGGTCCACGTTTTTAATATAGCACCTATCACTGGCAATGAGCCGATTTCTAAGTGCCCCAACTTTAGGCTGAGGCGTGAACTGCGGTGCAGGAAGTGGAATAGGTTGCAATATCTGTTTCTGCCAGTTGGGCAACTGCTAAAGACTGATTAGAAGAACTCTGGTCCCCTGGCCCCACGGCAAACTGATTACCCAAGGAAAAAACACTCAGGCAAATAAATGACATCAAGAGAAGGTAGGAGCTTGTAGGAAGGTGGGACCCCCGCGCTGGTCTTCTTGGTGAATGAATGAGACGTTGTTCTTCCTGCAGCCGTTTCTAGGGTTCCAGCGGGACAGAGCTCCTAAACTACTGATGTTCGTGAGAAGCAAAGAGCAGGGTTTGGAAGCCTGGACAACGTGGTGCTGGATGTGGCTATTGCCATGGGCTAGGGTTGTAACCAAGCAAAGGCTCAAACACTGATGGACACAGTTGGATGTTAAAGATGGTTGCTTTTATTAGTATGTTATAAAGGCAAAGTGCTGCCCAGGTTTTGCAGACAAACTTAGATACATTTGCATGTCAAGAGAAAGCCAACACATGTTTCGACCTAGGGTCTTTGTCAAGGTGTGGTTGAGCAGGCCCGGCAGGTCCTGGGAGTGGTAGCTGAATAGCTTTAATAGAGCCTGGCGGGTCTGATGCGAGGTGTGCAGCTCATGGCGATCGTCAATGCTGTGCACTCCGATGTATTGAGTCAAGAGCTTTCATTGACATTAAAGGCGTCCTCCAAAACGTAGCGAGGACTTGATCATAGTTTGTAACTCATGTTATTTCTAATTGCTGGCCTTGAAATAATTATATATCAGTGTAAAGACTGGAGAGGGGGTGTCTGTACTTCTGCTCTCTATATGGCAGAGGAGAGGCACAGAGGACCCCAGCCAAGATTCTCTATTATTGGTACGTGGTCGAGCAATCAAGGCCTCGCTTCTCAGGAGGTGATGCAGGCTGGTTCTTAAGTACAGTGTAGTCCCCAAGCCCACACAAAGGAATGTCCACACACTGTATTACTGAAAACACCGTCTTTATATAATTAATATTCAAGGTTATGTACACAATCACAATAACTCACTTTGTGCTCTGAAAATCTACAATGGCAAATATATACAGTTCTAAGTGGTACCACAATTATTATCAGATTTCATTGAAGTGCATCAACTGTACTCGGGTTAAAATGTCACACACATCAATTAATAAAGGTAACCAGCAATAGACATAGGAGGAAAGCAGTGGGTTAGAACAACTGGCAGAATACTGGCCCTTACCCCTGGACACAGCTCTGTGCGGAGAGCCCCCCACCTGGGCAACCTATAAAATAAAGATATAACACAAGCCCAGTCCATATATTGTTCTATAAGTCTTATTTCCTTCTATAATGTTTCTACCCCCGCAATTTACCTGGTGGAGCAGAGTTCTTCGAAGAGGCGTCGATGGATCCTTGTTGAGTGACTCCGTTTAAAGCAGGAGCCACGGATCGTCGAGAGGAGGCGAAGAAGGTGAACTTGGCGTCGACGGCGTCAATGGAAAGTTTGACAGCGTCGATCCAGGCGGTGCTCGTCGGCGACCTCCTGCGAGGATTAGGTGTCCGGGGCACTTCGGCGTTGGATAGTTCAGGACCGCAAAGAGTTTCTGAAGAACTGCGGCCCGACAAGGGCGTTGAGTCGTCAAAGTCTTTGTGGTCTTTGGGTGGCAGGAAATCGACCGGCGGATTCTCCTCGGCGCGTCAGTGTCCTCGACTTTCTCCAGCGGGATAAAGCAGTCGACGGTGCGGACAAGGGAGTCCTTCGATTGAACAGTCTTAGGCAAAGGAGCAGACGGCTCCAGTTATCGGCGGCACTGCGTCAAGCGGTCCCCTCTTCGGGGCAACACGGCTTCGACGGGCCTCCAGCGGTTACGGCGATACTCCGAACCCTGGTCGACGGCAATGGACTTCGACGGCGTCAATGTCCGGGTGCTTCACTTCGTTCTCCTCGGCGGTCCCCGTCTCCGGTCGGCAGCCTTTTGAGGGTCTGACTTCCAGTGAGCTTTGGCGAAGGTTAGCGGTGCTCGATGGTCCCTAGGAGCACGGGAAGAGGGCGCCTAGCCAGGTCCTCTCTCGGATCAGTCCTCGACGAACTCGACATCTTTCAGATCGGGTCGAAGCAAATGCAGCAGCAGTTCTTCTTCTTCCAGCTGGGCGTCGAGGATAAGCAGTTCCAGTTACTCTTCAAGTGTAGACACAGCTTCTGAACAATTTCCAGTGGTGAGAGGTCCCCAGATATACTATTCTGTCTCTCATCCATACTGCTGGGTCACACTCTGCAGCCAATCATACAGAAGGGCATTCATGCAGTCAGTCAGCCAATCAGGCATACAGTGCATTCAGGTCATACTCCTCCCTCTCAGACACTCACAACAAGGAATGTGTATTGGGACAAGTACTCAGCCATTCAACACTACACACAGCATTCATACCAGTTTCGGGCAGGGCTGTCTCAGTCTTTGTCTCTCATTCCAGAAACCAGACAGCCACAACAAGAAGCGCATATTGGTCACACACTCCATTCACCCAGGTCCAACCCACAGGCGTACCCACAACATACAGTCACCGGGAAGGCTCCAGCCAGTCTGGCCTGTACTTCACAACAACACCATATATGGAACTTCCACCCAACAGCCGGTCAGGGGGAAGGGACAGAGTCAGGGCTTCCCAGGACTTTGAGAAAACAAGGTAACAGGCAATAGAAAGGAATAGGCCACAGGGGCCATCTTGTTTCCTATCAGGAATCAACTGATTCCAATGGCAGGGCCTGGGTATCCCAAAATGGAGGATACTCAGAGCACCTGTCAAATTCAGCATGGAGCTGCCACCAGCCCATACCCTGCTCTGGGGGCCACACAGAGGTGCCCAAAAACATACACTAGGGGCACAGGGTTGCATCCCCACCCATGGGTGCCATAAGGGTATCCCATGGGTCTGTACACCAAACCAAAAACAGGAAGAGCTGCACTGCCAGGAGTCCCACATGGACTCCTGGGCAGAAAGCAATACAGAACACAAATGAAAAAGGACTACAGGACAGGGACAGGGAGGCCCTGTCCCTCCAATGCATTTCCAACATCACAATCAGGACCCCTGATTCTCCCCTGAACATCCCTCAGTGTCGATAGCGAACCCACAGAGTGCTCAGAGGTGGCGTCTTTCAATATTTCTATTAATGCGTTTCATGGGCTTGGGGGCATCAAATGTACTAACTGTATTTGTGTTCACTTTTAGCAGCAGTGGTGCCATCCGAAAGACGGCACTGTCACCAAGAAAACGCTCCGTTGTAGTGAGACTGCTGCTCATCGCACCGAGTAGCCATGTTTGCAATGCTGCCTCCGCTCTTCTCTGCAACCAGAATTCGAATTGATTCTGTCTCCAGTGATTCAGTGTCCGTCATTCCCTAATATCGTGGTAAGCAAGTCACCGGCAATGTAGATATATCAACCTGCCCGCTTTAACCCACGGGACACAAAGGTACCAGACCCTCGGTATACTGCCTATTATTATCTCACCTCTCTTGTTAATTGTATGACAAAAGAGAGTAATCTATGTGCTCACATGCTGGACGATATCTGAGGTCAATAAGAGACGAGGTGAGTATCCAACTCTTGAAAACTCCCAGCATACATCCCCATCCAGAATCTCAACTGAATCGTACCGAACTCTTGAGAACTCCCAGCATACAGCGCTGTTCACAATTTCAACCGAATCGTACCCAACTCTTGAAAACTCCCAGCATACATGCTGTTCACAATCTCAACCGAATCGTATTGTGGGATGTTTTTATCCATGCATCCAAGCCCTACCTCAAAAACTGTGCAGTACTGACATGGAAAACATCATGATGGCCAGAGCTTCCCAGAAAATGCACAGGGAAATGCATGAAGAATAGGCTGCCACTCATTTTTGCCGATGTTATGGGCACAGAAGGGCACTGCCTAAAACCACCATTGGACTACCCACACAGTAGTCTGAAACCATTGGGAATGGCAATGCTGATTGCCAAAAGCAACCTAGAATTGTGGGGAATTCATTTTCTTAAATCCCAAAAAGGGGTGCAGTACCAGTACTCACCACTATCAGAAAGCCGGCGTTTTAAAACCACCAGATTTTGTTTAAAACTGAATAAATGAACCCAAGGCAAGCCAAAGAAAGACTTACTGAGAGGTGGATACAATCTAAAGTTATATTCTGAAGTGACTTGAAGGTTTATAACAAGACTGGCTGAGCTGTGGATTTCAGCAGTTTAAGTAAATTTGGACTGAAAGACACTAAACAATCTAAATGTTTAAAAGAAATGAGTGACCTACTTTTGAGTGTCACATAGGTTGCAATTGTTTAAATGTCATAGTTTTAAACTTAGAATCAGCATTCTAGCTGCATATGTAAAAATTGTCTTGACTTAAACTGGGTAACAAAAAGTGACATTTTATCTGAAGCCTGGCTTAAGGAACTGAATTCTGCCCACCAGCTACCCCCGACAGGAGATGAGACTTGCACAACAGCTGTGTTCCCAGGCCTAGCTGCCATTTTGCTGCTCCCACCAAAAGGGATATGACACTTCCCTGATTGAATTACCTGGGCTCTGCAGGAAATTGAACGAAGCCCTGTCCTGACTCAGGCAAATGTTTTATTATGGGGCCGTTAAAAGTGGCTTCCTCCTGGAAGAAAAGGGGAGGAGCACTGCCTGTGAGAGCAAGCTGGCTTGGCAGAACTGGAAAAACCAGAAATTCAACCTTGTGCCTTGAAACCACACCCCTTTGGAGCCAGAATATGGTTTTAGAAAAAGATGAATAACTCATAGAGCGGGCTTGTGAAAATTATTTAAATGATACCATAATTCTCGTGATTTTTCTGCCCACATTTTAAGAGGTTTTTAGAACCGGTGGCATGATCTGGGGGCAAACTAGCAGTTAAGAGGGTATTACTTAAAATGTATGCATGTTAAAAGTCTGATACTTCATCAAGTAATGTCCATACTTGCGCACATGTGTATAAATTTGGGGTAATGTCCGATATTACGAAATCAGTTAAAAAGTGAAATATGTTGCCATTTCTCAATGCAAGCTCCCAGGAAGAGCAGATTTGGACAGGGTATACCTCCTGTGATATGTGATGGGTGCATGTAATTTTAAACAAATGTGTACCTGTGCAATTATGTCTTTTGGGTCAAAATATAGATTGTGTGTAATTTGACAGGGGTGGGTTCTCTGTACCATAAACAGACCTCATCATGATGACACTTCATTTCATTCCCCCAATCAAGGGGAAGAGGATGAAGTGGCCAATGACAAGTGGAGAGGGGTAGAGCCTAGTGATGCTGCACACACACCCATTTTCAAAACACATAAAAGCAGACAGTCAGGACAGATAGGGACATTCAATTCCATTTGCTACAACGCGCTCTGCCGGACCATACCACATCCAGAGATCCAGACTTCAAATCCATCAATCTCCAGAGAAAGCTGTGCAGAAAAACCCAGAGAAAGCAGAGCAGTATCCAAGACCCAGAGAGAGCAGAGCTGACCCAGATCACTGTGAAGTGCAGAGACCAGACCAGAGTCCAGTCTAAAACCTGACCAGATCCGTGGCGAGGCCCATTCTAATTCAAGAATATAGTGTGAGTACCTAGCACGACTGTGCAGAACCAATCTCTTAGTTAAAATAATATAATTCAAGCTATTTTAATCTAAGTAGAACTGCCTCCTAACTGTCACCTGTCATTTGTAAAGCTGTCACCTGTCATTTTCTAGTTGCTAGCTGTCACTTGTCTTTTTGAACTTTAACATTTCAAGTCTGAAAAACGACCTTTACCATATCGCTCATAACTCCGTAACCGTTTGTGCTAGAGACTTGCAGTAACTTTCCTCTGAAAGCTGGGAATCGTGGCTTTTCTACGAACCTAGAACCGCATTCCTACCCCCGATACTTTTGCCGAAATTGCGAAAAACGCACTCGTGAATTTGCCGCGATTTGCAAATTTCTCAACGTGTGAAAACAGCAGTTTTCTTGCTTTCAGTTGCCAAAAATTCGTTTAACCTGCTAGTTACTCCTAGATCCTTGCTAAAGTGAGCCTGGACTAATATTAACTTGATACCACTCACCCTGAACCTCTAGGGGGAATTAAAAGCATTTTAGCATATTTTTCACTTCATTGCCAGCACATGTAAAAGCATTTTGGGCCTGTGTTTAAAACTCCGATCTGTAGTCTAAGCTTGCTGGGGTGAACTGAATTACATTTGATTGCATTTCTGAGAACTGTGTGCTTTCCTTCCATTTCCTTGCATTGCATAAAGGGGGGAGGGGATTGCCAGAGAAAAGTGATTACATTGTTTTGTTGAACGCATATTGAGTATTTTCTGTACTGCATTTTCATTCCACCTTGCATCCATTTGAAACCATAAAGTATTGTTGCTATCTTATCCATCCTATAACCACTCATCATTGATTATAAAGAAGTGTGCTAGTGCCAGACTATCCATTATTGATTACTTCTCAGATTAAGTGTGATATTCAATTATTAATTTATTATAAAGCGTGATATATATATATATATTGTTTAAATTATCAAATAAACCTTTAAACGTGCAAAACAGAACTACTTCTTGGCTCAGTGGGGTCAGGAGGATTCCAAGAGAGGGGTGTTATATAGGGGTAGTCATCCAGAACGCATGAACTGGACATAAGATATATTAATAAGGGTTTCCATTCAGTATCCCAGACTAGGCATTGACTTAGCTGTAGTGTTGAATTGAATCCTCTTACAAATTGGGGGCTTGTGCCGGACGTTTGGGTTGGATCTATCACTTGTGCAGATTAATACAGTGTGCCAGCTGACCAGATACACATATCCGGTCGGATCACCACGCTGTGTTACGCTGTAAAGCACTCCTCAAAGGAACGCTCTAAGGAAAAGGTCTGTTTTGCAAAAATAAAATACAAACTTCTGTAAGTCAGGAAGGAACTCAAATTCCAGTATGACGACCTTAGTAGACATGAAAATAGCCAGAGAGCACTTCTTACATAAGTTATTTGTGAGAGGTGAGTGGACTCACCAGGACCGCATGGTCTGGTTGCAGGCCATCACGCAACAGGTCACTGAAACAGGGTCAGATATATGGAGAGATCAGGGTCCCTTACATGTGGCCCTGAGTGAACTATACATGGCTCCTAAAGCTAAGGATGAACAA
This sequence comes from Ambystoma mexicanum, assembly GCF_040938575.1. Taxonomy (NCBI): domain Eukaryota; kingdom Metazoa; phylum Chordata; class Amphibia; order Caudata; family Ambystomatidae; genus Ambystoma; species Ambystoma mexicanum. The sequence continues at coordinate 1,674,317,426 of NC_090932.1, forward strand.
GACAAGATGGTTACGATAGCGGCATACCTGTACCTATATATGGGAGACATGCAGGATAAATGTACTGAAAGCCAAGATCTGGCGAATAAGCGACAGATGGCGTTAGAGAAGGTCCAATCTGACCTGGTCTCTTCTGAGCAGAGGCTGCAGGGGAGCCAGGAGTCAGAAAATGAGAGTAGACAGCACATCATTAAAATAAAGAGGGATATGGACATCCTGCAACAGGAAAAGGCTGACCAGGATACCAGATTTCTGGCCTTGCAGAAGGAGTACCAAGAAGGTTTGGACTCCCTACTGCAGAGCCAGAAAAAGCTGGAGCAACAGTTAGACTTCAATAGGGCATGTGCTGAGCAGGTAGTCACCCTGCAAAGCCACCTAGATAGGGAGAAGGCAGAGAGCAATAAACTGTTTCTGAAAGACCTGGATACCCAGGCAGAGTTTGACCAGGAGCGCCAGAAAGCTGGTGCCTTCCAAAGGCAAAGGGACGACCTGGCGGCACAGATGCAGGCTCTTAGTCAGGAAAGGGATACCTTAGGCCAGGAAGTCTGCCACCTAAAAAGGAAAATGGAAGAAAATCACCTGGCCCTCCAGGGACTGGGTGACCTCCAAAAAGAACACCATAACTTGTTAGAGCACACCAGGAAGGTGGAGGATGCTCTAGCAAGAAAGGAGCAGGCCAATAGGGACACAGCTCAGGAGGTAACCCTCCTGCAGCAAAGACTGGCCCAGTGCTCCAGGACCAATCAGGAAACACAGAGAGAGAATGAGGCTCTCTGCCAGCACAATGATAGGCTCCAACAACAGGTAGCGATGCAGGAGAGACTGATAGAGTCTAGTAAGGCCTTAACTGAGGAACTGAAGGCGCAGGCTCTTGCATTGCAACAGGGAGCAGGGGCGGATAGAGATGAGGTTCGCTGGGAAAGAGAAACTCCTGAGCATAACCCCAGGAGCCCTAGTACCAGAGGCCTTTATTTCTCTCAGTCCCTGGACTCTGCCACCCCCATGTCCCCTGGCGCACATGAGCACAGGGCCACAGGGAGGGCAGATTACTATCCAGCCAGAAGCATGGGGCTCATAGGCCAGTACCACCCAGGAATGGAGGGGCGGGCATCTGGGTATGGGCACCCAAGCACAGTGCAATTTAGTGGGGAACCCCAGGAGAGTAGGCCCATTAAGGGCATCCTGAAAACCTCTGCCCAGTTAGGTCAGTGGGGGGGTACCCATCAAATCCTGGCAGCAAGGAGGGATCTGAAGACTCCTCTGAGCGGTACAGGACACAGGAGACCAGGTCCCCACATTCTGCCAGCCATTCCCAGGCTCGCAGAATCCAGGAAAACCTGGAAGAACAGACGGGAACCTCTGGGAGCAGTGCCTCTGAGTCAGAAGATGAATGGACAAGGGTTACCCAAACCAAAAAGGCCAATAAGGAAAAAAGGGCCTTGCTTAAGGACCCATTGAAACAGATTAAGGCAATCAGGAGCGTCATCACGCCTTATCATAAGAACGCCAAGTATTCTGTTTGGGAGCACTTAGAGTTGTTTGAGCAAATGATGGAGACTTTCCATTTGAAGGACAGCCAAAGCTGTATTCAATATGTAAAGTGGACCTTCTCCCCGGAATACTCCAGTTTCTTTGCGGGGCTGGAGGACCAAAATCATTTAAGATGGTCCACCTATAAGGCGGCCATCTTGAAACATTTTTCTACTCATAGAAATCCTCAAGAGGCTCGCAAGGCAGCCTACAATTTACAATGTGGGGAGGATCAGGCCCCACAAGAATTTGTGCAGGAGTTAAAGCGTGCTTTTGCACAGACCACAAGAAGGGTGCGCACGGATAGCAGAGAATTTATTAATACGTTTTTCCATGCCTTGCCCAAATACATAATGACCCAGCTCGTGAGGGATTTTCACGAGAAAAGATCTTTAGACTGGGTCATTGAACAGGCGACCCGGATCTATGAGGTGCAGAAGCCAATAGAAAATAAAAATAATGCGCCCAAAAACCCCAAAGCCAACAACACCCCTGCTGCTGCCAAGGTGGCAGAGGTAAAGGTCACCCCCGTTTTAGAGTTGGAGATGGGGGGGCCTAAAAACCTACCTGCACCTAATAATGCTAGGCCCAGAAGGTCCTTGGGCCAGTCACAAACAGGGAGTCAAGGAGGTAGTCCCACAAATGGGGTCCCTCGCTCTCCTGACTATGTAAGTCCCCGTTACAAGGGAAGTCGACCCATCCTGGGTTATGTGTGGACTCCTCCAGCCCAAGGGGGGGATCCAGCCAAGCACCTAACCCAGGGAACTTCCCTCCCAACTTCCCACAGGAGGGCAGAAATTCTCCAAATCCTGGGCAGAACTTTTTCCCCAGGTATCCACCCAATTTCCAGCCCCAAAATCCTCCACCCTTCTTTCCCCAATTCCCTGAGCCCAGACAACCGAATCCGGGAGAGGGGAGGCCAAGGGTGGAGGGGTATCCAAATCTTCCCAACCAGGGGTACTACCAAAGAAGGGATAGCTACCCTTCCCGGGATCAGCCCAGGGGAGAAAACAGGGCCCCGTATCAGCCTGAGCGGGTTTCCCAGTTAGAGCGCCAGGTTCAAAACATGGCGCGGGATCTGGGTCACATACTGAGGGCTCAGCAGAACCCTCAGATCGGCATGCCGGCGCAGAACGCACCCAACTCTGGACCTGGTGCTCCAGAACAATGACGGGGGCAGCACCCCGATAACTCACCGGTTCCCAGGGAGGAGGCACAAAGGGAAGGGGGGTGTAAAGCCTTGGAGGAAGCTTCCTTCCTCACTTGTAAACAGCCCCTGGAAAACCAGGAACCGGAAACAAAATCTCTTGCCCCTGAAAGTCTGCCTCCGAAGGAGCAGAGGGGGGGTAGGAGAAACAAAAGACCCAAACAGACTCAGTTTGAGGAGGAGGTACAGATCTTCCAATTTGAGGGAGAGGGATCCTCAGAGGATCCTGGGAAAAGGATCTTCTCCTTCAGAGAGGGGGGAACTCCTCCCAAAGAAAAATGGGTCCCTAGGGATGCAAATCCAGACTGGGGAGAGGTGGAGACTGAGCTACCGCCGCCCATCATCTCATCCCAGAACCCACCATACCAAAATCCCCTGGTTCAAACCCATCCTGATGACTGCCTCCAAAAAGGGGAGGGTGGCCCAGAACCAGAGCCAGGGGAACCCACAATGGCTCTGATCTCCAGTTGCCAACTTTTTCTTTCAGATTCCCAAGGCTCTCCACAGAATTCTGCCCAAATCTCTTCGCTAGCGATGTCCAAAACCAGAAAGTTAGCCCACCAGTTGTCCAAAAATGTGCATTATCTGTGCCCCCTTGAGGAGAAGGAGGGAAGATATTATGCCCCGGTACAAGTACAGGGGCAGGGTACGATTTCAGCGCTGGTGGACACGGGATCTCAAGCTACCCTTCTGTCCAGAAGGGCCTTTGATGAACTGAATGCAGGAAGGGGAGGGAATTACCAAATTCCTCTCACCTCACTTCCTGGACAACTCCAGAACTTTGACGGGAAGGAAATTCCCATTGAGGGGACTGCAGACTTGGACATTAAGATCGGGCGACACAAGGTGAAACACCCGGTCATAGTTGTGACTCCAGAGGGCACCCCTTGTTTACTAGGGAATGACCTCCTGAGAAGGTTGTCACCCCTAATAGAGTGCGTAAACAAGGTCCTCTGGACCCAGACTAGCCGACCCATAAAATTAAAACAGAGTGTCAACCATGTTAGTTTAAACGGCACATGCCACATGGTTGAACAAAAATCTGACCAAGTAGAATTCCACTTCCAGAATAGCCAAATTCCAGACGTGACAGTAATAGCAGTAGGACAACAGACTGGTGATGGAGGGTCCTCTCTATTTCTGAAAATCAACATTCCTTCCAGTCTAAAGTGGTACTCCACGCTGGAAGGAAACACTCTGAGATTCTATACTAATCCACAATCAGAAACTCCCACTCCTATAGTCCAGAAAGATGTGAAATCAGCTCAGAGCCTGGCTGATATTCAGCAAATTGTCCAGAAAGATGTGAAATCAGCTCAGAGCCTGGCTGATATTCAGCAAATTGGAGAGCAGTTGTTCATCCCTGTTCAGTTAAATGATGGGAAGGACTCTGTTCTCGCTCGAGTGTGTGTGAACAATGGTAAGAGCTTCATCAGCGAAGCCATGTTCCGCCAACTCCCAAAAGATCCAGCCATTCCCACATTCAAACTGATAGACAAATGGGAAATGGACCTGGAAGCACCTAATTCCAAACATCTCCTGCCAAGCAGGTGTATGCTCAAAATCTCCATTGGCAACAAGGGCATAGTCCACAATTGTTGGGTCGTGCGAGACGTCACGGCTGCCTTTTACTTAGGCAGTGACATTCTCAATCGCTTTGCCATTAGTTTGGACCTAATAAACTTCAAAGCTTGGTCCCGATTAGCGGATAATCCCATGGGCTTTGATGATCCAGAAAAAGCATTTAGGTCAGCTCAATTGCTACCTTATGCAGTTGAAATTCAGATCAAAGAGGAAGTCACCATCCCAGAAAGGACCCGACAATTCTCCCTGGAAGTGAAAGTTAAAAGAGGACAACATTTGAAAAACCCTGATGCTTACATACATCTAAACGCTTCTCTCCAACAGAAAGGGTTGGGGGTAAACCCAACTCCATTGGTCAACATAGAACATGACACCATTCTAATAGAGGTGCATAACAGCGACTCGAAGAGTATTACTCTAGCCGCAGGCACCATTATTGGAATGGCGGTTGATGACCGACATTTTTCCATAGATTTAGGTAATGAACTGTTAGGGCCAATCCCCAAGGACTGCTTTGACAGTGACAGTGATGACAATACGACACCAGACAGGATTTTTACCCGGCATGGGGGGAACTTCCTGGTGTACACTTCTGGCCCTTATGGTAAGGAAGATGTGACTTGTGACTTCAGGAGGAATGAGGTGATTTTCCAAGTCCATGAGGGCTGCCTTTCCCACCTGAAGCCTCCAGTCCAAATCAGCACTCTGACCAGGGACTTCTCCACCCAGCTGGAGGAGGCCGCTGAGATAGCCAAACCAGAAGTCTTTCCAGGCTTCAGGCAGATGGTGGAAGAGAGAGTCAACCTAGCTGATGCCTGTGTGACTCTGGAACAAAAGCAAAAGTTGAAACAAGTTTTCTTGGATTTCCAAGATCTCTTTGCGGTAGACTCATATGACTGTGGTCGTACCGACATCCACACAACAACAATCCCCATGGACCCTGGCATGACTCCAGTGTTTGTGAAGCAATATCGCTTGCCTCTCGCATCAATGGAGTCCCTTACTGAAATAATTAAGAACCTTGAGTCCAGGGGAATAATCCGTCCCATCCACAGCACCTTCAATAATCCGGTGCTGGGAATATTAAAGCCAAACGGCCAGTGGAGACTCTGCGCCGACCTCAGGGAGCTCAACAAATGGGTCCATACTTCCCGATGGCCTCTGCCCTACATTGACCAAGGGCTGGCCCAGATCCAGGGGTCACAGGTATTCACTGCAATAGACCTGACCAATGGATACTGGACTGTGCCTGTCAGTAGGGAGGACCAATACAAGCTGGCTTTTACCTTTGGGGGCCAGCAATACACATGGACCCGGACTCCCTTCGGAGACCTTAACTCCGGTAATGAGTTCAATATTTTCCTATATAAGGCCATGCCCGACCTGGGTGCGAGGGGTAACCTGGCTTATGTAGATGATGTCCTCATCAAAAGTTCATCTGTGGAGGAACACATAGCGGAGATCCGTTATGTTCTGACGCAGTTGAGGGCCGCCGGAGCAAAACTTTCCTTTCAGAAAGCACAGTGGTGTAGAACCCGTGTTAATTTCTTGGGGCATGAGATTACTCCTCAGGGTCTCTGTCCCCAGGAAAAGAAAGTGGAAGCACTTCAAAAACTGAAAGACCCCACAACTCTGCGGGAACTAAGGAGCTTCCTTGGACTGACTAATTACAGCAGAAAGTTCATTGAGGGCTACGCAGAGATCACCAGACCCCTGATTCATCTCCTGAAGGGGGGGGTCAAGTGGGAATGGGGTCCAGAACAAGCCGAGGCAGTAAAACAACTCAAAAGAAGCCTCTCACAAGCGCCTTGCCTGGCTTACCCTGTCAGAAACAAGGAGTTCTTCCTGGAGACGGGGTTCTCTAATACGTGCTTGACAGCAGTATTATACCAAAAGCATGACAAGGTCAATAAAGTAATCTCCTATGCGAGCAAAACTTTATCCTCTGTGGAGGAAAAATTCAACGAGTGTGAGAAGGCACTCCTGGCAACGGTGTGGGCATTGAAGATTTACCGCCCGTTTATCCAGGGGGAACACATCATAGTGGAGACTCCACACCAGCCTCTGCAATATCTCCAAAGTGATAGAATCCGGGCCGGAAATGTGAGTAATTCCCGAATTACTTCCTGGATTCTGTCAATGCAAGGCTTTCCTGTGGAGGTCAGATATGGCCAAAACAAGAAGAGTCCCCTCGCGCAAGGTCTGGCTGACTTGCATGATTGTGCCAGAGAAAACTGTCTCGAGGACGAAAGTCTAAAAATCAAGGACAACATGGAGGCATACCTTAATTCCCCACACAAAGTCTTTGAAGAGGACAAGTGTGAGGGAATGCCCACTGTCTATGTGGATGGATGCTCTTACCATGTTGAAAACGACGGGGAGAAAGAACTGGTGGCCGGCGTAGGGAATGCATGGGTGAATGAGTCCCCAGAACCCTCCGCTGGATACAAAATTGGTCACCGAAGTAGTCAGGAGGCAGAATTGATGGCTGTGCATCAGGCCATCCTCACTGCTGTCCAGCATCAACTCCACGAACTGGTCATAATCACAGATTCGGATTAGGTACGGAACGGGTTCGTGGAGCACCTGGTTAATTGGAAAACCAGAGGCATGTTATGTGCTAACAACAAACCCTTGAAACATGGGAAGTTGATCCAAAACATTGATGATCTGGTCACCTCGAATGAGATGACCATCTATTGGAAAAAGATCAAGGGTCATTCCAAAGTAGAGGGACCAGACAAAACTGGAAATGACTTAGCTGATCAGCTGGCCAAAACCGGGCCATCCAAGGGGATCTAATTGAGATTGAGTCCCTGTTGGGGGAAATCCAGGTCACTGCTATCACTAGGTCCCAGACAAATGCTCACAACGACCTTTCAACTGCCCAATGGAGCAAGGAGACCCCTGATGCTGATTTGATTACAGCTCAGAAGGGGGATCCAATTATTGGTAAGTTTTACCAACACCTTGAGGACCCTGAGAACTTTCCCCTGACGGATACCGATTATATTGGGAAAGAGGACCTAAGAGTGTTGATGAAATGTCCAAAAATGTTCCGAATCCAAGACGGTTTGCTGGTAAGGAAATCCAAAGCTGGCCACGATCAGTGGGTGGTTCCTACCTCATTCCGAAGCCTGATGTTAAGTCACGCCCATGATGCGGCCACCGCCGGTCATAGGGGGTTTCACACAACACTGGAAATCTTAAGAGAGGTTGCATACTGGCCACACATGGGGCAGGACCTCGACCAATACTTGGAGGGGTGTCTTGTGTGTGCACAATTTCAGCCATCATCCCTCACGCACCGTGCGCCTCTTCAAAAGAGGGGGATGACACTGCCATGGTCAGATTTACAAATTGACTTTGTAGGGCCCGTGATTCGCTCTGCTAGGGGGAATAAGTACATGTTGACTGTGACATGCTTGTTTACCAAGTGGGTGGAATGTCTCCCAGCCCCAAATTGCAAGGCAGAAACTGCTGCTGCCCTGATGATTAACCACATCTTTTCCCGTTTTGGTCTACCTCAAAGGATTGAGTCAGACAGAGGTAGCCACTTCACCAGTGAAGTGATGACAAAGATGTGGGAGATACTGGGGGTCAAAAGGAAGTTGCATATTGCTTACCGGCCAGCTTCTTCTGGGGCAGTAGAGAGATATAACCGAACCATTGTGAGCATATTAAAAAAGTTTGCGCGGATTCAGGGCCAAGTAGGGATATCCGATTACCTCTGGTCTTAATGGCCATCAGATCTACCCCTTCATCTGCAACCAAAATGTCACCATTCGAGTTGATGACTGGGCGCAAGATGGTGCTTCCTCAGCATTTGCTCTACAGGACCCAAGAGCAGACACTAATAAATGCCTCCACAACTCATGAGTATATGGAGAATTTAAGGAAACACCTTCAGCATGCTTTTGCTTATGCTCAGCGGAATCTAGAAAGATCAGATGATAGCATGAAGACCCACTATGACCTGAAGACTTCCAGGAAGGAATATCAGGTGGGGGACCGGGTCTATCTATACAATTTCCAAAGGAACCAGGCCAAACAGCGAAAATGTTTGCCTACATGGAAGGGACCCTTTGAGGTTATGGACAGGATCTCCCCTGTGGCCTATAAGATCCGCATCCCCAAAGGCGGTTTGGCAGAGGGGGAAGACAAGTGGGTCCACATTAACCAGTTGAAGTGTTGCCATCCCAGGCACACTCTGCAACAACTGGAGGAATCCTCTGGAATCCTAGAGGGTACTGTCTCAGATTAATTCAGTTCTAACTTAAAAGATCCTACATATAGCCTATCAAATTCTGTGTTTCTCAAGTTTATGTGTTCCTGTCTCTTAATTTAAAAAAATGTGCATGTGCATATCTGTTGAGTTCTATAAATTTATATGCCACCCCACTATATCAAGGGCGGGGGAAAAAATGTCTATGAATAGGTATTGCCGCTCTTCCTTTGTCGTCCTAGGAGAAAGAAAACCTCGAGACTGGCCAAGGAGGACGATCCGGAGACCGGGAGCAGAGACGCAAGGGGCCCGGGGTACCGCCCAATCTTCCCATCAGGACCGGCGAGGAGAACCGATCGATCAGTACCGGATGGAGGAAAAGATGCTGAACTGTGCCATCTATTGGAAGAAGATGAGGAAACATCCCAGGTCTTGCGAGTCCCATTAGTGAAATAGAATGGCCATCGCAAGAGGGGGGCTTGTGGGATGTTTTTATCCATGCATCCAAGCCCTACCTCAAAAACTGTGCAGTACTGACATGGAAAACATCATGATGGCCAGAGCTTCCCAGAAAATGCACAGGGAAATGCATGAAGAATAGGCTGCCACTCATTTTTGCCGATGTTATGGGCACAGAAGGGCACTGCCTAAAACCACCATTGGACTACCCACACAGTAGTCTGAAACCATTGGGAATGGCAATGCTGATTGCCAAAAGCAACCTAGAATTGTGGGGAATTCATTTTCTTAAATCCCAAAAAGGGGTGCAGTACCAGTACTCACCACTATCAGAAAGCCGGCGTTTTAAAACCACCAGATTTTGTTTAAAACTGAATAAATGAACCCAAGGCAAGACAAAGAAAGACTTACTGAGAGGTGGATACAATCTAAAGTTATATTCTGAAGTGACTTGAAGGTTTATAACAAGACTGGCTGAGCTGTGGATTTCAGCAGTTTAAGTAAATTTGGACTGAAAGACACTAAACAATCTAAATGTTTAAAAGAAATGAGTGACCTACTTTTGAGTGTCACATAGGTTGCAATTGTTTAAATGTCATAGTTTTAAACTTAGAATCAGCATTCTAGCTGCATATGTAAACATTGTCTTGACTTAAACTGGGTAACAAAAAGTGACATTTTATCTGAAGCCTGGCTTAAGGAACTGAATTCTGCCCACCAGCTACCCCCGACAGGAGATGAGACTTGCACAACAGCTGTGTTCCCAGGCCTAGCTGCCATTTTGCTGCTCCCACCAAAAGGGATATGACACTTCCCTGATTGAATTACCTCGGCTCTGCAGGAAATTGAACAAAGCCCTGTCCTGACTCAGGCAAATGTTTTATTATGGGGCTGTAAAAAGTGGCTTCCTCCTGGAAGAAAAGGGGAGGAGCACTGCCTGTGAGAGCAAGCTGGCTTGGCAGAACTGGAAAAATCAGAAATTCAACTTTGTGCTGGGGGAAACCACACCCCTTTGGAGCCAGAATATGGTTTTAGAAAAAGATGAATAACTCACAGAGCGGACTTGTGAAAATTATTTAAATGATACCATAAGTCTTGTGATTTTTCTGCCCACATTTTAAGAGGTTTTTAGAACTGGTGGCATGATCTGGGGGCAAACTAGCAGTTAAGAGGGTATTACTTAAAATGTATGCATGTTAAAAGTCTGATACTTCATCAAGTAATGTCCATACTCGTTGCGCACATGTGTATAAATTTGGGGTAATGTCCGATATTACGAAATCAGTTAAAAAGTGAAATATGTTGCCATTTCTCAATGCAAGCTCCCAGGAAGAGCAGATATGGACAGGGTATACCTCCTGTGATATGTGATGGGTGCATGTAATTTTAAACAAATGTGTACCTGTGCAATTATGTCTTTTGGGTCAAAATATAGATTGTGTGTAATTTGACAGGGGTGGGTTCTCTGTACCATAAACAGACCTCATCATGATGACACTTCATTTCATCCCCCAATCAAGGGGAAGAGGATGAAGTGGCCAATGACAAGTGGAGAGGGGTAGAGCCTAGTGATGCTGCACACACACCCATTTTCAAAACACATAAAAGCAGACAGTCAGGACAGATAGGGACATTCAATTCCATTTGCTGCAACGCGTTCTGCCGGACCATACCACATCCAGAGATCCAGACTTCAAATCCATCAATCTCCAGAGAAAGCTGTGCAGAAAAACCCAGAGAAAGCAGAGCAGTATCCAAGACCCAGAGAGAGCAGAGCTGACCCAGATCACTGTGAAGTGCAGAGACCAGACCAGAGTCCAGTCTAAAACCTGACCAGATCCGTGGCGAGGCCCATTCTAATTCAAGAATATAGTGTGAGTACCTAGCACGACTGTGCAGAACCAATCTCTTAGTTAAAATAATATAATTCAAGCTATTTTAATCTAAGTAGAACTGCCTCCTAACTGTCACCTGTCATTTGTAAAGCTGTCACCTGTCATTTTCTAGTTGCTAGCTGTCACTTGTCTTTTTGAACTTTAACATTTCAAGTCTGAAAAACGACCTTTACCATATCGCTCATAACTCCATAACCGTTTGTGCTAGAGACTTGCAGTAACTTTCCTCTGAAAGCTGGAAATCGTGGCTTTTCTACGAACCTAGAACCGCATTCCTACCCACGATACTTTTGCCGCAATCGCGAAAAACGCACTCGCGAATTTGCCGCGATTTGCAAATTTCTCAACATGTGAAAACAGCAGTTTTCTTGCTTTCAGTTGCCAAAAATTCGTTTAACCTGCTAGTTACTCCTAGATCCTTGCTAAAGTGAGCCTGGACTAATATTAACTTGATACCACTCACCCTGAACCTCTAGGGGGAATTAAAAGCATTTTAGCATATTTTTCACTTCATTGCCAGCACATGTAAAAGCATTTTGGGCCTGTGTTTAAAACGCCGATCTGTAGTCTAAGCTTGCTGGGGTGAACTGAATTACATTTGATTGCATTTCTGAGAACTGTGTGCTTTCCTTCCATTTCCTTGCATTGCATAAAGGGGGGAGGGGATTGCCAGAGAAAAGTGATTACATTGTTTTGTTGAACGCATATTGAGTATTTTCTGTACTGCATTTTCATTCCACCTTGCATCCATTTGAAACCATAAAGTATTGTTGCTATCTTATCCATCCTATAACCACTCATCATTGATTATAAAGAAGTGTGCTAGTGCCAGACTATCCATTATTGATTACTGCTCAGATTAAGTGTGATATTCAATTATTAATTTATTATAAAGCGTGATATATATATATATATTGTTTAAATTATCAAATAAACCTTTAAACGTGCAAAACAGAACTACTTCTTGGCTCAGTGGGGTCAGGAGGATTCCAAGAGAGGGGTGTTATATAGGGGTAGTCATCCAGAACGCATGAACTGGACATAAGATATATTAATAAGGGTTTCCATTCAGTATCCCAGACTAGGCATTGACTTAGCTGTAGTGTTGAATTGAATCCTCTTACAGTATCCAACTCTTGAAAACTCCCAGTATACATCACCGTTCACAATCTCAACCGAATCGTACCCAACCCTTGAAAACTCCCACCATACATCGCTGTTCACAATCTCAACCAAATCGTACCCAACTCTTGAAAACTCCCAGCATACACGCTGTTCACAATCTCAACCGAATCCTACCCAACTCTTGAAAACTTCCAGCATACAGCGATGTTCACCATCTCAACCGGATATCGATAACCAGAAATAGCTTTCCAAAAGTGATCATTTCATGTGCATTACCATCACGTCCTCATGCATCTAATGACATGCTCCTGCCAGAGTACAAGTCTGTTCGCAATCTAGCCTTAATAATATATCAATAATTGATTGTGGGTCTCCTCAACTGGAGCCTTCGACATCCAGTTCACATAATGAATCCCTGGGTCATTGATGTCTTAACTATTTTAAGACTGAATTACAAAAAGCATGAACGCTCCCATTCACAGTTCATCCCCTTGGGGAGTAAAGATTCCAATCCTTTAATCCATGCTATTCTTTTTGTAGAAGCAGTGGCTGTATGTTTCCCCCTCTCTTGGGGACAATCACCTTTTCCAGAATTACACATTTCACTTGTGCAATATTGTGTTTAGTTTCTAGAAAATGAATGCCCACAGGTGACTTCTGACTCTGTGGCCTGATATTAGACTGGTGCTCAGTCCATAGGGTCTTGGCTTTACGTGTTGTTATCCCTACATAATAAAATACACAGGGGAATTTTAAGACATAGACCACACTGGATGAGTCACAATTACTTGAATGCCTCAGATAGATTTTTGTACCTGAATAGGGGTGTAGGATGAAGTTCCTTTTGATGATATTGCCACAATACTGACAATTGTGGCATGGTTGCGTTCCTGTATATTTTGTTTTTGTTGGATCTGACTGTTTGTACTCTGCCAGAATCAGCATCTTACTCAGTGTTTAGCTTTTTTTGTACACGAAAAGAGGTGGCGTCGGGAATAGTTTCTCCAAAGTAGAGTCTAGCTTTGGAATCGGACAGTTTTTTTTGTAAAATGTGCTTGATCTTCCGACTCTGTGCAGAGTAGGTTGTGACGTAACCAGTGAGGGATTCGCCCGGCAGATTTTGACTTCAGCAAATCCCCTCTTGGGATCTGCTCCACTTTCCTCGCTACATCATCAATCAGTTTAGGATCGTACTTTCTTGGTATAAGTTTGCACCTTAAGTTATTCGCCTGAACTTTGTAATCTATGACGCAATATTCCTCTGATATCTCATGAATTGGCTCAAAGGCACACTCTCTAGTGTCCTTTGTGGGTGAAAGCTTACGGCATGCAATAATCTGTCCTGGTCGGTGGTTTTCGTAGACATCTTAGTCTTATGAGCACCTTCCTCACAGTTACTTCCACATCTAGAAAGTGTACCCTCGTCAGACTCGATTCAGTGGTAAATTTGATACGCGGATGCATGTGATCCATCATCTCGAAAAATTGGGAACCCCTCCATATCCCAAGCACATGGTCTATGTAAAGGGTGTGAGGTATCAAGTGTGTATGCCATGATTCTGATGTCAGGACATGTTCTGTCTCTAGATATAGCATGCATGTATTTGCATAACTGGGTGACACGGCTGCCCCCAAGCTGGTGCCTGAAATTTGAACAAAATGCCTCTCTCCAGATCTACAGAAATGGTTTCTGAGAATCAGCTTCAAGAAGGTGAGAAGAAAGACCTTATGCGCTTTGCAGGCGTTCATTGATAGTGAAAGCCATTCCGTGGCTTCCACACCGGCTTCGTGTACGATGTTTGTGTAAAGCGAAGTGACAGCCATCGTAAAGAGGATGTCCTTCCCTTGTTTGAACTCTATGTCCTCCAGTTTAGATAAAGAGTGAGTTGGGTCTTGCAAATAAGGCACACTTTCTTGTGTGTTCATAGCATCTATCTCTTGCCCTCCCAACCTCCCCCACTCCTGCTGCATTCCTCTCTCCCTCCCTGTGTTCATAGCATCTATCACCTGCCCTCACATCCTCTCCAACCCCTGCTGCATTCCTCTCCCCCTCCCTGTGTTCATAGCATGTATCTCCTGCCCTCCCATCTTCCCCCCACCTCACTACATTCCTCTCTCCCTCCCTGTGTTCATAGCTTCAACCTCCTGCCTTGTCCTTCCTCTCAGCACTCCCTGTGCTCATAGCATCTATCTCCTGCCCTCCCATCCCCCCAACCCCTGCTGGATTCCACTCTCCCTTCCTGTGTTCAGAGCATCCATCTCCCGCCTTCCCATCCTTCCCCCACCTCTGCTGCATTCCACTCTCCCTCCCTGTGTTCATCGCATCTATCTCCTGCCCTCCCATCCTCCCTCCCCCCTCCCGTGGCATTCCTCTCTCCCTTCCTGTGTTCATCGCATCTATCTCCTGCTTTCCCTCCTCCCTCCCCCCTCCCGTGGCATTCCTCTCTCCCTCCCTGTGTTCATCGCATCTATCTCCTGCTTTCCCATCCTCCCTCCTCCCTCCCGTGGCATTCCTCTCTCCCTCCCTGTGTTCATCGCATCTAACTCCTGCTTTCCCATCCTCCCTCCTCCCCACGTCATTCCTCTCTCCCTTCCTGTGTTCATAGCATCCATCTCCCGCCTTCCCATCCTTCCCCCACCTCTGCTGCATTCCACTCTCCCTCCCTGTGTTCATCGCATCTATCTCCTGCCATCCCAACCTCCACCACTCCTGCTGCATTCCTCCCTCCCTCCCTCCCTGTGTTCATCGCATCTATCTCCTGCCCTCCCATCCTCCCTCCCCCCTCCCGTGGCATTCCTCTCTCCCTTCCTGTGTTCATCGCATCTATCTCCTGCCTTCCCATCCTCCCTCCTCCCTCCCGTGGCATTCCTCTCTCCCTCCCTGTGTTCATCGCATCTATCTCCTGCCCTCCCATCCTCCCTCCCCCCTCCCGTGGCATTCCTCTCTCCCTTCCTGTGTTCATCGCATCTATCTCCTGCCTTCCCATCCTCCCTCCTCCCTCCCGTGGCATTCCTCTCTCCCTCCCTGTGTTCATCGCATCTATCTCCTGCCCTCCCATCCTCCCTCCCCCCTCCCGTGGCATTCCTCTCTCCCTTCCTGTGTTCATCGCATCTATCTCCTGCCTTCCCATCCTCCCTCCTCCCTCCCGTGGCATTCCTCTCTCCCTCCCTGTGTTCATCGCATCTATCTCCTGCCCTCCCATCCTCCCTCCCCCCTCCCGTGGCATTCCTCTCTCCCTTCCTGTGTTCATCGCATCTATCTCCTGCCCTCCCATCCTCCCTCCCCCCTCCCGTGGCATTCCTCTCTCCCTTCCTGTGTTCATCGCATCTATCTCCTGCCCTCCCATCCTCCCTCCCCCCTCCCGTGGCATTCCTCTCTCCCTTCCTGTGTTCATCGCATCTATCTCCTGCCTTCCCATCCTCCCTCCCCCCTCCCGTGGCATTCCTCTCTCCCTTCCTGTGTTCATCACATCTATCTCCTGCCTTCCCTTCCCTTTTCCCCTTTTTCCAGTAGACGTGGGTCCGGATGCCCCTGGCGCATACCTGCCTAACCTCTGGAATTTTTCCAGTGACTCTGGAATTTTAGGCATTTCTCCAGGTTTCCGGAAAAGACCCTGCAATCACAGGAATTTTGTCGATCTTTCTGGGTCCCGTCATATTCTCCACTTGATTGGCTGCCGCCGGTAGCCAATCGGGTGAAGTAGTGGGCGGGACCCGGAAACGGCGCGAAATGTTCGTGCCCACTGCCTGCACCACTATATGAGGCCGCAGCTGGCGGCCAGCAACCTCTGACTTTTTCTTTCCTTTGCCTCAATGCGACCACCGACCGCCACAATAATACTGCTTTCAATCCATGTCATTGGATTGAAAGCAGTGTTATTTCGGCTGCGGCGCCGCCTTCATTTTACTTACTGTAGCATTGAAAATCATTCATTCAATGCTATAGTAAGCAAAATGAAGGCGCCGCCGCCATAATAATCTCCCTGCCTTGTGTGTGCAATGTTATACACCAGGCATGTAGAGACAAGGGAGATTATTACGGCAGCGGCGCCGCCTTCATTTTGCTTACTATAGCATTGAATGAATGATTTCCAATGCTATAGTAAGCAAAATGTCGTCTAGGCAAAATGCCTCTAACGTGGATTAAAAGTATAATACTAGCAATACACACTAGGGAGATCACAAGATGTCTGGTCACTGTATAGTATTAGCCATGCTAGATGCACCAGCTAAAGTATTTGACAGAACTGTTGGCTGAAATTTGACAGGTGGGCGGGGCGTGTGGGCGGAGCCACGTGCACATGGGTGGGGTCTTGTGTGGCTGTGGGCGGGGCATACATCTCAGGAATTTTGATTTTCAAATGTAGGCAGGTATGCCCTGGCGTGGGCACAGTGCGCCACTGCATCTCCAAGCCTAGGTACTCTGATATTTATTAATACGGCAGTGATTTGGCGTAAACTAACACACTCCAGTTGGTAACAGGAATAACCTTTTTTCATTCCTGAAAAATAGTTTACTTACAACCTGCAAAAATATGGAGCCAAATTGCCCCCAAGCCCAAGCATGAGTCCTAAACTCTATTGCAGAAATGATTGCAGCAGCTTGCTATCACACCCAAAGGGACCCTACCCCCTTACCCCCCCCCCCCGGCCACGCGAGGTCTGCTGACTCATGGGGCGTAATCAGCTGCGTAAAGGAGCCATCTGCTCCATGAGCCCCCGTGATCCGGCGGGGGGGGGGGCGCAGATGTGCAGCAGATTTTCGTCTTCTGAGCTCCAGGTCCTCCGTCGTTCCTGGCCCCCAATCTGGAAAAACTCATTTGTACAACAACAAAAATCTAATTATGTCCCAGGTCGCGCAGGCTTTTGTGTGCCCTGTAATCTAGGGTTACCAGATTTCGAAAATGAAAAACCGGGACCGGCCGTACACATTAAAGTAGGACTTGCGCCCCATCCCCTTTATTTCTGGGGTATTTATAATGCACCTATACACAAGTGTTTCCCAGTGGTCGAAGTGCACGAAAAGAAGTAGTGGAACTATGTTCCCTGCTGGTCTGCTCCGCTCCCCACAAACCCCACCACTGCAGCCAATGGTGGAAATGGAAAAAATGTGGTGGGGGATCCCAGAAGGTCCGTGGTGGGGGCAGGGTTTTGGGGGTGGCAGGGTCGGTGCCCAAAGAGGTGGGGTTTGGGGGGCAGAGCTGGTAGTTGGCCTCTGATCAGAGGAAATGTCCAAAATAATAGTTTAGAACGGCACAATTTCTTTCATGCTGCTTCTTTATCAAACTATACATCAATTCCACTTTAAACCACTGAGTAAATATTATTTAAAATACCCAATTTGCATCCCATTTTATAAAATAAAGTCCTCATTGGGTACTATTCAAACAAGGTGATTTCTGTTCGCCATAAGCAACGTTTTCTTTTACTTGAACCACAGCCCGCACAGCTCCTGCAGCTCCCCTCTGAAAGCAGTTGGGTGGCTGCATCGTGTGGGATAGTTTTAATGTTAATAGGGGTATTTATTTATTCATGCAACGTTTGTCGGATATATTTATTCATGCAATGTTTGTCCAACATTGCATAAATAAATAAATAAATCCGGTCGTGGCCGAGGACTATAACTTCCTCTGATGACCCCTTCCAGAGGGTCACCAGAGGAAGTTAGTTTGCATGTCCTGCAGCTGGGACCTGTATCGAAGTCCTGCTGTGTACACGTAGGGGGGCAGAGCCAGCAGACCCTGATGGCCAGCTGCTCCGCCCCCCCACACTCCGTGCCGTCGTGGGCGTTTTTTTCTTTCAAATTTCTTTTTTTCAATTTAACCCAGCGCAGAGCATGGCTGACTCTGGCCGGATCCCGAGATCCGGCTACACATCTGATGCCGGATCTCGTATCTGGTGAGAGCCGGCCCAAACGCTAGCACTGCCTGCACCCCCTCCCTCACACAATCCAAACCCCCAAACAAACACACCTGCTATTTAAGGGAATGTTCAGTGCGGTGCACTGAAGTGCGAGCTTCAACTTCTTCCTACACTTTTATTTTAAAACAAAACCATTGCAGAACGGTTTCTTTTTAAAATAAAAGTATAGGAACGGTGAAACATAAAAATAAAAAGTAAGGATCCATACCTTATTAGGGTTTCGGCTCGGTTTGATTTGGTAAGGATGCTTCCCCTATGTTCTGCTGAATTTCCTGATCACTTGTGAGCTCATTACAAAAGGCAATTAATAGCATCCATGGGAACTACTGCTGTGGTTATACAAAATGGCTGTTGGATTTATTTGTTTATTTAATCGTATTTTTATAACAAGCCTAATACCATACCCGAGTTCGGTTTCTAAGCGCGGATCCGGGATTGGAACCTCTGTTGCTCTGCGTGGTCTTGCTTCCAGGACCAGCGCGTTGCCCCTGTGCTGTCCTCTGTTCCGACTGCTTTTAGTACTCACTTTTGGGCACAGACGAAACATTGTTAGTAGATTACAAACTAAGTGGGTCATTCAGAGCTAGTTAGATTTGTTATGAAATACGGCTAGAAAAACTTATCACTTCTGCTAGTAGTATGTCTGAAAATCCAGCCAATTCAAAGTTTGCCACTAGCGCGGGTGGCATTTCTACAATACCTCTTTAGATACTTCTGAAATTCCACCTCCACTGGGGGTAACATGAAGAGGGGATTTTACCTTCACGGTAAAGGTGGAAAAAGTTCATCTACAGTAGTGGTTCATGGCACTACTGTTCATTCTGTATGCGCAAAAGGGTGAATTGTGGCCCTTTTGGGCATTTCATAGGAAAGGCGGTGAGAAGGGGAACATCACAGGTGCCCTCCTTTTCACCCCTTACCATGGCACTGTATAAAAACCTTTTCAATGGTTTTGAAGGGAGGAGCCTGTGCTTGCGTGAACAGATAAATACACATAATAGGGTCTCTATTATCCCCTTTCCATCACCAGACCCTAAGCGGACCCCCCTCGCAGTTCCCACTGCTACCAGCAACTGAAATATGCAGCCGGCATTCCACGAAAATGCAACTTAGGAGCACAATCGAAGCTGAGTCCACTCTGCACCTTTCACTCTGTGTTGTCCAAGTGGAGACCCCATGACTATAATTACCAGCAAGACCCCAACCACAATTTCTTGTTGTGTCTGACAGAGGCTGGAGGGCAAATACTGGTGATCCGCCATGCACATGTGGGCTAGGGCAATGGACGGGGGCGGAGTGGCAAGGAACTGAGCAATGTGGGCAAGGACAGGTGTAGGTACAGGAATGGAAATGAGTCAAGCTGTAAGGGATGGCTCGAAAAAGGGGGAATGGACGTCTGAAAGGTAATTGTGAGGAATAGATAGGTGAAGGGGCATTGGGGGTTTGGTGCAAAGGACGCGCAGCAGAGGGTGATGTGTAAGGAAAACAGGGTCATTGAGACTGGGGTAAAAGGTAGGTGAGCGGACTGAGTGTCAGGTGTTTGCCTCACCCGCAAGCCAATGCACACAATTGTGGGACTGGTTCGACCTTGCATACTTTCTTGACGAACATGTTTCATTTAAGGTCGTTTTTTGCATTTTATCATGCTACTAGGTGATTTGAAAGCCAGATTTATTTAAAAGTGTACTCGTTTTGACCTTTAATAACAACTTTGCAGAGCTTGTTTTTCTGATTCCAATATTGAAGATGAAATAAAACATGAAGTTTCCCATGCTGTCTGAATTTGAAACTGTGGAACCAGGGGGCCAGAGCTCAAATCCCTGATTTGCCCACTTCACATATCATGTGACCCTGAGCAAATCACTTTTCATTACTGTGCCTTCTTTTTCTAAACTATCTGTGGGGGACGCCTCAATCACACAGGTTTATGATCTATAGTGTTACTCCATAAATAATTATAATATTAATGTATATCTTGTGTACTGGTGGGGAGGCAGGATGCCAAGTGAGGGCCTTATGTTGTCGGGGCATGGGGTGGGTAGAAATAGTTCCAGGTATGGGCCTTGGATTTTGGGTGGGCAGGACACCAGGTATGGGTCCCTTTGCTGTGCCAGCTCCTGTTTGGAATTTACCGCGAATCTCCAAAACCCCTGCACCATCCTTGGCTTGGAACTACCAGCGGATACTCACGCTTCCTCACCTCTTTCATTTTATTTACGTTGGTCTAAATCTAAAGTGGGATGGAGAGGAGATGATGTAGCCTACTTTTAAATTGTGAACTGGGATACGAGAAAACCTAGGGACGTCATTTCACAAAAATGCCAAGGGAAGCGGAAGTGACATCACCCGACCCTTGACCTCTGATGACATCACAAGAAGTGATGTCATTTAGCCCCACCCCAAAATGACATCACAGGAAGCGATGGGACATGACCTTTCACCCCTTTAATGAATCTAGCAATTATTGTATAGAATTACAGAAAGACACACTATTTGTTATTCCTATTCTTTCTTATTTAGGGTCAGTGCTGAAAGTGTTACACTTGTGGAACCCCCTGTTTGTTTTAAGAGGCTTCAACAAAAAAGCCACAGGTGTAGTGAGATACACCTCCGGGGTCTCAGATGCCACTCCTGGTGACCTCCAAATTACGTCCCTGAGGAAACCTGGGCTCAAATCCCAGCTTTCCTATTTGACCACATTTTATTATCCTGGTCAAATCCTTTTACTACATTTGGCATGTGGCACAGGGTCCCTGGAGACGGGTATCTAAGAAATCACGACCACAGCTGAATGATATGTTTAAAGGAAAGAAAACTCAATAGTGTCTACTATACATACTTGAGTATCTTTGGGGGAGCAGAGGTTGGTATTGAGGTTACTTTTGGGGCCGATGCAGAGTGAGCTTCGGCCATAAAATTGCACTGGCTCCCCTATCTGCAAATACCGTCAGTAGGCACTCAACCCACTGAGGTTTCTCATCAGCCTATGATAGAGCCCAGCTTTTCTGCTATGCCCTTTCCGCAAAGATCACCACATAGTTTCAGGAGCTTTGTGTGTTGAGAGTATCGGGTGTAAATCTCCACGCTTTGTGGTTTATGCCAAGTATTGCACAACTGCTCCAACTCCATGTTTATATGTTTCATTGTTACTTGTATTATCAGTCTCTCTCAACATACACGTGTCATTGTGGATGAAAATGGTATTATTGTTGTATGTGTTCATCAAGGAAGATGGGTGAACCAAAAAATAATTGTCTGTTGTGGTGATTGTTATAAAGTGCTTGTGAAGTGTGTGTACTACGGCAGTTCCCTTTGAATATGTTATGTTCACAGTTTAAAATATTAAAATGTGCCAGTTACCAAAGTGCCAATGTATGTCCAGAAAGTGGTACCAGGAGTATCCAAAGCTCGCCATAGTGATGGAGTGAAGATATCAGAAATGCCTAGCTCTGCCCAGCCCATGCCTTGGGTTAGTGCTACCAGTGATCGTAGACCCACTGAGAAGATAGCATGCCAGAGTCCATGCTCAGGGGATATTTCTTGTTCCAGGTACCAGGTCAGTGCCTATTCGCCTGCAGTGTTCCTAATGGCTCCATCCTGTCCGTTAACTGTGACCTCTCATTCAAGACACTTATCGCCAAGAAGACCCAATCAGGATGGTGCCAGCTTACGCTCCTCCGCAGAGTCAAGCCTTGCATCTCTGCCCCGAGTTTCAGAACAGTCGTCCAAACCCTGGTCATCTCCTGCCGGGACTGTTTGCAGCACTCTCTTGCTTCCTTACTAGGCTACCACTTCCATGAAGCCCACACATGTATGCACGCCTGAATACAGACACACACACACACACACACATACTGTGCCAGCCAGTATTCATGGTGTATCAGGCAGGTATTGTGCCTGTAGTCATGAGCCTACATGTAGTTTTCAGAGTATATTACAGCTATGCCAAAAGCTGAAATATATTGTGCCCATATGCAATACCCATCAGACTGTAATTATGCCAGCAGTCACTCCACAGCAGAGAGTAATTGTGCCAGAAATCCTGATCCGGATAGATAGTTATCGTACCAGTAAGCCGGGTCCCAGCTGACAGTTATTTTGCCACTTATCATTCCCATCAGAGACTGTTTGTTTCTGTGTTTGTTTGTTTGTTTGTTTGTTTGTTTGTTTGTTTGTTTGTTTGTTTGTTTGTTTGTTTGTTTGTTTGTTTGTTTGTTTGTTTGTTTGTTTGTTTGTTTGTTCGTTCGTTCGTTCGTTCGTTCGTTCGTTCGTTCCTGCTTTATTTCGGTATTTATTTTTACCATAAAAGCCAGTGCATAAAACATGAAAAACAAAACAATAAACATAATATAAAATCAAGAAAAATCAGAGGAATCAACAGCGCAATCAGTCACAGCATAAATGTCATCCAATTTTTATTTTATTTTTTATTTTTTTATTTTATGTAACATCAGTTTATACAAAAGGAAAGACAAACTTTAAGTTACAGTTGATCACAGAATCTAAAAACAAGTAATCCCAAGGATCCACACATCTCAGGCCAAGCCCTCTAGATTGGATAACCCCAAAGCGTCCATGAAATTTATAATCGAACAGGTTAATTGAGTATTGAAACCTCCAATCAAATAGCACCACCAGGCATCCATGTTTCCAGATAAAGGAGCAAACTGAGCTAAGTGTAGGGAGCGCTGAGTGCCAATCACCTCACAGTCAATGATTAGATGCCGTAATGATTCTGTCGCTTGGCTACAAAAACGACATTGAGCGTCCTGTTCAGATATCTCGCGCCTCCTTACAAGTATTTCTTTGGTTTTATAGAGATTGAGACGTAATCGTAGGAACATGTTCCTATGGTAACTAGAAGGGAATCTGTCATCCAATTATACCTATGAATCAGCTGATTCTCGACAATAACATTTCCAGAAAGTGACAATGTGCATAAAGTGCACTCTATGTTACAAGACACAAGTAAACAACCTGTGTTCATTGGTCACATTGCTGTAATTGTCCGGGAAGCAAGATTATCATCACCTAAGCACTACCCATTAGATTAGGGCACCCTGCTGAGCGCAGAGAACAGCCCAATACAAAAGTCCACTAAAGTGCAAATTTGCAAAGGAAACAGAACATATTGTAAAACCCAGTAAGGGATTCCGTGTGGTAGACAAATGCATCCAATTACAAGCGGCGGTGCCTTTAGTGGTGACACCATAGGGACTGTTCATGGGGGCATTATACGGCCCATTCTGTTGCCTGGGGAGTGTTTCACAGTTTTAACTCTTCTCCGCCAAACCCTGAGCAAATACCACCCTCTTGCGACGGCGGCAAGTTGGTCTTTAGCTGCTAAACAGAGTTGCATTGTCCCATCGGTGGCATTAACTGAGCGCAAGGCGAAGAGAGGGTTTAATGGTCCTTTCCATGGGTCACCATATTTGGGGCACAACAGTAAAATATTGACCGTATCTTCACTTTTGTCCCAACAAAAGGGGCAGGACGGGCGAACATTAGAGTTCCATCTAGACCTCAAGGCAGCCAAGGGAAGGATGCCGGAACGAGCCTTAATAAAAAAGAGACCCCATCTGCTTTGAGTGCATTTGGTCCAGATAATCTTCGTAGCCCTTATTCTGCTTCATGGACCAATGTCTGTGAAGCTGGGGCGACATCAACAGTCTCCTTCCAATTTCTGCTTCCCTCGTGGCTTCTAGGCCACGCCGAGCGTTACCCTTGCATTTTTGCTAATAACGCTCAGATTGGACCAATAATCAGCGAGGCCAGGTGCTTGGAATTCATTCTTTAGGATTAATAGCCATGGCAAGGTCATTGCACCCCCTACCGCTCCACAGTATTTTAGTCAATTCCTGTTGGTCCAAAGCCTTAGTCAATAATACACTTGTTTGGCCCTACACAATTTTTCAACAGGCTGAAGATCTAACTCAAGGGCAATCTGGGAATTTGGCATAGGGGTAGGTGGGCCCAGAAGGCTCTTCATGAAGGAATTCTGTGTGACAGACACATCGGAGCAGTTGGAACAGCTCCACAGCTGAGCGCCATAAAGGGCCGCCATCATCCTGGCTCCATCAGGCAGCTGTTGCAACAGTTCCCACTCCCCATAACCTGGCCATTGTGCCAGTAAGTATTCCCGCCACAGAAAAACCTAAATGCACATGGACAATAAAAGAAAGACCAAATTAATCAAATCTCATAAACCAAAAACAATGAAATGTAAAGAAATGAGACCCCGATCCTTCACCTTTGATCAATCGGTTCTCTGGTTATTTCAGTACTTTCACCACTAGTTAGATAGTGAGGCGCGATTAGGGACTCATTTCTCAATAGTGAGGCACGATTAGGAACTCATTTCTAGATAATGAGGCGCCATTAGGGACTCATTTCTCAATAGTGAGGCACGATTAGGAACTCATTTCTAGATAGTGAGGCGCGATTAGGGACTCATTTCTCAATAGTGAGGCACGATTAGGAACTCATTTCTAGATAATGAGGCGCCATTAGGGACTCATTTCTCAATAGTGAGGCACGATTAGGAACTCATTTCTAGATAGTGAGGCGCGATTAGGGACTCATTTCTCAATAGTGAGGCACGATTAGGAACTCATTTCTAGATAATGAGGTGCCATTAGGGACTCGTTTCTAGGTAATGAGGTGCGATTAGGGACTCATTTCTAGATAATGAGGCGCGATTAGGGATTCATTTCTAGATAATGAGGCGCCATTAGGGACTCGTTTCTAGGTAATGAGGTGCGATTAGGGGCTCATTTCTAGATAATGAGGCGCCATTAGGGACTCATTTCTAGATAATGAGGCGCGATTAGGGACTCGTTTCTAGATAATGAGGTGCGATTAGGGACTCGTTTCTAGATAATGAGGCGCGATTAGGAACTCATTTCTTTAAATTCCATTGTTTTTGGTTTTCACAGATTTGATGCAAGTTTTCAATCTTTCTTTGTCCACGTGCATTTAGATTTTTGTTTTTGCGTATGTAATTAATATGCTTTTTGTGTTTTTGTTACTGTGTCATGTATGCTTGTGTTGGTGTGTTATGAAGTCATGTTTGTAATAAATGCTTGAAATATGTAAGAAATAAAAGCAATTACATGGCTTGGTTATTATATGAATGATCAAATACGTGCTCTGCCTTCTGACTGCACTCAATTCGCCGGGCACTATGTAATATGATTGCTAAGGAGATCGTGTTAATTTAATTTCTGTATATAATTTAATCCGTTGTGGGCGAAATTATCAGAAAAAACTGCTGAATGTGTCTTTACTGCGCATTCGGCAGGGGCAATTACAGCGAATCCTAAATGCGGAACCAGGGGAAGGGGTTTGGGGGGGTCTCCCCGGTGCCCTTTGTTCTGCATTATAGGTCTGGCAGTTGTGGGGGTGTTCCCCACATCCATTACATGGATTGCGGAGACATTTACGAAAAAAAGAAAGAAAAAAAAGGGGGACCCTTCAGCGGAAGTTCTGCCCCATAAATGGAGCACGAAACTGAGGCCGCAGGGAGAGAGCCATTGCAGGGAGAGGGCCGCAGGAGTCAGCTAAGGGCGTCGCAGGAGTATGGAGGGGGAAGTCGGTGGGGTGGGGTGGGGTGGGGGGGTAAGCAGGAATTCTGCATTTATGTATGGGAAGCTTTGGGCTGCGCAGTAGTTAGCCGCGCAGTTTTCAGATAAATTGTGTTATTGTAGATCCATTTAATCCTGGAGGGACGCCTCTCTCATTTTCTGCTGTTGGTTTCCCCTGTCCCTTTCAGTCTTGGGGTGTGCCCTTGAGTTCGCATGCTTCTCTATGTATAACATACTCCCATGTTTTTTCCACCCGGCCCTTAGAAGGCAGCTGGTCAACCAGGAACTGGGTTCTTCCGACCTGCACCCATCAAACACCACAGGTTTTGCCTCGGCTTTTTCCACTTTTGAACCCCACCTCCCTTTCCTCTTGCAAAGCCAAACGAAGCAGGGCCACCAATAGTGGCAGACAGGAGTTATACAAGAGCATGTACATTACATTGTAGACTGTACGTGCACCACCAAGGACAGTTGGGTGGCAGATAGCAAAGGAGCTCATTTTCCACCCGCCTCCTTCGGACCAGCTATTGCTTAGCGGTGAGTGCTGTTGGCACCAGAGGAAGGGATGGATGGGTCCTTGGACGAGCTGTTGCTTAGCGGTGAGTGCTGTTATCACCAGCGGACGGGATGGATGGGTCCTAGGACTAGCTGTTGCTTAGCGGTGAGTGCTGTTATCACCAGCGGACGGGATGGATGGGTCCTAGGACGAGCTGTTGCTTAGCGGTGAGTGCTACTATCACCAGCCGACGGGAAGGACTGGTCCTTGGACGAGCTATTGCTTAGCGGTGAGTGCTGTTATCACCAGAGGAAGGGATGGATGGGTCCTTGGAGGAGCTGTTGCTTAGCGGTGAGTGCTGTTATCACCAGAGGAATGGATGGATGGGTATTTGGATGAGCTGTTGCTTAGCGGTGAGTGCTGTTATCGCCAGCAGACGGGATGGACTGGTCCTTGGACGAGCTGTTGCTTAGCGGTGAGTGCTGTTATCACCAGTGGATGGAATGAATGGGTCCTTGGACGAGCTGTTGCTTAGCGGTGAGTGCTGTTATCGCCAGAGGAAGGGATGGATGGGTCCTTGGACAAGCTGTTGCTTAGCGGTGAGTGCTGTTATCACCAGTGGACGGTATGGACTGGTCCTTGGACGAGCTGTTGCTTAGCGGTGAGTGCTGTTATCACCAGCGGACGGGATGGATGGGTCCTAGGACGAGCTGTTGTTTAGCGGTGAGTGCTACTATCACCAGCCGACGGGAAGGACTGGTCCTTGGACGAGCTATTGCTTAGCGGTGAGTGCTGTTATCACCAGAGGAAGGTATGGATGGGTCCTTGGAGGAGCTGTTGCTTAGCGGTGAGTGCTGTTATCACCAGAGGAAGGGATGGATGGGTCCTTGGATGAGCTGTTGCTTAGCGGTGAGTGCTGTTATCGCCAGCAGACGGGATGGACTGGTCCTTGGACGAGCTGTTGCTTAGCAGTGAGGGCTGTTATCACCAGTGGATGGAATGAATGGGTCCTTGGACGAGCTGTTGCTTAGCGGTGAGTGCTGTTATCGCCAGAGGAAGGGATGGATGGGTCCTTGGACGAGCTGTTGCTTAGCGGTGAGTGCTGTTATCACCAGTGTACGGTATGGACTGGTCCTTGGACGAGCTGTTGCTTAGCGGTGAGTGCTATTATCGCCAGAGGACGGGATGGACGGGTCCTTGGACGAGCTGTTGCTTAGCGGTGAGTGCTGTTATCACCAGTGGACGGTATGGACTGGTCCTTGGACGAGCTGTTGCTTAGCGGTGAGTGCTGTTATCACCAGTGGACGGTATGGACTGGTCCTTGGACGAGCTGTTGCTTAGCGGTGAGTGCTGTTATCACCAGTGGATGGGATGGACGGGTCCTTGGACGAGCTGTTGCTTAGCAGTGAGTGCTGTTATCACCAGAGGAAGGGATGGACGGGTCCTTGGATGAGCTGTTGCTTAGCGGTGAGTGCTGTTATCACCAGAGGAAGGGATGGACGGGTCCTTGGACGAGCTGTTGCTTAGCGGTGAGTGCTGTTATCACCAGTGGATGGGATGGACGGGTCCTTGGACGAGCTGTTGCTTAGCGGTGAGTGCTGTTATCACCAGAGGAAGGCATGGACGGGTCATTGGACGAGCTGTTGCTTAGCGGTGAGTGCTGTTATCACCAGAGGAAGAGATGTATGGGTCCTTGGACGAGCTGTTGCTTAGCGGTGAGTGCTGTTATCACCAGTGGATGGGATGGATGGGTCCTTGGACGAGCTGTTGCTTAGCGGTGAGTGCTGTTATCACCAGTGGATGGGATGGATGGGTCCTTGGACGAGCTGTTGCTTAGCGGTGAGTGCTGTTATCGCCAGAGGAAGGGATGGATGGGTCCTTGGACGAGCTGTTGCTTAGCGGTGAGTGCTGTTATCGCCAGAGGAAGGGATGGATGGGTCCTTGGACGAGCTGTTGCTTAGCGGTGAGTGCTGTTATCGCCAGAGGAAGGGATGGATGGGTCCTTGGACGAGCTGTTGCTTAGCGGTGAGTGCTGTTATCACCAGAGGAAGGGATGGATGGGTCCTTGGACGAGCTGTTGCTTAGCGGTGAGTGCTGTTATCACCAGTGGATGGGATGGATGGGTCCTTGGACGAGCTGTTGCTTAGCGGTGAGTGCTGTTATCACCAGTGGACGGTATGGACTGGTCCTTGGACGAGCTGTTGCTTAGCGGTGAGTGCTGTTATCACCAGTGGATGGGATGGACGGGTCCTTGGACGAGCTGTTGCTTAGCGGTGAGTGCTGTTATCACCAGAGGAAGGGATGGACGGGTCCTTGGACGAGCTGTTGCTTAGCGGTGAGTGCTGTTATCACCAGAGGAAGGGATGGACGGGTCCTTGGACGAGCTGTTGCTTAGCGGTGAGTGCTGTTATCACCAGTGGATGGGATGGACGGGTCCTTGGACGAGCTGTTGCTTAGCGGTGAGTGCTGTTATCACCAGAGGAAGGCATGGATGGGTCCTTGGACGAGCTGTTGCTTAGCGGTGAGTGCTGTTATCACCAGAGGAAGGGATGTATGGGTCCTTGGACGAGCTGTTGCTTAGCGGTGAGTGCTGTTATCACCAGTGGATGGGATGGATGGGTCCTTGGACGAGCTGTTGCTTAGCGGTGAGTGCTGTTATCACCAGAGGAAGGGATGGATGGGTCCTTGGACGAGCTGTTGCTTAGCGGTGAGTGCTGTTATCACCAGAGGAAGGGATGGATGGGTCCTTGGACGAGCTGTTGCTTAGCGGTGAGTGCTGTTATCGCCAGTGGATGGGATGGATGGGTCCTTGGACGAGCTGTTGCTTAGCGGTGAGTGCTGTTATCGCCAGAGGAAGGGATGGATGGGTCCTTGGACGAGCTGTTGCTTAGCGGTGAGTGCTGTTATCGCCAGTGGATGGGATGGATGGGTCCTTGGACGAGCTGTTGCTTAGCGGTGAGTGCTGTTATCGCCAGAGGATGGGATGGATGGGTCCTTGGACGAGCTGTTGCTTAGCGGTGAGTGCTGTTATCACCAGCGGATGGGATGGACGGGTTCAATTGAGGTAGCTGATGCCAGAGTTGGTAGGCTCTATGTGGCCATCTACCAGGGTTGGCACAGAGAGCTGCCATAACAGAGAGGGCAACCAACGCTATTATCTGGTGTCTGGACACCAGCGCTTTAAGTGGCATGCTACATCGAGGGGGGGCTCTCGTTAGCAGGTGTGGCCTAAGTACAGGTGTACTCAGACCCTGCCCCCTAATGAGAGCCCCCCTCACCTAAGCGAGGGGCTGTTAAGAGCAGGAGAGGTGGGCACGCTGGCATTATTACTTTTAGGGCACCCAGACCCTTCTCTGTGTTCCACCTCACGCACTCGAAGCCTGTGATGAAAAACAAGAGGAGAGGCTGGGTGCACCAAAAGTGTGACACCAGTGCTCCCCGGCTCTCCTGCTGTGCCTACAACACCCAGCAGGCAACCCTTTCATAAAAGAAACTGAATGGTTAAAGGGATACATGCGGGGGTCGCTGACCCCTGCAGGCAACCCATTAACCATGCGGCTCCTTGATTGAGAGGGCCGCCTGCTGGGTGGTGGATCTTAACTCAGAAACAGGAGGGACTGGGTTGCCCAGCCGCTCCTTTTGTTTCTGGGTAAAAACGCCTTTTCTTTTTCTAATCCAAAGTGCTGACACCTTCAGGCAGCCCTTTAACCGTGCAGCGCTGCCCTTTTGGGAAACAGCACCAGCCCACTTGAAGCACTGTGGCACACTATTACTGTGCCACCTGCCAGTGTCTGCCCGTTGTGGCGGGTGGCTGAGCTCTAATGTGTCACTGATACTGGAACCAGTGTATGAACAGAGAGCGTTTATAGTGATGATCAGCTGCACCGGGGATAGGACGGGAGGCATGGCTGTGCGTCTCAGTGATATGATAAGCTGCCTCCATCTTTAATAAGGCCTCTTTTTTACACCCGGGCTACACTGTAGCCTTTCCTTGCCTCCCGGTCTATGATTTCTGTGTTTACATTTCTGTGTGGGCATATGCTATTGTGTGTGGCGGGGCAGCCTGGCCGTGGGTGCTCCTTGGCCAGTCCGTCCCTGCCTCGGGGTATGAGGTCTGCTTTTTGAGGACAGTAGGAGGCCTTGCTTCCTCCTCCCCCTCCGGGAGAATGCACAGCACCCGCAGAAAGTGCATTAATTTGGAGCGACCCCTGCTGCACTCATTACGAGCCCTGACCAGTCTCTCTTGGAAGGGTACTCAGATGCCCTCCTTCTCAGCAGCAATATTGTCGCCCTGCATGTGTTGGCATTATAAGACATAAGTAACTGTGCATTTAGTCTTCAGTTTCCAGACTCTACTGCGCCCACTGCTGGATTTTCTTGAGATTGTTTTCACTGAGTAAAGAAACTAGTTTTGATTTGGTAACGATTTCTTTGATCACAAAATAACATACTATAGATAAGAAATCAGATTTGATGGGAAGCAGTGAGCTTCTTACAATGGTGTTTGTTTGAGGGCCATCCTGAGCAGTTTGTGGAAGGAGCAAGTGGAATAGTCACCGGGGTCAATACAGAAGTGCACATACATAGATTAAGGGCAATGAACATTGGACATTTTTAAGTGCAGGCAGGCGGTATGGCCAGCCGTGCTCAGGATGTGAGCATGATGGGTGAAGTGCTAGAGTGGAGGCAGGTTAGAGACGAGGGAAAAATGCTAGCTAGATTAGAGGTAGGTTAAGATGGTAGCTGGGAGGCAAGGAGGTAGGCTTTTAGTGTGATTTTGAATAAATCTGTGTGGACTGTTTCTTGGATGTCAGAGGGAAGAAAATTCCATGTAACTGGAGCAAGAAGAGAACAAATAGTTAATTACTTTGAAGTAATTACTGTTGTGGAAACAACGGGAGATTACGAGAAGGCTTGTAGAGTTGGATAGAGGAGGATAGATACAGGGGTGCCTTC
Organism: Ambystoma mexicanum; assembly: GCF_040938575.1. NCBI lineage: Eukaryota > Metazoa > Chordata > Amphibia > Caudata > Ambystomatidae > Ambystoma > Ambystoma mexicanum. The sequence goes on from NC_090932.1 coordinate 1,674,348,408, forward strand.
CCATGGATAGATATGTGAACCAGGTAAAGACATTTAAATCTGGCCCTGTTTTGCGTCGTCAGCCATCCAACCTGGTGATGGTACGAGGAAGTAGGTGTGAAGTGAGGGAGTTCAAAGACAGTCCTGCTAGCGAAGTTAATGATCTTGCCAAGAAGACAGAAAGCATAGTTGGGGGAGACCTAAGAGGATGCTGGCACAGTAGTCCAGTTTAGAGAAGACGAGAGTGGTTAAGAGATGCTTGGCGGTGTTGAAAGGATGGAGGTGCCTGGTTTTTCTAATATTTAGCAGGCTGAGGCGAGCTGCTATTCCAGTTTTGGAGATGAAAGTAGAGAAGGTGTGAGTAGGGTCCTAGATGATGCTGAGGGTTTTCTAGCTGAAGATGAGTAGGGGAGAGTGTCAGGTGGGAACTGGATAGGCAGGGAAGAGATGAGAGACAGCTTTTGGCAGGAAAGAAGAGCATCACTGTTTTAGTGGAGTTTAACATCAGAGAGTGCAAAGCCAACCAATATTTAATGGCAAAGAGACAGTTCAGGCAAAGAGAAGAAGATTTGTGTGACATTGGTACGAGAACCCAAAAGAGGAGATGAGTACACCAAGGGCATGGGTTTAGTGTGTAATGAGGAGCGGGTCCAAGACAGAGCCTTCTGGTACACCAACAGTTAGAGGAGTGATTTGAGAGGTGTTATTGCCCCAGAATTGGCGAGGTGCAAGGTAGAATTCATTCCAGGGAAGGGCTTGATCGCGATCCCAAGAATAAAGAGAGTATTAAGGAGATCAGTGATGGACAGTGTCAAAGGCATCTTACAGGTCAAGGAGAATTAGGATAGAGGGTAGGTTTGAGTGCTTGACAGAGGCGATGAAGTTGTATACATTCATGAGAGCAGTTTAGCAGAGGCGATGAAGTTGGACACATTTGCGATGAAGTTGGACACATTCATGAGAGCAGCTTAGCAGAGGTGATGAAGTTGGACACATTTGCGATGAAGCTGGACACATTCATGAGAGCAGTTTCCGTGGAGTGTCAGGAACAGAAACCTGCTTCGAGGGGGTCTCGAAGGTTGTGGATGTCCAAGAAATTGGTAAGACGGTTGACATAACCTTTTTCGAGCACTTTAGAGTAGTGCGGAAGGAGACGCATGGGCAAAAGTGAGCCGATAGCTTCGGGTCAGCCCCTTGCTTTTTTAGGAAAGGGGTGCCTGTGGCTGTTTTGAAAATAGAGGGAAAGCAAGCAGATTCGAAGGACAGGTTTCAGAGTTTAGTGAGGTGAGAGGTCAATAGATATGACTAGCTGGGGAGCAAGAGGATCTGAGGTGGCACAAGAGGGGTTAGCCTTAATAAGAAGAGATTGCAATGTGTCAGTCTTAGTGGGACTAAAGTGGGAGATAGAGGCAGAGGATTATGGCAGAGTAGGTGGAGTGTAAAATGCAGGACGAGGGAGTGTAAGGAAGGCCAGGAGAGAGTCTCCAATCGTGCTTCTTTCAGTCTTGATAGTACAGTTGCTGAAGCACAGCTGATTGACATTCGCATTACTTTGCAAGACTGAATGAAGCACAGTAAAAAAGGACATTCACGATCACCTGCTTATAGTCATTGTTCTTCCACAACATGCAGCTTTATGCATCCCTACCATTTCTAATCACCCACCGTTCACACGTTCTAATGAAGATGGCAAAGACTACAGCCACCAACCATTACCCACCCACTGCTCTGCAGTAATACGGGTATGCAGCAATCCATTGTTAGTCATGCTTAAATGTAAAAACAAACCCTGAGCTCAGAAGTTAAGGATTCTTGCGCTGGGGGCAGCTGATCACTGCGGGTGCGATGTTGCATTGTGCCACTGAATGTGCCTTTGGGTTCCCCGGATTCGGGAATCCTCAGAGACAATTTTTCCCACATGCTTGTTGTGTTCCGCGAGGAGGTCGGGCTCGGAGAAAGACCTTCCTACAAGGCAGCAGAAGTGAAATGACTGTTGCTCAGCTGTGTGCGCTTTAGCATTGCCTTCTGCGTCTACATTGCTCGCTGGTCTTCTATTACAGCATTCTGCTCATAAGCAGAGCTCAGAAGAGCAGCTGAGGTGACTATGTGCTCATGTTGCCCTTCAGCCTTGCTGCTACTACCACTGGACTGACTCAAACACTTACGATTAAAACGTCGAGGTGACTGTTGGCACACACTGCCTTTGCGCTTCGCTGTTACTATCGTTGGAGTGGGAACTGTGTTTACAGTATTTTTCCTTAAAACAGTCGAGGTAACTGTGGGCGTCTTAGCCTTTGAACCTCGACTGTCTCTACCTCTTGATATTTCCAACGCCATTAAAGGAATTCACTCCGCAAGAACTGTCCAGACTCATCACATCTAAACAACTTTAACTGTAATCTGTGCTAGGAGCTTCATATTCTGTAGGGCGACGACTGCGGGCGCGGTGCCTTTGAGTCGTACTACTTGGAAGGACCTGACCAAGAGGACTATGGAATTCTATCCTGTAAAAGGGAGCAAACTTACGGCCATAACTTGTGTCTCGTGTGTCCTTAGCGAGATCATTGAGAGTGTTTGCCTTTGAGACACTTAAGTACTTGGACTCATCTGAGATAGAGGGGTCTTGTAAGCTGACATGGTTCTTCCTCAGGGTTATCCTCCACTTATGACAATAAGGTTAATTTTCAGCTTTACTGCTGCTGGCCTGTTCTCTTGTGTTCCTGGCATTTGCCTGCTTTTGCTTTTTTACTCTGTTCCCGGTCCTGTTCTGTTTGTTTTGCCCCGAGGAGTGGTTTTGGCGAAAGTGAGAAACATAGTGTGAAGATGCTGGACCATGTATTCGATACATTACCTAAAACAAGGGAACAAGCGGCTTCTACTCCAGAGCAAAGGCTGGGGTCTTTCCCTTCGACTGTAAGCCAATCTGGGCCGTTGAATAACTTTGCGTCCGAGGAGGGGGGACAGAAGAGATCCGAAGATGGGCAGTTGATAATAGTGACCGCTTTGGTTAATGGGGTGCTGGCTGAAACTATGCAGGGAGGTTTTTGTACTGATATTTTGACTACAAATAATGTGGTTTTTGAAACCCCGGGAAATGCTCCTTCTATACAGGGTATATTGGAGCTCACTGACGCTGAGTGCCTACAAGAATGGCACGTGGTGTCATCCGCTCCTCAAACAAGGAACATTGTTAGGTTTCACGCGTCCACGCCACAACAAGCTATGCGACTAAGAAACAATCGCGGAGTGGGAGGGACTATACGACTCGGGAACCTGTCTGACGTTGGCGGCATTGCTGGCTCTCTCATCGATCTGGGGGTTCCTAAAGTGGCTTCTCCATCTGAACTCTCTAATGTCTTTATTTTCGGTAGGTCCAGTGAAGAATCCACGCCCAAATCCAGGCCCCCGCACTTGTTTGAATTAGGGGGCTTTTTGGAACAACATGGCCCTTGCTCTGGAAACAAAAAAAGGGATATTCATAAAACTATTTTCCCGGAGCAGACTCAAGAAAGCTGTTGTCTTGATGTCTCATTCCATCAAGGAGCGAATGCTACAAAGGATCGGCTCATATGCATCCTACTTTTGATGCACCTATCACCACAAGGGAAAAAAGGAGCTCAAAGGAGAGGGGTGGAAACGAGGGTACCTACAATGGTACAAGGAGAGGTGGGTGCCAGAATGGTGATCAGGTGGAAACGAGCTTACAACTAACAGCAATTTGGGGGAAACAAAGGAGGCATGGGCAAGGTAGGTGTGATGGATGTATTGGACCAATGAAAGACCAAGGAAAGATCAATGCAATGGTGTGGGTGGGATGATAGAAGTCAAGACAGAATAGTGCCTCCCCAGATGGGACAGACAACCAAGTTGAGTACGTCCGCGGTTCCCAAAGCAGATGTGGCTTCCAACTTTGGGGTGGCATCTGGCAAACAGATTTTGGTTGAAAGTACAAAAGAGACTAACGGGATGGGGGTCTGTGAGTTGATCTCTCCCCTCATATCTAACCGGCATATTGGCCTGAATGTGGCTCTAAGGACCCTTGGTGACACGCAGGAGAATTTGGGGGTGATCCTGGCAGGCCAGCAGACAGCATTTAATGAGTTATTGATACGCATGACATTTCTGGAGGGATTTTCAAGAGGAACGATTCCAGCCAATGAAAAGATACATACAGAAGAGTTTATGCTAGATAAACACAATCAAAGACTATTTAATATGGATGCTAACATTGCAATGATATTGGATGGTCTCTGGTCTAGGGATTCTGCTACTTCTACATACATGTAAACAGTGAACATGAAGACCAGCGAAGAAAGGCTTGTTCACAGCCGATGCAAAAGGTAAACCGTGCGAGCAGCTGCAACGAAATATAAACGAGGCAGCTAACGGGATGTGCGCTGAGGATGGCGGGATAAAACAGCGCTAGGGGGACACCTTGGCCCTTTCTTGGGGTATTTGCTCATGATCAGAAGTGCAGAGGTGCCGCATCGGAGCGCATGTAATAACATTAGGCACTGAACGGCCTGAAACCCTTTGTTCGTCACTAACCAGCCTGCAATTACGGGACGGCCCGTAGGGGCGCATGACTGCCCAAATAGCAGCGCCATGACACGTGTTCCACTGAGAAGTTCATAGTAGAGCAGCAAAAAGACAAACGATTGCTAAAACACCAGGCAAGAACCTTATAAGCAGATAGGCAGATAGGTTTGGGTGAAACATCACTTTGAAGCCACTGAAGAGTGGGTAACACTTGTCCCAGAGGGACATACCCAGAACCAGCTGCCAAAGCGACTTATGACAAAACAGCTCGGCCCATCTAGGGACATTGGCGTTACTGCGAGGGCCGGGAGAAGCTTGTCCTATAATGGTCGTGAAGGAACTCAGAACACATTGCCAACCCCCATATCGTGCCGCGAAGACAGTCAACACAGCCCGGGATGACCACAGTGACGGACAGATGCAAGACTGGCAGTGAGTTAAGCACTACGACAGATAACAGGCCACTGAGGGAGGAGCCATGCTATAGCACATCACCATAGGACAAAGTGGAGCGAGGAGACTAATATAAGCTCCAGTAGCAGGACAATCCAAGGATAAGCTCAGGCATACAATATACAGCTGCACAACAATCAGACTGGCAGGTACTCCCCCTGGGGTTGTAACTTCTGGGAGGGGTCAATGAGTGACACTGCAGCTATTCGAGTCAGCGGGCGGCGGTTGTCGAAACAGTGATCCTGTTGCTCTGATGTTCGGTTTGGCAAAGCGGCAGTTTGCGGGCTAGTCGTGACGTAACCCCTGGTTTGATTCAGCAAGTGACTCTCCAGCGGTTCGAGTCGGGACCGGGTGTCAAGCAGTTAATTCAAGCCAAGCAAGTGACTGGCTCAGCAAGGGCGCAATTCAGCATTGAGCGTACTCAAGAGCAGGTATTTGTTCAAAGGTTTGGAGCTGTGCAAGAAAGCAACACCGGCGAGATTCCTTGGCATCGATGGTGTCGAGCTGGGCTTCAATGGCAAATCGACTGGTTTCAAGCCGACAAAATGGGGCGCCTCCAGATGCTGTGAGACTCAAATCAGGGCCTCGAAGACAAGGTGAGTTCTTTCAGGGTTTGCTTTCCCAGATTTGGGAGCTTCTAGTGTAGAGTGTCAGGTCCTGGTCCACAGCAAGTGTCACCCCCAATGTGCCCTTGGAGAGTCTAGGGGGCAGGGCTCTCCTCTGCCTTGGACTGCTCCTTCTTCACCTCAGTGGTTGGGGTCTTTGGAAAGTGCAACTCTCCCAAAAGAGACCCAATGAACCCTTCTCAGGTGCTCTTCCAGAGTGAATTAAAGAAGTGGTGTGAAACCCCTTCTTTTAAAAGTAAAAGTCCACAGGTGATTGGACTAAAGCTGGCCTGCTTTAGGGGTCCAATTTAGGGGGGCTGCCCTTTGAATAAGTGGGCTTTTCCCCTCTGACATGACACCCAAAGTGCATTGTGCTAAAGGAAGTGAAGGGGACAGGAAGGAGAGGTAGAGGCAGAGAGAAGCAAGACGGTGAAATATTCCTCCATCTGTACAGAGCTCCTCCTGTCTACACTAACCTCGCCCCTTTCCCTTCTCAATGGGATCAAATGACCTTTGAAATGCAGCACCCTGGTGCGAGGTCAAGCCTTTTGTGAATGTGTGTGCCCTTTGAATCCTGTTCCCAGGCCAGCTTCCTGTGGAGTGGTGTCTTTTGGGAAGGGTGTTAACTACCCTCACAATGGAACAAAGAGAGGCAACCGTCCAAGGCTACAGTCCTGCCATGAGTGGCAAGGTACAGCCTGTCAGGGGAGAATACACATAATCCTTCCACAGGAAAACATGGACTCACAGGGCTGACATAGGTGTGATATCAAATTGCTGTGGTTGTAATAACTTTGAGAATACCATCCGCCATATGATAACTCAGACATGGCTTATTTTTAAATATTATTCTACTGCCAGGAGGCAAACTCATACTTATAGGGTTTTGGAACAAGGGTGCATATCTGAAATGCAGCTGCTGTGCTGCAGTGGCTTTGCTGTCACTGCCGCTGTCAAATGGGCACCTGTGACCTTTCAACCTGCCCTGTGCCACTGGAGAGCAGATGCTGCAGATCAGGCTACGGGTGCAGCAGGGCACAAGCACACACTTTGCTCTTGGCATTGAGTTTATGAAAGGATAATTAGCAGATTACCCTTTCACAGATGGAATTGCCCGCTTCATTTTATTAAGTTAATAACATTTTTAAAAAAGCCTGTTCTCCTACACCCAGGCCAAATGGCAATCCATCACAGGTGCGTCTTCAGTGTTCTCCTCAACTAGGATCCCCTTGTCTCGCAAGGGTCTCAGGAGGCGGGCCCGGAAAAATACCCCACAGCCCAGCAAGGGAAGACTGCTTCCGGAAGCTGTTTATCAGCCCGCCTTATCCCCACTATGGGAGGAAGGAGAGGACCCAGGAAGGTAAGTCCCTGCTAGAGGGTGCATCTCTGGTGGAGAGAGACGATAACCTCAAAGGATTCCAAAAGCAATAGAAATAGAAGAAGTGCTTTTGAGGGAGGGGGGCCACCTCACAAGTAAGTACAGGGATGGACACAGGAATGTGGAGGTAATGTCACTCTTCAGATTTACGGTGTTTAAGCTCACTTCGTTTCCCAGAATGCCGTGTTTTAGTTGATCTATTCCTTAGTATCACAATGGATTTGTATATGCCGCCCAAAATGCTGTATCTTGTGGCTTCACTTGGTTTCCTTATAATAATTTAGGATTCTACAGTGTTTCCCAGAATGCACTGCTGATCTCCATTACGTTAATTTGCATGTACACTTTGGGATTGTACTCCTAATCCCAAAGTGTAGCGTTGAACAATCTCTTGATCAACATAGAAAAAACAAAGGTCGTTCAAGTCCAGAAACACAGTATGAAGACGCAGTCCTTTGGTTGGTCCATTGGCAACAAAAAATTGGAGTGTGTAACATTGTTCAAATATCTGGGACTGCAGGTATCCATGAACGGGCGGAAAAGGAAAACATGGCTGCTCTGAAAGGAAAAGTCGGAGTTCTGGCCAACCAAGCCTTGATCCTCAAGTGAGGATTCTCTTCCTTCTCCCTACAACCAGTGTTGGACCTTTATAAAGCCAAGGTGGTCCCTAGAGTAAGGTGTGGCTCGGTAGCAATGTTAACCCTCCCGGGCCAGCTATGGCCGCTACTTGAAGGGAAGTTTTGGAAGCGTGTTCTTGGGTTACCTAAACCGATCCCAATGCACATTGTAAGAAGAGAACTGGGCCTAATTTCACTCAAGGCTGCAATGGAATGGAAAGTTCTCTCTTTCATTAGGGAATACCGAACACCTGACTCGACCGTATGCTTCCAGATCAATCAATCCGAGTTATCCAAATGAGATGACGTAGTAGGCTCAGCGTGGGAAGAGTCCTGCAAAAAACCTCTAGAAGCATTAGAGGCCTCACAAGAGGAGCTTCGCACGATATGACATTTATAACGCGCCTATACACAAGTGCACGAGTCTAGAGCTTGTGGTCAGACGCTGGCACATAGAACGAAATTTCCGGCTAGAAACTAGCTGATGAGAATCAGGTGACACCTCTTTCGCACTATGGAGATTATGTGAGCCAGATCAAAGGGACTTCCAATCACCCCGCCAGGTGGGTTCTGAAACCTTACAACACCTCGTCACAATCTGCCCCGCTCTAAGATCGAAGTTCTTTACTAAGTGCATTAAGTGTGCTGGCTCTCTAGCTGCAGTCGAATGGTGGTCACTGCTGCAGAGGCGACCGTGTGGATCTTAGCGAGTGCTTGCACTCGAGCGGCCCCCCCACTCTAAACAACTTTTAATCAAATTGAAATTGGACTGGCTGAACGTAAAGTACATTTTGATGACAACAAGGGGATGTTTTCTCCTTTTTCTGTGTGGTATCTCTATATCTCTCTCCTGCTGCAGTTTATCCCCTCTTCTGTTTGGGCCTAAGGAGTACATATGGCCTGTACTTTACCGACACGTTACTATCAGGGTGAGTATTGTGTCCGATGAAATGAGCGCCACACCCAGGGTGCATTTCATGCGCTGAAGGGTGTCATGCTTGAATTACTATGAAAGACATATGTGTCTAATCAGTGATCATTCTTATGTTCCCAAAATGCACTTTGATTTTATGCAAAGCAGCTCACAGCCATCATTCAAGACATCACATACCATCCTACACCCAGCCTCACCCCTTAGCCCTGCCCATTGGGTGTGGTGCTGCCCACAGGCAGTGATCGAAGTGAGCGGGAAGGGTCGGGAGCGGTGTTCCACTACTTTTATTTTTTTCTGTTTACCATTCCTCTACTTTTTTTGACCATATTCACCATTCTATGTAGAGGATTTGTCCCTTCCTGTCCTTAATTGTGCAAAGAGTTGGACTATTGCCCTGCCCCGGCGGCAACACCTTGTCGCATGTTGCACTGGGCTTCCGCCCACCTTCTCCCTGCCAAGAGAGAGCACAGTTCCACTACTTTGTTCAGTACACCTCTACCACTGCCCACAGTGCATGTTGATCCTTTCCAGCGCTGGCCGGGCTCTCTGTGGGAATTACTCAACTCTCTACAAAGCAATGTGTCGTTTTATCAGGTGCGGTCTGGCTTTTAGATCCCCAGCAGGAAGTGTTTGTTTCGGCTTTTGTTTACTTCATCATAACAGGAGATTTCACTTGGTTTCCTGCAGTGCAGTGATTGGTTCATCGGTGACATGCTGGCTCAATCCATTTCCAAGAAGGCAGTGTTTCATGTTCAGGCTGTGGGGCATCACTCCGTTTGCAGCATGAGGTCTCTTCGGCGCAGGGCCGGTTTTAGACCAGATTCCACCCCAGGCAGGAAGCATCCTTGGTGCCCCTACCCCAAAAATGAGAACAAAAATTGCATGTTAACTTTTTTTTAAATAGGACACTCGAATAACTAGATGAAAATGCTATACAAAATGGATACATTAGATACTAGGTGACAGTCTTAAAATGTTACGTGTATTATGTGTTCAAAGAATTTCTTCTTGACTTTGCCCTTGTAAATTGAAGCACAGCGTCGGATTGATCCAGAGACTGACCAATGTCATTTTCAATTGATCAAATAGCCAGCTATGACAGGCTTCCATTGGCCATTGTTGACCAGAGTTACGTTTTAATGAGCTTCAGTTTGGAGAAGCTGCGCTCATCACTTATAAATGTGATGGGAAATTCGTATGCATGGATTTGTCGTGTTGCACTTTTCAATTAATTTCTATAAAACAGAGTATTCTTAAAAGCCAGGCATACACACACATTTCTACCAATTACACATGAGAAGATATGTACTTAAGTGACAAAGTTAAAGACTGGTCTCAAATGCCAGCTTCCCTACAAAGTGTGTGATCCTGGACACATGATTATATCTCACTGTGGTTTATCTGCTAAAATTAGAAGAGCCTAAAGATTATTATTTTCACACTGCACCGTATGGTGCACCTTGAAACACTTGTGTATAGGCACATTACAAATGAACAATAAATGAAATACATACCAACATTATACATTATATTAGGGAGATGCTAGTCCATTCCTGGTTTTAACTTTACATTCTGGGACGTGTAGTCCTGGATTTATAATGGGGAAAACCAGGACTAAAAGTCCCAGAATGCAAATATAACCAGGACTGGGCTAGCATCTGTTGAATGGAAGAGATATGCTGGCATGCATGGAGTACACTATTAAGAATAAAGGCTTATTCATGGTATTTTGTTTCATGCATATATCAGTGACCATTTATAAATGCACATCAAAACGTTATGTGCATCTTGGTTTACTGATGGCATCTTGCATGCAATGTGACTGACTTCCTCTGTTGCCTCTAGTATCAAAGAATGAGGTCGCTCACTGTAAGATCATTTTCTATGATGTCAATACATATGCAACATAGGGCACCCTAGATGTCCCTTGCCACACAGCACCTCACAATCCCTAGAACCATCCCTGCGTATTTCAGTGGAAATTGACATTGTTTGTTAACCTTAAACTAGTAGTAACAGCTTGCTCTCCTAAAGCCAAGCAATCTTTAAAATCCACATTTAATAACATTCAGTGTACTACAAACTATCTGAAACCGAAATCACTGCACTTTCATTGTGTTATTTTAGTAAGTGCACAACAGGACACCGACCATAAAGAAAGGTCATTAGTTAGTGTGAGTTTTTATATTACAGGTTGGAGAAAGTGTCAATGTGGTGACTCCACTCTCCTGGCAAAGGTGACATACTTTATTTTTGTAGTGCCAAAAATGGCACCCATAAACCCGGTTGTGCGTGATGGGTGGCAATGTTTAATTTCCATGGGACTGAATATGCACAATGCACCAAACAATAGTAATTTCTGACCCTTCTGTAACTTTATTTCAGGTTAAAAGCAGCAAACATTTTACGCAGTTCGCATCACAGCAGGCACAAATGCATTTTTTTTAAATGCTAAAAGCATTTTGTGAGATTCTCATTTCCTACGTACAAAACGTTCTGTGAACAAAACGTTTTTTTCTGAAATGGCCACACCTGCATGATGCTCGGCACGGGTCCTCTTCAATTAACTACTGCCCCCTTCCCTTATAATTACACAGGCTCTTCCTGGCCGTGGTTTCTACTAAGAAAGAAGAGCACCTTCAGTATGTATGCTATCCTCGTGAATATTCACAAAGGGTCGAAAACCTCTCTCTCTATATATATATAAAAACCCTTCTACCTGAAATGTGAAAGTAGGAAAGTCCATTGGAGCCAAGTCATGCATTCCACAAATCCACCCAGTAGCCATCGCTGGAAGTTCACCTCCAGTTCTGAGCCACAACAGAACATGGCCAAATGCTCCAACCAGAAGGTTTGCATTTGATCTAATTTGCATACCCACAATGCCTTGCAGTTGTGGCTGAACTGGAGGTGAAATTCCAGCGATGGCTACTAGAGTGCGTTGAGGAATATGTTACTTGGCTCAAATGGACTTTGCTATATATATATATATATATATATATATATGTATCTGGTATTTTGCTTTCTATGGCATTGCCATTTTCTAGTTATTACACTTTTTGGAAAATCAAATCGACACACGCACATGTATATGTGCACGTGAATAAATCACATAAACACACACGTATAGGAGTAACAACTAGCGAATTGCACTAATAAACAAACAGCGCTAGATAAAGAGGGGTTCTGTGACAATGCGATGCGCCTAGATGCAGTCGGTGAGTAATGGAAGGCTACGCCACGCCTCCGTCAAATGGTTTAACCATATGTAAACCCTGGCTCAGCATTACACACCTTGCCCCTCCCAGCCAGCCCTCCCCTCCAGAGGCAGTGAGTGGGGTTTAGGTTTGCGGTAAGAGCCAGGAGTGCAACTAGACTAAGATTTCCGGGGGACCAAACCTTAAAATGTTGTGAGGGGATAACTTCTGAGACTGTAGAGGAGGTGAAAACTTACTTGCGTGGGGGTATCTTACTTCTTTACACATACTAATGAGACTATTTTAGTACAGCTTTGATGTTACAAGCAGTTAACTCTCTCCTTCAAACCAGCCACTTAAGAAGTGTTGTGAGAATGAGCTGTCCACTGTTCCACCTCCACTACCTTGACATGCAAGAAGTACTAACACCCCATTACCATTTTAATTGCCTAACAAAGTATGCTTACAAATGCAGTTGCTAGCAATGAAACACTTTACAGTAGTAATTGCCGGGCCTTTGTTAACTGTGCAGCTGCAGGTATTGTAATTGTAATTGGTTATTTATAATGGACTTAATACACAGAGGCTTCTAAGCGTCGACCCACGGATTGAACCTGTGTTGCTCTGTTTCATCTTGCTTCCAAGGCGAACACGTTGCGCCTGAGCTATCCTCCTGAGACCGGTTAATGCCTGTGTCCTGTCCTACCAATGGTCTGTAGGTCAGGCAGGTCAAGTCAACATAACCCAACATTTTGGGGTGGGGAGACCGACCTGCCCAGTGGCCTTTGCACCACTCATAGCAGCACTGCTATTTAATTGCATTCCGGCACTTATAGTTCTACTTTGCCCACGTTACAGGCACTGAGATACAAGTTGAGTTGCCTGCCTCCCTCCCCAATCTCAAGCCAGCACTGGCATCTCCCATGTAATCCCACACTGGCATGCCCTCAAACCATGTTTGAAGAACCCCCTTACCTGACTGCCACTGGTGCAGGCAAGGCCAGTCCTTTCGCCTGCAGATCACTCCCTTCACTGCAAGGAGGCAGTATTTATGCACGATCCCATAGCAGGCGGCTGACAAATGGCCATTTTGTCACAGTTGGCTTTGCAAACAAATCCCTCGCGCGCTGTTTGTGCCCAGCAATAGGGGGAGATGGGGTAAGGCAGCGCTGGGAGGCCAGCCTTACATTAATGGCCATTCAGGCGACAAGTCTCGAGTGTTAGGAAAAACAATGAGATGAGTATTGTGTAGCAAAATGGTAGCAGGATAATCGATCAGCAAGTGCTTCAGAGGGAATATGGATTCACAAGTAACCTTATTTAAATCACAATAAATAAAATACATCTGCCAGATGAGCACAGCAGTTTGATTAAAATTAAACTCAAATAGTACCTTTCCCAAACAGAAGAGAGCAAACACAATAGATCTAACACTTTGGAAATCACAGAAATATTCAAGGGGCTGTACATAGAATGCAACATAAAACATGGCAGCAGAAGCTTCTAAATAGGTGCATTTATTTTGCCAATGGAGCAACAGAATGAGGGTGCATACACTTTTAAAATACATTAATAGGATTCATAAGGGAAATTGTGTGTAAACTTGGAAAGGGGTAGCTGGTGTAGACTTCAAGAGGGGCATCTTAAAGGCACAGAGAGGGGGCTGCTCATTGGCTCAGAGGGGACTTCGCATTGGCTCAGAAAAAAGCCGCTAGAAGCTTGCAGAGACCCCAGGTGCTAGTCATCGCACGCACCGCTGCTTACGGCGGCAGCAGAACCTTAGCTGGCCTTTGGTGCTACTGGTCACTGCTCCAGTGCCCAAAGTGAGAGGTTTCATAGAACTTTGTACAATTACAAATAAATGAGGCATGATAGCAGTCATTCTGGCGCCCCTAGAAGCTGCTGGCACCTCAGGCAGCTGCCTGTACTGCCTGATGCAAAGACCGGCCCTGCTTCGGCGTGACCTCACTCACCCAATGTGCAGGTTTAGCTCTGTCAAGCGCAGGGGTCGCCTCTCCTCTCTGCAGTTCGGATTCAGTGTCTGCAGTGTCGGGCCCTCTATCTGCCATCTTCTTTTATCACTGCTGGCTTGGACTTCCCTCTTCTCCGACTCTCTCAGTGGCTGTGAACCAGGCCTGCAGGATTCCAGCCTCTCTTGCCTCTTCCTTGCCGTTCCCCAGGCCGACTACTGTCCATAACCGAGGTCAAACTACACAATTATTGAATACATACGCTGACCAGCCTACATTTCTAAACTCAAAACCCGGAGAATGACGTCACCGATGCCCCGCCCCTTCCCAAAGACTCAGCCCTCACGACTCGCCCACTTAACAACCAAAAAAAACAACGTCAAATGACGTGATTGCGAGCAGGGATTTGACACACTACTTAGTTTCCACCCACACATGAAAGAGATTGGCCACAAGCAGTCTGTTTGTAGCCAATCACATCGAGGCTTGGGTGGCGTTCCTTGGATTGCAGGAAATCCCAGAGACTCCATGCTCTTTCCTGGAGACCCGGAGAAGAGTGTAATAACTCAGAGACTAGGCAGGTCTGTGCGTAGTGGGAATCCTAACACACACACATAGATGAGCCCATGCAAACAGAAATGTGCACAAAAAAAGATAAAGAGCCATTTTTTTTACAAAAGGAATAATTCAAAACACTGTAAAGTGCAATGTGCAAACCAATATAGTTAATCAATAATGTATGTATAAAGTAACACCCATATGCACAACCTCACTCACACAACACCAGGGACGTCATTTAGGGGTCGCCAGAGGTCGCAACTGCGACCTCTAAAAAAAAAACCGAAAAACATTTTTAAAATTTTTTTTTTTAGGGTGCAATGAGGCAACATAGATTTTTTACTGGCATTACACTTTACACAGAAAAAGTACAGCTTTTCATCCATTATTGTAACCGAGTTTGACACACAGTTCGCTAAATTCAACAAAAAGATATACGTATTTCAAGTTCATTAACATTTTTGCTATACAACACCCAAATATTTCACTCATGTGCACTGACTCTTAAAATATCTGCCGAGTAGATATACAGATCCCGCTTCGTAGAGATGACATCGAGACGATCATTGTGGAGAGAGCTAGAGACATTCCATACTTGTCCCACACTGTCTGGTCTCCCTCCCACTGTGGTTATTATCTCTTCAGAAGCAAACACCGTGAAGAAACGGTGATTTAAAAGTCATACTTGTAAACAACACAGGACAGTACATCAGTAAACTGGTTAGTGCCTGTTTCCGAATAGTCCATGCAGTGCTGGGTGACACATTTTTCACTGTATGTACGTTTGCTCTTGTAGGGCTTGCATATTCAGGCCATTATATAGTCTCTATACATTTAATCTAATTACTATTACGTCTCAATCTCTTATTACATGTTTAGCTTTTGCACGCTGAAGTGTACTATGTTTTCTAACTAGGCGGTCTGTTTAAGAATACCACATGGTGGATCAGTGTGTTCAATTGGACGTTCTGTCGTTTCCGAATCATTCCATTTTAAACAAAGTATGCGTGGAAGCACACCATTATTCCCAGTGACTTCCCTACTCAAGGGACCTACTCTCTTTCACACAATGTGGCCATCCTATACCGCCAGCTTACTCTGCCTAGCGAGAATAAAAGGGAAAAAGGATGGGATCACAGTTTAAAAAAAAGGAGAACAAATCATTTGTTTAAACTCAAACTAGTATTTTGCTTTTTTCTTCTACACTGAAGCAGAATACCCAAAAAGACATGCAGTGGTTACTAAAATGTGCTTTTTTCCTGAAACACACCCAAAGACCAAATCGCTCACTAGAAAGCCCTTTCTGATTGTATGTTGTTCTGGGAGAAAGGAGTCGATGGGTAAGTGACACAAGATCAGTTTACGCGTCCTCTAACTAGTCCCTCTAACCATGTGGAGCTCATCTACTCTTCTCATGAGACATTCTAAATTCCAGGTTCATTTTCAGGGTCCTGTTCATACTTTATACAGTACGTACATTATTAATCATTGATCCGCCCGCAACCCTGACTTGAATCAACCACATACATTGCAGTAATAAATGTGAAACAATCGGTCTGGCAAAGCCTGTTGTGCTTTGTTGTTACCATGCACTTGTATATTCATTAACACCCATGTGATCCTGGTTGATTCTTTTTTTTTGTAATGCAAGCTCCTGGGCTCTGGCCAGCACCATGTGGCTCTTTACTTCTGAAGAGGCTGGCTTTCTTGTTAAAGCCCCTTAAAAAAAGAAGAAAAGGAGTGCCACAAGTCTAACACTTTCAGCACTGACCCTAAATAAGAAAGACTAGGAATACCAAATAATGTGTCTTTCTGGAAATCTATGCAATGATTGCTAGACTCATTAAAGGTTTATTTCAGGCACACTTCAGGGGGTGAGTCACTAATTTAGTCTGTTCTTAAACGCCTCAACTCAGCCTTTTATCCTTCTGAGGTCGATAAATGAGTACCAACACAGGTTGGGTGATATTGGGTGTATATTTTTTCTATATAAAGCGCACAAGCGTAAGTGCTGTATGATAACACATCATTATCATTTGGTCATGGACGTCTGCTTGCATTCACAGTAATTTGGTAATATGGGTTATACACACTGATCTTAACGATACATATGGCGACCCATTCTTGTATGAAATGTACATCACATTATAGTGATATCGTAACCATATTTTTCGCAGTGTACAATGCTATGTGATGCTATGTCCTATTTTGTCAACGTGTGAAAGGTCGTGTTCCATCGCTTCCCACGATATCACTTCGGGGTGGGGTCAAAGGACATCACTTCCTGTGATGTCATCAGGGGTCAAGGGTCGTGTGATGACACTTCCGCTACCCCAGGCATTTTGGTGAAATGACGTCCCTGGATGAATAGTTTATTCCACATAGGACTTCTTTAGTGGGGTAATGGAGGGAGCTGATTTCATAGGAGGGAGGGTAATTCCTCAACAGAGACAGTAGTAGGGAGGGAAGAGGAGATTACTAGAAATGCTGGGGCTTCGGATGTTTTGCTCCTGGCTATAATGTTAATGATCCATAGTGAGCTGGTCAATAACCTCTATTCATTATCTCTATCACTCCATTCGCTCCTTTAGCCTCTGCTCAGATTAAGTCCAAAATGCTGACATTCTCCTCCATCATTGTCCTGTTTGTTGGGAGGACAATTTGATAAATCTGGATTTGAAATGATTTCTCAATCTTGCTCAAGTGCTTCAAAGAAGCGCTGTGAAGCTCTTCACTTGTGAACACGCGCTATACAAGTAAACAATTACAAATTACAATGCTTTTTGGAAAAATAAATCCATCTTCATGAGCTCACAATCTGCAAAAACCCCCATGAATATACCTTCCATTAGGAACAACACTCTCTGTTATATTAATTATTCAACTTTCCCAAATATCTAAGCCTGAACTGAGTACTACTACTTCATCCGCGTCTTGTGGCGCAAACACAAACTCTGCACAGAAGCATGACTTACTGAATGTTTACAAAGTCTGTCTTTTATGTCCATATTCTGTCATTTCCTGCAGTTGTCCATCATTTATTAGCACTCCAGCGTACCTGCTGGCTAAGCTCTACATATCTGGTGGCAGATGCTCCTCGCGCAGCAAATCGACCAACCGGCTTGAATCACAACTCGTCTGCAAAGTGAGGACCTGAAAACAATCCTTCTCTTGCCATGCACCCACCCTCTGGTATGCGGTCCCGGTGTCAGCTCGAACTGCCCCCACAATTCTCCAATTTTGCAAATCTCTCAAAACATGGCTCTTTCAACAACATCTGTCTAAGGACTAATTCCAATGGTTGACACATCCCGACACACAGTACTGCGCTACTGTTAAAAGATGGCAGCCCAAATGCTGGCTACCCACACTCTGTGCAGCGTTCTGCTGTTCTTGAGCTAGGTCTGCACTTTAAACAGTAAAATAAAATAAAAATATAAAATGTACCTCTTTGACGGTATGAATGTGTGTATCACTAACATCTGTTTTCTTAATCACTATTCTACCTCTTTCTGGTACTGTTCCACGGTGCAACTCTTTAAATTATATTTGAGACTCACTTTTCAAATAGTTACAAACACATCATGTGTTTCATTTGTCAGAGTTTACCTAAGTAAAATGTTTCTTATATCTGTATCAACACAACTGATGAGGTTCTAACATGCGTGGACTGCTCAGGCTATCATTCATTACATGATACTTAGTTTCGTGCCATGAAATGTGTTATTATTCACAGACTGGCAGTCAGAAATTGCACCAAAAACATATTTGAGTCTCATGCCATCTTGACACTTCCTGTTTTTATACACTGCGCCACCTTCTGGTTTCAACAAATAACTAGAGCACATCTCTAATTCCGTGCTCCATGTTGCTCCCCTGCTCCTCCTCATCTGTCTTCTTGTAAGGAAAGTGGGAAAAAGGCTCACAGTCTTTATAAAGCAGAGGGACGGGCTCTATAGTGCAACATGTCATATGGGTTGGTGTCAGAGGATAAGTATTGTAGCCTGAATTAAAAGGGGGATACCAGGGTTTGACCAGTGAGTCTTCCTTCCCCAGCGTGAGCATTGCCTCCCCCCATGCAGTCACGCCCAGGGTCGGGATCAGTGGCTGCCCTTCCCTGGCCATATGGAAAGAGGGTTTCCCCACTGAGGTGCGTGGGTGGTGACGTTGCTAGATTCACCACACCTCCCAGAGATATCTGCGTCTGCACAAAGTGCTGGGAATGGTGAATATGCGCCAAATCCATATTAAACCATCTTTAGGAAGATGGATAACCACTTTGAGGAAAAGGTGAGCATTATTTTACAACTCTATCATTTCAGCACCAGGGATCAAGTCAAAGATACATTTATTGACTAAACGTTGTCACTGCGCTTAGGGAGTTAGCAAATAGATGCTTTCCTCTGCAGGCTCCCTCCTCTGGAAAGCCTCCCCCTCCCCCTGCACCTTGAGCAGGATCTTCTCAAATTCTGCAAGCTCCTTAAGACCTTCCTCTTCCCATCCTCTTTCCTTCCTACTCTGCTCTGCTAATTCCCACAGTTGGTGAATCGTGTTATTGGCTCTTATGCATCTCGGTGCCTCGACCTTCCACACCAATTCCTCCCAGCTCCTGTCTATCCACAGCACTTAACACCTGCACATCCTCTGCCCTGGAGGCACGCACTTACATCTCCCACGGCCCAGGCCGGAATACACTCAACATTCTTAACACTTTGTCTCTGGCTCACTCTCGAGCTTGGACTCCCCAGCACTTCCCTCCTCTTCCTTTCTGCATTTGCACGTTCTGAATACTCACAAGGCATAGTAGATTCGTCCCTCCCCCTCTGCTCCTAAATATTGTGTTGTGATGTATTTCCCTACCCTGCTCCCTCCCTGCCCTGTGGGCGCTTTCAAACAGTATTTTCTTATTGCATAAGCGCCTAAAAAGCAAACAATAAATAAATAAATAAAATTGTGGGCAGTCATATGACGAAAGGTTGAGAGACCAATTTATGTTAAAAGTTACAGAGAATAAAATAAGAGAAGAGATATGGTCCATGGGGGACCCCAGTTTTGAATCAGGCATAGACATTGCCAAGAGATTGGAGCACATGTGAGTTGGTGCTAAAGAATTGGACAAGAAGGATCACAAAGATTCAGTGAATGCAGTGAGCCTTTCACAGTGAATGCAGTGAGCCTTTCAGAATTGAAGAACCCAACTGCAGTGAAAAAGAAAGGTTTTACCCCATGGCAACCGCTCCTCAAGAAGGATGAACATGCAGAGAAGCAGGAGCAGAAGGGAGCGCAGAACAGATATAATACAAGTGTCTCTTCTAAAAAATGCTTTCGGTCTGGGACTAGTTCCCACTTTGCAAGCAATGCTGAGTGTCCAGGACATAATGCCAGTGTGGCAGGAGAGAACATTTCACCCGATGTTGCCAACATTTCGTTCAGCGGGCCGTGAAAGAAATTACAGAAGTGGTTGAATATGGCAGTGATATGATATGATATGGTATTTATAACGCGCATATACACATGTGTTTCAAGGCGCGAAATGTGGAAGAAGCTTGTACAGATGTGGAAGCATATGGTGCAAGCGGGCCTGTGAGTGAGGTTTGCGAGCTAAGGGTGTGTACAGGAAGCCTCGTGCTATTGGTCTAGTAAATGGTGTTGGGGTTTGCATGCCTATTGACACCGGATCTGACTACACCATTATAAATAGAGAAACTTGGCACCACAAGTTTGTAAGTACAAGTGTGCGTTTCCCTAACTTCCACGCAAG
This sequence comes from Ambystoma mexicanum, assembly GCF_040938575.1. Classification (NCBI taxonomy): domain Eukaryota; kingdom Metazoa; phylum Chordata; class Amphibia; order Caudata; family Ambystomatidae; genus Ambystoma; species Ambystoma mexicanum. The sequence continues at coordinate 1,674,368,399 of NC_090932.1, forward strand.
TGCTTATGGTGGTGTTCACATTCACATGGAAGGGTGTTCTGTAGCCACTTTAGAATGTCTACAGAGATAAAGAAAGGCAAAGGTTTATGTCTCAGAGAAAGGCAACTGTTTGTTGGGTTGGTACTAGCAGAGCGACATGAATATTGGGTATGCAGTGATTTGACTGAATCTAAAATAAGGAACAACATTTTTACCTAAACATTTTTTCTGAAGAAATACTGAATTTTAAAAAATGTGTATATGGGGGTGGGGTAAGGGCTTAAAACGGGTTGGAAGGGGTTGGGGTGGGATTATAAATGAAGGGAAATGGGGGATGGAGGACCCCCCCCAAATTAAAAATTAAAAAATGATTCAGTCTTTTTTTCGGTAAAAATGTTTAGTTAAAAATGTTTTTGTTATTTTTCCATTCTGTAAAATAACATGTAACCGAATATTGTGATTGATCCCAAGGTGCCGAGGAGTATAGCTGCTGTGGCAGGATTAACCCATCTCACCCAGAGGACTCATAGGCTGAAGTTTTCAGGGAAAGCTTAGTGTGTTTAAAGGGATATAACCACAAGATTAGACTCAAGAAATATGCCATCCCGGTGCGTTCCTCTAGCCCTGTGGAAAGAAGTACCTAAAGAGATCAAGAGAATTGAGTCAGAAGACATAATAGAGGTGAATGGTGCTCTCCAGTGGTAATTGTTTGGAAGGCCAATGGCAGTGCTCGTTTGTGTGTTGACTTAAGAGCCCTTAACAGGAGTGTTGTAGTTGACAGCTTTCCCTTACCTAATATAGGGGAATTGATAAGTCTCACAGCAGCTGCTAAAGTATTCACCACTTTGGACCTTGCCTCCGCTTACCGCCAGGCATTGTTGCATCCTGACTCAAGAGACCTCACAACATGTATTACTCACAAAGGGACATATAGATTTAAAAGTTTGTCCTTATTTCAGCAGCAGAATTCTTTCAACGTGTCAAGAAAGCAATACTTGCTGGTGTAGAGGGTGTGATCTTTTATCAAGAAGACATATTTCTGATGTGGACTAGTGTTAGGGAGAATTCTCCAGAATGGCTAATTTCCCTTACCTACTAAATCCCCCAGCAGCTTTGCTGGATTTCTAGGATTTATTTGTTTTCACCTGGTAAGAGTGTGAGCTTTATTTCCCACTCTTACATGTGTTTTGCTGTGTGTGTTTAACATTTTTGCGTTCATAGACTGTGGAGCCGCACCTACTCCATAGGCCTCATCTTTTTACGATGTGTCACACAGCACCTTTAGTGCAGTGACACAGGGTTTTCTTTTTCAGACTTCCCACTTTAAACTCCATTTTCTGGTACTGACTACTGTCTCCCAGAATATGTAAAGTTGCCATTCACTTCAGACTTCCCACTTTAAACTCCATTTTCTGGGACTGACTACAGTCTCCCAGAACATGTAAAGTTGCCATTGACTTTTACTAGTCTTTTTAAATTCAAAGACCAGTACAAACTATCTTACATAGAGAACTGGAAAGGGTTAATAGTTATCCCTTTGTGTCTGTCTCTTATGGAACATTATTTTGTCCCCCTTTCTTTTAAGTTTGGCTGGTGGCAGTGGTATCTACCATATTTTTCCTACCGCGGTTTATTTAGATAGCCTTGGTACTGTTTTAGGCTAAGTTAGTAGCCTCGAACTTAAATCCGCTGGACCCCATTTACTTTTATTTGGTTCCGGCTGGGTTTATTCGCCATTTCTTTTTATAAAGGTCTTTCTCGTGTTTTACTCTGCACGCCAAACCCAGTTTGGTTCCTTTTTTCACCTGTCCTTTGGCGTGCTTCTGCACAGAAGCCCTCCTTAGGCGCCTGAATGTCTGAAGGGGACAGGATGTGAGTTAGGGGTTTGAGACTCCCTGCACAAGGTCTCCTTGGAGACCCATGTCACACTCTGTATGATTGGCTGTGGTGACTGCCCCACCAGGACAGCCACCCTGCTGTGTGATTGACAGCCAGGCTGTGTGAATGGGGGAAAACTGAATAAAAAGCAGGTCTCTCGGACTAGGAAGGCAGATTTGCCACTGGATCGAGAGAACTGAAGAGAAGCTGAAAGAAGAGGACAACTACCATGACTGAACCTCCCGGTGAAGCCCTGCTGCGGGTCCGAATCTCCAAACTTCGATGACAGAGAAGATCTGCAAGGAATCTTCTTCCCTTGAGCTGGTGGGACCAACCAGTTCGCCAAACACCAAGCAAGGCCTCCCTCCTCTGGTCGAATTTGCTGTGCATCGCTGCAGTGAACCGGATAGCCAGGAAGACCGGAACCTGTTTGGGTTTTAAGGAGCGCACCTTTTATTTGTTGCTTTGCTCTGCTGCTGGTTTCTTCCCTGGGCAGTGCAGGACCCTTCAGTCTTCCAACTTCGTGTCAGTCCGACAGTCGCTTCAGGAACCGTGAGCCTGCAGGACCTGCCAGGAACATCTGCCTCAGCTACAGCCTTCTTCTTCATTTAAGGTACTGTTCAGACCCGGTTGTTTGTTCCGTCCGACCGCGGTGAAAGTGTTTGAAATCTTTCGCCAATCCAAGGGCTTGTCCTTCTCTACTCTTTTAAATAACTTTTCTTCCAACCAACTTCGTTTCGAACTCTTGGCAAAGGCTTAACCATGAACTACTCTGAACTGTGTTATCCTGTCATGATGCCTACCGCCGGGGACCCAGACCAAGTCCAGCAACCCCGGAAGCAGGCATCAAGTTATCCCAAGCAAGCCCAACAACCCCTGCTAGGGGCTATTTGGGTCCAGTCCTGGCGCCTATGGCGCCAGGCTCATAGATTAAAACTTACCTGATGCAGACCATGCTGCAAACTTACCTGATGCAGACCATGCTGCAAGAGCTCCAAGCCAAAAGAGGCTTGGAAGGGACTACTTTACATAGGGACTATTTTTTTACTCGGGCGGGGCTGGGGAGGAATACTTACCTGGAACTACTTTGGAGGCTATTTAAACCACGCCCGAAGAGCAGCACATGCTTCGCGTTATTCTGCATCCAGCAGCGTAACACTCACCGTGCCTGCAAGTCTGCATCCAGCCTCCTGCCACGCCCGCCTTGAGTTTGGAGCTCCTAGAAAAAGGGAGAAAGAAAGAGAAAAGGTTAGAACAAGAGCAATACCTTTGATCCTTACCTGAATTCCCGATCCATCGCGCCTTCGAGCTGGAAGAAAGAAGCTATTTATGCGCGTCGCCTCGCCTGCTGCAGCGCCGCGCTGAACTCACCGGCCTTTGCAGCATCTTCACATTCCACTGCATCCTCCTGCATGTTCCCGCCGCACTCCGGCACCTAAGGAGAAGACAAGAACAGCAAGGTGAGCCAAGGGAATACACAGAGGAATATTAGTTACCCCCCCATAGACTTACCTGATTTTACCACCGGGGGTACTATTCCTCTTCACGGGTCGGCGCAGCTTCCACTGCATCTTCGCCGAACCCCAGCCCCTAGGGGGAAACAAAAGGACAGCAAGGTGAAACAAAGGGACTAACAAGGGGAACCCTCCTCACCACAATAGACTTACCTGATTTTACCGCCGGAGGTATTATTCCCCGAGACTTCATACTTTCTCTCAGCGCCTGAATAAGGGAGAAAGCAACAGGTTACATTTTGTCATTATTTTATCGAACTGTGTTGGAAAATACAAATCCTTACCAGAATACTACCGGTTGCCACGAGGAACTCTTCATTAGGGTCAAGCTGCAACCTGCAAGGAATCGGACAAGAGTGAAAGTCAGGCATTTGAACTCTTTCGAACTTTATACTTACGGCGTCTTGCCGGGAATCTCTGAGTCAATATTGTTCTGGAACTCACCAATTCCTTCGAGCCAGTGAAGCAACTAGTTATCAACGTGCCCCTGCGCTCAATGCAGGATGGAGAGCTCATTTTTTCAAACCATCAGGTGAGACTATAAGAGGGGACATCAAAGGTGATCTGTGGGGAGAACAGCGGGGAGGGGGGATTTACGCTCAACTCCACGGGTGGTTTATTCCCTTTCTCCATTTGCAGAAGAAAATTCCTACGGGCCAAGCAAACGAAGCTAGGTGGGCCAGTCCAGTCCATCATCTCGGCCCTACGCGTCACATTGGTGGAGACCGCAGCTGTCCAGTTCCGACGACGCCTCTGTGGGAGCCAGGTGAGCATAACAGAACGCGAAGCCTACCCACAAATTCCCACCCGGGCGTTATGGATACCTCAGAGACTGACCAATTGGCCCACTTACTAGGGGAACTGAGGGCTAAAGTGCATTCCGCCCGTCAAGAAAGCAATGCTCTTAGGAGAGAACTGATTTTGTCAAAGGAGCGAACTGATGACCTTGCTAGGCAACTATTACAAAGCCAGGCTGGACAAGCACCCCTACCTGGTTCCGGGGGAAATCCAGCTCCTGTGTTATCGAGTAACCCTGTGCAAATAAACCTGCCAGGAAATATTCCATTAGCTCCACCCGAACGCTTTGCCGGAGATCTCAAAAGGTTCGCCGTGTTTATGAACCAATGCCGCTTGCACTTTTTATGCAAACCTGGAGCCTTCCCAAACGATCAAGCCAAGGTAGCCTTTGTATTGTCATATCTCAGCGGCAGTGCAGCTGATTGGTCAATTCCACTAGTTACTCAGGATGACCCAATTCTTCAGGATTTTCAGGGCTTTCAAACGAGCATGGAAAGACTAGTTGCCCGGCACTCCCAAGGACAGGCCCTGGATAATGAACTTGTGTCCCTACAACAGGGTAACCAGGACATTCTATCCTACATCGCGACCTTTAATAGGTTGATAGTGGAAACTGGATGGCCTGAGGTAAAACGAATCACGTTATTTCATCGAGGGCTTCGAGGAGAACTCAAGGATGTCTTGGCTCAAGTCGTGAACCCACCTCAAGACTGCGCTGAATATATAGACTTAGTGGTCCAGTTAGATCACAGACTTCATAACAGAAAGGCTGATTGAGCCAAGTTTGAGAATCGGGTGTTGGTCAAAACCCACGCTAACCCCAAAGGAGCAGATGCTTCAGTACCCATGCAAATCGGAGGGGTTAAAGGATCCTAACCCAGAAGGAAAGAGAAAGGAGACGGCAAATGCAATTGTGTCTATATTGTGGAACTTCTGGGCATTTTCTACAGGATTGCCCTGTAAAACCACCCAAGAAGGTGGTAGGAGCTGCTGATTAGAGCCATATGGAGTCAGACTCGGGAAACAACCACGCCCGACAAGCATAGAGGTCCGCTTGCCGAGCTTGAAGAAGGATACTCAGACCTTGCATTTCATCATACCAATGGTCCTTGTAGATCCAGGGCAGCCATCGCCTATGCACGCAGTAAGGGCATACATTGATAGCGGGGCCATAGGAAACTATGTGGACTATGAATTGGCTACCAGGATGAATCTACCTCTCTGCCGAAAAACCACCTCAGATGTCATCACCTCAGTCGATGGAACTGAAATTGCCTCTGGGCCTGTAACTCATTACACCGCAGCGATGATACTATTGGGTCAGGATGGGCATCGAGAGACTATTGTGTTTGATCTAATCAAAGCCCCACAGTTCCAATAATACTGGGGATACCTTGGTTGGAAACACATAATCCTTGTATTGATTGGCGAGAGAAGAGAATAACCTTCCCGGATTGTGCACAAACCTGTTACCCAAAGAAAAGTCAGAACGCAGGCCTGGCCACAGTAACCACAGCAGTCATGCAACTACCTCCAGAATACCAAGAATTCCAGGATGTCTTCCAAAAAGAACAGGCAAACACCTTACCTCCTCACAGATCGTATGATTGTCAAATCAATCTCAGACCCGGTGCACAACCCCCTTGTAGCAGGATCTATGCCCTTACGGAACCTGAGAACCTTCACCTACGACAATACTTAGACCAGTACCTTGCCAATGGCTTTATTCGCCCATCCAAGTCCCCTGCATCTTCAGCTTTGTTCTTCGTGCCCAAAAATGAAGGTGACCTCAGAACGTGCATAGACTACCGTGCATTGAACCAGATAACTGTTAAGAACCGATACCCATTGCCTCTGGTCCCTGAACTACTAGACCAAGTGAAGGAAGCTTGTATATACACTAAATTAGATCTCCAGGGGGGCATACCATCTGGTACGTGTAAAAGAAGGCGATGAATGGAATACTGCTTTCCGCACTAAGTATGGGTTATTCGAATACCAGGTGATGCCTTTCGGGTTGTGCAATGCACCAGCAGCCTTCCAATACTTCATGAACAATGTCCTTCGTGAACTCATTGACGTTTGTGTTGTCGTATATGTTGTCGATGATATTCTAGTATGCTCCTCTTCAGAATCTGACCATGTGAAGCACGTCCGAGCAGTCCTTGAGAAATTGCGCCAGCACAAACTATATGCAAAACTGGAAAAATGCGTTTTTCATGCCACAGAAGTGGAATTCCTTGGGTTTATCCTGACCCCAAAGGGAGTCCGAATGGACTCACGAAAGGTGGACGCAATCCTTAAGTGGCCATCACCAAGTTCAGTTAAAGGAGTACAAAGCATGCTCGGCTTTGCCAATTTCTATCGCAGATTCATCCCGGATTTTTCACATGTTGTACATCCCATCACAGCACTCTTGCGAAAAAATAAACGCTTTATGTGGACTGAAGAAGCTGAAAATGCCTTCCAAGAGCTGAAAGCGAAATTCACGTCTGCACCTGTGTTAAAGCACCCGCGCCCTGAACTTCCATACATAGTGGAAACTGATGCATCCAATCTAGCCATGGGAGCTGTCCTGTCTCAAAAGGACCCTGAAACTGGCCAGCTTCATCCAGTAGCATTTTGGTCCAGAAAGTTCTCGGCACCCGAGTTGAACTATGCGGTTACCGACAAGGAGTTATTAGCCATTAAATCCGCCTTCAAGGCTTGGCGGCACTATCTTCTCGGTGCCAGGCATACCATTACTGTGATCACCGATCACCGGAACTTACAGTATTTAAAGACAGCCAAGGCCCAATCGTCATGTCAACTCCGATGGGCATTGTTCTTTGCTGAGTTCGATTTCATAATAACCTATCGACCAGGTTGTAAGAATGGTAAAGCAGACGCCCTATCCCGAATAGGGATGGGAGAGGCAGAAGTGAACCCAGAACCAGTACCTATAATTTCCGAACAAAGAATTCTTTGCATGACTACTCTACAGACACTAGAGGACATTCAGGTAAAGATCCAGCAACTCTTGATCCTACAGCCCTGCAGGACTGGGTAAAAAAAGTCCCGGACTACTCTGTCACCAATGATCTGCCTTATTACCAAGGGCGGCTATTTCTGCCACACAAGGAACTACAAGAGCTAGTCATTTCCCGTTATCATCATACCCTAATGGAGGGGCACCCAGGTATTGCAAAAACTGAAGCTAAAATTAAAAGACAATTCTGGTGGCCCACCTGGCGAAAGGATATTAAACCATTTGTAATTTCCTGTGGCATTTGCGCCCAAAACAAAAATCAAAAGAAGAAACCAGCTGGACTCTTACAACCTTTAGACATTCCGCCTACACCATGGCACACCTTATCGTTAGACTTTATTACTGATCTACCCGCATGCAATGGATTTAACGCCATTCTAGTTATTGTGGATCTTTATTCCAAGATGGCCCACTTTATTCCTTTAAAGGGATTACCTTCAGCTTCAATCCTGGCCAAGGAGTTCCTCGAAAACATTGTTCGCTTACACGGATTTCCGTCCATATTGGTCTCTGACTATGGCAGTCAATTCATTTCACATTCTTGGAAAAAATGCTGTCAATTGGCGCAAATCGATGTGAGGTTATCTACCAGTCAACACCCCCAGACCGATGGTCAAACGGAGAGGACCAACCAGACTCTCGAACAATACCTGCGTTGTATGTTACATCAGACAGAGAGTAATTGGAAAGAAATTCTTTGGATCGCCGAATATGCATACAATAATTCAGTACACTCTGGAACTGGACAAAGCCCCTTTTACACCTTATATGGGCACCATCCTCGAACCTCAGACCTTGACTCACCCCAACACTTAGAAATGCCCGCAGTGGACCATCTGCACGCTACGATTACACAAGTCTTTAAGGAAGCAACTGCACATTTAAAACAGGCGAAAGAAAAATACAAGAAAGATGCTGATCGGCATAGAAGTGATACTCCACAATACCAGATAGGGGACCAAGTATGGTTAGCCACAAAACATATACCTCTAAAGGGAACACGGACCTTTAACCCCAGATATATGGGACCTTACTCTATTAATGCCATTATCAACCCGGTGGCTGTCAAGTTGGACGTACCTGCTAATATGCGAATTCACCCCGTCTTTCATGTGTCACTTTTGAAGCCAGTGCAACCAGGGACAAGACTAACCAAGCCACCAGACCCTATCCTTGTAGACGGAGAGCCCGAATTTGAAGTTAAGAACATCCTGGACTCCAAGCTGATAAAGTCAAAACTCTTTTATTTAATCGACTGGAAAGGTTACGGACCACAGGAAAGGTCATGGGAACCTAGTGACCAAGTTCATGCACCCCGATTGGTGAAAAAATTCCACCGAAATTACCCAGACAAACCGAATCCACAGGGAAGAACGACTCTAGGAGGGGCCTTGGGGGGGGAGTGCTGTCATGATTCCCACCCCCGAGGACCCAGACCAAGTCCAGCAACCCCGGAAGCAGGCATCAAGTTATCTCAAGCAAGCCCAACAACCCCTGCTAGGGGCTATTTGGATCCAGTCCTGGTGCCTATGGCGCCAGGCTCATATGGAGAGTCAGTCCTGGCGCCATAGTCGCCAGGCTCATAGATTAAAACTTGCCTGATGCAGACCATACTGCAAACTTACCTGAGGCAGACCATGCTGCAAGAGTTCCAAGCCAAAAGAGGCTTGGAAGGGACTACTTTACTTAGGGACTATTTTTTTACTCGGGCGGGGCTGGGGAGGAATACTTACCTGGGACTACTTTGGAGGCTATTTAAACCACGCCCGAAGAGCAGCACACGCTTTGTGTTATTCTGCATCCAGCAGCGTAACGCTCACCGTGCCTGCAAGTCTGCATCCAGCCTTCTGCCATGCCTGCCTCGAGTTTGGAGCTCCTAGAAAAAGGGAGAAAGAAGGAGAAAAGGTTAGAACAAGACCAATACCTTTGATCCTTTCCTGAATTCCCGATCCATCGCGCCTTCCAGCTGGAAGAAAGAAGCTATTTATGCCTGCTGCAGCGCCGCGCTGAACTCACCGGACTTCGCAGCATCTTCACATTCCACTGCATCCTCCTGCATGTTCCCGCCGCACTCCGGCACCTAAGGAGAAGACAAGAGCAGCACGGTGAGCCAAGGGAATACACAGAGGAATATTAGTTACCCCCCCATAGACTTACCTGATTTTACCACCGGGGGTACTATTCCTCTTCACGGGTCGGCGCAGCTTCCACTGCATCTTCGCCGAACCCCGGCCCCTAGGTCGAAACAAAAGGACAGCAAGGTGAAACAAAGGGACTAACAAGGGTAACCATCCTCACCACAATAGACTTGCCTGATTTTACCGCCAGAGGTATTATTCCTCGAGAGTTCATACTTTCTCTCAGTGCCTGAATAAGGGAGAAAGCAACAGGTTACATGTTGACATTATTTTATCGAACTGTGTTGGAAAATACAAATCCTTACCAGAATACTACCGGTTGCCATGAGGAACTCTTCATTAGGGTCAAGCTGCAACCTGCAAGGAATCGGACGAGAGTGAAAGTCAGGCATTTGAACTCTTACGAACTTTATACTTACGGCATCTTGCCGGGAATCTCAGAGTCAATATTGTTCTGGAACTCACCAATTCCTTCGTGCCAGTGAAGCAACTGGTTATCAACGCGCCCCTGCGCTCAATGCAGGATGGAGAGCTCATCTTTTCAAACCATCAGGTGAGACTATGAGAGGTGACATCAAAGGTGATCTGTGGGGAGAACAGCGGGGGTGGGGGGATTTACGCTCAACTCCATGGGTGGTTTATTCCCTTTCTCCATTTGCAGAAGAATATTCCTACGGGCCAAGCAAACAAAGCTAGGTGGGCCAGCCCAGTCCGTCATCTCGGCCCTAGGCGTCACATTGGTGGAGACCGCAGCTGTCCAGTTCTGACCGACGCCTCTGTGGGAGCCAGGTGAGCATAACAGATCCTCTGCAAAGACTCTGAACCATTAACATTGGCCCAGGCCTATTGATATGAATCCTCGTTGTAAGAAGCCTTTTCTAGATTTCCCTGCCAACTTACTTGTTGGTGCTGCTTAATTTTGTATAACCTTGGATTTCCCTCCCTTTTAAATCGCTAGAGTGCCATTTTGCTCACACTTCATTTTGAGCTTAACCAGTCGAGAATTCATCAGGTGTTGTGTAGTACATTAAGAGTGTGATTTGTCTGCTGCTTTATTTAGTGAACTGTTTTACAACTAATGTATAAATGTATATTCTTTTACTCAGAAACCTTGAGTCGGTGTTTGTTTGAATCATAGTAATTGCTGTCCTTCGTGTAACTATTGATACTGCTCACTTTACTCTTGAGATAAGCCTGGCTGCTCAGCCATCGCTACCATTTTACAGTGTAGTACAGGCTTGTACCAAAGGTGAAATTGTACTTGCACTTGTAGTCTTAATTGTGTGTGGTGTTCCCAAATGGCCTGCATATGATTCCACCTAACAACAACTGTGGAGGAACATGATGACAAATTGAATGTAGTGTTAGGAAAATTGCGTGAGCAGGTCTTATGCTACAGAGGAGTAAATGTTGTTTCAGAGTACCAGAAATTGATTACCTAGGGCATAAACTTACTGGAGCGGGCGTCTCGCCCAAGGAAAGTGTGGTATCTTCCAAAAGATAAACCGGGAGTATTAGTTCAATTTACTCTCAGTTCATGGGGATTTTTTCTGATGATTGCAAAAATATTAGGGCACTGAGCAGAAAGGATATAAAGTTTTAATGGACAGTGGTGTGTGAACAGGAATTTGTTGAGATTAAAAGAATGCTATCTCACATGTGTCCATTTTGGCATGTTTTGACACTACGAAAGAGATGTGTCATGACAGATGTGAGTGCGACAGGGCTAGGAGCTGTACTTTTACAAAGAGACCACGGAGTGGAGAGAATTGTTGTGTTTGCATCTAGGGTTCTCAAGGGTGCTGAGCCCAGATATTCTGTTATGGAAAATGAGGCTTGTTGTGTTTTGTGGGCCATAAGAAACTTCAGAGCATTTCTGTGGGGCACAAGGTACACCATTCTATGTGACCATACGCCTTTGGTGTTGGTGTTTACATCAAAGGGCCTTGATGGAATATCACACAGAATTGCAAATTGGATTACCTCACTTTAGGGGCATGACTTCTCAGTTGAGTTTGTGCCTGACAAAGAGAATTTAATTGGTGATTATTAATCGCGAAATGGAACAGGTGCTGCTCAAGTGGCAGACGAAGAAGTAGAATCTTCACAAGAGGTGTTTGTGGTGTGTGATGACACCCGTTCTTGGAATGACTGGGAAGAAGCCAACAGGGAAGATGCTGAATTGTGCAGGGTGAGAGATATGGTCAATAATGAATGGTCAGATTGGGAAAGTGAGCCTTGTTTGGGGGCATTTCTTAGAGTTAAAGATGAATTGAGTGTGGAGAACTGGACCTTGATGTCCTTGGTCTTACTGACAGATGGTTCACGGACAGCTCTGTCACAAGCTTTGACACTCTCCTCCCTGATGGCTACAAGATCCTCTCTGCACCCAGATCCACCCGACACTGAGTGGGTGTAGCCCTGATATTTCCTGAGTGGATTCCTGCCTCTATCATCCCCACTCAGACTTACTCCTCCTTCGAATGCCATGTCTGCAGGCTCTCTTCTCTCCTAGCCACTCTCTTACTGTTGCTACTCTCTATCAGACCCCTGGTCAAATCACCTCTTTTCTCTCTGAGTGGGCTCACCTCTCCTCCTCCCTCCTGGCCTCAACCACTCAACTCCTCCTCCTTGGTGACCTCAACATCCACCTTGATTCTCCCTGTCCCTCAGCTTTGCTCTTTCACGACCTCTGCAATTCCCTCTCCATCTCTATCCTCCCCTCTGGCCCAACACACTCTGCAGGACACACACTTGATGTCTTGATCTCCCCTGGCCTCCCCCTCTCTATCCCTCTGTCCACTCCCCTCTCTTGGAGTGACCACTGCCTCCTCTCCTCCCATCTCTCTCTCTCTCTCTCTCTCTTCCCCCAAGATTAGTTTAGTTTATTTATTTATAGAACACACCGAGCATTTGGGCAACGGGGCGCTAGACTTGCATGCTACAAATACAGACAATTATAAAGTACACACAGATTAAAGAATATACAATAAAGGAGCAGGAAATATACAATATACATGTAATATACAAAGAGGGTCAGTGAATGGACTCATTTATGATGTGTATATGTGGATCGTGGTAGGCTTCAGGCAATTAGGTGGCCATATTGCTCATAGAGGCAGGCTTTAGTTTTATATCTAAATGCATGATAAGACGGTTCTTCCCTGATGGAAAGGGGGAGAGCGTTCCATTTTCTAGCCGCTAGGACCGGGAAACTTGCTCCACCTGCACATTGTTGCCTGAATCTGGGTATAATGACACTGTGCCTCATAGTGGATCTAATGGGTCTTGGTGATGTGTGGGGAGAGGTAGTGCTGGACAGGTAGATGGGGGCTTGATTGGATAGGCACTTGCGAGTGAGAGACAGGGTTTTGTAGGCTATTCTTTGGTTGATATCGAGCCATTTTAGCGAGAGTCTGGTTTCCGAGATATGGTGATTCTTGGGAATATTTAGGGCTGCACGAATGGCATTGTTTAGCAGGACCTGCATTTTGTTAAGGTTATGTTGTGATGTGCCGAGGTAAAGTGCATTGCAGTAATCTAACTTGGAGAGGACTAGGGCTCTAGATAGTGTGATGCAGTTGGCTGGAGAAAGATATGGTCGGCAAGCTGTAATAAGCTTGCAAGTGTGGGCAGATGAGAAAGCAAGGGCATTGGATTGCCTGGTTAGTGTTAATGCCGAGTCGATATAAATCCCTAGTGTTTTCACCACCTTGGTGACTTTAATTAAGTTGCCATCAATGTTGAAGGAAGAGAATGAAGCATTCAGTTTATTCTGGTTGGTCGGTGAGCCCAGAAGGAGCAGCTCTGTCTTATCATCATTAAGACAGAGTCCATGCTTAGCCATCCAGACTTGTATGATGGTGTAAATTTAGTTGAGATTCTCACTGTCTACAAAGTTGTCGCCGGTAATTGGTATCTGAGTGTCATCAGCATAATTACTGTAGATGACACCCAGATGGTCAAGCTCGTCAAAAAGGGGCTTGGTGAATACATTGTACAAGTCACGGGCGTTGGTGAAGCGGAAGCAGACGATGCAAAGACCCACAATGATCTGTTATTGAGGAAGGACTCAATCCAAGCATTGGCTTGGTCTGAGAAGTTTGCACCAGAGGATAGGTGGTTGCATAGAATTGTGTGGTCTACCAAATCAAAAGCTGCTGATAGCTCTAGTCAGAGGAGGAGCAGAGCTTATTTACCTTTATCTTTCAGAGTTTGGATTTGGGTCTTAAGGTCGATAAGGGCAGTTTCGGTTCCGTGTTTAGGTCTAAAACCGGATTGTCTCATACCTAGAAGGTTGTTGGTTTCCAAGTGTTGTTGTATCTGCAGGTATGCAGCACGGTCAAGTATTTTAGAAGAAATGGGACCGTCGTGATGGGTCTATAGTTAGCCGGGTTGTTAGAGCCGAGAGAGGTTTTTTTAACAGCGGGAGAACCCAGGCGTCTTTCAGGTTATTGGGAACTGTGCTGGATTTGAATGAGGCATTGATAACTGTTGTAATGAAGGGGGCTAAATCCTTGGCAGCTTCCTTGATGAGAGGGGAAGGACATGCATCACCTTGACAATTTGAAGGTTTGAGTTTCTGAATGATAGTTTCAACCTCTTTAATGGATAGTGGCGAGAAATTAAACTGGGGTTGAGAGCTCTCAGTAGATGCCTGAGAAGTGTAGTCACTGTTTGAGATTAGGGATTTCTTCATTACTATTTTATTTTGTAGCATGGATATTTTATCTTGGAGTACGTTTTGTATATTGGTGCACCATTGGGAATCTTTAATGCAGGTGTCTTGAGGCAGAGCCGGAGATTCTAACTCCTTCAGTATATTGAAGAGTTCCTTGGTGTTGTACTCTGCTTTGGAGATGCAGTCATTAAAGTTGTCTTTCTTAGCTTGGATTATTGCTATTTTGTAGTTAAAGTATGCTGCAGTAAAGTTGGCTTTGTTAACTACAGTTGGCGAGTTTTTCCATACTGACTCGGCTGTTCTTTTGATTTTCCTAAGTGACTTGAGATGAGGAGTGTACCAGGTATTGAGGTGAGTACGTGGTTTGGATTTGTGTTGTTTCATGGGTGCTAGCATGTTAATCGCTTTGAGGATGGTGTGATTGTATAAATCAAATAGTACTGCCGGGTCTAGTTGTGGTAGGTTTAGTGATTGGCTGTAGTAGAGAGATGAGTTTGTCATGGGTAAGATTACGTTTGTTCCTAGTCATTGTGGCTGGATCTTGAGTTGTTTGAGGGGGGGTGGAAGTGATAGTTTCATTAAAAGACAGTTAAAAATTGAGGGGGCGCAGTCAGCTCATGGTCATAGCATGGTGGTAAGAAGCTGGAAGGTGGTATCGAAGCTGATTATGGTAAGTTAGGTGATAATGTCAGTCGGATAGTGGACACCATGTGCCTATGTTTTGTCAGATGGCAGGTTTGGATGAGTCTTGATATTGGTAGGGAGCAATAAATTAGACAACTAAATAAGCTTATTAGAATTGGGTAGTGTTTTTTCATGACTATGCTAGCTGTGCGTTGACCGTGGTTAGGGCGGCGCAGAAGTAGCACTATGCCAATAATTCACTAGGTGGTTACGGTGATTAGGTCAGTACAGTAGGCAACACAGGGTCTATGCACTGATAAAATGTGGGGCTAATCAGGTCGGTACCTGTGGGCAATGAGACAGGTGGACATTAAAATTGTATTGTACGAGGCGTCTCACAATGTGCAACATATAGGAGGGGCACAGTACAATGCAAAGGGCAATGGGTGACCAAAATATAGCAGGCGTTACAATGAGCAGTACATAAAAGGCTCACAGTGCAGTAGAACAGTATGAACCAGAGTAGCATGTAATGCATTGGGTCTCTTTGAGCAATAGGAGCCGCATTGGGTCATAATTGTGCAGACCATAGTGATGGGCCTGAACCCGCAGGGTCTGGTGGATTATAGGTGGCACTACAAAGCATACAAACGCATATTAGGTGTTTAGTGCCGGATATATCCGCCAGATGACACAGATTGCGAACACATGTTAACAGTACATACACATGATAACGTGGCTGGCGTACAGATAAATGAATAATCGCTAAATAACGTGGGTTTGGTGTGGAAACTAGGCACTAATAAAGTAATGTTGTTGACTAATGACATGGCGCCGGTCTTGTAGGTGACGGCGATCGCTGTCTTACCGCATTTGTAGGCATTTGAGTGGGTGAGGATGTGCAATGGTCGGCATTGGGGATCCTGGGGATAGTTCAGGATGACAAGTCCGGGGAGAGGGTGTGCAAGCCCCACTGCTCATCCCTGCTCCGGACAGACTCAGGACAGAAGCCTTTTTTCGTGAGACTTCTTGCGTGGGCCGGCGCTCGTCTGCCGGTGAGACGCGATTGACTAATGAAATTAAAGCTAGCCAATCCGGGCAATTCTTATCCCAACAGCTACTGGTCACAGTCAAAGGAGGCAGCAATCAGCATAGCGGCCATATTGAAGGTGGAAATCCTTGTGATTTGTAATGGAGGATGTGGGAATTTTAGGCAAAAGGGCCACAGTTCTTCAATAGCGAGGCGGCAGAAATAATTTTTTTATCTCAGATAGCGCTCATACAAATAAGGTGATTTGCACGGCAGAGTGCAACGCGCACTCGAAGGGCTTTGAGGCAGTTGTACAATAATCCCAAAGCTTACCTGCACATCTCAGCAGGGTGGGAGGATGGTAGTACTGCATCTGCAGCACGTGGGGTGCAGCCAGAGCTCCTGCTCCTGCTCTGCTGATGGAATACTGGGAAGCCAAGCCTACCCCAACACTGCCACCTGCCTTCTTGGACATCCAGCCCATGAAGCGTGTGTCAGTCGAGGCTTTTGCTGCCACCTTCTCTCCCCCACCTCTCACATCCTGACACAGCCTTGTCTCTTCTCTACTCTTCTATTTCTGATCCTCTTGATGCTCTTGCCCCTGTCATGAGGATCCGCCTGAAGTCCAAAGCCAAGTGCAATTCCTGGTATGACTCTGACCTAGCTACACTTAAACGTAAGTGTAGAGCGGCTGAGAGGAAATGGAGGGCTTCTTGTTCATCCTATAACAAACTGGCCTGTCGCCTACTCCAAAGGCAATAACGTCGCTCTGTCCATATTCAAGCCTCTGTGCAGCATCTAACAACTCGGCCAACTCTTTAAAATCTGCAAGTAGCTGGCCAACCCGGCTGCAGTCTCTACCCCTCCTATTGCCTCCCAGGCTCTTGGCAATGCCCTGGCCTCTCACTTTATCTCAAAAATCCAGGGCATCTTGTCCACCCTCTCCTCCACTCCCTCTCCTCTCCCCTCTCCGTCTGTACTCACTGACCCCACTCCAGCCACCCCCCTCCCTCCTTCTCGTCCTTTCCTCTTTTCTCCCCTGATGAGGTTGCTAGACAAGTCCAATCTATGAAAGCCTTGTCAAAACAGGTACATCCCTGTTCCTCTGAAACTATCAAGGACCACAATGATACCCTCACTCCGGCCATTGCCGATATCTGCAATCACTCCTTTGCCTCAGATCCTTCCCCTCCCCTCTTAAGCACTCCCTTGTGCATCCTCCTCTCAAGAAACCCACAGCTGATCCTTCTTGTCCGGTCAACTATCGCCCAATTTCCATTTCTCCCTTTTTGGGCAAACTCCTTGAAAAGCTGGCCATCTCTCAGCTAAACCTTCATTCCGATTCAGTTGGCTGTCTCCATGACCATCAGTCCGGCTTCAGAGCTGGCAGAAGCACAGAAACTGCTCTCCTGAACATCCGTGAGGATCTGCTTTCCAACCTTGACTCTAGCATTCCCTCTGTCCTAATCCTACTCAATTCCTCCTCTGCCTTCAACACGATCATCCATACCATCCTGCTATCATCTATCTTTCACTCCACCTGTGGTGTTTCCCACGGGTCTAAACTCTCACCCTGGCTTTTCACCCAATTTTCGCACCCGCTGTATTGCCATTTTCTGCTCAAGCTTCCAGTGCTACGCGGATGGCACTCAACTCATTTTCAGGCTACCCTCGACCACCTCATCACCCCCTCTCATCTCCGATTGCCTTACTGCCATTCAAGATTGGTGTGCCGCTAACTATCTTTGTCTGAATGCCAGCAAGATGGAGATCCTCCTCATCGGCACACCTTCACCTTCCTTTCCCCTCACTCTCTGGCTGGCCTCCCTTGGCCGTCCTCCTATCCCCACCTGCAAGG
This sequence comes from Ambystoma mexicanum, assembly GCF_040938575.1. Classification (NCBI taxonomy): domain Eukaryota; kingdom Metazoa; phylum Chordata; class Amphibia; order Caudata; family Ambystomatidae; genus Ambystoma; species Ambystoma mexicanum. The sequence continues at coordinate 1,674,385,927 of NC_090932.1, forward strand.
TCAAGAACCTTGGTGTCACCTTTGATTCCACACTTTCCTTCTCCACCCACATCACTGATGTATCAAAAAAGTCTTACTTCCTACTGCACCTCCTCAAAGGCACTCTTCCTTTCCTCTCCTTCCCCCAGAAGCTCATTGTCTCCCAAGCTCTGGTTCTCTCTGGGTTGGACTATTGTAACAGCCTATTTCTTAATCTACCTGCCTCTACTCTCCGCCTTTTGCAACTTATCCAGAACAGGACTACAGGACTTGTCCTTGGCCTCAAGCCCTGGGATCATATCTCTCCAGCTCTGAAATCTCTCCATTGGTCCCCAGTGGATGCAAGGATTACATTCAAAACCCTCTGCATTGTCCACAAGGCTTTCTGGTGCCTGAGTCCAACATACCTTCAGCTATCCCTCTGGGAATACCTCCCATCTCAAGCTCTCCACTCCTCCACCTCCCTCAGGGTCAGTCGTTTCTAATAGAAAGAAGCTAAGGTTAGATATCAGTCATTCGGCTGAGGCCTTGCTCTGGAACAGCCTCCCTTCCACTCTAAAACTTGAGGAGAACCATCTCCGGTTCCGGAAGCAACCCAAGACCTCAATACCTCCAACTCTCTCTTCCTAAATATCTTCCTTCTCGAGCACTTCGCTCATCCGCCTCCAACTCCCTCAGGGTCAGTCGCTTCTCCAAGCAAAAAGTGGGTGGTAGAGCTCTTTCTTCGGCTGGGGCCTCACTCTTGAACAGCCTCCCTGCCTCCCTGAAACTTGAGGAGAACTATCTCCGGTTCTGGAAGCACCTCAAGACCTTCCTCTTTGCTTCTTCTTTCTCTCCTCCTCTACCCTGCTGAACTCCTGACTGAACTGCACTGGTCACCTGGCTACCCTATGATCTCGGGCGCAGGTCCCCTCCCCAACCAGCTGCACACCTGCACTGCCTCCCAGGTAACCCCTGCACTTGAGGGCTGTTTTTGTATCCCTACAGTCCCCACCAGCTCTTGGCACTTGATGTCTGCACTTACCCCTGCACTTGCCACACTTTTACCTACTGTTTTTATTTATTCCATTTATTTTTTACTGTTGATCCTATGTATTGCACTACCCCCTCCCCCTACCAGCACTTTCCCCCCCTCCCCTGCACTTGCGCGATCTCAATTTCACCTGGCCTAGTAAGATCGTTGTCTCTGTCTTCCCTCTGTTTCCCCTCCCTTGCCTCGTCTCGCTTTGCAACACTTTTGTATAGGCGTGTTATAAATGGCATATCATATCATATCATATCCCCCTGACCTCCCTTTTCCTGCACAAACACTTTTGCACGGACAGCCCGCTTTGGGAGAAAACAGACTCACACCCCAGCCATGTACCTGACATGTCCCAATACTATGGTCAGGCGAGGTCATGCAATTATCGACAATCACTGACTTCCATTACACTTCGCCACATGGATATAAGGCGGAGCACAAGAGCACACTCTGAGCGATGCAAAGCACATGAAGGTACAACAATTTAGAGTCTGCAGCTGAATGAGGGGAGAAAGACTGCAAGGAACGAGGGGTTTGTGAGAAGGGCCACACCCATGACCTTTTTGGCGGAAAGCTGTTACTTTCAAGAAACCTTCAGGGCAGATACTAGGGACCCTCCCGCATAACTGACCAAGGCAGGATGATGTGGTATCATCCTTGGCTCCAAGAACAAAGAAGCGACAGAGAATAGCACAGCCGGTGAGTTGGGGAGACCAATGCCAGACCAGTCTGTGTTGAAGTCAAGGTTGCAAGCGACAACACTGTAAAACGAGCGCTGGAATGAACATTGTTAAATGCGTGTGATGAAAGAAGCGAACATAGCTAAATTGCTGGTGAATGTTTGAACATAAGACGGAAAGATACAATACAGTTGACAGAGTGGTCCAGCACCGTGAATGTGCTCAATCGAAGTTCTCTGTATGGTATCCTGACAAGAGAAACAAAAGTAGAAGATTGATAAACCAGAAGAAACTGTGAGAGGTAGCTTAGGCCTTGGAAAGGCTGATGAACCACCCACCATTGAGGCAAAGAGGGAAGAAGAACCTACCATGCTTCCCAATTTAGCCTTCGCCCAGTGAAATGATCCACCACTCTCAGAGGCTTTCATACAGGTGATTACTGAGGGAGAAGGACAAGAAAGGGGAAGCCCCTTTTTCTTCCTGAAACAGGGATTACTATATAGAAAGGAAACCTCCAGAGAAGGCCTAAGTTAAGTTCAATTAGTAATCCCCAAGACCCATAGTAAGATTGTGTTAGAGATTGCACATTCTCATTTGACAGGGAAACATTTAGGAAAATCCAAGACCCAGGCTCACATCAGTGGGATGTTCTACTGGTCTGGTATCATTACGGACATAAAGAACTTCATCCAGACATGAGAAATATACTAGAAAAGGAGTGCACATATCCCCTTACCTGCCCTTCTGAACCCCTTACCTATCATTAAAATCCCTTTCTCCCGAATTGGAATGGACATCATTGGGCCGTTGGAAACTGCTAGACTGGGTAATAAATATGTCCTCATAATCATTGATTGTGCTACCCGATACCCAGTGGCGTTCTCTATGTGGAACAATACAACCCAACAGATTTTAAAACACTGTTTACCATTCTTTTCTAGAGTTGGTTTCCCCAAGGAAATTCTAACGGATCAGGGATTCACTTTGATGAGCAAACTGATGAGTGAAGTCAAGGAATAACTACACATCACCACCTTAAGAACCTCAGTTTATCACCCTCAAATGGACGGGTTGGTCGAGTGATTCAATAAAGCCCATAAGATGATTTTGAGAAAATTGGTAGATCAGGATGGAAAGGACTGGTATAGCATCATCCCCTGGGCCCTATTTGCAGTGAGGAAAACTGCTTAGGCATCCACCGGTTTCTCTCCTTTTGAGCTACTTTACAATAGAGAACCAAGAGATATCTTTGACTTGCTCCAGGGGACCTAGGAAGAAAGGGAGGAGGCACCTATTCCCCTGTCACAAACAGCTACCCAATTATGGGAGCATATGAATCAGAATCTAGTCTATAATCACATGGAAAAAGCTCAGGCCCAACAAAAGTCCACCTATGACAAGAAAGTAAATGTAAGATTTTTTTCAGTAGGACAAAAGGTATTAGTCCTCTTACCTACCTCGGAAAATAAACTTGTCTCAAAATGGCATGGGCCATAGGAGGTACTAGAGCAAACAGGGACCTGTACCTATAAAATAGCCCAACCTGAGAAAAAGCAAAAGACCCACCATGTAAATCTCTTAAAGGAGTGGAACGAAAATCATTCCACTGCCTTCACCTTGATATTGTCTTGTTTAATATTGGAGGAGATAGACAACTCAGAACTTATTCCCTATGAACTATCTAGACAGAAGCAAGAAGACTTAAACGAATTGGTCATGACATTCCCTGATGTATTCTGCGGAAAAACCAGGCAGATTACATGGTACTTATCATTATATCACAACTCCTAAGGGAAAAGTGGTCCATCTAAAACCCTACAGACTCCCAGAAGCCGGAAAACAAATAGTGGTAGAGGAACTTAAAAAGATGCTGAGGGCAAACATTATCAAGCCTTCTTCCAGACCATAGTCCTCCCCTATTTTATTGGTAACCAAACCAGATCAGTCCTGGCAGGGTGTGCATAGACTTCAGGCAGGTTAACACCATCTCTGCCTTCAATGCCTATCCCATGCCGCGCATCAATGAATTAATTGATAAACTTGGAAGTGCTGTCTTTTTATCGACCCTAGACTTGACCAGGGGATATTGGCAGGTCCCTGTGCATGGACATGATAAAGAAAAGACAGCTTTCGCGATGCCCTTGGGACTATTCTAGTTTAAGTTCCTCCCTTTTATCCTGCATGGTGCCCCAGCCACTTTCCAACAGCTTATGGACAGGATATTACAGCCCTATTCCGATTTCTGTGCAGCTTATATTGACAAAATAGTCATTTCCAGCAAGACTTGGGAAGACCATCTCTTCCATCTTTACATCCACATGAGTACATTCAGAGAAGACGGCTTGACTGGCAATCCATCTAAATGCAGACTGGCTCAATCAGCCATGAGATACCTCTGCTTCTTTGTATGGAATGGTCATGTCCAACTCCAACGAGAGACACTTTTTCATGAAAACAAAGTGGCTTTTCAAATATCAATGGTATTTTGTATGTGAAACATAATATACATTACTTTTTGTCAATACGCACCATGTGTTTTTCCCTGCTATTTTTCCTGTTAGCATTGGTATATTTTCACACTTAAACTGCAGATACACATGTCAAGCCGTTTTTGGGGTCAGTGTTTAAAAATCCTGCTTTTCAGGTGAAAGGGACCTTCGGATTTCACTTGCATCCACAAGCAAAGTGGTTTTTGTGTCAGTGTTGAAAAATCGTGCTTTTCATATGAAAGTGACTTGTGTTTGGGGCCTTTGAATGCACCCCACATGCCCCCTCCCCCATTCTTCCATGACTATTTGGTGGGGAAGAGCAGGGCAGAGTGAGGTTTCATTAGGCGCAATCTCCTTCATTAGGGAGTGGGCACTCCAGCCTCCCCTTCCCTCTTTGGGTTGGAGCGTGTGGCCCAGCCCCCACTTTCTTTCTTCTTTTCCAGGGTCCTTGGGGTTCTCACCAGACTCCCCTCTCACTTCCAGGCTGGTATTTAAGGAGGTAAGGTCTCTAATAATTAAAAGAAAGAGTTTCAGTACTTTTTACACACATATTTCCCCAGTAGATTCACATGAAATGGACAACAACAGCAGAATAAAGGTATGAACAAAGATGTTCAGCATTTCACAAAACATATTATATATATATATATATATATATATATATATATATATATATATATATATATTCTTCTTAGTTCCCATCAAATTTTTTCATCCTTCCTTTTAATTCTTCAGAGGGTACCTCTCCCCGACTTTCATTTGGCTCTTCAATCAGTTGTAAAGTGGGTCTGGGATGACAGCTTTTCAACTGATTCATGTGGACCCATTTTTCTTCTGTCTGTTCACCTTTTGGGGTGCAGAGCTTGTAGGCAACAGGTGATATTTTATCTGCAATTTCAAAGGCACCGCACCACGGTGGGAGGATTTTCCACTCCTTGGCCTGATTCCTTTGAAAAGTGTACAGGTAAACCGTGTCACCTACTTCATACTCTTTCTTGGTGGTCTTTAGATCATATAGGTCTTAATTCCTTCAGCCAACTTTTCTAAATTGTGCTGAGCATATGCAAAAGCATGCTGGAGGTGCTTCCTTTAATTGTCAAAGTACTCATGAGTAGTGGACGCATTTATCAGTTTCTTCTCCTGTGTCCTATAGAGCAGATGCTGTGGTAAGACCATTTTTATCGTACGGTCATGAGCTCAAATGGAGACACATTTTTTGCAGAAAATGGTTAGACCTAATAGCCACCATGACAAGCAGTAATTAGATGTCCCAACTGGGTCCAGAGTCTGCCACAAACTTCTTTAAGATACTCTGAATTGTTTTGTTGCATTTCTCTACGCCCACTTGAGGCCAGTCTGTAAGCAATGTGGAGTTTTATTTAAACCCCTAGGATCTCCCACAACTTTGCCATCATCTTGCTGGTAAAATGGCTTCCTCTGTCCAACTTAATCCTTTGTGGGAGGCCGAAACGAGAAAAGATGTGGTTGATTATTAGTGCAGCAGTTGTATCCGCCTTGATATTTGGGGCCGGAAAGACATTCTACCAACTTTGTGAACAATCATGTCACAGTCAACATGTACTTTTTTCCTCTAGAGGAGCGAATCACTGGCCCGATGAAATCGACTTGCAAATCTGACCAAGGCAGTGTCATTCCCCTTTTTTGTATGCGAGCTCTTTGTGTGAGTGAACTGGGTAGAATTTGAACACACACAGGACACCCCTTTAGCGTCAAGGTCCTGGCCCATGTGTGGCTAGTAGGCAACATTGTGCAAGATTTCTAATGTTTTGTCAAACCCCCTATGACCAGCAGTGGCTGTGTTATGGGCGTGATTCAACATCAGGCTTCGGAAGGAGGTAGGTACCACCCACTGGTCACAGCCGATGAGGCTCTCCTTACCAACAAACCATCTTGGATCTGGAATATCTGGGAAAACTTCATCAACACCCAGAGAGCCTCTTCACCGGAATACTCCGACTCTGTTAAAGGAAAGCTCACAGGGTCTTCGATGTGCCGATACAGTTTCCCAATGATTGGGTCCTCTTTCTGTGCACTGATCAAACCTGCATCTGGTGTATCTTTACTCCACTGGGCAGTCGAGAGTTAGCTGTTTGCATTGTTTGTGACCTGGTGACAGCAGCAATTTGGATTTCCCCAGCAGGGATTCTGTTTCTATGAAATCCACCTGCAAAGCTCCAGTTTTATCCAGCTGGTCCACCAGGTCATTCCCAGTCTTATCTAGCCCCTCTATCTTGGAATGACCTCTTATCTTCTTTTTATAGCTGGTCATCTCATTGGAGTTAACCAGATCGTCAATTAACTGGATCCGTTTGGCATGCTTTAGGGGTTTGTTTTTGGCACAAATCATGCCTCGGATTCTTCCAGTTAATCAGGTGCTCCACAAACCCATTCCTGACATAATCAGAGTCAGTGATTATGACCAGTTCATTGAGTTGGTGGTGCACTGCAGTGATGATGGCTTGACGAACACCCATCAACTCTGCAACCTGACTACTTCGGGGTCCTATTTTATAAGCAGCAGGGGGTTATGGGTTATCATTCACACAGGCATTCCCAATGCCAATTACCAGTTATTTTTCCCCATTGGTATCAACATGGTAGGAGCACCTCTCCACATAAACTGTGGCTATCCCCTGACACGTGCCTTCATCATACACCTTGTGTGGGGAACTTAAGTACGCCTCCATGTTGTTGTTGGTCATTAGACTTTTGTCCTCGAGACAGTTTTCTTGAGCACAGTCATGCAAGTCCACCAGCCCTTGTGCTAGACGACTTTTCTTGTTTTGGTCATATTTAACCTCCACAGGAAAGCCTTGCATGGATAGAATCCAGGAAGTAATTCTGGAATTACTAATGTTCCCCACCCGGATTCTTGTCACTTTGGAGATATTGCAATGGTTGGTGAGGAGTCTCGACAATGATGTGCTCTCCATGTATGAATTGGTGGTAGTTTGTCAATGCCCACGACATTGCCAGGAGTGCCTTCTCACAGTCATTGAATGTTTCCTCCACAGAGAAAAAAGTCTTGCTCACGTACGAGATAACTTTGTTGACCATGTCATGCTTTTGATACAACACCGCTGTTAAGCAAGTATCTGAGAACCGCGTCTCCGAGAAGAACTCATTGTTCTTTATGGGGTAAGCCAAAAAAGGAGCCTGGGAAAGGCTTCTCTTCAGTTGTTGTCACTGCCTCAGATTCTTCCGGACCCCACTCCCACTTGAATCTGGCCATTAATAAATGGACCAATGGTTGAGTGACCTCTGCGTAGTCTTCAATGAACTTCCGACTATAATTAGTGAGTCCAAGAAGGCTTCTTAATTCTCACAGAGTAGTAGGGTCTTTTAATTTCAATAAGGCTTCCACCTTTTTCGCCTGGGTATTCAGACCCTCAGGAGTTATCTCATGCCCTAAGAAGTTAACTCAGTCTTACACCACTGTGCCTTCTGAAGTAACAGTTTTGCTCAAGCTTTCTGCAACTGGTTTAGAACACAGCAGAGTACTGCTATATGTTCCTCCACAGTTGAGCTCTTGATAAAAACATCATCCACATAGGGCAGGTTTTCTCTTTCGCCCAAATCGGCAATGGCCTTATGTAGAAAGATGTTGAAATCATTGCCAGAGTATATGTATCCAAAGGGGGTTTGGGTCCACGTATACTGCTGCCCTCCGAAGGTAAACGCAAGCTCATACTGGTCTTCCCTACTCATGGGTACTATCCAGTAACCATTGGTCAGGTCAATGGCGTTGTACACCTTTGACCCTTGGATCTGGGTCAGTCCCTGATCAATGTAGGGAAGGGGCCATCTTGACATGTGGACTTGTTTGTTCAACTCCCTCAGGCCTGCACATAGTCTCCATTGGGTATTTGGGTATTTGGTTTGAGTATTCCCAGTACCGGGTTGTTGAAGGAACTGTGGATTGGATGAAGTATCACACAGGATTCTAAATTCTTAATAATCTCAGTGAGTGACTCCATGGATGTGAGAGGTAACCAGTATTGTTTCACCAATACTGGAGCCATCTCGGGGTCCATGGGAATGGTGGTTGAATGAATGGATGTGCTTCCACAGTCGTATGAGTCCACTGAAAAGATATCTTGGAATTCCAGGAAGAGCTTTTGTCGTTGCTTCTCAGTCTCACAGGCACCAGCAAGATTGATCCTTTCATCAACCATCTGCTTGAAACCTGGGAAGACCTCGGGCTAGGCAATTTCAGCAGTATCCTCCTGTTGGGTGGCAATATTTATTTGTTTGTTTATTTATTCATTGATTTAGCATTTATTTTAGCCCACAAAGCCCTCAGCCATCTAGGCGCTAGTTACAGAAAGTACTTATGAAGGTAGTTACAGGTAAGTTGCATAGCAGCACAAGGCTGCATTAGACATCATAGGTAGTTATAGGTAAGTTGCATACGCAGCACAAGGCTGCACAAGTCATAAGCATATGCAGCACAAGGCTGCATGAGACATCATAGGTAGTTACAGGTAAGTGTCATAAGCAGCACAAGGCTGCACAAGTCATTAAAAGCATAAGCAGCACATGGCTGCATGATACCTTATAGGCAGTTACAGGTATGTTTCATAAGCAGCACAAGACTTCATGAGAGTTCATAGGTTGTCACAGGTAAGTGGCATAAGCAGCACAGGGCTGCATGAGACATCATAGATAGTTACAGGTTAATTGCATAAGCAGCACAAGGCTGCATGAGACATTATATGTAGTTACAGGTAAGTTGCATAAGCAGCACAAGGTTGCATGAGACATAATAGGTAGTCATGTGTTAAATGCATAAGCATTACAGGGCTGCACTAGTCGTCATGGGTAGTTACTGGTAGATTACATGGTCTAAACGATTTGTGATTCAAAAATAATTGAAACACACACCTAGATTCAAAATTCAAGATTACAAGTGAAAATCAGACCTAGATTTGAGTGAACAGAGTATGAAAGGCAGCCAGAGAGTCTAGTGAGCAAGTGAGGAAGGTGCAGAAGCAGAGTAGTCCAGTACAGTCAGTGTGGTCAGTACACTGAGGCCAGCAGGCAGAGGTGGGGCGAGAATCAGAATCATATTAATGCCTGTGAGTCATGAACATGGGCACTTGGTGTGGGCATAGATGACATTAGATCATGCACCAGTGAGAGATGCACAGGCTTGAGAGAAAATTCCCAGAGAGCAGTAGAGGTGGATAGCCAGTGGCATGGGGCATCGGGGCAGGTGCAGTGCACAAACGGCACAATAGGGCTGAAGCAAGCTGACTGTGCACAGGTACGTGATTACATCGGGGTGCCCAGAACGGTATGGTGGAGAGCCCTTCCTGGGCAACAGGGAGGGTGCAGGACTGTGCCGAGGTACGCGATTACATTGGGGTGTCACACAGGTAAGGTGGAGAGCGCTTACTGGGCAACAGGGAGAGTGCAGGACAAGAGATACTGCGAGGGACGTAGAGGCTCACGTGAGATTCCAAACATTAACTTTTTTCTCACCACAAAAGTGCTTTACTTCCAGCTTTATGTGCAGTGCAAAAAATAAACTAAACGGGCCCTTCGACCTTCGATAATATTTATTTTTCTTTTAGGGTTGTGACATTTGAGAATACATTACAGGCCATCCCGCAAAATAAATTGTCCATTTCTCCACTCTTTTCCAAGTTTAGTTAGTCACCAGGTCCAAGAAATAGGAAAGATTGGGGAGAGCTCTTTTGCTGGTGTTGACCTGGAAAGGGGATTCGAGGTACTGGTCCGTGACTCTGAAAACTACCTCCTCCTTCCTAATGTCGCAGGTCACCTCTTCCACACCGTAGGGGCAGAAAGAGTACACCAGTAAATTCTTCGGATGTCTAGTAAAAAATATTTTCTGGAGGAAAACCGTCTCTGATGTCGAAACAGTCATTTGGAATTGGTCCCATGATTTCATTACCTAAATCAATAGAATAATGGTGGGCATCAACCGCCATTCCAATAAAGGTGTCTGCGCCCAAAGTGACACTTTCGATGAACGCTGTTATCCACAGCTATTCGAATGGTGTCGTTTTCTAGGTCTACTAGAGGTGTCAGATTTAAATACAAACCTTTTTGTTGGAGATGGGAATTTAGATTTATATAGGCTTCCTGATGTTTGAGGTTCTGTCTTTGCTTAATTTTGAGGGGGAGAGTAAATTGTTGCACCTGCCCTGGAATGGCAACCTCTTCTCGTACTTGCACTTCAACCGCATAAGGCAGCAAGCGAACTAACTGGAATGCTTTTTCAGTGTTGTCAAAGCCCATGGGGTTACTCCCCAGTTGGGACCAGGCTTTATTATTAATTAGGTCCAAATTGATTGCGAATCAGTTGAGGATGTCACTACCTAGATAAAAAGTGGAAGGGAAATCTCTCACAACCCAACAATTATGCTCTATGCTTTTGTTGCCAATTGAGATTTTTAGCATACACCTTCTAGGTAGGAGTTGTTTGGAATTTGAGGTTTCTAGACCTACTTCTGTGAGAAACCTGAAGGTGTCTTACCTGCTGGTCCCCAGTGATCTGTCATCTAGGTGGCCACGACACGGCCATCGCTATTGGATCCAGTTCCTGGGGGTGAATCAGTGGGGGAGGATCACCTGGATGAGGGGTCTTCAGAGAGTGGAAGTGGGAAACTTACAGGTAAGATGCGGCACCCCCTTCCTTATAATACCTTTTGCCCATCCTACCCTGTAGGATACTTAGAAGCTCTAACCCACCACTTTCCGACACAAACACTTTTGTACACCGTAAAAAACAATGGACTAACACCAGAGCCGTTTACCTGACGTGTCCCAACACCAGGGTCAGGCAGAGTCAGGCAATTGACAAAAACTACACACACGTGTAAAACGGGACAGTGTTGAGTGAAGGTTGCAAATGTCATCTTGCTATGAACAAAGAACTTCTGTGCTAGTGAACTGTTAAAGCCCTAGAAAAGACCAGCTGCAGAGTCGTCCTGTGTCACGTGGGCATCCATTCAAAAGTCGCGGGCTGGTCCCCTTTTATTGTGAACATTACAGTAATGAGAGGCCATAGGAAAGGACGACCTAAAGAGTTAAGGTGGTCATACAAGGGTCGAGCCAAAATCGCTTGCACAATTGAAAGTCCTTAACCCATTACCAAAGTTGTGACATTGTGAAACAGGCGTCTGGGCCCGGCTGTGGGAAACGCTGTATGAACAATAAATGTGGAAAGCCTGACTGGGGCCTGAGAGAAAGCCTGACTGGGGCCTGAGAGAAAGCCTGAATAGGGCCTGAGAGAAAGCCTGACTGGGGCCTGAGAGAAAGCCTGACTGGAGCCTGAGAGAAAGCCTGAATGGGGGTAGAAAAAGCTAAGGGAAGGGAATCCCGAAAGGTGTTGCAACTGAGTGAACTATTGTTTAAAACTGGCAAATGTGAACCTGGCTGAGGGATGCCCGCGAATGAGAGTAAAACGTAACACCCCGTAAACATTGTGCCGACAAGCGTGAACCCAACTGAGATATGTCGACAATAATCGGTTGTTTGAAAAGACATTGAGACTCTTGAATGTTACAAGTTGCTGATATCTTCAACGAAAGGCTGTAGTGAACCCGACTGAGGGAGGCCAACGTTGTAAAAGGATCGGAGCCCGGTTGAGGGGGATCCATGGGCGAAGGGAAATCACCTGACGGGAAGATAACTGAAAGGAACTTTTTGATTGTTGTTTATAGTACATCAGGCCCTCTGAGGCAAGAGACTTGGTGTAAAAAAGACTTTGTCACAGAAGGCCCTGATAATTTGGAAATGATCTGTAAACTTGTGCTTGAGCAGCCCAGGAGTGTGCTGTGCTCGAGAGTCCCACCTTGTCCCGTGCTAAAATACGTGGGGAAGGGAGACCCCAGCAATACCATCCTGACTTATAATTTTGTGAACACTTCTTTCTTTTCTGGTGAACATTATCCTCACTATTTTGTAACTTGTTGGTAAGGATTGGCAATAGTTTGTTTTAGCATAGGCCCATTGCATTTGACAAGACGCCACAGGGACTGCCTTATTATTATTTGATGGTCGTAGCTTGCTCCCATCTTAGATTTAGGTTTAGATCAGGGGTTTTTCACACCCATTTATACAGTTTGATAAACACCCTTGAACTGTGATCACTTGTGTCTGCCTTTACTGTTGCCACCATGGCTTTCTTACACTTCCCATTTGTCAATCAATTTAAATGTGGGAATGGTCAGAACCTTTGGAAGTTTCCTGAATAATTCTTTGCTGAAGAAGCTCCTTCCATTATTCAGGCATACTCTGTTGAGCACCGGCTCCTCCCCATCATTTAACTGAATGGGGAAAAACAACTGCTCGCCCTTTTTCTGAATGTCAGTCAGACTTTGAGCAGGTACTTCCTTGTCTGGTTTCACGAGATTCAATGTTTCTTCTGATTTTCGGCTGGTGTAAAATTGTAGGGTGTTCCCTTCCAGTGTGCATTGCCACTTAAAACTGGGAGTAAGGTTGATTTTCAAGAATGGAGAAGCGTTCTCATCACCAGTTTGTTCTCCTACAGAGATGACACTGAGTCTGGGACTTGGTTATTCTTGAAATGAAACTCTACATTCTCAGAGCATTGATCAATTACGTGACAAGTACCATTCAGGCTTACATAATTTAAACTAATTTTAAATTTTATAGGGCGGTTAGTCTGAGTCCAGAGGACCTTGTTTACACAGTCGATCATAAGTGATAACCTCTTCAGGAGATTGTTCACCAGTAAACAAGGGGTGCCCTCTGGAGTCACAACTATCACTGGATAGTTCAGCCGGTGCCGTCCAATTTGTATGTCCAAACCAGCAGTCCCTTCACCGGAAATATCATTCCCCTTGAAATTTTGGAGTTATCTGTGAAGTGGTGTGAGTGGAATTTGATAGTCCTCTCCCATCCCAAGTTTAGTTGGTCAATGGCCTTTTTGGGCAGGAGGGTGTCTTGGGATCCAGTATGCACCAGAGCTGATAATTCACACTGGCCCTGCACCTTGTCCGGTGCATAAAATCGGCCTTCTTTCTCCTCCATGGTGCAAAGATAGTGAGACTTATTTGACAGCCAGTGGTCATTTTCTTGATATTGAACTGTGACACCGTGTGATCTTGGGCGGTTTTCTGTGTGGGAGTTCGGGAATATCTAAAGAAAACTTTGCAACTCGTAATGGGAGTTGTTGGGGAATACTCCTTTTCCCCTGCTCCTTGGCGGTCCACCGTTACCTGGCAACAGTGCTCAGAATCTGTTTAGAGAAAGGACACCCCCTCAGCTTCAATTCTGTCTGGCTCACATGTTTGGGGTTGAATAGTTTCTGGTTCTGTGTCGGTCTCCATACTTACCCTGTCCCACGTGTCCAGGAAATATATTTGTATTAATTTAAATGAAAAGTAATAGAAATCACACTGAACTACGTGTCCCCTTCTTTGCGGCTCACCATTAACTTCTTGGTTCTCATATCAATTACACAAATTAGTTTTAAAAACACAAATCACATTTCTTTACTGTCTACAAATTTCACTTCAAGACATAATGAAAGTGATCAATAACCAAAACATTTATAAATGTTCTGTGCAATTTTGATTTTCCTGCAGGTTTAAAAGGCTAGCAGTGGGGTTTCAAGATTGGTACAAATACATATTACAATTAGGATTTCACCCACACTTTTGGTTTAAAATAAACGCAGGGTGATTTAGCTGTTTGTTTTTCAGGCCCCCTTACGTTGACCTGTGTTGTGGAAATCAGACAGAAAAATGGGAATGATTTGGGGAATTTTGGATTTCAGACCCCCCCCCTCCACTGAAAGGCCTGAGTTAGGGGTAGCCGGACAAAAAGACTGGACTGATTTAAGAACAAAGACACCCCTCTTCCTAAAAGAAGTCGGGGTCAACAGGACAAAAAGTATTACCCAATTAAATTATAGGTTATAGTTTTTCAGCGCACACTGGGAGCTTTGTTATTTCGAATTTTAACAAAGCTCTCCCCATAGTGTTCCACCAAATGGGGAATTAATTAAATTAATAATTTTATTTGAATAGGCTGAGGATCTATACAGTTTTGCCCCGCCCACTGTAAAGGGAAAGGATTCGAGGCAAGCAGACTCCCCACCTTTTGGTTTCCAGTGGCTCAGTTCTACTTACATAGAAAGCCTCTGTTTAAAGTTCAGGACAGCCAGCTGCAAGCCAGGACCCTCTGGAAAGATAGGGCAGGGGTCTTGTCTCTACACTCTCAAGGATGGCCTCCCGCTCTCCACCATAGAACCCAGGCAGCTCCTAGGCCTTCCTAGAAATAGACAGCTACACCCAGATGCACTCTCAGCAACCTCCTCTGGTGTTTCCTTGCAACTGTCAGATGTAACATTTCATCAGCACTCTTCAATGGTAAATTTCAACAGCTCTATCCCCTCCTATTTCCGGCCCCCTTATATAGCAGCAATAACACCACCAATTTTACAATCTAGGGGAAGTACCCTGTAGGAGCTCACCCAAATCGGATTGGACAGTTACTCTTCTCTCACTTCCCAAACTCAGGATTGGTTGAGGGGTCTGGACAGACATATGGCAGCTTAATTTACAACCCCCATTTGTTCTTATGTCAACATTTTGCAAAAATCTAGTTATGTGGCAGAACTTTATACGTTTATTAATAACTGCCATCATATTCATATTTTCTTATTCCGATAATCATGGGGAATTAAATAAGATGACAGCCAGGTCTGCACCATTTTGCACAGTTGTGTGGCACTGTTTTGCCATTTTCACAAACAGTATAATAGTTATGAATATGTACATTACCCACATTCCCAATTTCACCCTCCACCCGTTCACCAACTCTCACATTTGGAACATTTTCAGATCAGCCAGAAACACATTGTCTTCACACCTTTTAGTCATGCTCCAGCCAAGGGGAACTTGTTCTGCAGTAACTGCCTTCAGAGCCAGCAAGTCTGGGGAACACTGGGCTTTCCACATCTTTAGTAGGACATACTTCATTGCAGTTGTAATTAGCTGGGGGATGTAAAATCCAGACTGGTAGTGGGGGATTTCTTTGTGAAGTGTCCCACAGCCAGCAAAAGGGTTTGCCTAGAGACACTTTTCCATGAAAACAAAATGGCTTTATAAATGTCACTGATATTTTGTATGTGAAACATAATAAATATTACTTTTTGTCAACAAGCACCATGTCTTTGTCCATAAAATGTTTCCTGTTAGCAGTGGTATATTTCCCCATTTAAAATGCAGATGCACATGTCAAGCTGTTTTTGTGGTCAGTGTTTAAAAATCCTACTTTTCAGATGAAAGGGACCTTCAGTTTTCACTTGCAGCCACAGGCAAAGCGGTTTTGTGTCAGTGTTAAAAAATCCTGCTTTACTTATGAAAGGAACTTCTGTTTGGGGACTTTGAATGCACCCCACAGACCATTTTTGAGTCAAAGTGGGATATGTTTTTTGACAATGTGGGTGAGTTTAATGTGTTACTTCTCTATGCGGCTAGTAGTTTTGACCAGTGTTGCTGATTAAATATTCTTTAAATTGCAGAATTGGCATCACATTTTATCAAATAAACTCCCCCTTGAGTACTAGTCAGTCGGTCACAAAAGAAGTGAATTTACATTTGCAACTGTGGGCCACCTTTTCATTGGCGTCTGAGACAATTTTATGCCCCAGTACCACCCTGGTGGGGGCTTAATACCAAGGTCAGGTGGAGTGCTTCTATTTATTTATTTATTTGATTTATTTGAACATTTATATAGCGTACAAAACCCAGAGCTATCTAGGCGCTAAAAACCTACGAGACTGGTTACAGGCATACATTTCAACTTAATCAATGAAGCACAATGAAGAGGTTATTGAGTAGGGTACAGTGCGAACAGGTGGGAAACCCACATAATTTGTAATCCTGAGGTACAATATACATTGTACTTATGGTTTGCAATATTTATAAAAATGTACACAGATTACACAAGCAGTAATATTTGTTTGCTAGATTAGCAGGCATCTTCTTTGAACATCAGAGTTTTTCGTTTTTTTCAGAAGGACCATAGGGACGTGTCCATTCTTAGTGATGGGGGCAGAGTGTTCCAAAGTTGTGCAGCAACCACCGGAAGCTAGATCCGCCGGCTTTCTGTTTCTCGAATCTTGGCGTGGAGATTAGGCTGGTGTGGGAGGAGTGGGTAGGTCTGCTGGATTGGGTTTTCACGATTTGATTGTAAAGGTAAGCTGGGGCATTGTTCGAAAGGCATTTATGGGTCGGTGCGAGGACTTTAAATGTAATGATGTCTCTTACTGGGAGCCAATGAATGTTGCGTCATGTTGATGAAATGGGTTCGAGCCTGGGTATGTCTAGCGCAGCTCTGATTGCATTATTTTGCACAACTTGAAGTTTGCTGATGTTTCTGGTACTGGATCCTGCAAAGAGGGACCTTCAGTAGTGGAATCCTTGAGAGGATGAGTGCTCGGGCCAAGGTAATGCAGTTGTCAGGTGAGAGGAAAGGTCTGCTCGCTCTAATTAGTTTGGAGGTATATGCCGGTGAGACAATGGCATTGACCTGTCTTATTAAGGGTAGGGTTGAGTCAATATAGACGCCTAAGGTTTTTATTTCTTTGGCAACATTAATAGTGGTGCCATCAATGTTGAAGGATTTATATTGTTGTGATAGGTTGTTCAGTTGTGACTTGCTGCCTATGATGAGTAATTCCGTCTTCTCATCATTCAGACAGAGTTCATTTTGTGCCATTCAAGCTTGGATGCTGAGGTACATTTTGTTGGTGGTGTCTGAGTCAGTTTCATAGGAGCCTGTAATAGGGAGAAGTATTTGGTTGTCGTCCACATAATTCGTATACGTGACACCCAATTTGTCTAGTTTGTCGAAGAGTAGTTTGGTAAAGGCATTATATAGTGTGGGTGATACGCAAGAGCCTTGCGGTACACCCCAAGAGACTAGTGCTGGGGTAGCAGCTGAGGAGGCTGAGAAGAACCACATGGTATGGTTGGAAAGAAACGTTTCGATCCAATGTATGGCTTCTGGGGAGAAATGGGCATTCTCCTTTTTGTTTAAATCTTAAGGTGGACCCCAGTTGTCTTTGTCTGACATGTCTCCATTCCCAGTTTACTAGCTTCGGGGGGGGGCGGGGAGTGAGAGCGAGACAGTATTGAGGGTGAGGCTGCCTGCACTAAACATCCAGAGCACCTTCAGTAACCTGGGAGCCTTGAGGAGCAGTGCCAGAGAGTTCTGCTTTCCGACTCGGCTGAACCAGCCATTCCTGGAACGACTTGAGTTTCTAGGGAAATGTGGAGTGCAAGCCAAGTGGCTGCCTCACGATGGAGCATAGCAGCCCACCACAAGCGGGACCCTTTAGTTATCATCTGGTGAACTTCAGGGGGACACCTGGATCTGTAAGGTCAGCCCCCGAAAGTGCCAGCCAGCAGTCATGGGTGGGTGAAGGGAGGGAGGGATGAGGATACCCTCTCCTCAGGGGTGAACGCCCACCGCGCTTCCACTGAAGCTGCACAGCATGGGATGGTGGTCTTTTCTCAGCATGCCCATGTCGCTGAGTGATGCACCTGCTGCCTCCTGAAGTCCTGCCAAGCCTCGGCTTGGCTCTTCGTGAGAACATCCGCAGGGCCTCTCCCCGGGTCTGGGCTTCTGCCTAATGAAACATGTTGCCTGGGAAAGGAGCAGCTCCCGCTATCAGAACGCCTTTTACATGCGTCGCACATTAGAACAGTGCTGGAAAGGCCACTGCAATGAGTGGGTGCCAGGTGGCACAGGAACCACCACCCAGCGTGCCCGGGCGATTCCTCATTTACAGAGCGGTCAGCAGAAAATCAATTAGTGAGAATTTCTGGGGCACCTTGGAGACTTACAGGGGCCGCCGAAGGCCCTTCCTCGCTAATAGCGCTAATAGGAATCGCCACACGCCGCGTAATGGCCGCAGCGCCCATGAGAGGCGCCACGCAGCGAGGTTAGCGCCTCCTACTGGCGGGGAAAAGAAGTCTCCATGGGGCCTGCTGAGCAGCACCTGTGCGCACTCCTCTGCCATTAGACAATCTGCGCGGGGGGTTCTTTCTATTTATTTAAAATGGGTAATACAAGATGAGCACTTTAGAATGAGTTGGTGAAGTCCTGTCAGTTCGCATTTAGGCCAAACGTTTCTGAACGCTTTAAGATTTAAGACTATAGAAAGGTCGAGGGAAAGACATGTAATTAGATCAACAGAGAAGTAGAGAGGGGGGCGAGAGAGAGAGGAGGGGGAGAGAGAGGGATAGAGAGAGAAACAGGGAGCGAGAGACAGAAATAGAGAAAGGAAAAGAGAGAGAGACAGAGAGGGGGAGAGGGAGAGTAAGAGGGGGAGAAAGAGAGAGAGAGGGGACAGAGGAAAAGAGAGAGCGAGCCAGAGAGAGGCGGGACAGTGAGAGGGGGAGAAAGAGAGAGAGAATGAGATAGAGAGAGACGGGGAGAGAGAGGGGGAGGAAAAGAAAGAGCGAGAGAAGGGGGAGAAAGGGAGATGGAGAAAGAGAGAGGTGGAGAGACAGACAGGGGGGAACAGTGAGAGGGGAGAGAGAGGGAGCAAAGGAGAGGAAGAGAGAGGGGAGAAAGAGAGGGAGGGGGGGGAGAGAAAGGAAAAGAGAGAGAGGGAGAGACAGAAACAAGGCGGAGACTGAGAGGGCCCAAAGAGGGAGAGAAAGAAAGAGAGGGAGGAAAATGAGGGAAAGAGAGAGAGAGAGCAAGAGAGAGAGAGGGTGGGGAGAGAGATAGATAGGCGGGACATTGCTCCACTTCCATAAGACGCAGCGCAATTTACCAATCTTTGGCGCAATGGTGCAGAAGCTGGCGCATTCTCCTCCACCACAATGTTACTCACTGGACCACCTTCACTAGGATAAAAGGGTGAGTCCCTCTGTCCGAGTGTGAGCCTGTGTCTGGCATGTCACACACAGATGTTTGCATCGTGTTCTCAAGGAACTGAGCTGCCTTACTAGTTTGGGGGGCTGTCTGAGCACCTCTCGTTGTGGATGAGAAGCAAAGCATTGGATCGAAATGCATTATAATACAACTGAAAAGATGTCGCCTTACTGCCATAGTTTGGTAACTTGCCTTAACTTTCATGGGACATGAATGATTTGCTTAAAGGTTCCTGCTTGCGTGACTAGACTGTGCATACACCCGACATGTATTTAGAGCCTATATGACCCTGGTCGCTGCCCTCCATGTATGATCGGATTCCCTGCCCTTCTTTAAACTCTTACATCTAGCCCCATTGTGTACACCCTGTACTTTGTCCGCTTTGTGTACTCTGCATCCCTGCCCTCTTTGCATCCTCTGTTACCCTGCCCTCCTCCCTCTCTGCATACTCTGCTGCCCTGCACCCCTGCCCTCTTGGCATACTCTGCTGCCCTGCATCCCTGCCCTCTTGGCATACTCTGCTTCCCTACATCCGGGCCCTCTTTGCATCCATTGTTACCCTGCATCCCGCCCTCTTTGCATCCTCTGTTACCCTGCCCTCCTCCCTCTCTGCATACTCTGCTGCCCTGCATCCCTGCCCTCTTGGCATACTCTGCTTCCCTACATCCGTGCCCTCTTTGCATCCATTGTTACCCTGCATCCCGCCCTCTTTGCATCCTCTGTTACCCTGCCCTCCTCCCTCTCTGCATACTCTGCTGCCCTGCATCTCTGCCCTCTTTGCATACTCTGGTACCCTGCATCCCGGCCCTCTTGGCATACTCTGCTGCCCTGCACCCCTGCCCTCTTTGCATACTCTGCTACCCTGCGCCCCTGCCCCCTTGGCATACTCTGCTGCCCTGCACCCCTGCCGTCTTTGCATTCTCTGCTAACCTGCATCTCTGCCCTCTTTGCATACTCTACAGCCCTGCATCCCTGCCCTCTTTGCATACTCTGCTGCCCTGCATCCCTGCCCTCTTGGCATACTCTGATACCCTGCATACCTGCCCTTTTTGCATACTCTGCTGCCCTCACCCCTGCCTTCTTTGCATACTCTGCTGCCCTGCACCCCTGCCCTCTTGGCATACTCTGTTGCCCTGCATCCCTGCCCTCTTGGCATACTCTGCTTCCCTACATCTGTGCCCTCTTTGCATCCTCTGTTACCCTGCCCTCCTCCCTCTTTGCACACTCTACTACCCTGCATCTCTGCCCTCTTTGCATAATCAAAAACAAAGAGGTGATGGCTGGAAGGTTTAGACTGAATCTTAACCACTGGCATTGCTCGGGGCAACCCTCCAGACCATCGTTTTTCGCCTGCCAAGCCATTACAGAAGGGGTAAGACCATATGCAAATCAGGCTTGGCCCCACCCTAAAAGGGTAAATCCAGCCCGAACCGCTAGGTCACATCCCTTCTGCACGAGACCACAAGCATCCCCAAACATGTTTCACCCTTGTTGGGGCTCATCAGTGAGGAGTAGCTTGGGTCTCTAGGCCCAGCAGGCAAGGGACCCACGTCTGGGCATACCTGTCCCACTCGGGGTGACAAAGCAAAAACAAAGAGGTGATGGCTGGAAGGTTTAGACTGAATCTTAACCACTGGCATTGCTCGGGGCAACCCTCCAGACCATCGTTCTTCGCCTGCCAAGCCATTACAGAAGGGGTAAGACCATATGCAAATCAGGCTTGGCCCCACCCCAAAAGGGGAAGTCCAGCCCGAACCGCTAGGTCACATCCCTTCTGCCCTTTTTGCATACTCTGCTGTCCTGCACCCCTGCCCTCTTGGCATACTCTGCTGCCCTGCATCCCTGCCCTCTTGGCATTCTCTGCTGCCCTGCATCTCTGCCCTCTTTGCATACTCTGGTACCCTGCATCCCGGCCCTCTTGGCATACTCTGCTGCCCTGCACCTCTGCCCTCTTTGCATACTCTGCTACCCTGCACCCCTGTCCTCTTGGCATACTCTGCTGCCCTGCACCCTGCCGTCTTTGCATACTCTGCTACCCTGCATTTCTGCCCTCTTTGCATACTCTGCAGCCCTGCATCCCTGCCCTCTTTGCATAATCTGATACCCTGCATCCCTGCCCACTTGGCATACTCTGGTACCCTGCATCCCTGCCCTTTTTGCATACTCTGCTGCCCTGCACCCCTGCCCTCTTTGCATACTCTGCTGCCCTGCACCCCTGCCCTCTTGGCATACTCTGCTGCCCTGCATCCCTGCCCTCTTGGCATACTCTGCTTCCCTACATCAGTGCCCTCTTTGCATCCATTGTTACCCTGCATCCCCGCCCTCTTTGCATCCTCTGTTACCCTGCCCTCCTCCCTCTTTACACACTCTGCTACCCTGCATCTCTGCCCTCTTTGCATATTCTGCTACCCTGCATCCTTGCCCTCTTTGCATCCTCTGTTACCCTGCCTCATCCCTCTTTGCAAACTCTGCTATCCTGCATCTCTGCCCTCTTTGCATACTCTACTGCCCTGCACCCCTACCCTCTTGGCATCCTCTGTTACCCTGCACCCTGCCCCCTTTGCATACTCTGGTACCCTGCCCCCGGCCCGCTTTGCATATTCTGCTACCCCGGATCCCTGCCCTCTTTGCATCCTCTGTTACCCTGCATTCCTGCCCTCTTTGCATCCTCGGTTAGCCTTCCCCCCTGCCTTCTTTGCATATTCTGATACCCCGGATCCCTGCCCTCTTTGCATCCTCTGTTACCCTGAATCTCTGCCCTCTTTCTATACTCTGTTACCCTGCATCCCTGCCCTCTTTGCATATTCTGCTACCCTGCATCCTTGCCTTCTTTGCATACTCTGTTACCCTGCATCCATGCCCTCTTTGCATACTCTGTTACCCTGCATCTCTGCCCTCTTTGGATACTCTGCAGCCCTGCATCCCTGCCCCTCTTTGCATACTCTGCTGCCCTGCATCCCTACCCTCTTTGCATACTCTGCTGCCCTGCCCCCTCCCTCTCTGCATACTCTGCTTCCCTGCATCTCTGCCCTC
The DNA here is from genome assembly GCF_040938575.1 of Ambystoma mexicanum. Classification (NCBI taxonomy): domain Eukaryota; kingdom Metazoa; phylum Chordata; class Amphibia; order Caudata; family Ambystomatidae; genus Ambystoma; species Ambystoma mexicanum. Next base: position 1,674,408,045 of record NC_090932.1, read on the forward strand.
TTTGCATACTCTGCTGCCCTGAATCCCTGCCCTCTTTGCATACTCTGTTACCCTGCCCCCCTCCTTCTTTGCGTAATCTGCTTCCCTGCATCCCTGCCCTCTTGGCATCCTCTGTTACCCTGCACTCTGCCCTCTTTGCATACTCTGCTGCCCTGCATATCTGCCCTCTTTGCATACTCTGCTGCCCTGCATCTCTGCCCAATTGGCATCCTCTGTTACCGTTCATCCCTGCCCTCTTGGCATACTCTGCTACCCCGGATCCCTGCCCTCTTTGCATCCTCTGTTACCCTGAATCTCTGCCCTCTTTCTATACTCTGTTACCCTGCATCCCTGCCCTCTTTGCATATTCTGCTACCCTGCATCCTTGCCTTCTTTGCATACTCTGTTACCCTGCATCCATGCCCTCTTTGCATACTCTGTTACCCTGCATCTCTGCCCTCTTTGGATACTCTGCAGCCCTGCATCCCTGCCCCTCTTTGCATATTCTGCTGCCCTGCATCCCTACCCTCTTTGCATACTCTGCTGCCCTGCCGCCTCCCACTCTGCATACTCTGCTTCCCTGCATCTCTGCCCTCTTTGCATACTCTGCTGCCCTGAATCCCTGCCCCCTTTGCATACTATGTTACCCTGCCCCCCTCCTTCTTTGCGTCATCTGCTTCCCTGCATCCCTGCCCTCTTGGCATCCTCTGTTACCCTGCACCCTGCCCTCTTTGCATACTCTGGTACCCTGCCCCCTGCCCTCTTTGCATATTCTGCTACCCCAGATCCCTGCCCTCTTTGCACCCTCTGTTACCCTGCATTCCTGCCCTCTTTGCATCCTCGGTTACCCTGCCCCCCTGCCTTCTTTGCATATTCTGCTATCCCGGATCCCTGCCCTCTTTGCATCCTCTGTTACCCTGAATCTTTGCCCTCTTTCTATACTCTGTTACCCTGCGTCCCTGCCCTCTTTGCATATTCTGCTACCCTGCATCCTTGCCTTCTTTGCATACTCTGTTACCCTGCATCCATGCCCTCTTTACATACTCTGATACCCTGCATCTCTGCCCTCTTTGGATACTCTGCAGCCCTGCATCCCTGACCCTCTTTGCATACACTGCTGCCCTGCCCCCTCCCTCTCTGCATACTCTGCTTCCCTGCATCTCTGCCCTCTTTGCATACTCTGCTGCCCTGAATCCCTGCCCTCTTTGCATACTCTGTTACCCTGCCCCCCTCCTTCTTTGCGTAATCTGCTTCCCTGCATCCCTGCCCTCTTGGCATCCTCTGTTACCCTGCACACTGCCCTCTTTGCATACTCTGCTGCCCTGCATATCTGCCCTCTTTGCATACTCTGCTGCCCTGCATCTCTGCCCAATTGGCATCCTCTGTTACCGTTCATCCCTGCCCTCTTGGCATACTCTGCTACCCTGCATCCCTGCCCTCTTTCCATACTCTGCTGCCCTGCATCTCTGCTCACTTTCCATACTCTGCTACCCTGCATCCCTGCCTTGTATACTCTGCTACCTGCATCTCTGCCCTTTTTGCATACACTGTTACCCTGCCCCCTGCCATCTTTGCATATTATACTGCCCTGCATCTCTGCCCTCTTTGCATACTCAGTTGCCCTGTCACCCCGCCCTCTTGGCATTCTCTGTTACCCTGCATCCCTGCCCTCTTTGCCTACTCTGCTACCCTGCCCGTGCCCCCTTTGTATACTCTGTTACCCTGTCTCCCCGCCCTCTTTGTATACTCTGTTATTCTGTATCCCCGTCCTCTTTGTATAGTCTGTTACTCTGTATCCCGGCCCTCTTTGTATACTCTCTTACCCTGTATCCCCGCCCTCTTTGTATACTCTGTTACTCTGTATCCCCGCCCTCTTTGTATACTCTATTGCCCTGTATCCCCGCCCTTTTTGTATACTCGTTTACTCTGTTTCCCCGCCCTCTTTGTATACTATGTTACCCTGTATCCCCGTCCTCTTTGTATACTCTGTTACCCTGTATCCCTGCCTCTTTGTATACTCTGTTACCATGTATCCCCGCACTCTTTGTATACTCTGTCACCCTGTATCCCTGCCCTCTTTGTATACTCTGTTACCATGTATCCCTGCCCTCTTTGTATACTCTGTTACCCTGAAACCCACCCTCTTTGTAGACTCTGTTACCCCGCATCCCCACCCTCTTTGTATACTTTGTTACTCTGTATCCCCCCTCTTTGTATACTCTGTTACCCTGCATCCCGCCCACTTTGTATACTCTGTTACCCTGTATCCCATCCTCTTTGTATACTATGTTACCCTGTATCCCTGCCCTCTTTCTATACTCTGTTTCTCTGTATCCCCACCCTCTTTGGATACTCTGTTACCATGTATCCCCGCCCTCTTTGTATACTCTGTTACCCTATATCCCTGCCCTCTTTGTATACTCTGTTACCCTGTATACCTGCCCTCTTTGTATACTCTGTTACCATGTATCCCCGCCCTCTTTATATACTCTGTTACCCTGCATCCCCGCCCTCTTTGTATACTCTGTTACGCTGCATCCCGCCCTCTTTGTATACTCTGTTACCCTGCATCCCGCCCCTTTTGTATGCTCTGTTACCATGTATCCCTGCCCTCTCTGTATACTCTGTTACCCTGCAACCCGCCCTCTTTGTATACTCTGTTACCCTGTATCCTGCCCTCTTTGTATACTCTGTTAACCTGTATCCTGCCCTCTTTGTATACTCTGTTACCCTGCATCCCGCCCTCTTTGTATACTCTGTTACCATGTATCCCGCCCTCTTTGTATACTCTGGTACCCTGCACCCTGCCCTCTTTGCATACTCTGCTGCCCTGCATCCCTGCCCTCTTGGCATACTCTGGTACCCTGCATCCCTGCCCTCTTGGCATACTCTGCTGCCCTGCATCCCTGCCCTCTTGGCATACTCTGCTACCCTGCATCCCAGCCCTCTTAGCATAATCTGCTGCCCTGCATCCCTGCTCTTTTTGCATACTCTGCTACCCTGCACCCCTGCCCTCTTGGCATACTCTGCTGCCCTGCATCCCTGCCCTCTTGGCATACTCTGCTGCCCTGCATCTCTGCCCTCTTTGCATACTCTGGTACCCTGCATCCCGGCCCTCTTGGAATACTCTGTTGCCCTGCATCTCTGCCCTCTTTGCATACTCTGGTACCCTGCATCCCGGCCCTCTTGGCATACTCTGCTGCCCTGCACCCCTGCCCTCTTTGCATACTGTGCTACCCTGAACCCCTGCCCTCTTGGCATACTCTGCTGCCCTGCACCCCTGCCGCCTTTGCATACTCTGCTACCCTGCATATCTGCCCTCTTTGCATACTCTGCAGCCCTGCATCCCTGCCCTCTTTGCATACTCTGCTGCCCTGCATCCCTGCCCTCTTGGCATACTCTGGTACCCTGCATCCCTGCCCTTTTTTCATACTCTGCTGCCCTGCACCCCTGCTCTCTATGCATAATCTGCTGCCCTGCACCCCTGCCCTCTTGGCATACTCTGCTGCCCTGCATCCCTGCCCTCTTGGCATACTCTGCTTCGCTACATCCGTGCCCTCTTTGCATCCATTGTTACCCTGCATCCCGCCCTCTTTGCATCCTCTGTTACCCTGCCCTCCTCCCTCTTTGCACACTCTGCTACCCTGCATCTCTGCCCTCTTTGCATAATCTGCAGCCCTACATCCCTGCCCTCTTTGCATCCTCTGTTACCCTGCCTCATCCCTCTTCGCATACTCTGCTACCCTGCATCTCTGCCCTCTTTGCATACTCTACTGCGCTGCATCCCTACCCTCTTGGCATCCTCTGTTACCCTGCACCCTGCCCTCTTTGCATACTCTGGTACCCTGCCCCCTGCCCCCCTGCCCTCTTTGCATATTCTGCTACCCCGGATCCCTGCCCTCTTTGCATCCTCTTTTACCCTGCATTCCTGCCCTCTTTGCATCCTCGGTTACCCTGCCCCCTGCCTTCTTTGCATATTCTGCTACCCCGGATCCCTGCCCTCTTTGCATCCTATGTTACCCTGAATCTCTGCCCTCTTTGTATACTCTGTTATCCTGCATCCCTGCCCTCTGCATATTCTGCTACCCTGCATCCTTGCCCTCTTTGCATACTGTGTTACCCTGCATCCATGCCCTCTTTGCATACTCTGTTACCCTGCATCTCTGCCCTCTTTCGATACTCTGCAACCCTGCATCCCTGCCCCTCTTTGCATACACTTCTGCCCTGCCCCCCTCCCCCTCTGCATACTCTGCTTCCCTGAATCCCTGGCCTCTTTGCATACTCTGTTACCCTGCCCCCCTCCTTCTTTGCGTAATCTGCTTCCCTGCATCCCTGCCCTCTTGGCATCCTCTGTTACCCTGCACCCTGCCCTCTTTGCATACTCTGCTGCCCTGCATATCTGCCCTCTTTGCATACTCTGCTGCCCTGCATCTCTGCCCTCTTGGCATCCTCTGTTACCGTTCATCCCTGCCCTCTTGGCATACGCTGTTACCCTGCACCCTGCCCTCTTTACATATTATGCTACCCTGCATCCCTGCCCTCTTTCCATACTCTGCTGCCCTGCATCTCTGCCCACTTTCCATACTCTGCTACCCTGTATCCCTGCCTTGTATACTCTGCTACCTGCATCTCTGCCCTTTTTGCATACTCTGTTACCCTGCCCCCTGCCATCTTTGCATATTATACTGCCCTGCATCTCTGCCCTCTTTGCATACACTGCTACCCTGCATCCCAGCCCTCTTAGCATAATCTGCTGCCCTGCATCCCTGCCCTTTTTGCATACTCTGCTGCCCTGCATCCCTGCCCTTTTTGCATACTCTGTTGCCCTGCATCTCTGCCCTCTTTGCATACTCTGGTACCCTGCATCCCGGCCCTCTTGGCATACTCTGCTGCCCTGCATCCCTGCCCTCTTTGCATACTGTGCTACCCTGCACCACTGCCCTCTTGGCATACTCTGCTGCCCTGCATATCTGCCCTCTTTGCATACTCTGCTGCCCTGCATCTCTGCCCTCTTGGCATCCTCTGTTACCGTTCATCCCTGCCCTCTTGGCATACTCTGTTACCCTGCACCCTGCCCTCTTTGCATACTCTGCTACCCTGCATCCCTGCCCTCTTTCCATACTCTGCTGCCCTGCATCTCTGCCCACTTTCCATACTCTGCTACCCTGTATCCCTGCCTTGTATACTCTGCTACCTGCATCTCTGCCCTTTTTGCATACTCTGTTACCCTGCCCCCTGCCATCTTTGCATATTATACTGCCCTGCATCTCTGCCGTCTTTGCATACACTGCTACCCTGCATCCCAGCCCTCTTAGCATAATCTGCTGCCCTGCATCCCTGCCCTTTTTGCATACTCTGCTGCCCTGCATCCCTGCCCTTTTTGCATACTCTGTTGCCCTGCATCTCTGCCCTCTTTGCATACTCTGCTGCCCTGCATCCCTGCCCTCTTTGCATACTGTGCTACCCTGCACCACTGCCCTCTTGGCATACTCTGCTGCCCTGCACCCCTGCCGTCTTTGCATACTCTGCTACCCTGCATCTCTCCCCTCTTTGCATACTCTGCAGCCCTGCATCCCTGCCCTCTTTGCATACTTTGCTGCCCTGCATCCCTGCCCTCTTGGCATACTCTGGTACACTGCATCCCTGCCCTTTTTGCATACTCTGCTGCCCTGCACCCCTCCTCTCTTTGCATACTCTGCTTCCCTGCACCCCTGCCCTCTTGGCATACTCTGCTGCCCTGCATCCCTGCCCTCTTGGCATACTCTGCTTCCCTACATCCGTGCCCTCTTTGCATCCATTGTTACCCTGCCCTCCTCCCTCTTTGCATCCTCTGTTACCCTGCCTCATCCCTCTTCGGATACTCTGCTACCCTGCATCTCTGCCCTCTTTGCATACTCTTCTGCACTGCATCCCTACCCTCTTGGCATCCTCTGTTACCCTGCACCCTGCACTCTTTGCATACTCTGGTACCCTGCCCCCTGCCCCCCTGCCCTCTTTGCATATTCTGCTACCCCGGATCCCTGCCCTCTTTGCATCCTCTGTTACCATGCATTCCTGCCCTCTTTACATCCTCGGTTACCCTGCCCCCTGCCTTCTTTGCATACTCTGGTACCCTGCCCCCTGCCCCCCTGCCCTCTTTGCATATTCTGCTACCCCGGATCCCTGCCCTCTTTGCATCCTCTGTTACCATGCATTCCTGCCCTCTTTACATCCTCGGTTACCCTGCCCCCTGCCTTCTTTGCATATTCTGCTACCCCGGATCCCTGCCCTCTTTGCATCCTATGTTACCCTGAATCCCCGCGCTTTTTGTATACTCTGTTACTCTGTATCCCGGCCCTCTTTGTATACTCTCTTACCCTGTATCCCGCCATCTTTGTATACTCTGTTACTCTGCATCCCTGCCCTCTTTGTATACTCTATTGCCCTGTATCCCTGCCCTCTTTGGATACTCTGTTACCATGTACCCCGCCCTCTTTGTATACTCTGTTACCCTGCAACTCGCCCTCCTTGTATACTCTGTTACCCTATATCCCTGCCCTCTTTGGATACTCTGTTACCCTGCATACCTGCCCTCTTTGTATACTCTGTTACCATGTATCCCTGCCCTTTTTATATACTCTGTTACCCTGCATCCCCGCCCTCTTTGTATACTCTGTTACCATGTGTCCCGCCCTCTTTGTATACTCTGTTATCCTGCAACCCGTCCTCTTTGTATACTCTGTTACCATGTGTCCCGCCCTCTTTGTATACTCTGTTATCCTGCAACCCGTCCTCTTTGTATACTCTGTTACCCTGCATCCCGCCCCCTTTGTATGCTCTGTTACCATGTGTCCCGCCCTCTTTGTATACTCTGTTATCCTGCAACCCATCCTCTTTGTATACTCTGTTACCCTGCATCCCGCCCTCTTTGTATACTCTGTTACCCTGTATCCTGCCCTCTTTGAATACTCTGTAACCCTGTATCCCTGGCCTATTTGCATACTCTGTTACCCTGCATCCCGCCCTCTTTGTTTACTCTGTAACCCCGTCTCCCTGCCCTATTTATATACTCTGTTACCCTTCATCCCGCCCTATTTGTATACTCTGTTATCCTTCATCCTGCCCTATTTGTATACTCTGTTACCCTGCATCCCGCCCTCTTTGGATACTCTGTTACCCTGCATCTAGCCCTCTTTGTATACTATGTTACCCTGCATCCCCGCCCTCTGTGTATACTCTGTTACCCTGCATCCCGCCCTCTTTGTATACTGTTACCCTGTATCCCCGCCCTCTTTGTATACTCTGTAACCCTGCATCCCTGGCCTATTTGTATACTCTGTTACCCTGCATCCCCCCCTCTTCGTTTACTCTGTAACCCTGTATCTCCGCCCTCTTTGTATACTCTGTTACTTTTCATCCCGCCCTATTTGTATACTCTGTTACCCTGCATCCCGCCCTCTTTGGATACTCGGTTACCCTGCATCCTGCCCTCTTTGGATACTCTGTTACCCTGCATCCCGCCCTCTTTGTATACTCTGTTACCCTGCATCCCCACCCTCTGTGTATACTCTGTTACCCTGCATCCCGCCCTCTTTGTATACTGTTACCCTGTATCCCCGCCCTCTTTGTATACTCTGTAACCCTGCATCCCTGGCCTATTTGTATACTCTGTTACCCTGCATCCCGCCCTCTTTGTTTACTCTGTAACCCTGTATCTCCGCCCTCTTTGTATACTCTGTTACTTTTCATCCCGCCCTATTTGTATACTCTGTTACCCTGCATCCCGCCCTCTTTGGATACTCGGTTACCCTGCATCCTGCCCTCTTTGGATACTCTGTTACCCTTCATCCCGCCCTATTTGTATACTCTGTTACCCTGCATCCCGCCCTCTTTGGATGCTCTGTTACCCTGCATCCTGCCCTCTTTGTATACTCTGTTACCTTGCATCCCCGCCCTCTGTGTATACTCTGTTACTCTGCATCCCGCCCTCTTTGTATACTGTTACCCTGTATCCCCGCCCTCTTTGTATACTCTGTTACCCTGCATCCCACCCTCTTTGGATACTCTGTTACCCTGCATTCCGCCCTCTTTGGATACTCTGTTACCCTGCATCCTGCCCTCTTTATATACTCTGTTACCTTGCATCCCCGCCCTCTGTGTATACTCTGTTACCCTGTATCCCCACCCTCTTTGTAGACTTTTAGTCTATGCTTTAGCTGCTTGCTCTGATTTTCAGCCCTTAATTGGGCACTGCTCGTACACCCTTTATCTATACTAAGGCCCTGCATGGGTATATGCTCTGTAGCTATGCCCTGCGGGTACACCCTATATGCAGAGGTGGCAACCCTATGGTACGGTATGTGTTCAACTTTAACCCTTCTGAAGGATCCACCGTAGGCTTGGTGGGACAATCCACCATGACCACCAAGGGCCCTCAAGTGCCTTCTGCGAACTCCCGGATGTGCCCTAGTGTCACGCATATCTGAACTCCCGGATGTGCCCTGGTGTCACGCATATCTTTTCTTCTCACAGGTCCTCCTTCACCACCTCAAGATGTCTCCATCCACGCCCGGTCTACGCCGGTGACCGTGTTGGTCTCCTGGAGACCCCCACTTCTGTCTCCAACGGGCACCTCCAACGGCGCCAGCGTGATCGGCTATGGCGTCTATGCCAAAGGACAGAGGGTAAGTGACCACAGACTACCACAATGACCATCCATGACTTCTGCCCTCTTTACTGCCCCTCAACGGTCACCTCTTACTCCTCTCTGAGCGAACCAATCTCTTTTCTCACTTGCTCTCGGGCTGGTCTTTTATAACTATTTAGATATCATTAAATCCAGGCACATCTTCACACTTATTGTTTAATAGTAAAACATAACCAGAACCCGCCCCCATACAAGGCAAGGAGACCTTTCCGTCTCAGAGTGATGACTGCCCGCTGCCCGCCATTGGTTGAATCCAGCAATGATGTCATCTACAGTGCGGCAGCTGCTATAGGGTTGGGTGTGTGGGTTTGGAAGAAAATAGCTTTATCCCCACGTTAGAAATGATATCCCAATCTTCAGACAATTGATGCATTATTTCAATAATCAAAAGTGAGCACACCTGTCTCCACCCAGGCAGCTCACTGTGCTACCTCCTGCCTCATTACAGGCACCCTGCCTTATTACAGGCACCTGCCTCCTTACAGGTACCTGCAAATTCGACTGTACTTCTCCTACACTATGTAAGCTTTGCTGGCCCCCCCATTCACCCCTGGACTACAGTCAAAACTGCATACATCACCTCCAAAGTACTGTCGATCAGAACACCAAGAGACTTAGCGGCCTAACTCCACACTCATGGGGGCCTTCACACCTCTTGGAGCAACACTATCAAAGGTTTGGTGCCTAGGGTCTCCCTCCACCAACAGTACTGCGCTACTGTATAAAGCTCAGAGCCCTAGGCTCGCGCCCTGCGCCATAGGCAATACACTGCATGCATCCAGCACTGGCTCTAGGGTTTGGCAGCAGGGTATCGGAGGAGAGGCAATGTCCTGCATTGCTCCTATAATGTGACACCAAGACTTTAGGGGACGTGTCCGGCTTGTGTGTAAGAGTACATTTCCTTCTACACATCTACAGAGTGAGCCGGCATTTCATCGCTTAGCCACTATGATCAGGACATTGATAGGGTGCTTAACAAGTTGGGCAACGGGCTGGGTAACGTCATCTCCTCAGGAGACTGGCACCCGCCTCACAAACAAGAGCGCGAAAGCTGGGCTGCAGGTGGGGTCATGCTCCAAACTGGATCTCCGAGGTCAGTCTGTGAGGGTCTCTACCTTTGACCGCTCTTAGCCAACCCTCATCACATTTTGCAAAACATCTCTTTGCCCGCTATACAGTCTTTCTGCAATATTTGGCGAAAATTGGTAGAGGGGGAAAAAGTCGTAAACGAGTTTTTAGAAGTGAGCTTTGACAGCCAATGCTCCAGAGAAGTCTTTGGTTCACTTTTCTCAAAAACTGCTGAACAAAACATTCCAGAAAGCTCTGCCTACATTGACACACTCGATTTTACAAACAATAATTCAGCTCACCAAATAGGCAGGAGCTGTATGCAAAGCTTCCTGCAGCAGCCCCGTAACTGCACTCAGCTCCTATTGTCGCGAGAGGATAGCTCAGGGGCAACGCACTCGCCTTGGAAGCAACACGGGTTCGATCCCCGGGTCCACACTTAGAACCCTCTGGGTATTAAGCGCGTTATAAATAACCAGTAAGTCACAATAAGTCTATGGGTGGCTCGTGGCATGCCCTGGAAGGGCTGCTTTGGTTTTCTAAAGATGGCTGCTGAATGAACAGGTATTGGGGATTTTTCCTGGCTGAAGGGTTTGGAATGAGGGGGAGCAGCAGGATTTTGTATGAATGGGCTTTCCCAGGGTGGAGGTGTTGAACTGTGTCCACAGCAGTAACCTGTGCTTTATTTGCATGCAGGTGGCGGAAGTCATTTTTCCCACAGCAGAGAACGTGGTGGTGGACCTGGGACGCATACAGAATTTGGAAGCCCGGGAGATCACGGTTCGAACTCTTTCAGCACAAGGGGAATCTGAGGACTCTTCACATGCCCCCATTCCCCCCGACCTACTGGTGCCCCCCGCACCTCAGCCTAGGACTGCCCCCCAATGCAAGCCCCCAGTCCAGAACACCAAAGAAGACCACCTGGGCCCACATCGGAGACTGGAGGAGCCATGGGACCACACCCGCCCCATCTCTCCCCAACATGGTCACAACCTGGAGCCACCACACTCCAACTACCACAGTCCGAATCATGGCAGGCGTTCGCCCTCGCCGCAGCGCATCCTGCCGCAGCCACAAGGGACACCCGTCTCCAACACAGTCGCCAAAGCCATGGCCCGCGAGGCAGCACAAAGGATGTCAGAAAGCAACAGGGTAAGATCAACGTTTCCATGCCAGGGTCCATCTTATGTGCCATGTGTTTATATGATATCTCTAGATCATGCTAAGGACATACAGACCAGATGCATCAGGAGACCAGGAACTCTCATGTTTATCTCGCTGCTGAGTGAGGAGAGAGTGGGAGAGACAAGTCAGCTAAAAGGCCACTCTTTCCACTGATCTTTGAGACTGAATGAGCTGTGAAAGTGTTATTCAACCTTCGGCTCTCCAGATGTTTTGGACCACAACTCCCACGATGCCTCACCACTGATGATGCTGGCTAGAGTTGGTGGGAGCTGTAGGCCAACACACTCAGAGATATAACGATGTGTACCAGTGTGTGCATCGTTTAAGTCACTTAGCTTCAAAATGTCTAAAATAGGATCTATGTACTAAGAATAACAATCCCATACCATTTTTGGAGCATATTTTTTGTAACTTTGTATTATTTGTGTATTTGCATTTTTAATGGAAAGGTTAACGGTTCAAACATAAATGCAAGGATGAATGCGACGGCCCTTTCTGCGGGCAGGCGCTATGCATGAGACCTCAGTGACAGATAGGCAGGATGGTTTATGTTTGAAGGTGGAGAAGAGCATGGCAGGGACATGGACTGGTGGCAGAACAGACAGAATACGTTCTGTAAGTTACATGCAGGACATCAGATAATTAAAATGCAGTCGAACTACTCAGTTTGTACAACTGCAGAGAGGCGGACATCACCGGAGTGGGACTACATAATGGGCGGGGTGATGCCGGGATGAAGAGATGGGGTTTCGGGGCAGATTTGAAAGCAGGGATAGTGTTTGTTGGTTTTTTGAACTCAAGGAGATTTGATTTCCAGTGGAAGAGGGCAAGGCGGGCAAAAAGAACAGAAGCGGGAGGCAGCGCAGGGAGGCAGAGAATGGAGAGATTGAGAAGGTTGCTGGAGCAAAATGTATGAGTATGGAAGTAGCGGGCAATAGAGTTAGCAAGATGGGGGGTCAAAACGACATACAGATTCAAAGACGAGTGGAAGAAATTGAAAGAGGATCAGTGCTTCCTAGCAGGACAGCCCACCTTGTGTTTGAGAGAGAGGAAAGGTGGAGTTGCAGAGCACAAATAGCAAAGTTACGAATTTTGTTGAGGAAATGAAAGACCCAGAAATGGAGGCCTGCTAGAAGGCTGGAGTAATAACAAAGGTTTTCTTGAGCGAATCAAAGGACCAGAGAGCGAGTTCCAGTAGAAGTCTGGAGCAATATTCGAGGGGACTGAGCCCTAAGATGGAGAGCTGAGGTTTTCTTGAGGGGATTGAAGACCCAGAAATGGAGGCCTGCACGAAGGCTGGAGTAACACCTGAGGTTTTATTAAGTGGATTGTTAGAAGGTGACAGATCATTCTGATGTAAACAAGGACTGAGTTGGGCAGCGGTGGCAGTGCAGTTGATACATTGACAAAGCTTTAAACCACTGTTAAAGAGGGTCCCGTGGTTCCAGGCTGTGGGGGGTGATGTGAAGAGGTGAGGGAGGAAGGAAGCGAGAAGGAGAAAGAGGTACTAAGCACGGTTGGCAGAGGAATGGATAGAGGGGTGGTGGGCAGAAAAATCTATGGAGTGGATGGAGTGCCGGGAAAAGATTGGTTTAATGGAGATTGCGTATAGGACAATAAAGTTCTATCCAATAGCGGATTGGAGAGAAAGTTGGAGATTATTTGAAGATGTCAATGGTGAAGGTGGGAAAGTACAGGAAGGCCCGGGTGCCATCAGTGCAATGGCGGCAGGGGGAACCAAATGTGGAAGGGAGTTTCCCTGGAGAAGGGGCGTAGAGGGTAAAGAGTCGTGGGCCCTCGCACGGAACCCTGGAGGACTTGCACCGGTAGGTGGGTGGGATCAGAGGCTCCCCTGTTTAGTGCAGTGTCTTGTATCTGGAGCAGAGAAAGGGCTTGAAGGACAGACGGGGGTCATTTTAAAGGTGTTGAAGGGTCAAGAAGGATGAGGATACAAGGGTGCAAAGGTTCTGACACGAAGCAGTGCTCAGGCTCCAGATAAGGGATTGGAGTATTTAATTCTCTATTATTTTTATTGAAACTTGTAAGTCATTCCTATTCCCAATTTGGGTATTTTTAAGGCATGTCATCATGTATTTTATTTATTTAAATTGAAAAAGTGTGTCCTTTTGTAATCCCTACTCCTTTAGACCTTGTCACTCATTTACCGCACACTTCTCTTCGCATCAGGCAGTCCTGATAGTAGCACCCCACCCTATGATGCCACGCTGCCTGTGCCACAGAATGGAACATATCTGCGTGGGTCGACGCCGGGGGTGGGGGGAGCGCATGCTCTGTGACCCTTGTTTTCTATTTTTTGTTTAGAGTATTTTACTCCATTTCTTTTATGCCAGGAGTATTTACATGTCTTTAGATTGATCCCTGGAACCCCTCTGACCTGTACTGCTGTCAGTGCTGCTTCCATGGAGCGACAGCCACAGAAGCCGGATTGGAGTGGGGGTTGCAGGGATCTTTGCCACTAGTTGTTGGTGATGTGGTTACAGTCTACACGCTCAAAGACTTTGGCCTATTGGGGGAGGATCCAGGCAGGTCCATATATTTGCCTGGGTTATTGGGGAGTATAGTCTATGGGAAAGTACTGCACCTGTAGATAAGTGTCTTGTTGGAGGCAGGTACACAGTGAGGGCCGCCTACTTGGGACCCATTTATGATACCAATACTCAAGCCATTGGAGAAGAGAGTGGGTGTGGTATGTTCTACCGAGTGCGCATTGCACGCATACCCTCCCGGCGACTCGGTTAGTGAGGTGCGGTGCCGGCACCCTCAGGGCGCCATGATCACTCATTCTTTTCTACCCTCTTTTTCTTCCCCAGATGGAGAGGAGAAGCATATTCAGCGAGCGGAGCAGTGTCGTGCACTATGCAAACTCAGATGAAGAGGAGGAGGAGGAGGACGAGGAGGACGGCTACGACTCACCGCACACAAAGAGGAAAGGAACTTCCGTGGACGACTTCCTGAAGGGTTCAGAGCTGGGAAAGCAGGTACCCCGACGCTGAGGGACACTGTGTGCATGTGAGCGTGTGTAGGGAGCTCAGGCCTGCAGCCACCTTATTAGTTATCTTGGCAGTTACTCTGGGATCCTGCAAACCCAGGAAGCCCCACGCGAAGCTGCAGAGAGGGCGATAAGGCGACTTAGCTACTTTCCTGCATGAGTACCAGCTTATCAGGTTTCCTCCAGATGGCAGAGTTTGAGCAAATGCAAAGTGTGCTTGCAATGCAGAAAACACACTGGCAAGTTAGTTTCCAGAGCAGACTTCACTCAAAATGAAGTCACAAAATGCGGTATAAAACAGCAGGGGTACAAGCCTGCACTTCCGGCCTATATTTTAAAAATCTTTGGTTGGATGACTAGAAATGTAAGAGAATCATCAAATACTTACCTGAGCCAGGAGGATAGCTCATGGGCAATGTGTTTGCCTTGGAAGCAAGACAGCGCAGAGTAATACAGGTTTGAGGGTGCGCTTAGAGGCCGGTCTCCAGTATTACGCGTGTAATAAAAGATTAATTAATTACCTGCTTAGAGTGAAATACCCTTCGGTAAAGCTTAAATAGAGCCTTGGGAAAGAAAGCAACTAACATTAAAGAAATCAAATCACCCCACGAAGTTATTTGTGCTGAATCCCTCTCTTGAAAAAGGGACAGCTATTGCTGGGTTCATTCCTTAACTGAAAACCTACAGATCCTCTTTAAAATCAGTCAAACACAGTGAACAAGACTCTGCCCCCCATGCAGATGCAGAAATATCCCACCCGCACTCTGAGCATCACACCATAGTGCCTTTTTGTGGTTATGTGGAGAGGCAAGTGGGTGACCTTTGAGGCTCTGGGGTCCGTTATTTCTCCCAAACCAATGGGAGCAGCCAACCTACCTCTCATCGGCCTTCAAGCTAACGTTTATCCCTCACCTGCCTCTGCCCCTAACCCCCTCTGCCTCCACTCTAGCACTTCACCCACTATGGTCACATCCATAACACAGCTGGCCGTTCCGCCTACCTGCACTAAAAAATGTCTAATGTTGGTTGTCCTTAATCTGTGTGATTACCCATGTATTGTCATCAGTGACAATTCCATTTACTTCCCTCCACAACCTCGCCAGAATGTCCCTCAAACTCACCCCATTGTAAGAAGCTCACTGCTTCCCGTCACATCTGCTTTCTTATCTGTTTTACGTTCATTTGTGATCAAAAGAGCATTCTTCCTTCCTTCCTGTATATATACAAATAAATATAATCCTTGGCCTCAAGCCCAGGGGCCACATCTCTCCAGCTGTAAAATCTCTCTACTGGCTCCAGGTTTCTGCAAGGATCCAATTCGAATCCATCTGCATCATCCATAAGGCCGTCTGGAGCCGGGGACCATGCTATCTACAACTTGCTCTCCCCAAATACTCTCCCTCGAGATCTCTCCGATCTTTCGGCTCCAACTCTCTGCTTGTCAAGTGCTTCTCTAAGCAGCGAGTGGGTGGCCGATCTCTTTCCTCGACTGACTCCCTCCTCTGGAACAGCCTCCCACTTCCTCTCCGTCTTGAGCCAGAGCTCCTCAAATTCCACGAGCTCCTCAAAACTTTCCTCTTCGCCCCCTCCGTCCCCCTCTCCCTCCCGTGCTAACCCGCAGTTGTCAAGATTGGTGGCCTGGGCCCTTATGTGTCCTTCTGGGCCCTGGCCTTCTGTCCAACCGGCTGCAGCTTCTGCCCTCCTCCCCCTGCACTTGCATTTGGGCACCCGCTGGCCTGTGTTGTCTCACAGGCCTGCACTTAATGTACTTGCAGGTGACCCCTCTCCTACCAAGTGGTCACTGCCTTGACCCCCTCTGTTGAACCACTAGCACTTAGCCGCCTCCCCTGTCCTTTCTCTCTTTCTCTGCACTTGCACGTTCCGAATGTTCACAAGGCCTAGTAGGACCTCCTCTGCCCTTTGCTCATCATTGTTACTTTATTCCATTCTCTCGTTTTGTTCCCTTGTTCCCTCCCCTTTGCCCTGTGGGTGATTTGATACACAGTTTCTTTGTGTATTTATTTATTTGAATTTGTATAACGCACATCTACCCGGGGGCATCGTGGCGCTGTTACGGAATGCTCACTTAAACTTACAGTATAGGAAAATATTACAGCAGGAATGTAAGGCAGTAAAGGACATGTTACAGCAGGAAGGTAAGGCAGTAAAGGACATGTTACAGCAGGAAGGTAAGGCAGTAAAGGACATGTTACAGCAGGAAGGTAAGGCAGTAAAGGAAATGTTACAGCAGGAAGGTAAGGCAGTAAAGGAAATGTTACAGCAGGAAGGTAAGGCAGGAAAGTATCATCCTTACGTTACAGAACAGTCAGTATGTGGAGGAGGGTGACGAGGCGGTTAGTATAAGCGCCTTACAATTGCAAAATAAATAAATAAATACATACATAAATAAATAAATACAAATACATAATGGGTATTGGGTAAAGAAGAAACCCTGTGTGGCAGGTGTATGCCCCCAGATAACTTGGGAGCGGCCGGTGATCTGGATCCACTTCTTAATTTGCTCAGAAATAGGTGTCAGGCCCCCAGTATTGTGTGGCCTGGCTATTCCACATCAGGGTGGCAGCTCTCCGCCCACTGCTGCGCCTCCCCCCAATCCCAACATATATGGTATCACAGCCATAGCGCTGCGAGTGGACTGCCCATGGAAGATGTGCTATTTACAAAGGCCAGTGAGCCTTGCATACAATCATACAGCTTACTAGTGCTGACCTGAAGTGAAACACCCAGTGTGTAACTGCTTCTTTAAACATATCACCCTCATTATTGCTGTCACCTGATTCTGTGGGCGGCAGGTGGAGCACTCTGAACATCTATCCAAAGAAATGAGTGAAAACATGACAAATGCAGACAAAACCACCACTGAACTGATGAACCTACATGTCATAACATAGACCAAGCCAGTGCCACCTTCTTCAGGTTGGCCTCACATGTCATAACAAAGACCAAGCCAATGCCACCTTCTTCAGGTTGGCCTCACGTGTCATAACATAGACCATGCCAATGCCACCTTCTTCAGGTTGGCCTCACGTGTCATAACAAAGACCAAGCCAATGCCACCTTCTTCAGGTTGGCCTCACGTGTCATAACATAGACCATGCCAATGCCACCTTCTTCAGGTTGGCCTCACGTGTCATAACAAAGACCAAGCCAATGCCACCTTCTTCAGGTTGGCCTCACGTGTCATAACATAGACCATGCCAATGCCACCTTCTTCAGGTTGGCCTCACGTGTCATAACAAAGACCAAGCCAATGCCACCTTCTTCAGGTTGGCCTCACGTGTCATAACAAAGACCAAGCCAATGCCACCTTCTTCAGGTTGGCCTCACGTGTCATAACATAGACCATGCCAATGCCACCTTCTTCAGGTTGGCCTCACGTGTCATAACAAAGACCAAGCCAATGCCACCTTCTTCAGGTTGGCCTCACGTGTCATAACATAGACCATGCCAATGCCACCTTCTTCAGGTTTGCCTCACGTGTCATAACATAGATCAAGCCAATGCCACCTTCTTCCGGTTGGCCTCACGTGTCATAACATAGACCAAGCCAATGCCACCTTCTTCCGGTTGGCCTCACGTGTCATAACATAGACCAAGCCAATGCCATCTTTTTCAGGTTTGCCTCACATGTCATAACATAGATCAAGCCAATGCCACCTTCTTTAGGTTAGCCCTCAGCATAAGCAGGCCTTCTCCGAAGGGGTCTTTCTGAGGTCCTCTCCATGTGGTGGTGCTGTTGGCGGGTGACTGTCCTATTGACCTTTTTTTTGGTGGCACCCCTCTGCCCTTTTTATGGTGAGGCACTGATCACAGGCACTTGTGCATGTGTCTAACACTGAGTTGGTCTCCTGGCACACATGCAAATCAGTGTACCACAGGCAGGTTGCATACCAGAGGAGAAAGGGGCAGTGCCCAGCTTCACAAGTCCTTGAATGTGCCCACTGAGTGCCCCCATCGGCAGATGTCCAACAGCATAAGAGCCACGGATGCCATGCTCCTGCCATACCACTGATACTGGCACATGGGCATGCCCGCTAGTCCACTAAACTAGTTAGCTGCCCCTGGATCTGCAGGCTGCTGCACGCACACATGCCCGAGTCAACCATCCTGCTGTGGCCCTGATGGTGGTTGATTACAGTAGTGGAGTGGCAACAGTGCTATGCAGTGTGCGGGCATGTCCTGAAGGAGTGCCTAGCATGTTCACCTTTCGGCTCACTCTTATTGATGAACATGGGTGACTGGCACAGCAGCGCCACGTCCATCAGGCTGATCCCAGGCTGCACACTGAGGCTGCGTGACTGATTGACTGACAGTTCAAATAATAAGGTTGCCAAAACACCACACCATAATCGAATTGAGTCTGAGACAATAAGTGCCAGGGCTGAGAAGTAAGGCCCAGGGCTCAGCCCTGACAAACACCCCCACAAGTTAAGCACTGTCTGGGTCCTTGCCCAAGTGCCAGCGAATGGTAAAAGGCCCTTTGACAGTCAGGACCATGAGTGTCCGCTTTCCCCTTGACAACCAGCCTTTTGCTTCCTACCAGTTCCCCACCAGCTACCCTCAGGGTAGGTACGGAGGATTATTGACGCACTCTAAGGGAACCTGTTTTACAAATGCTCGTGCTCTTCTCTGGGTAATGCGGTCATGACCTATGTGCTTAAATCAATCCAAGAAACCACAAAAACCTTGAAGACTCAACATGGTGATGATCCACAACTCCTCTGGAGTGGATCCAAAAACAGAATGTGTGTTTTATATTAGTCAAGCGGCTCTTCAGCTGGAAGGTGGTTTCACTAAACAGGATCCTAGCACCTTCCAACAGCTCTGAAGTCACAAAATGGATACAGTCTTTTATCCAGCACAACATGGATGGCTGTCATTGGCCAAGGGAGCCAAAAGCCGGGTAAAGATATCCTGCAAATGTGAGCACCTGGCAAGAGCTGGAGAGTCCTGGGGTTAATACTTGGATGGTAGTGAGGCTGTGAGGAGGATTCATTGCCAAGAAGATATAAACCAAGAGTTAATCCAACCGAAGGGTAGTCCAAGGGCTACTTAAGTCCATTACTTCCAAGCTCGCCAAACCTCTATACCCATTGCCCAAAAATTGAAAAGTCTAACTCAGTGTCAGGCCGAACAGTTAGAACTTAGCGCGGCTCGTGGTGAATTCTGATAGGTGGAAGGCAAATCTGCGGTCAGGGTATCTTCCAGGCGTAAGGTTATTGGGCAATAACCCTTAACAATAGAGCGATTGGATTGGGGAGTGTGACAAAACATACGCGTCTCGGAGTAGCTGCAACATTGATCGTGTCCTCCTCAGGGCCCTGTTCCAGTCAATGTTAGGGAATATTAAGCCACGCTATGTATGGGGTTTACAGTCAATCATAGTGCAGCTGGTCTATTGACCAATAATCAGCGGTTGAGTGGTATTTGATTGGCAAATGTATTTAATCCTCTTCCCGCACGAGCACCTCTGATCTTTTCCAAGGCACAGTGCTGCTAACAACAATTTACGAAGAGGCAAGGTGGTTGCGGCCCGTCTGCACTCAACTATGGTCCACTGCAGGCTATTTGCTAGACTCAACCCGTGTAATTTGCACCACTCGTAGCCCAAGCTCATCATGCCTGCGATTGCTAAATCTGCTGCTCGGTTCTTTTGCTGACCCATCATGGCCACCCAAGGGGCCAGGCCCTGGTACTTCACGTATAAGTGAGCCCCCAAGTCGACAGCAGTTCACGCACCTCGAAAGAAAGTAAAACAATGATACTTCAGAAAGATTGAGGCCACAGCATTGAGCGGGTGGAAGGGTTCGACTATTTAGGTTCACGAGCGACGGTAGTTGCTTCGGTCAAATGGAAGAGTCGTTGTTAATATTGGAAATATCAAGCAACACTATGATGAAATGTGCCCAAAAACACGGGATGACGACTATACCAAGAGACTAGAAGTAATAGAGAACCGATTCCTCCTCAAAAAGGCCTTGTGTCTACCCCAAAGCACAGCAAAGACAATGTTAAGCTTATAGCTCAACCAGAAATCTCTGATGTAATTGCATTTAGTCCTGTCCAATACCGGCTTCGTTTGCGGCTTCTCCATACTTGAGCAAATACAGAGATGCACAATTAGACCTCTTCACTCACATTTAAGCTGGTGTAAGCACACTAGGACTATGCTGAACTCGCTGCGTCTTGCGGATCTGCGGTGTAAGCCACACTAAGGCCGCCTTACAACAAGCACGCAGCACATTTGAGATACTGCTCGGGGGATCAAACTTCATATCAGCATATAGGAAGGCTATGTGGGAAGAGTGTGCAGTCACCTACCGGTTCTCTACATCCTTCCATCCACGAACCAGCAGCTCGTTAAATCTCGCCTTCCTTGGCATAAATCGAACCAAGTTGCCGCTTGCTGGAGCTCCAAGTTGACTTATGGGTACGACGGTTACTTGGATACGTTCTCTCCTTCCTGGGCACGGTCACTTTACTTTTGACACTTTACCTTTGCCAACACTCCAAATTGCCTGGCACATGAGCACTTCAGACTTATGCCCATTTTCCTTAGCGGGCATTGAAGATATGTGGCACTTTCTTCCCCTCTGTCCACCGTATAGAGGCTTAAAGCAGGTCGAGAATACACGTTCAATCCACTTTGATCTATGCTGTCTCTAATTACATATTCAGAGCCTGGCTATGAAGGGAAAAGTGTGTCTCCATCCACTCTCCCTGAACACACAATACCACGAGCCTAAGCCGGGCAGCCTAGGGCGTGTCCTACCACATCACAATACCACGAGCCTAAACCGGGTAGTTTAGGGCATGTCCTAGCACACACAATACCACAAGCCTAAGGCGGGTAGTCTAGAGCGTGTCCTACCACACACAATACCACACACAATGCCACAAGCCTAAGCCGGGCAGTCTACCACGAGCCTGGCATGTCCTACCACACACAATACCACATGCATAAGCTGGGCAGTCTAGGGCATGTCCTACCACACACAATACCACGAGCCTAAGACGGGCAGTCTAGGGAGTGTCCTACCACACACAATACCACAAGCCTCAGCCAGGCAGTCTAGGGCGTGTCCTACCTCACACAATACCATGAGCCTAAGCCGGGTAGTCTAGGGCGTGTGCTACCACACACAATACCACAAGCCTAAGGCGCGTAGTCTAGGGCATGTCCTACCACATACAATACCACGAGCCAAAGGTGGGTAGTCTAGGGAATGTCCTCCCACACACAATACCACAAGCCTAAGGCGGGTAGTCTAGGGTGTGTCCTACCACACACAATACCATGAGCCTAAGCTGGGCAGCCTAGGGCGTGTCCTACCTCACACAATACCACAAGCCTAAGCCGGGCAGACTAGGGTGTGTCCTACTTCTCACTGCCTAAACCAGGCAGTCTAGGGGGTGTCCTACCACACACCGTACCACAAGCCTAAGCCTGGCAGCCTAGGGCGTGTCCTACCTCACACAATACCACATGCCTAAGCCAAGCAGTCTAGGGCGTGTCCTACCACACACAATACCACAAGCCTAAGCCAGGCCGTCTAGGGCATGTCCTACCACACACAATACCACAAGTCTAAACCGGGTAGTCTAGGGCATGTCCTACCACACACAATACCACAAGCCTAAGCCGGGCAGTCTACCACGAGCCTGGCATGTCCTACAACACACAATACCACATGCCTAAGCCGGGCAGTCTAGGGCATGTCTTACCACACACAATACCACGAGCCTAAGACGGGCAGTCTAGGGAGTGTCCTACCACACACAATACCACAAGCGTAAGCCAGGCAGTCTAGCGCATGTGCTACCACACACAATACCACGAGCCTGAGCCGGGCAGTCTAGGGCGTGTTCTACCACACACAATATCACGAGCCTGAGCCGGACAGTCTAGGGCGTGTCCTACCACACACAATACCAAAGCCTGAGCCGGGCAGTCTAGCGCGTGTCCTACCACACACAATACCACGAGCCTGAGCCGGGCAGTCTAGGGCGTGTTCTACCACACACAATACCACAAGCCTGAGCCTGGCAGTCTAGGGTGTATCCTACCACACACAATACCACAAGCCTAAGCCAGGCAGTCCAGGGCGTGTCCTACCACACACAATACTATGAGCCTAAGCCGGGCAGTCTAAGGCGTGTCCTACCACACACAATACCACGAGCCTAAGGCAGGTAGTCTAGGGCATGTCCTACCACACACAATACCACAAGCCTAAGGCGGGTAGTCTAGTGCATGTCCTACCACACACAATACCACACACAATACCACAAGCCTAAGCCGGGCAGCCTAGGGCGTGTCCTACCACACACAATACCACGAGCCTAAGGCAGGTAGTCTAGGGCATGTCCTACCACACACAATACCACAAGCCTAAGGCGGGTAGTCTAGTGCGTGTCCTACCACACACAATACCACACACAATACCACAAGCCTAAGTCGGGCAGTCTACCACTCTCCCTGAACACACAATACCATGAGCCTAAGCCGGGCAGCCTAGGGCGTGTCCTACCACACACAATACCACGAGCCTAAGGCGGGTAGTCTAGTGCGTGTCCTACCACACACAATACCACACACAATACCACAAGCCTAAGCCGGGCAGTCTACCACGAGCCTGGCATGTCCTACCACACACAATACCACATGCCTAAGCCGGGCAGTCTAGGGCATGTCCTACCACACACAATACCACAAGCCTAAGCCGGGCAGCCTAGGGCGTGTCCTACCACACCACAATACCACGAGCCTAAGCCGGGTAGTTTAGGGCATGTCCTACCACACACAATATCACAAGCCTAAGGCGGGTAGTCTAGGGCGTGTCCTACCACACACAATACCACACACAATACCACAAGCCTAAGCCGGGCAGTCTACCACGAGTCTGGCATGTCCTACCACACACAATACCACATGCCTAAGCCGGGCAGTCTAGGGCATGTCCTACCACACACAATACCACGAGCCTAAGCCGGGCAGCCTAGGGCGTGTCCTACCACACCACAATACCACGAGCCTAAGCCGGGTAGTTTAGGGCATGTCCTACCACACAAAATATCACAAGCCTAAGGCGGGTAGTCTAGGGCGTGTCCTACCACACACAATACCACACACAATACCACAAGCCTAAGCCGGGCAGTCTACCACGAGTCTGGCATGTCCTACCACACACAATACCACATGCCTAAGCCGGGCAGTCTAGGGCATGTCCTACCACACACAATACCATGAGCCTAAGCCGGGCAGCCTAGGGCGTGTCCTACCACACCACAATACCACGAGCCTAAACCGGGTAGTTTAGGGCATGTCCTACCACACACAATACCACAAGCCTAAGGCGGGTAGTCTAGGGCGTGTCCTACCACACACATTACCACACACAATGCCAAAAGCCTAAGCCGGGCAGTCTACCACGAGCCTGGCATGTCCTACCACACACAATACCACATGCCTAAGCTGGGCAGTCTAGGGCATGTCCTACCACACACAATACCACGAGCCTAAGACGGGCAGTCTAGGGAGTGTCCTACCACACACAATACCACAAGCCTAAGCCAGGCAGTCTAGGGCGTGTCCTACCTCACACAATACCATGAGCCTAAGCCGGGTAGTCTAGGGCGTGTGCTACCACACACAATACCACAAGCCTAAGGCGCGTAGTCTAGGGCATGTCTTACCACATACAATACCACGAGCCAAAGGTGGGTAGTCTAGGGAATGTCCTCCCACACACAATACCACAAGCCTAAGGCGGGTAGTCTAGGGTGTGTCCTACCACACACAATACCATGAGCTTAAGCTGGGCAGCCTAGGGCGTGTCCTACCTCACACAATACCACAAGCTTAAGC
This sequence comes from Ambystoma mexicanum, assembly GCF_040938575.1. Lineage (NCBI taxonomy): Eukaryota > Metazoa > Chordata > Amphibia > Caudata > Ambystomatidae > Ambystoma > Ambystoma mexicanum. The sequence continues at coordinate 1,674,431,862 of NC_090932.1, forward strand.
CGGGCAGACTAGGGTGTGTCCTACCTCTCACTGCCTAAACCAGGCAGTCTAGGGGGTGTCCTACCACACACCGTACCACAAGCCTAAGCCGGGCAGCCTAGGGCGTGTCCTACCTCACACAATACCACATGCCTAAGCCAAGCAGTCTAGGGCGTGTCCTACCACACACAATACCACCAGCCTAAGCCAGGTGGTCTAGGGCATGTCCTACCACACACAATACCACAAGTCTAAACCGGGTAGTCTAGGGCATGTCCTACCACACACAATACCACAAGCCTAAGCCGGGCAGTCTACCACGAGCCTGGCATGTCCTACAACACACAATACCACATGCCTAAGCCGGGCAGTCTAGGGCATGTCTTACCACACACAATACCACGAGCCTAAGACGGGCAGTCTAGGGAGTGTCCTACCACACACAATACCACAAGCCTAAGCCAGGCAGTCTAGCACATGTGCTACCACACACAATACCACGAGCCTGAGCCGGGCAGTCTAGGGCGTGTTCTACCACACACAATATCACGAGCCTGAGCCGGACAGTCTAGGGCGTGTCCTACCACACACAATACCAAAGCCTGAGCCGGGCAGTCTAGCGCGTGTCCTACCACACACAATACCACGAGCCTGAGCCGGGCAGTCTAGGGCGTGTTCTACCACACACAATACCACAAGCCTGAGCCTGGCAGTCTAGGGTGTATCCTACCACACACAATACCACAAGCCTAAGCCAGGCAGTCCAGGGCGTGTCCTACCACACACAATACTATGAGCCTAAGCCGGGCAGTCTAAGGCCTGTCCTACCACACACAATACCACGAGCCTAAGCCGGGCAGTCTAAGGTGTGTCCTACCACACAAAATACCACGAGCCTAAGCCGGGCAGTCTAAGGCGTGTCCTACCACACACAATACCATGAGCCTAAGCCGGGTAGTCTAGGGCATGTCCTACCACGAGCCTAAGCCAGGTAGTCTAGGGTGTGTCCTACCACGAGCCTAAGCCAGGCAGTCTAGGGCGTGTCCTACCACGAGCCTAAGCCAGGTAGTCTAGGGTGTGTCCTACCACGAGCCTAAGCCAGGCAGTCTAGGGCGTGTCCTACCACGAGCCTAAGCCGGGTAGTCTAGGGCGTGTCCTACCACGAGCCTAAGCCAGGCAGTCTAGGGCGTGTCCTACCACGAGCCTAAGCCAGGTAGTCTAGGGCGTGTCCTACCACGAGCCTAAGCCAGGCAGTCTAGGGCGTGTCCTACCACGAGCCTAAGCCGGGTAGTCTAGGGCGTGTCCTACCACGAGCCTAAGCCAGGCAGTCCAGGGCGTGGCCTACCCAGAAGAGACATGAGACATCAGTGTGTACAGCATATGTGGACCTTATTACCTGAGACTTTGTAATGTGGTGCGAGAGGCACTTGAGTTAACAGGTCCAGGAACGCCACGCGACGATGAAGTACACCTCGGATGCATTAACTACTATTAATTGACTGGGCACCTGCAAAGCATCCATTTGTAAAGGGGAAAATTCCTTGTGAATATGTACAGTGGGAACATCGGCCCGCCCAGTGGGGGCAGGAAAACACAGCTTGGTATTGAGAATGTTTGAGAACTTTAAGTGCTGGTGCGTGAACGTTAAATGTATAATTTCACTTGAGCTAATAGGACCGCGAACATAAGACCTCGCGGGGATGTATACACATTACTCGAGTGGCCCCATTTTGAGTTGTAAAATTAGGTGGAATTTTATTTTTTTAGCATGGAGTTTTACACTTCTTGTTTGTATGTCATGTGCATCTAATAACGCTTTTATGGCGTGCATCCGAAATAAAGCATGATGGATTGTTTGACAAGGGAGCCTGTTGTAGCTTTTGGTGATCCTAGGTCACGAGGTTTAGGAGAAGGGGTCCAGCTGGAGGAGTTGTTTTTTTCTAGCAATTACAGTGTTTTTATAAAAACAAGATTTACAAAGGTTTTTTACTCCTGATGACAGACTGTCTCAAAGGCGAAAACTTAAGTGCCCATTTACTCTGCATGTCCCAGTGTGTCTCAAAGGCGAGAACTAGGGTGGTTGTTTACTCTTCATGAAGCAGTGCTTCTAAAAGGCGATAGCTGGAGTGGTCAAGGCTGCAGTGGTGAGCGGTGCCGGTGCGCAAGAGATGCTGCCCGACGATACGTAGCACGCAACCCTACTTCCACGCTTCCGAGCCTTTAAGAACCGAGGATCGGACCCTCTGTGGCAGAGCCCTCACAGGACAAGGCCGTAGTGTTCAGTGACGCAGGTGCGCAGAAGACGCTGGTTGATGATACGTAGCAGGCAACGCTATGTCCACGCTTCCAAGTGTTTAAGAACCGAGGATCGGACCCTCTGCGCCAAAGCCCTCGTAGGACAAGGCCGCAGTGTTGAGCGATGCAGGTGCGCAGGAGATGCCGCCCGATGATACGTAGCACACAACGCTACGTCCATGCTTCTGAGCCTTTAAGAACCGAGGATTGGACCCTCTGTGGCAGAACCCTCACAGGACAAGGCCGCAGTGTTCAGTGACGCAGGTGCGCAGAAGACGCTGGTTGATGATACGTAGCAGGCAACGCTATGTCCACGCTTCCAAGTGTTTAAGAACCGAGGATCGGACAAGGCCACGGTGTTGAGCGACGCAGGTGTTTGGCATGAAGGGGTCAGAACGGGACGCAGAATCGAAGAGTGGGAGCATGCAGCGCAGCCGTTGACCAGCAGCAACCGCAAGGATGGAAAGGGGCTGGCGGGGGGAGCAGCCATCACTGCGCCCTACTAAACTGCCCTACCTCGTGCAGACTTTCCTTTACAATGCGTTTTCTTACCTTGCACTGTGTCCCATGCATCCACTAGGCTGCCCTTTCTCCAGGGTGCCGTGCTCTGTTTCTTCATTACTACTACTGTTTTTCTTGCACTTCTCTTGCATCTCCTGCTTTTTCCCTCTAGGTGAACAATTGTGGACCGCAGCAACTACTTTACCCTACAAATTGTATTGGGCTACGGCTCTGTTCTTTCTCCTCTTCTCTAGGTTCCCCCACTCCGGCTTCCAGATCTCCCCCTAGGGTGCTCTGAGTTGGCTCCCACTGTTGGTACTCATTGCCTGTGGCTGTTCTGTTGTTCTTTGTAATCTGTCGTAGGCATTGTAACCCTACTGTAACCTACTGTTGTTAGCCTGTTCCCTGCACTTGTGTATCCCTGTGTTCCCTGCACTTGTGTATCCCTGTGTTCTCTCTATCTCCCTCCCCCTCAGCCTTGTGAAGTGCCTCCCCATCTCCCATCCACACCCACTATGGTGCCCTCTATTTCCCCGTCTTCTCTCATTGTTTCTCTATCTTCTATCCTTCTCCTCTCACTAGGTCTGGTAGGAAGTAGCTTAAGAAGTACACACTGGTCTCCAACGCAAGCCTTCCCATCGCTGACACCTATGTCAGTGCTTCCGCCAGAGAGACTCTCACCGCCATCCTCTTTCTCGTTCCTTCTCCCGACCTATGGGCCCTTCATATGGTCGCTCTGCTGTCTCCTTACTCCTCCTCACCCATTAATGGTGGCACACATTGGGAGGTCCTCTTAGCCTCCTTCCATGCCTCCAGAGTCATCATTAATGTCTATCTCAATGGTACCATCCTGGTAAAAGGGCCTCAGCCCAACCTTCTATTTTTGATAGGTGCCTCCCTCACATCATCAACTTTCTTCCTTCCGCCACCCGGCTACCTCTGCGCCGGCCCCCCAGCCACCTTCGTCCACCGCCCTGGCTCCCTTGCCACCTACCTCCATGGCTCCATTGCCACCCCCTCCCTCCGCTACTCTGGCCCCCTTGCCACCTACTGCCATGGCTCCCTTGCCACCCCTTCCCTCTGCTACTCTGGCTCCCTTGCCAGCTTTGCCTCTCCTGTCTCCCTGGCCTCCCTCATCCTCTGCCCCTCTGGCTCCCTTTCCAGATGCCTCTCCCCTGGCTGCCTCGCCTCCCTTGGCCGCCACCTCTGCCATACACGTCTTCTTTGGCTCCTCTGCCTTCTCCTCTCTCTACTTCACAGGCTCCTTTGCCACTTCCGGTGGGGACCCCTGTCTGCTGTACCCCTCCCGGGAAGTCTTTCAACGTGGCAACCTGCTCCACACTGCTGCTCTAGACTGTCACTCTGCTGTCAAACGCTCCTCTGACGTCCACCTCATTGAACTGCTGGATCTAGATGTTCTCGCTCTTACCCACACATGGTTTAAGGCCAGCTCGGTCCCTAGTTTTGACACACTTCTCCCTGTGGGCTACAAGATCCTCTCCAAGCCCAGGCCCAACAGGCTTGGAGGCGGAGTGTCCCTGATCTTTCCTAGTGGATTCCTGTCTCCATCATTCCCCCTCAAGCCTACTCCCCCTTTGAATGCCTGGTCTTCAGGCTCTCTGTTTTACCTGCCTCCTCTCTGGCCCTGGTCACCTTATGCAGGCTACCTGGCCAGGCCACCCTCATCCTCTCTCAATGGGTTGACCTCACTTCTTCTCTCCTCTCCTCTACCTCCCAGCTTCTCCTCCTTGGGGATCTCAACATCCACCTGGACTCTCCTGACTCCTCAGAACTTTTCTGCGACTCTCTTTCCCTTTCCATTCTACCGTCTAATCTGACCCACTCTGCTGGACACACCTTGGATGCTCTCATCACCTCTGACATCCCTCTCTCTAACCCTCTCATTACTCCTCTCTCCTGGCCTGATCACTTTCTTCTCTCTTCACACTTGAAGCTTCCTGTTCCCCTGGCAATGGCGCACCCAGCACTGCCACGATCCGTCACGGTCATCCGGCCCATGAAGAGAGTGTCAGTGGCAGCCTTTGCCTCCACCTACTCCTGCGGCTGACTCCCATCCTGACACAGCCTTTTCTAACTTTCCCCCGTCCATCCATAACACTCTTGACATCCGCACCCCTGTCATGAGGATCTGCCTGAAGCCTGCCAGAAAGTGCAATTCTTGGTATGACGTTGACCTGGCTGCCCTAAAACGCAAGTGCAGAGCAGCTAAACGGAAATGGGGAGCTTCAGGTTCACCCTCTCACAAACTGGCCTGCCACCAACTCCGAAGGAAATATAGACGCTCCATACTCTCTAAAAGAGTCTACATTCAAGTCTGCATCTCTGCAGCACCTAATATCACAGACAAACTTTTTAAAATCGGCAAGGAGCTGGCCAATCCTACTGCAGTATCTTCCTCTACTACACCCACCCAGGCCCTCTGCTCGGCCCTGGCCTCTCATTTCACCACAAAAACCCAGGACATCCTGTTCTCACTCTCATCTGCTCCCCTCCTTCCCTTTATATCTCTCAGGCCCTCCTTGGCCACCCCTTCTCCCCACTTCCTCTTCTCCCTCTCTCCTGTCACACCTGATGAGGTTTCCAGACAAGTCCGGTCTGTGAAAGTCTCATCCAAAGAGGTGTAACAGGTGTCTACCTGCCCCTTCGGAACCATTAAGGACAACATTGACTCTCTTGCTCCTGCCTTGGCCTATCTCTGCAACCACTCCTTTGCCACTGGAGTTTTGCCCTCTCGTCTCAAGCACTCCCTTGTGCACCCCTGCTCAAAAAGCCTTCTGCCGACTCCTCCATCCTGGCAAACTATTGCACGATTTCTATCACTCCTTTCCTGCCAAACTCCTGGAGAAATTGGATATCTCCCAGCTAACCCTCCACACTGAATCTGTTGGTTCTCTCTATGACCATCAGCCTGACTTCTGAGCAGCCAGAGGCACGATAACTACTCTCCTGAACACCCGTGAAGAATTGCTCTCTAACCTTGACTCTAACTCTCCCTCTGTTCCCATCCTCCTAGACCTTTCTTCTGCTTTTGACACAGTGAACCACAACATCCTGATCACCCGTCTCCGAGATACCCTAGGCATCACGGATCAAGCTCTGGCGTGGCTATCCTCTTTCCTCTTGGACCAACCTTCACAGGTTGAACTTGGGTCCTTCATCTCCTCCATCACACTCCCAAAATGTGGTGTTCCCCAGGGATCTATCCTCTCGCCCTGGTTTTTCAATGTCTATCTGACCCCCTTGGCCTGTCTAAAGTCTACCTTTTCCTCTATCAGTGTTATGCAGATGACACGCAGCTCTCTTTCAGGCTACCCTCGGCCTCCTCCTGGCTCATCACTGTTTTTCCACTATTCAGGCATAATGCGCCTCTAATGATCTGTGCCTTAATTCCAGTAAGATGGAGATCCTTCTCATTGGACGTCCTGGGTGTACAGTATACAAATTATGCTGACGACACCCAGGTCTTCCTTGAGCTAAGCGAGAAATATGAACAGGATTTGGCCGCCATAAATAAAATCTATAAGGCAGTCCAGGCATGGATTGCAAACAATTCCCTTGCCTTGAACTGTGACAAGACCGACCTCTTGATTGTGGCCTCCTGAATCCATCTAAACAGACTGGCCCCAGCCTATGCCAATTTTTGCATTGCGGGTAACATCAATGTGTCTAAGAAAGTTAAAACATTAGGGGTTTTTCTTGACGATGAGTTGACTATGAGACCGCACGTCTCCTATATTCGATCTTCCTGTGGTCTCATCTCCAAGTTACTTAACTACACCCGCCCATTTCTCACTGTCAAGAACTGCGCACTGCTTGCCTCTGCGCTAATAAACTCCAGACTGGACTATTGCGACAGTCTCCTAGCTGGAACTACACGCTCAAACATTCAAGCACTACAGGTTGCACAGAATAGCGCAGTCGGGCCCATTCATGGCAGGTCTAAATACGCCCCTGTGTCTGATGCGCGGAGGACGTAACACTGGCTGCCTGTACAACACAGGATTACGCACAAGATCCTGACGTTGTCGTTCAAATGCCGTACCAATGCCTGTCCCACATACCTAAAGGATCGAGTGAAGACACACGCACCAGGTAGACAGCTCCGCTCCTCTGCCTTCCCCACCTTTGCCCACCCTGGATACAAGCTGGTGCGCTTTGGGGGGACGTCATTCGACATCCAGGCTCCTCTTCATTGGAACTCACTCCCGGGTTTATACGCCTGACTGGTAATCAGGTTAAATCCCGTACTGCCCTGTTTTTCCCGCTTGATTCCCCTGCCTGACCAATGACCTTCTGTTGCCCCGTTCCTGTCTGGCCTTCATGTGCGCGCTGAGGCCTGTGAGCATGTGGTGCGTAATAAATAATACAATAAATAAAATACAAATTGGGACCCCTGCTCCCGCTTTTCTCCTTTCAATCAGGCCGGCCTTCCTTGGCCCTGTGCCCTCATCCTCTCGTGAGGTAAAAAACCTCGGGGTCATCTTCGACTCCAATCTCTTCTTCTCTCCACACATCACGGACATCTCGGAAAAGTCCCATTTCCAATGACACCTCCTCAGAGGTATTCTACCTTTTCTCACTTTCCCCCCCGAGGTTCACTGTCTCCAGAGCCCTGGCTCTCTCTAGGCTGGACTACTGCAACCGCCTCTTTCTCAATCTACCTAACGCTACCCTCCATCCTCTGCAACTCATCCAAAAAAGGACTGTGAGACTTATCCTTGGCCTCAAGCCCAGGGACCACATCTCTCTGGCTCTGAAATCCCTCCACTGCCTCCTGGTGCCTGCAAGGATTTAGTTCAAGACCCTCTGCATCGTCCACAAGGCTTTCTCCAATGCTCTAGTTCTAAGTACCTTCCTTCCAGAGACCTCCGCTCGTCTACTTCCAATTTTCTGCGGGTGAGTCACTTCTCCAAGCAGAGACTGGGTGGTAGATCTATTTCCTCAGCAGATGCCTCCCTCTGGATTGGCCTCCCTGCCTCTTTCCACCTTGAGCCGGACCTCCTTAAGTTCTGGGAGCACCTCAAGACCTTCATTTTCTCCTCTTCCTTCTCTTTTCCTCTCCCCTGCTAACCTTTCCCCTCCTCCTTTTCTCTCTGCCTTCCCTCTGCTATCCTTCCCTTCCTCCTGCTCAGTTGCGTTGACTGGCTGCCTGGTGTGCCTCTGCGTCATATAGGACACCTGCCCGCCACCGCCCTGTCCAGTCCCTAGCACTTGACTTCATTGGTCATTCTCTCCCGATGAAGCCAATGAAGCAGTGCTTCTCAAAGGCGAGGGCTGATGTGGTCATTCACCCCCGATGAAGCAGTGCTTCTCAAAGGCGAGAGCTGGAGTGATCGTTGGCCCCCGATGAAGCAGTGCTTCTCAAAGGCGAGAGCTGGAGTGGATATTCACCCCAGATGAAGCAGTGCTTCTCAAAGGCAAGAGTTGGAGTGGTCATTCGCCCCTGATGAAGCAGTGCTTCTCAAAGGCGAGAGCTGGAGTGGTCATTCACCCCTGATGAGGCAGTGCTTCTCAAAGGCGAGAGCTGGAGTGGTCATTCTCCCCTGGTGAAGCAGTGCTTCTCAAAGGCGAGAGCTGGAGTGGTCATTCTCCCCTGATGAAGCAGTGCTTCTCAAAGGCGAGAGCTGGAGTGGTCATAAACCCCTGATGAGGCAGTGCTTCTCAAAGGCGAGAGCTGGAGTGGTCATTCTCCCCTGATGAAGCAGTGCTTCTCAAAGGCGAGGGCTGGAGTGGTCTTCGCTCCTGATGAAGCAGTGCTTCTCAAAGGTGAGAGCTGGAGTGGTCATTCACTCCTTATGAAGCAGTGCTTCTCAAAGGTGAGAGCTGGAATGGTCATTCGTTCCTGGTGAAGCAGTGCTTCTCAACGGCGAGAGCTGGAGTGGTCATTCTCTCCTGGTGAAGCAGTGCTTCTCAAAGGCGAGGGCTGGAGTGGTCATTCACTCCTGATGAAGCAGTGCTTCTCAAAGCCAAGGGCTGGAGTTTTCATTCGCTACTGTTCCTGGTGAAGCATTGCTTCCCAAAGGCGAGAGCTGGAGTGGTCATTAACCCCTTATGAAGCAGTGCTTCTCAAAGGCAAGGGCTGGAGTGGTCATTCACTCCTTATGAAGCAGTGCTTCTCAAAGACGAGGGCTGGAGTGGTCATTCACTCCTGATGAAGCAGTGCTTCTCAAAGGTGAGGGCTGGAGTGGTCATTCACTCCTTATGAAGCTGTGCTTCTGAAAGGCGAGGGCTGGAGTGGTCATTCACTCCTGATGAAGCAGTGCTTCTCAAAGGCGAGAGCTGGAGTGGTCATTAACCCCTTATGAAGCAGTGCTTCTCAAAGGCAAGCGCTGGAGTGGTCATTCACTCCTGATGAAGCAGTGCTTCTCAAAGGCGAGGGCTGGAGTGGTCATTCACTCCTTATGAAGCAGTGCTTATCAAAGGCGAGGGCTGGAGTGGTCATTCACTCCTGATGAAGCAGTGCTTCTCAAAGGCGAGAGCTGGAGTGGTCATTCTCTCCTGGTGAAGCAGTGCTTCTCAAAGGCGAGGGGATGGAGTGGTCATTCGCTCCCGATGAAGCAGTGCTTCTCAAAGGCGAGGGCTGGAGTGGTCATTAACCCCTTATGAAGCGGTGCTTCTCAAAGGCGAAGGCTGGAGTGGTCATTCGCTCCTGATGAAGCAGTGCTTCTCAAAGGCGAGAGCTGGAGTGGTCATTCGCCCCTGATGAAGCAGTGCTTCTCAAAGGCGAGGGCTGGAGTGGTCATTCTCCCCCGATGAAGCAGTGCTTCTCAGAGGCGAGGGCTGGGGTGGTCATTAACCCCTTATGAAGCAGTGCTTCTCAAAGGCGAGAGCTGGAGTGGTCATTCGCTCCTGATGAAGCAGTGCTTCTCAAAGGCGAGGGCTGGAGTGGTCATTCGCTCCTGATGAAGCAGTGCTTCTCAAAGGCGAGAGCTGGAGTGGTCATACGCCCCTGATGAAGCAGTGCTTCTCAAAGGCGAGGGCTGGAGTGGTCACTAACCCCTTATGAAGCAGTGCTTCTCAAAGGCGAGAGCTGGAGTGGTCATTCACTCCTGATGAAGCAGTGCTTCTCAAAGGCGAGGGCTGGTGTGGTCATTCCCTCCTGGTGAAGCAGTGCTTCTCAAAGGCGAGGGCTGGAGTGGTCAGTCTCCCCTGGTGAAGCAGTGCTTCTCAAAGGCGAGGGCTGGAGTGGTCATTCGCCCCTGATGAAGCAGTGCTTCTCAAAGACGAGTGCTGGAGTGGTCATTCACCCCTTATGAAGCAGTGCTTCTCAAAGGCGAGGGCTGGAGTGGTCATTCTCTCCTGGTGAAGCAGTGCTTCTCAAAGGCGAGAGCTGGAGTGGTCATTCGCTCCTGATGAAGCAGTGCTTCTCAAAGGCGAGGGCTGGAGTGGTCATTCGCTCCTGATGAAGCAGTGCTTCTCAAAGGCGAGGGCTGGAGTGGTCATTAACCCCTTATGAAGCAGTGCTTCTCAAAGACGAGGGCTGGAGTGGTCATTCACTCCTTATAAAACAGTGCTTCTCAAAGGCGAGAGCTGGAGTGGTCATTCGCTCCTGATGAAGCAGTGCTTCTCAAAGGCGAGAGCTGGAGTGGTCCTTCGCTCCTGATGAAGCAGCGCTTATCAAAGGCGAGGGCTGGAATGGTCATTCACTCCTGATGAAGCAGTGCTTCTCAAAGGCGAGGGCTGGAGTGGTCATTGTCTCCTGGTGAAGCAGTGCTTCTCAAAGGCGAAGGCTGAAGTGGTCATAAACCTCTTATGTAGCAGTGCTTCTCAAAGGCGAGGGCTGGAGTGGTCATTCGCCCCTGATGAAGCAGTGCTTCTCAAAGGCAAGAGCTGGAGTGGTCATTCGCTCCTGATGAAGCAGTGCTTCTCAAAGGCAAGGGCTGGAGTGGTCATTCACTCCTGATGAAGCAGTGCTTCTCAAAGGCAAGGGCTGGAGTGGTCATTCACTCCTGGTGAAGCAGTGCTTCTCAAAGACGAGTGCTGGAGTGGTCATTCTCCCCTGGTGAAGCAGTGGTTCTCAAAGGCGAGGGCTGGAGTGGTCATTAACCCCTTATGAAGCAGTGCATCTCAAAGGCGAGGGCTGGAGTGGTCATTAACCCCTAATGAAGCAATGCTTCTCAAAGGCGAGGGCTGGAGTGGTCAGTAACCCGTTATGAAGCAGTGCTTCTCAAAGGCGAGGGCTGGAGTGGTCATTAACCCCTTATGAAGCAATGCTTCTCAAAGGTGAGGGTTGGAGTGGTCATTCGCTCCTGATGAAGCAGTGCTTCTCAAAGGCGAGGGCTGGAGTGGTCATTCTCCCCTGGTGAAGCAGTGCTTCTCAAAGGCGAGGGCTGGAGTGGTCATTCTCCCCTGGTGAAGCAGTGCTTCTCAAAGGTGAGAGCTGGAGTGGTCATTAACCCCTTATGAAGCAGTGCTTCTCAAAGGCGAGGGCTGGAGTGGTCATTCACCCCTTATGAAGCAGTGCTTCTGAAAGGCGAGGGCTTGAGTGGTCATTCTCTCCTGGTGAAGCAGTGCTTCTCAAAGGCGAGGGCTGGAGTGGTCATTCTCCCCTGGTGAAGCAGTGCTTCTCAAAGGCGAGGGCTGGAGTGGTCAATCTCCCCTGGTGAAGCAGTGCTTCTCAAAGGTGAGAGCTGGAGTGGTCATTAACCCCTTATGAAGCAGTGCTTCTCAAAGGCGAGGGCTGGAGTGGTCATTCACCCCGTATGAAGCAGTGCTTCTCAAAGGCGAGGGCTGGAGTGGTCATTAACCCCTTATGAAGCAGTGCTTCTCAAAGGCAAGGGCTGGAGTGGTCATTCACTGCTGATGAAGCAGAGCTTCTCAAAGGCGAGAGCTGGAGTGGTCATTCTCCCCTGGTGAAGCAGTGCTTGTCAAAGGCGAGGGCTGGAGTGGTAATTCAAACTTATGAATCAGTGCTTCTCAAAGGCGAGGCCTGGAGTGGTCATTCACCCCTTATGAAGCAGTGCTTCTCAAAGGCGAGAGCTGGAGTGCTCATTCAATCCTGATGAAGCAGTGCTTCTCAAAGGCGAGGGCTGGAGTGGTCATTAACCCCTTATGAAGCAGTGCTTCTCAAAAGCGTGGGCTGGAGTGGTCATTCACTCCTGATGAAGCAGTGCTTCTCAAAGGCGAGGGCTGGAGTGGTCATTAACCCCTTATGAAGCAGTGCTTCTCAAAGGTGAGGGTTTGAGTGGTGATTCACTACTGATGAAGCAGTGCTTCTCAAAGGCAAGAGCTGGAGTGGTCATTAACCACTTATGAAGCAGTGCTTCTCAAAGGCGAGAGCTGGAGTGGTCATTAACCCCTTATGAAGCAGTGCTTCTCAAAGGCGAGGGCTGGAGTGGTCATTCGCTCCTGGTGAAGCAGTGCTTCTCAAAGGCGAGAGCTGGAGTGGTCATTTGCTCCTGATGAAGCAGTGCTTCTCAAAGGCGAGGGCTGGAGTGGTCATTTGCTCCTGATGAAGCAGTGCTTCTCAAAGGCGAGGGCTGGAGTGGTCATTCACCCCTTATGAACCAGTGCTTCTCAAAGGCAAGAGCTGGAGTGGTCATTCACTCCTGATGAAGCAGTGCTTATCAAAGGCGAGAGCTGGAGTGGTCAAAGGTGAGAGCTGGAGTGGTCATTCACTCCTGATGAAGCAGTGCTTCTCAAAGGCAAGGGCTGGAGTGGTCATTCGCTCCTGATGAAGCAGTGCTTCTCAAAGGCGAGAGCTGGAGTGGTCATTCGCCCCTGATGAAGCAGTGCTTCTCAAAGGCGAGGGCTGGAGTGGTCATTCTCCCCCGGTGAAGCAGTGCTTCTCAAAGGTGAGGGCTGGAGTGGTCATTAACCCCTTATCAAGCAGTGCATCTCAAAGGCGAGGGCTGCAGAGGTCATTCGCTCCCTCATACGCCCCTGATGAAGCAGTGCTTCTCAAAGGTGAGGGCTGGAGTGGTCACTAACCCCTTATGAAGCAGTGCTTCTCAAAGGCGAGAGCTGGAGTGGTCATTCACTCCTGATGAAGCAGTGCTTCTCAAAGGCGCGGGCTGGAGTGGTCATTCTCTCCTGGTGAAACAGTGCTTCTCAAAGGCGAGGGCTGGAGTGGTCATTCTCCCCTGGTGAAGCAGTGCTTCTCAAAGGCGAGGGCTGGAGTGGTCATTCGCTCCTTATGAAGCAGTGCTTCTCAAAGGAGAGGGCTGGAGTGGTCATTCACTCCTTATAAAGCAGTGCTTCTCAAAGGCGAGAGCTGGAGTGGTCATTCGCTCCTGATGAAGCAGTGCTTCTCAAAGGCGAGAGCTGGAGTGGTCCTTCGCTCCTGATGAAGCAGTGCTTATCAAAGGCGAGGGCTGGAATGGTCATTCACTCCTGATGAAGCAGTGCTTCTCAAAGGCGACGGCTGAGTGGTCATTCTCTCCTGGTGAAGCAGTGCTTCTCAAAGGCGAGGGCTGAAGTGGTCATTAACCTCTTATGTAGCAGTTCTTCTCAAAGGCGAGGGCTGGAGTGGTCATTTGCCCCTGATGAAGCAGTGCTTATCAAAGGCGAGGGCTGGAGTGGTCATTCGCCCCTGATGAAGCAGTGCTTCTCAAAGGCGAGAGCTGGAGTGGTCATTCGCTCCTGATTAAGCAGTGCTTCTCAAAGGCGAGGGCTGGAGTGGTCATTCACTCCTGATGAAGCAGTGCTTCTCAAAGGCAAGGGCTGGAGTGGTCATTCACTCCTGGTGAAGCAGTGCTTCTCAAAGGCGAGAGCTGGAGTGGTCATTCTCCCCTGGTGAAGCAGTGGTTCTCAAAGGCGAGAGCTGGAGTGGTCATTAACCCCTTATGAAGCAGTGCTTCTCAAAGGCGAGGGCTGGAGTGGTCATTAACCCCTTATGAAGCAGTGCTTCTCAAAGGCGAGGGCTGGAGTGGCCATTAACCCCTTATGAAGCAATGCTTCTCAAAGGCGAGGGCTGGAGTGGTCATTCGCTCCTGATGAAGCAGTGCTTCTCAAAGGCGAGGGCTGGAGTGGTCATTCACTCCTGATGAAGCAGTGCTTCTCAAAGGCGAGGGCTGGAGTGGTCATTAACCTCTTATGTAGCAGTGCCCCTCAAAGGTGAGGGCTGGAGTGGTCATTCTCTCCTGGTGAAGCAGTGCTTCTCAAAGGCGAGGGCTGGAGTGGTCATTCTCCCCTGGTGAAGCAGTGCTTCTCAAAGGCGAGGGCTGGAGTGGTCATTCTCCCCTGGTGAAGCAGTGCTTCTCAAAGTTGAGAGCTGGAGTGGTCATTAACCCCTTATGACGCAGTGCTTCTCAAAGGCGAGGGCTGGAGTGGTCATTCACCCTTTATGAAGCAGTGCTTGTCAAAGGCGAGAGCTGGAGTGGTCATTAACCCCTTATGAAGCAGTGCTTCTCAAAGGCGAGGGCTGGAGTGGTCATTAACCCCTTATGAAGCAGTGCTTCTCAAAGGCGATGGCTGGAGTGGCCATTAACCCCTTATGAAGCAATGCTTCTCAAAGGCGAGGGCTGGAGTGGTAATTCGCTCCTGATGAAGCAGTGCTTCTCAAAGGCGAGGGCTGGAGTGGTCATTCACTCCTGATGAAGCAGTGCTTCTCAAAGGCGAGGGCTGGAGTGGTCATTAACCTCTTATGTAGCAGTGCCCCTCAAAGGTGAGGGCTGGAGTGGTCATTCTCTCCTGGTGAAGCAGTGCTTCTCAAAGGCGAGGGCTGGAGTGGTCATTCTCCCCTGGTGAAGCAGTGCTTCTCAAAGGCGAGGGCTGGAGTGGTCATTCTCCCCTAGTGAAGCAGTGCTTCTCAAAGTTGAGAGCTGGAGTGGTCATTAACCCCTTATGACGCAGTGCTTCTCAAAGGCGAGGGCTGGAGTGGTCATTCACCCTTTATGAAGCAGTGCTTGTCAAAGGCGAGGGCTGGAGTGGTCATTCAAACTTATGAAGCAGTGCTTCTCAAAGGCGAGGGCTGGAGTGGTCATTCACCCCTTATGAAGCAGTGCTTCTCAAAGGCGAGAGCTGGAGTGGTCATTCACTCCTGATGAAGCAGTGCTTCTCAAAGGCGAGGGCTGGAGTGGTCATTCACCCCTTATGAAGCAGTGCTTCTCAAAGGCGAGAGCTGGAGTGGTCATTCACTCCTGATGAAGCAGTGCTTCTCAAAGGCGAGGGCTGGAGTGGTCATTAACCCCTTATGAAGCAGTGCTTCTCAAAGGTGAGGGCTGGAGTGGTCATTCTCCTCTGGTGAAGCAGTGCTTCTCAAAGGCGAGGGCTGGAGTGGTCATTAACCACTTATGAAGCAGTGCTTCTCAAAGGCGAGAGCTGGAGTGGTCATTAACCCCTTATGAAGCAGTGCTTCTCAAAGGTGAGGGCTTGAGTGGTCATTCACTCGTGATGAAGCAGTGCTTCTCAAAGGCGAGAGCTGGAGTGGTCATTCTCCTCTGGTGAAGCAGTGCTTCTCAAAGGCGAGGGCTGGAGTGGTCATTAACCACTTATGAAGCAGTGCTTCTCAAAGGCGAGAGCTGGAGTGGTCATTAACCCCTTATGAAGCAGTGCTTCTCAAAGGCGAGGGCTGGAGTGGTCATTCGCTCCTGGTGAAGCAGTGCTTCTCAAAGGCGAGAGCTGGAGTGGTCATTTGCTCCTGATGAAGCAGTGCTTCACAAAGGCGAGGGCTGGAGTGGTCATTCGCTCCTGATGAAGCAGTGCTTCTCAAAGGCGAGAGCTGGAGTGATCATTCACCCCTTATGAACCAGTGCTTCTCAAAGGCGAGAGCTGGAGTGGTCATTCACTCCTGATGAAGCAGTGCTTATCAAAGGCGAGAGCTGGAGTGCCCATTCACTCCTGATGAAGCAGTGCTCATCAAAGGCGAGGGCTGCAGTGGTCATTAACCTCTTATGTAGCAGTGCTTCTCAAAGGCGAGGGCTGGAGTGGTCATTCACTCCTTATGAAGCAGTGCTTCTCAAAGGCGAGGGCTGGAGTGGTCATTCGCTCCTGATGAAACAGTGCTTCTCCAAGGCGAGGGCTTGAGTGTTCATTCGCTCCTGTTGAAACAGTGCTTCTCAAAGGCGAGAGCTGGAGTGGTCATTAACCCCGTATGAAGCAGTGCTTCTCAAAGGCGAGAGCTGGAATGGTCATTCACTCCTGATGAAGCAATGCTTCTCAAAGGCGAGGGCTGGAGTGGTCATGCGCCCCTGATGAAGCAGTGCTTCTCAAAGGCGAGAGTTGGAGTGGTCATTCACTCCTGATGAAGCAGTGCTTCTCAAAGGCAAGGGCTGGAGTGGTCATTAACCCCTTATGAAGCAGTGCTTCTCAAAGGCGAGGGCTGGAGTGGTCATTCTCCCCTGGTGAAGCAGTGCTTCTCAAAGGCGAGGGCTGGAGTGGTCATTCGCCCCTGATGAAGCAGTGCTTCTCAAAGGCGAGGGCTGGAGTGGTCATTAACCCCTGATGAAGCAGTGCTTCTCAAAGGCGAGGGCTGGAGTGGTCATTAACCCCTTATGAAGCAGTGCTTCTCAAAGGCGAGGGCTGGAGTGGTCATTCTCCCCTGGTGAAGCAGTGCTTCTCAAAGGCGAGGGCTGGAGTGGTCATTCGCCCCTGATGAAGCAGTGCTTCTCAAAGGCGAGGGCTGGAGTGGTCATTAACCCCTTATGAAGCAGTGCTTCTCAAAGGCGAGGGCTGGAGTGGTCATTAACCCCTTATGAAGCAGTGCTTCTCAAAGGCGAGGGCTGGAGTGGTCATTCTCCCCTGGTGAAGCAGTGCTTCTCAAAGGCGAGGACTGGAGTGGTCATTCGCTCCTGATGAAGCAGTGCTTCTCAAAGGCGAGGGCTGGAGTGGTCATTCGCTCCTGGTGAAGCAGTGCTTCTCAAAGGCGAGAGCTGGAGTGGTCATTCGCTCCTTATGAAGCAGTGCTTCTCAAAGGCGAGGGCTGGAGTGGTCATTCGCTCCTGGTGAAGCAGTGCTTCTCAAAGGCGAGTGCTGGAGTGGTCAATCGCTCCTGGTGAATCAGTGCTTCTCAAAGGCGAGAGCTGGAGTGGTCATTCGCTCCTTATGAAGCAGTGCTTCTCAAAGGCGAGAGCTGGAGTGGTCATTCGCTCCTTATGAAGCAGTGCTTCTCAAAGGTGAGGGCTTGAGTGGTCATTCACTCGTGATGAAGCAGTGCTTCTCAAAGGCGAGAGCTGGAGTGGTCATTCTCCTCTGGTGAAGCAGTGCTTCTCAAAGGCGAGGGCTGGAGTGGTCATTAACCACTTATGAAGCAGTGCTTCTCAAAGGCGAGAGCTGGAGTGGTCATTAACCCCTTATGAAGCAGTGCTTCTCAAAGGCGAGGGCTGGAGTGGTCATTCGCTCCTGGTGAAGCAGTGCTTCTCAAAGGCGAGAGCTGGAGTGGTCATTTGCTCCTGATGAAGCAGTGCTTCACAAAGGCGAGGGCTGGAGTGGTCATTCGCTCCTGATGAAGCAGTGCTTCTCAAAGGCGAGAGCTGGAGTGATCATTCACCCCTTATGAACCAGTGCTTCTCAAAGGCGAGAGCTGGAGTGGTCATTCACTCCTGATGAAGCAGTGCTTATCAAAGGCGAGAGCTGGAGTGCCCATTCACTCCTGATGAAGCAGTGCTCATCAAAGGCGAGGGCTGCAGTGGTCATTAACCTCTTATGTAGCAGTGCTTCTCAAAGGCGAGGGCTGGAGTGGTCATTCACTCCTTATGAAGCAGTGCTTCTCAAAGGCGAGGGCTGGAGTGGTCATTCGCTCCTGATGAAACAGTGCTTCTCCAAGGCGAGGGCTTGAGTGTTCATTCGCTCCTGTTGAAACAGTGCTTCTCAAAGGCGAGAGCTGGAGTGGTCATTAACCCCATATGAAGCAGTGCTTCTCAAAGGCGAGAGCTGGAATGGTCATTCACTCCTGATGAAGCAGTGCTTCTCAAAGGCGAGGGCTGGAGTGGTCATGCGCCCCTGATGAAGCAGTGCTTCTCAAAGGCGAGAGTTGGAGTGGTCATTCACTCCTGATGAAGCAGTGCTTCTCAAAGGCAAGGGCTGGAGTGGTCATTAACCCCTTATGAAGCAGTGCTTCTCAAAGGCGAGGGCTGGAGTGGTCATTCTCCCCTGGTGAAGCAGTGCTTCTCAAAGGCGAGGGCTGGAGTGGTCATTCGCCCCTGATGAAGCAGTGCTTCTCAAAGGCGAGGGCTGGAGTGGTCATTAACCCCTGATGAAGCAGTGCTTCTCAAAGGCGAGGGCTGGAGTGGTCATTAACCCCTTATGAAGCAGTGCTTCTCAAAGGCGAGGGCTGGAGTGGTCATTCTCCCCTGGTGAAGCAGTGCTTCTCAAAGGCGAGGGCTGGAGTGGTCATTCGCCCCTGATGAAGCAGTGCTTCTCAAAGGCGAGGGCTGGAGTGGTCATTAACCCCTTATGAAGCAGTGCTTCTCAAAGGCGAGGGCTGGAGTGGTCATTAACCCCTTATGAAGCAGTGCTTCTCAAAGGCGAGGGCTGGAGTGGTCATTCTCCCCTGGTGAAGCAGTGCTTCTCAAAGGCGAGGACTGGAGTGGTCATTCGCTCCTGATGAAGCAGTGCTTCTCAAAGGCGAGGGCTGGAGTGGTCATTCGCTCCTGGTGAAGCAGTGCTTCTCAAAGGCGAGAGCTGGAGTGGTCATTCGCTCCTTATGAAGCAGTGCTTCTCAAAGGCGAGGGCTGGAGTGGTCATTCGCTCCTGGTGAAGCAGTGCTTCTCAAAGGCGAGTGCTGGAGTGGTCAATCGCTCCTGGTGAATCAGTGCTTCTCAAAGGCGAGAGCTGGAGTGGTCATTCGCTCCTTATGAAGCAGTGCTTCTCAAAGGCGAGAGCTGGAGTGGTCATTCGCTCCTTATGAAGCAGTGCTTCCCAAAGGCGAGGGCTGGAGTGGTCATTCGCTCCTCATGAAGCAGTGCTTCTCAAAGGCGAGAGCTGGAGTGGTCATTCGCTCCTGATGAAGCAGTGCTTCTCAAAGGCGAGGGCTGGAGTGGTCATTCGCTCCTGATGAAGCAGTGCTTCTCAAAGGCGAGAGCTGGAGTGGTTATTAACCCCTTATGAAGCAGTGCTTCTCAAAGGCACGGGCTGGAGTGGTCATTCAATCCTGATGAAGCAGTGCTTCTCAAAGGCGAGGGCTGGAGTGGTCATTAACCCCTTATGAAGCAGTGCTTCTCAAAGGTGAGGGCTGGAGTGGTCATTCGCTCCTGATTAAGCAGTGCTTCTCAAAGGTGAGAGCTGGAGTGGTCATTCGCTCCTGGTGAAGCACTGCTTCTCAAAGGCGAGGGCTGGAGTGGTCCTTAACCCCTTATGAAGCAGAGCTTCTCAAAGGCGAGAGCTGGAGTGGTCATTCACCCCTGATGAAGCAGTGCTTCTCAAAGGCGAGAGCTGGAGTGGTCATTCACTCCTGGTGAAGCAGTGCTTCTCAAAGGCGAGAGCTGGAGTGGTCATTCGCTCCTTATGAAGCAGTGCTTCTCAAAGGCGAGGGGTGGAGTGGTCATTCGCTCCTGATGAAGCAGTGCTTCTCAAAGGCGAGGGCTGGAGTGGTCATTAACCCCTTATGAAGCAGTGCTTCTCAAAGGCGAGGGCTGGAGTGGCCATTAACCCCTTATGAAGCATTGCTTCTCAAAGGCGAGGGCTGGAGTGGTCATTCGCTCCTGGTGAAGCAGTGCTTCTCAAAGGCGAGAGCTGGAGTGGTCATTCGCTCCTTATGAAGCAGTGCTTCTCAAAGGCGAGGGCTGGAGTGGTCATTCGCTCCTGGTGAAGCAGTGCTTCTCAAAGGCGAGTGCTGGAGTGGTCAATCGCTCCTGGTGAATCAGTGCTTCTCAAAGGCGAGAGCTGGAGTGGTCATTCGCTCCTTATGAAGCAGTGCTTCTCAAAGGCGAGAGCTGGAGTGGTCATTCGCTCCTTATGAAGCAGTGCTTCTCAAAGGTGAGGGCTTGAGTGGTCATTCACTCGTGATGAAGCAGTGCTTCTCAAAGGCGAGAGCTGGAGTGGTCATTCTCCTCTGGTGAAGCAGTGCTTCTCAAAGGCGAGGGCTGGAGTGGTCATTAACCACTTATGAAGCAGTGCTTCTCAAAGGCGAGAGCTGGAGTGGTCATTAACCCCTTATGAAGCAGTGCTTCTCAAAGGCGAGGGCTGGAGTGGTCATTCGCTCCTGGTGAAGCAGTGCTTCTCAAAGGCGAGAGCTGGAGTGGTCATTTGCTCCTGATGAAGCAGTGCTTCACAAAGGCGAGGGCTGGAGTGGTCATTCGCTCCTGATGAAGCAGTGCTTCTCAAAGGCGAGAGCTGGAGTGATCATTCACCCCTTATGAACCAGTGCTTCTCAAAGGCGAGAGCTGGAGTGGTCATTCACTCCTGATGAAGCAGTGCTTATCAAAGGCGAGAGCTGGAGTGCCCATTCACTCCTGATGAAGCAGTGCTCATCAAAGGCGAGGGCTGCAGTGGTCATTAACCTCTTATGTAGCAGTGCTTCTCAAAGGCGAGGGCTGGAGTGGTCATTCACTCCTTATGAAGCAGTGCTTCTCAAAGGCGAGGGCTGGAGTGGTCATTCGCTCCTGATGAAACAGTGCTTCTCCAAGGCGAGGGCTTGAGTGTTCATTCGCTCCTGTTGAAACAGTGCTTCTCAAAGGCGAGAGCTGGAGTGGTCATTAACCCCGTATGAAGCAGTGCTTCTCAAAGGCGAGAGCTGGAATGGTCATTCACTCCTGATGAAGCAGTGCTTCTCAAAGGCGAGGGCTGGAGTGGTCATGCGCCCCTGATGAAGCAGTGCTTCTCAAAGGCGAGAGTTGGAGTGGTCATTCACTCCTGATGAAGCAGTGCTTCTCAAAGGCAAGGGCTGGAGTGGTCATTAACCCCTTATGAAGCAGTGCTTCTCAAAGGCGAGGGCTGGAGTGGTCATTCTCCCCTGGTGAAGCAGTGCTTCTCAAAGGCGAGGGCTGGAGTGGTCATTCGCCCCTGATGAAGCAGTGCTTCTCAAAGGCGAGGGCTGGAGTGGTCATTAACCCCTGATGAAGCAGTGCTTCTCAAAGGCGAGGGCTGGAGTGGTCATTAACCCCTTATGAAGCAGTGCTTCTCAAAGGCGAGGGCTGGAGTGGTCATTCTCCCCTGGTGAAGCAGTGCTTCTCAAAGGCGAGGGCTGGAGTGGTCATTCGCCCCTGATGAAGCAGTGCTTCTCAAAGGCGAGGGCTGGAGTGGTCATTAACCCCTTATGAAGCAGTGCTTCTCAAAGGCGAGGGCTGGAGTGGTCATTAACCCCTTATGAAGCAGTGCTTCTCAAAGGCGAGGGCTGGAGTGGTCATTCTCCCCTGGTGAAGCAGTGCTTCTCAAAGGCGAGGACTGGAGTGGTCATTCGCTCCTGATGAAGCAGTGCTTCTCAAAGGCGAGGGCTGGAGTGGTCATTCGCTCCTGGTGAAGCAGTGCTTCTCAAAGGCGAGAGCTGGAGTGGTCATTCGCTCCTTATGAAGCAGTGCTTCTCAAAGGCGAGGGCTGGAGTGGTCATTCGCTCCTGGTGAAGCAGTGCTTCTCAAAGGCGAGTGCTGGAGTGGTCAATCGCTCCTGGTGAATCAGTGCTTCTCAAAGGCGAGAGCTGGAGTGGTCATTCGCTCCTTATGAAGCAGTGCTTCTCAAAGGCGAGAGCTGGAGTGGTCATTCGCTCCTTATGAAGCAGTGCTTCCCAAAGGCGAGGGCTGGAGTGGTCATTCGCTCCTCATGAAGCAGTGCTTCTCAAAGGCGAGAGCTGGAGTGGTCATTCGCTCCTGATGAAGCAGTGCTTCTCAAAGGCGAGGGCTGGAGTGGTCATTCGCTCCTGATGAAGCAGTGCTTCTCAAAGGCGAGAGCTGGAGTGGTTATTAACCCCTTATGAAGCAGTGCTTCTCAAAGGCACGGGCTGGAGTGGTCATTCAATCCTGATGAAGCAGTGCTTCTCAAAGGCGAGGGCTGGAGTGGTCATTAACCCCTTATGAAGCAGTGCTTCTCAAAGGTGAGGGCTGGAGTGGTCATTCGCTCCTGATTAAGCAGTGCTTCTCAAAGGTGAGAGCTGGAGTGGTCATTCGCTCCTGGTGAAGCACTGCTTCTCAAAGGCGAGGGCTGGAGTGGTCCTTAACCCCTTATGAAGCCGAGCTTCTCAAAGGCGAGAGCTGGAGTGGTCATTCACCCCTGATGAAGCAGTGCTTCTCAAAGGCGAGAGCTGGAGTGGTCATTCACTCCTGGTGAAGCAGTGCTTCTCAAAGGCGAGAGCTGGAGTGGTCATTCGCTCCTTATGAAGCAGTGCTTCTCAAAGGCGAGGGGTGGAGTGGTCATTCGCTCCTGATGAAGCAGTGCTTCTCAAAGGCGAGGGCTGGAGTGGTCATTAACCCCTTATGAAGCAGTGCTTCTCAAAGGCGAGGGCTGGAGTGGCCATTAACCCCTTATGAAGCATTGCTTCTCAAAGGCGAGGGCTGGAGTGGTCATTCGCTCCTGATGAAGCAGTGCTTCTCAAAGGCGAGGGCTGGAGTGGTCATTAACCTCTTATGTAGCAGTGCCCCTCAAAGGTGAGGGCTGGAGTGGTCATTCTCTCCTGGTGAAGCAGTGCTTCTCAAAGGCGAGGGCTGGAGTGGTCATTCACCCCTTATGAAGCAGTGCTTCTCAAAGGCGAGGGCTGGAGTGGTCATTAACCCCTTATGAAGCAGTGCTTCTCAAAGGCGAGGGCTGGAGTGGTCATTCACTGCTGATGAAGCAGAGCTTCTCAAAGGCGAGAGCTTGAGGGGTCATTCTCCCCTGGTGAAGCAGTGCTTGTCAAAGGCGAGGGCTGGAGTGGTCATTCAAACTTATGAAGCAGTGCTTCTCAAAGGCGAGGGCTGGAGTGGTCATTCACCCCTTATGAAGCAGTGCTTCTCAAAGGCGAGAGCTGGAGTGGTCATTCACTCCTGATGAAGCAGTGCTTCTCAAAGGTGAGGGCTTGAGTGGTCATTCACTCGTGATGAAGCAGTGCTTCTCAAAGGCGAGGGCTGGAGTGGTCATTAACCACTTATGAAGCAGTGCTTCTCAAAGGCGACAGCTGGAGTGGTCATTAACCCCTTATGAAGCAGTGCTTCTCAAAGGCCAGGGCTGGAGTGGTCATTCGCTCCTGGTGAAACAGTGCTTCTCAAAGGCGAGAGCTGGAGTGGTCATTTGCTCCTGATGAAGCAGTGCTTCACAAAGGCGAGGGCTGGAGTGGTCATTCGCTCCTGATGAAGCAGTGCTTCTCAAAGGCGAGGGCTGGAGTGGTCATTCACCCCTTATGAACCAGTGCTTCTCAAAGGCGAGAGCTGGAGTGGTCATTCACTCCTGATGAAGCAGTGCTTATCAAAGGCGAGAGCTGGAGTGCCCATTCACTCCTGATGAAGCAGTGCTTATCAAAGGCGAGGGCTGTAGTGGTCATTAACCTCTTATGTAGCAGTGCTTCTCAAAGGCGAGGGCTGGAGTGGTCATTCACTCCTTATGAAGCAGTGCTTCTCAAAGGCGAGGGCTGGAGTGGTCATTCGCTCCTGATGAAACAGTGCTTCTCCAAGGCGAGGGCTTGAGTGTTCATTCGCTCCTGTTGAAACAGTGCTTCTCAAAGGCGAGAGCTGGAGTGGTCATTAACCCCGTATGAAGCAGTGCTTCTCAAAGGCGAGAGCTGGAATGGTCATTCACTCCTCATGAAGCAGTGCTTCTCAAAGGCGAGAGCTGGAGTGGTCATTCGCTCCTCATGAAGCAGTGCTTCTCAAAGGCGAGAGCTGGAGTGGTCATTCGCTCCTGATGAAGCAGTGCTTCTCAAAGGCGAGGGCTGGAGTGGTCATTCGCTCCTGATGAAGCAGTGCTTCTCAAAGGCGAGAGCTGGAGTGGTCATTAACCCCTTATGAAGCAGTGCTTCTCAAAGGCACGGGCTGGAGTGGTCATTCCCTCCTGATGAAGCAGTGCTTCTCAAAGGCGAGGGCTGGAGTGGTCATTAACCCCTTATGAAGCAGTGCTTCTCAAAGGTGAGGGCTGGAGTGGTCATTCGCTCCTGATTAAGCAGTGCTTCTCAAAGGTGAGAGCTGGAGTGGTCATTCGCTCCTGGTGAAGCACTGCTTCTCAAAGGCGAGGGCTGGAGTGGTCATTAACCCCTTATGAAGCAGTGCTTCTCAAAGGCGAGAGCTGGAGTGGTCATTCACCCCTGATGAAGCAGTGCTTCTCAAAGGCGAGAGCTGGAGTGGTCATTCGCTCCTGGTGAAGCAGTGCTTTTCAAAGGCGAGAGCTGGAGTGGTCATTCGCTCCTTATGAAGCAGTGCTTCTCAAAGGCGAGGGGTGGAGTGGTCATTTGCTCCTGATGAAGCAATGCTTCTCAAAGGCGAGGGCTGGAGTGGTCATTCACTTCTGATGAAGCAGTGCTTCTCAAAGGCGAGAGCTGGAGTGGTCATTCACTCCTTATGAAGCAGGGCTGGAGTGGTCATTCGCTCCTGATGAAGCAGTGCTTCTCAAAGGCGAGGGCTGGAGTGGTCATTCGCCCCTGATGAAGCAGTGCTTCTCAAAGGCGAGGGCTGGAGTGGTCATTCGCTCCTGATGAAGCAGTGCTTCTCAAAGGCGAGGGCTGGATTGGTCATTCGCTCCTGATGAAGCAGTGCTTCTCAAAGGCGAGGGCTGGAGTTTTCATTCCCTCCTGTTCCTGGTGAAGCAGTGCTTCTCAAAGGTGAGGGCTGGAGTGGTCATTCTCTCCTGGTGAAGCAGTGCTTCTCAAAGGCGAGGGCTGGAGTGGTCATTCACTCCTGATGAAGCAGTGCTTCTCAAAGGCGAGAGATGGAGTGGTCATTCACTCCTGATGAAGCAGTGCTTCTCAAAGGCGAGGGCTGGAGTGGTCATTCACTCCTGGTGAAGCAGTGCTTCTCAAAGGCGAGAGCTGGAGTGGTCATTCACTCCTGATGAAGCAGTGCTTCTCAAAGGCGAGGGCTGGAGTGGTCATTAACCCCTTATAAAGCAGTGCTTCTCAAAGGCGATGGCTGGAGTGGTCATTCACTCCTGATGAAGCAGTGCTTCTAAAAGGCGAGAGCTGGAGTGCTTGCTTACTCCTGCCTGGTGGTGTTGCTTGCTTACTCCTGCCTGGTGGTGTTGCTTGCTTACACCTGCCTGGTGGTGTTGCTTGCTTACTCCTGCCTGGTGGCGTTCCCCAGAACCAAACGCTGGAGTGGCCCTTCTCTGCTGAAGACGCAGTGATTCATGAAGGCCAAACTAAACTGGTTCTTCATTCCACCAGAGGAGAGCAGGAGTGGTCGCTTCCGCATGTAATGAAGTGCCTTCTTGCAGTTGGGAGTGGGAGAGGTCTTGTACTCGTGGAAATGCAGGATTTCTCAAAGGTCAGAGCTGCGGGGGTAATTTACTACTGAGGACGCAGTGTTTCCCCCACGGCGAGCGCTGGAGTGGTCGCTTCCGCATGTACTGCAGTGCCTTCCTGCAGTTGGGAGCGGGGGTGCTTTCATCTCTCTAGTAGGCCAGCGTAGGAGGGGCTGCTTCCTCATGCAGATTCCCCCAATTGAGAGCTCTCCCGCCCTCCCGACCCCCCAGCATCACACGATGTCCTATTGCGCACCCCGTGATATGAACTATAATAATAGCCAGCCACATACTTACTCGCGCCTCCTACAGGCTAAAGTGACTCACTGCAAGAGTCAGTCAAGTTTAAATTAATTTGCGTCAATATATGCTTAATAGTGGTGTGAATATCCCCAGGCCTGCTCAATAGTGGCGTGAATATCCGCAGGCTTGCTTAATAATGGTGTGAATATCCGCAGGCTTGCTCAATAGTGGCGTGAATATCCGCAGGCTTGCTTAATAATGGTGTGAATATCCGCAGGCTTGCTCAATAGTGGTGTAAATATCCCCAGGCTTGCTTAAAAGTGGTGTGAATAGCCGCAGGCTTGCTCAATAGTGGTGTGAATGTTCCCAGGCTTGCTTAATAGTGGTGTGAATATCCGCAGGCTTGTTCAATAGTGGTGTGAATATCCCCAGGCTTGCTTAAAAGTGGTGTGAATATCCGCAGGCTTGCTCAATAGTGGCGTGAATATCCGCAGGCTTGCTTAATATTGATGTTTATTACCGCAGGCTTGCTCAATAGTGGTGTGAATGTTCGCAGGCTTGCTTAATAGTGGTGTGAATATCCGCAGGCTTGCTCAATAGTGGCGTGAATATCCCCAGGCTTGCTTAATAGTGGCGTGAATATCTGCAGGCTTCCTTAACAGTGGTGTGAATATCCGCTTAATAGTGGTATGAATATCCTCAGGCTTGCTCAATAGTGGTGTGAATATCCGCAGGCTTGCTTAATAGTGGTGTGAATATCCGCAGGCTTGCTCAATAGTGGTGTGAATATCCCCAGGCTTGCTTAATAGTGGTGTGAATATCCACAGGCTTGCTTAATAGTGGTGTGAATATTCGTAGGCTTGCTCAATAGTGGTGTCACTAACAGCAGGCTTGATTAATAGTGGTGTGAATATCCACAGGCTTGCTTAATAGTGGCGTGAATATCCGCAGACTTAATCAATAGCGGCGTGAATATCCCCAGGCTTCCTTAATAGTGGCCTGAATATCCGCAGGCCTGCTCAATAGGGGCATGAATAGCCGCAGGCCTGCTCAATAGTGGTGTGAATATCCGCAAGCCTGCTCAATAGTGGTGTGAATATCCGCAGGCTTTGATCTCAATGCGGCCTCTTGCGAGGTCCCTTCAAAGTGCTAGCCGCCTAGTAATTCTTCATTTCTCACTGACATCGTTTCAATTTAATTATACAGTGTTTCTCGCCGTCACTGTATTTCAACAAATATATTTTAATAATCAAGTGCTGGCGAACAGATGTTTGGTCTATTAAACTTGAATTAAATCCTAATTTGTGGTGCTTTCTGTAATGGGCACGCAGTGCTGTCTGGTCGCGAGGCTGCTCGCCCTTTGACCCACGTTAATGCAGTCACGCAGCTCCCCGTGGACCCCGGGAGGGGCCAGGCTCGGCACGCGGCCCATTTAAACTCTAATGGCTCTCTGCTTCGGTAGAGTCTTCCAGGTTCTCATTTACAGGGATTCATATCCCAGAACAATAATCATGACAGATATTCTTAGTCTGTAAAGCACTGGCTTTGTAGCGCTATAATCACATGACCTGAGAGCATGCCCTTTGATCGGGGCGTGACCTAGTACCCTGGCCTAGACGCTCAGTACCCACTGGGTGTTGCTTTATGTGTGCTGGGGGTAAGCACAGCATCATTTCATTTCATCTCTAAAACCCAGGACATCCTGTCCACCTTCTCGTCCTCTCCTCCTCCCTCTACTCTCTCCTCTACCTCTGGCCCCCCTGTGGCCAGCTCTCCTCCCTCTTCCTTTCCTCTGTTCTCCCCTGATGAGGTTTCTAGACAAGTCCGATCTATGAAAGTCTCCTCAAAACAGGTTCTTCCTTGTTCTCCCAAAACCATCAAGGACCACATTGACACCCTGGCTCCTGCTCTGGCCGACTTCTGCAACCACTCCTTCACCACTGGAGTCTTCCCTTCCCCCCTGAAGCACTATCTTGTGCACCCTCTTCTCAATAAAACCTCATCCAACCCCTCCTGCCCGGCTAACTATCGCCTGATCTCCATCCGTCCTTTCCTGGGCAAACTCCAGGAAAAGCAGGCTACCTCCCAGCTTAATCTTCACACTGAATCTGTGGGTTGTCTCCACGACCACCAGTCTGGCTGCAGAACAGCCAGAAACACTGAAACTGCTCTCCTGAACATTCATGAAGACCTGCTATCTAATCTTGATTCTGATCTCCCCTCTGTCCTCATCTTACTCGATCTCTCCTCTGTCTTTGACACAGTCAACCATGCCATCCTGCTCAATTGTCTCAGTGATAACCTAGGTATCACCGATCAGGTCCTGGGCTGGCTGACCTTATTTATTCCTCTCTGATCGACCCTCCCAGGTCCAACTTGGGTCCTTCCTTTCCTCTATCTCACTCTCTAACTATGGTGTTCCCCGGGAGTCTAAACTTTCTCCCTGGCTGTTCAAACAATACCTGGCACCTCTTGCCCACTGCATCGCTGCTCTCTGCTACAACTTTCAGTGCTATGCGGATGACACTCAGCTCATTTTCAGGCTCCCCTCTGCCACCTCTTCTCCTTCTCTCATCTCTGACTGTCTCTCTGCCATCCAGGAGTGGTGTGCCACCAACGATCTCTGCCTTAATGCCAGTAAGACCGAGATTCTCCTCATCGGCACTCCTGCTCCCTCCTTCCTGTCGCTCTCTGGCCAGCCTTCCTTGGCGCTCTTCCTGCTAAACTGTATAACCCAGCCCTTTAAGATGAGTAGCAATTACCCTGGAGATGGAAGGGAATGCAGATTTTAATTCATACATCAATAATCAAAATGACTCAGATAGTTGGTAAAAGGAAAACTGTTTTAATATCAATTATCTAAAACAGGGAGTACAACGAACATCAACAAATTCACTCGATCCTCTTACTCAATGCATTCTTGAAAAAACTGAGATTTTATACACAAAACTCGTCATCAATGACATTTACCTACGTATTTACTAACGACATCCTACGTGGCAAACTACAAAAACCTGTGAGTATGGGTGATTGGCTCTGAGTGAACATCTAAGTATACGGTCCATACTAGTCTAAAAAAGTGCGAGTATGTGATTGGTTACTTAAGACCAGGTGGGGCAACTAAGCCCTCCCTAAAAATGACCACTATGAACGTCACTAAATACACAACGTCCCATTGGTTTACAAAACTATAGGACCCCTAATTACGCGGTCCCCTACAATTGGCTGCTGGCACTCTAACCTCCGTCAGTACTTTTCCCCTTACGTCTAGCAGTCTGCAGGCTGGCCATCCTGGTGCTGGTGAGTTTGACTTAACCATTGTTTCCCACCAATTAGCATATTCATCCATCATCACCTCAATGGTCTACTGTCAATTAGGCTTTGAAGCTTGGCCTTGAGAGTGTTCTTAGCTCTAAGAAATTCAGGGAGTGAATGCACGCTCTGCCCTCGTGCGTAGGTGTGACCATCTCGTTCGTCCAACTTCATCCTTCCATGTGACTGGAGACCATGGAATCAAGCCTCTAGTGCTTTTTAATACTATTTTTTAAGCGACCTCTGACGTAATCCTTGTTATGTTCATGCCTTCTGAACAGGAGTTCTGTTCTTTCACATGATTTGTATCCAATGTCAGTTTACTCCATTGGATAAGACCTTGGCTTCTTTTGCTCATCCAGCCTTGTCTGCTGAGTTTCACTTTGTATCTCAATTTGCTTTTGAACAGCGACACTCTGGAAATGAGGCTTTCTCGGCCTGCTTGCTAAAGTCCAGCACTGCTATAATGAGTAGTGGAAAAATCCACCCTTTACTTGTCCATATGCATATATATATATATATATATATATTGGCGCTTGCGGCAATCCATTTACTATAATGCTAACCTTAAGATTACTTTGTATGCTTACTTTTTTGCATCTGTTCATGTGTAACATAGCTTGATGCCTTCATCTGTTTCTGTGGCATAAGCTTCTTCACCTTGATCCCAATATGTCACTTATCCTTAATACTTTCTTGATGCCTT
Source organism: Ambystoma mexicanum (assembly GCF_040938575.1). Taxonomy (NCBI): domain Eukaryota; kingdom Metazoa; phylum Chordata; class Amphibia; order Caudata; family Ambystomatidae; genus Ambystoma; species Ambystoma mexicanum. The sequence goes on from NC_090932.1 coordinate 1,674,461,149, forward strand.
ATAGAACATCTGCATTCTCTGGGCTCTGCATCTCTTCTAGGTACGTAATTTCAGCTCTGTGTGACGTTTACCTGGTGATGGCTGGTGACGGTTGGTGCCGTCACCATTCTTGCTTACCATTTATTTGCTCTGCTTCTTCAGGAATCTTATTTAAACAACCGTCATAATTGCTTGTATGCAGGTATGGTTTCCTCAATTGGAATCTTGCCTCTAGGATTCCTTTTGGCCTTTGTCGTTTCAACTGCTCCATGTATGTCACATACTCTGGTTTCCAACATACAGGCAATAGGGGTGAAATGATTGAGGTGGGGGTACTTGGCTCCTCCTATACACTGCTCCCACCTGTGATGCTAAGAACCTCTGAGTCATGTTCAACTCCACACTTTCCTTCTCTCCTCACATCTCTGACGTCTATAAGAAGTCACACTACCAGCTGCACCTCCTCAGAAGTATTCTTCCTTTCCTCTCCTTCCCTCAGAAGCTCACTGTCTCTAGAGCTCTGGTTCTCTCTAGGCTGGACTACTGCAACAGCCTCTTTCTAAATCTGCCTGCCTCTACTCTCCACCCTCTGCAAATCATCCAGAACAGGACTGTGAGACTTGTCCTTGGCCCCAAACCCAGGGATTGTATCTCTCCAGGACTGAAATCTCTGCATTGGCTGCCAGTGGCTGCAATGTTTAAGTTCAAGACCCTCTGCATTGTCCACAAGGCCTTCTGGGGCCTGGATCCTCAATACCTCTAACACTCTTTGTAAATACCTTCACACTCAAGCTCTTCTCTCCTCCACCTCCAGCTCCCTCAGGGTCAGTCGCTTCTTCAAGCAACGAGTTGGAGGCAGATGTCTTTCTTCGACTGCTGTCTCCCTCTGGAACAGCCTCCCTGCTTCTCTGAAACTTGAGGAGAACCATCTCCAGTCCCGAAGCACCTCAATACCTTCCTCTTTACTTCTGCCTTCTCTCTTCCTCTCCCCTGCTGATTTTCTGTCTGATACTGCACTGGTCACCTGGCTACCCTCTGATTTCGGGCTGAGGTCCCTGCCAGCCAAGTTGCACACCCTCACTGCCTCCCAGCAACCCTTGCACTTGGGTATGTTTCTGTAACCCTACAGTCCCCCTTCCTGCACTTTTGAACACGTGCTGTCTGCACTTACCCCTGCACCTGCCAACGGTTGGCTGCAGTTCTTGTTATTGTTTTGATCCCATGTACAGCACTGCCCCATTCTGTTTCCCTTGGCACTTTCCCCCATCCCTGCACTTGCGCAGTCTCAATGTCACTTGGCCTAGTAAGATCGTTGTCTGTCTTCCCATTGGTAGTCCCTCCCTTGCCTCGTCGCGCCTTGAAACACTTGTGTACAGGCGCGTTACAAATGCCATATCATATCATATCATCAGAACCCTGTTTCCCATCAGGGCATTAACACATCTGCAATGTCCTGTGCCATGTCCTCAGTGATGACCCTTCTAATGACGTCATGAGCAGTCATAGCAGAGTCCGAGTTGTCATGGCGATGCTGAACTTAAATGGTGAATGTCAGTGTTTGTTAGGTTTTGAATTGTAAACATAAAGTTCCTTAAACTGAATTATTTTCAGTGGCATTTTGCGGTTTGCATTCATGTAGCTTATCATTTGAGCATTTGTAGAGACCCATAACCGTTTCAGTGGATTTTGTACAAAAGAACATAACGTTTTGTTGTTTTTTTTCATTTTTGTGCATTATATAACCATACCAAATAACTATTCAGTGATTTCAAACATATATATATATATTCCCTAAGAATATCACTGTACCTGCAGTGCCTGCAGGAAGGTGCTTGCAAGCAGGGCCGGTCTTTGCGTCAGGCAGCCCAGGTGGCTGCCTGACGTCAGTCAGCCTCTAGGGGGCGCTGCACCAGCAGTACACATTGCCCGTGCTAGAATACACGTGTAACACGTTTGTTTCCTAACATTATAAAAAATAATGTGCCTGTTCATTTTTATAATGTTAGGAAACAAACGTGTTACATATGTATTCTACCACTGGCACTGCTGCAGGCTGTGGCCTCAGCCAGGGCAGTTTCTAGTCCATTTGGTGCCCAGGGCGAAACACTAGGAATGCGCCCTCACTCACCACATCCCATGCGTCACTCCCGCTGCACCCCGCACTCCACTCCCACCGCACGCACCACTCCCACCGCACCCCGCACACCACTCTCACTACACCCTGCGCGCCATTCCCAAACTACACTGTTAAGGAACTCCTACCCAAAGTCAAATAGTCCGGCACACAAGGAATGAATTGCCATTTTCAACGGTGGGCCACTTTTTCACTGGCGCCCAAGACAATTTTATACCCCAGACCCACTTAGGCTGCAGATAATAAGGACTGGGCACACCAAACAAGAGACCATGAATATGACACAGGATGCAGTATATACAACCAACAAAGAACACAAGATGCTGAAGGGGGTTTGGAGGCAACCTAAGCCAAAAGGGCAATGACAGGGAGACACCTGAACCCAATAAACAATCACTTTAACATTCTTTGAATGGGAATCAGGTGTATGCTTTGCTACAGTAAAGTCTTGACTGTTTTAAGGATACATGGACCAGGATTATTTATTTATTCATGCAATGTTTGTCGGGTACCTGCATATTTATTTATTTATGCAATGTGTGTCGGATACAGGTATCCGACAAACATTGAATAAATAAATAAATTATCCGCCTCCATGTACCCGTCAAACATTGCATAAATAAATAAATAAGCCGGTTTGTGGCTTAAAGAATATTTACTCAGCAACACTGGTCAAAACTATTATGCGGATAGTGAAGTAACTCATCACCAGTGCCATGGAAGTGGTTTAAAGTGTAATTGATATATAGTTTGGAAAAGAAGCGGCATGAAAGAAATAGCGCGGCTTTTAACTATTATTTTGGCTATTTTCTGGGCTTGCAGGGACGCACCATGGGCCCAAACGGGTCTCTATTTGTACCGTGTTGGGGCCCACGGTGCGTCCCTGCTAGGCACACTCACTCCCCTCAGCCCACTGCACCTCCCCTCCATTCTCAATGCCTGCATGAAACCACTTAGTGACTAATGGGCCACAATAAGCAGTTTCCTGCTGGCATTGTGAAGGAAGGGGCTGGTCTTAGCTGCAGGGGGACCTAAAGTGTTTTTATTGGTGTGCTTATGCCCCCCACCCCAAGTGGTCAGAGGGAGCCTCTGACTTCTGTAATGTCACGTAGTACTTTTGTACTATGTGACATTACAGTCGGAAGGGGCAGCGCCAGCACCTGACCTGCAGAACTTTCCCCACGTCAATCCGCCGCTCCACAAACTGGGGAATTCCATCCCCTCCAGAGGCTCCAGAGACCAGGGCAATTGCGCCCCAGGCAGATGCCTGCCACGCCCGGGCCAAGAAACAGGCCTGGCCCCGGCCCTCAGGCAGGGCAGGGCAATTGGCAAATAAATTAGCAACATTTGTTGCTTAATTACCTTCCCCCGGCCCCGGGAGGCGCCAGTGCTTCTGGCGCCAGCCAGGCCCATGGGCGTACGTGCGGTGTGCCCTCCTCCAGGCTATGGGCGCGGACTAACACTGAAGTGTGGATCGGGTGGGGCTGGCTGGTGTTGTCGGCCCCGGCCATTACAGAAAAGAGGAGTGAGTGGGTCACTAAATCCTGAAGTTGTTTCCATCACAAGCACACACTGCCAAGCAGCAGCAGAATCAGCAAATAGAAACAGTTGCTGCATCCTGCCCTCGCTGATTGGCCTTGTTTCAGGAAACCCGGCAGTAACTACAGCCGCCGAGGCAAGCACACTTCTTTCCTCCTGCTCACGTCCTCGCAGGTGAGGCCTATTGCTGCATAGACGTTTTATTTATTTTAAAATGGTATTGCGGAGATGACTGGGCCATCCAAGAACAGCTTCTGGAGGCCACAAAGCTGGACACTTTTGTCAAGGCTCAAGGAGTCACGAAAAAGGAAGCAAGCACTGGTGGTGGACTCTCCTCAGGAGATCAAAAGGCTGGTTCTCGGAAGACCTGGGCAGAGTGTCACCATCAGCAGATCTTAGACTGTTGCACGTTCCAGCAGGGTTGGATTGATCGGTCCGTTGGCCGGGCCAAAATCACTTTGAGGGCGATGTCCTGGGTGGCGGTACCACGCTTGGCCCGGTTTGGGGGTTACTATGCCCCCCTAGTTCCCGCTCCCGAGCATATTGTTTGTCGTTCCCTCTTTCCTGGGAATGCACTGCTGACTTTATTTTAGTGCAAGAGTTTCATACATTTCACTGTTCGCTCAGACTTATCTTATACTCTTCTTTGTCGTTGTGCTTCTTTTGTTTGGAATAGCAATCACGCTAGTCTAACGAGATAAACAAACACCTACACGAACGCGCCTTGTGAATGATGGTGTGAAGGATGGATGCAGGCGCTGGACCAAAAGCTGAGCGAAGTCTGCACAGCAGCTGGCTTGGAAAAGCGACTCAGCAACTACAGTAGAAACCGTCTCCGTGGACAGTTGGCCTGTCTTCCGTATAATGCAAATACCCAGACTTGCAGGATGCATGCTTCACTTTCTTTGTTCCATTGGGGGGGACATGCTGTAGCATCAATTCATGGCCTTTAAAATACCTTGCACGGTGCAGCTTCCGATCTCCTTTAACACAAACGCTGGGAAATGGCCATGACTAGCTAACGCCACATTAATCAAAGCCAGGTCTCTAAAGAATGGTTCAAGTGTTGGGGAATCACCTGCTCACACTTTCTGTCGTGTGACCCACCAGAGCGCAAAAGATGTTTCAGAGTGTGGGGCTCTTGATGCCACCCATTTCTGCATTTGATACACCAGCAGCTAAACACACCATGGGGAGGCAGCTCCTTCTGCATAGTCCATTTCTCTCCCAAGCTCGGGAAAATGTTCTTTACCATAATGGAGAATGTGAAAAAGCGCATGGCTGCAGGGCTGGGGGGTGAGGGTGGAGGGCAAAGCGCACTACGTTTAGGGTACACTGGAGATGCTTCCCCTGATACCCTCAGTACTCCAAGTCCCTTGAAATGAAATTAGTCTATACACTGCACAATGTGCAAAAGTCGCTGTTATTCAAGCAGCACGCGACTAGTAATTTGCAAAATGTGAACTTAACGAGTCCCAAAAAAAGGTCATCTTCCAACCTTTAAGAATTTGATTGTTTTTGTTTTTATGTTGGGATTGTAGACATTGTTTTTCTTTGCGATCTTACAGTTTCATGGTGCTGCCGAGAGCATGAGTGATCACAAAGGAAACATTTAAGAATTTTGAGAGTTCCCAAGCATGAGCGAAACAAACCACAATACTCGAACTGCAGTGTGTTTCTATGTAAAGTCCACATTGTAATGTCATGTTTACCATTGGCTGACCATTGGTGCTTCTCAGGTAACGTTGGTTGACGGTTGCTACACCCGGACTACCATTGGATGACGATTAGGTCCCCTAGGGTACCATTGGTTGACAGTTGCTACCCCCTGGATTACCATTGGTTGACAATTAGCACCTCTGGGGTACCATTGGTTGACAATTGCTACCCCCTGGATACCATTCGTTGGGAGATTCTGTAGACCATATGATGGGTCTAAGATACAGGGGCACCAAATGTTACCCCATCTGGAACTGGATAGGTTGCCCATGAGTGCGCTGACCTGCCCCAGGGTTGTGGACCGCAGACCTAAGTTTAAAGGGTATGTACAACCCCTCCGGAATGGTTAGACATGTTCCAGGGATGGGGGGGGCTTGGATGGAGCTCAGGAGTGTAGAATCCAATCTACGCCCCATGGTGGCTGACACATTTAAGAAAAATGTTCAGCTTGGCTTCCACCAATTATATTCCTTGCCCAGCAGTCATTGGATGTTTACATTTAAATCTTACTTTTAAACATTCTGTTGAATTTACATCAAGCACAGCTTTTAATTTGATTTGGAGCAAAGTGTAGCCAATTATCCAGGATCGGTGTAAATCCGCCTGGTGGTTGGTGCTTTAGCTGGGTGCAAAGATTCTACTGGACTTTAAGTGGAGACTGTGACATGTTGGCACTCACCTCCCCCAAAACTAACCAACCCCCAGGAGGGTTCACAACTAAACCTTCCAAAAGCATTCAGAATTGGCCAAACCACTTCTTTGGAAAATGCAGACTGACAGGTATCGATATATGTGTCTGCGTTCATGTGTAATAAATCACAGGTGGTTTCATGTTATTTGTTTCTGGAATGTCACATACTTGTGTACCTAGGAATAATTCAGTTTCAGGGAAAGATCAACGGCGAGGACGATACTGCCAGTCTTTGCGATTTCTTGTGAAAGCGGCGGAAGTCACGATAAGTGCCCCGGGGATACTGTCCAGAGAACATTAGAATAATCAGGCCCAGCTGCATCTCGTAATAAAGTCTCAGCCTCTTTTGAACACGCAGTCTAGTGCTAGACTGCGTGTTCAAAAGAGGCTGAGGCTTTAGCCTAAAGAAAGGTGCAGGGCAACCTCTGTGCTGGACACCAGCCTCTGGATGGAAGGTCTCGGTTCAGAAGGGCAGTGTTTCACGCTTTTAGATGCATTCTCTGTGAGCACAGTCTCACGCCACAATTTAACAGACTTGTGAGTAGCTCCTTCTAGCACAGGATACTCCCAGTCCTCCTCTCCATTCTCATAAATTAAGCACTTATTTTTTGCTGTTGTTTTTTATTGTATTTGGTTCAAATATAAACCTTTAACAATACACAAATTACGCTGAATGCATTCCTTACATTCAACTAATAATTCATCAAATAATCTCAGTTTAAAATAATTTGCAGATCTATACATACACTCTACTAGCTCCACTTAAAGAGCACTCTACTAGCTCCCCTTAATGAGCACTCTACTAGCTCCCGTTAATGAGCCCCTCTACTAACTCCCCTTAATGAGAACTCTACTTACTCCCCTTAATGAGCACTCCACTAGCTCCCCTTAATGAGCCCCTCTACTAACTCCCCTTAATGAGAACTCTTCTTACTCCCCTTAATGAGCACTCCACTAGCTCCCCTTAATGAGCCCCTCTACTAACTCCCCTTAATGAGAACTTTTCTTACTCCCCTTAATGAGCACTCCACTAGCTCCCCTTAATGAGCCCCTCTACTAACTCCCCTTAATGAGCACTCTACTAGCTCCACTTAAAGAGCACTCTACTAGCTCCCCTTAATGAGCACTCTACTAGCTCCCCTTAATGAGCACTCTACTAGCTCCCCTTAATGAGCCCCTCTACTAACTCCCCTTAATGAGAACTCTACTTACTCCCCTTAATGAGCACTCCACTAGCTCCCCTTAATGAGCCCCTCTACTAACTCCCCTTAATGAGCACTCTACTAGCTCCCCTTAATGAGCACTCCACTAGCTCCCCTTAATGAGCCCCTCTACTAACTCCCCTTAATGAGAACTCTACTTACTCCCCTTAATGAGCACTCGACTAGCTCCGCTTAATGAGCCCCTCTACTAACTCCCCTTAATGAGCACTCTACTAGCTCCCCTTAAGGAGCACTCTACTAGCTCCCCTTAATGAGCACTCTACTAGCTCCCCTTAATGAGCCCCTCTACTAACTCCCCTTAATGAGAACTCTACTTGCTCCCCTTAATGAGCACTCCACTAGCTCCCCTTAATGAGCCCCTCTACTAACTCCCCTTAATGAGCACTCTACTAGCTCCCCTTAATGAGCACTCCACTAGCTCCCCTTAATGAGCCCCTCTACTAACTCCCCTTAATGAGCACTCTACTAGCTCCCCTTAATGAGCACTCTACTAGCTCCCCTTAATGAGCACTCTACTGCTCCTTTTCATGAGCGCTCTACTAGCTCCCCTTAATGAGCACTCTACTAGCTCCCCTTAATGAGCACTCTACTGCTCCTTTTCATGAGCACTCTACTAGCTCCCCTTAATGAGCACTCTACTAGCTCCACTTAAGGAGCACTCTACTAGCTCCCCTTAATGAGCACTCTACTAGCTCCCCTTAATGAGCCCCTCTACTAACTCCCCTTAATGAGCACTCTACTAGCTCCCCTTAATGAGCACTCTACTAGCTCCCCTTAATGAGCACTCTACTGCTCCTTTTCATGAGCACTCTACTAGCTCCGCTTAATGAGCACTCTACTAGCTCCACTTAAGGAGCACTCTACTAGCTCCCCTTAATGAGCACTCTACTAGCTCCCCTTAATGAGCACTCTACTGCTCCTTTTCATGAGCACTCTACTAGCTCCCCTTAATGAGCACTCTACTAGCTACACTTAAGGAGCACTCTACTAGCTCCCCTTAATGAGCACTCTACTAGCTCTCCTTAATGAGCACTCTACTGCTCCTTTTCATGAGCACTCTACTAGCTCCCCTTAATGAGCACTCTACTAGCTCCACTTAAGGAGCACTCTACTAGCTCCCCTTAATGAGCACTCTACTAGCTCCCCTTAATGAGCACTCGACTAGCTCCCCTTAATGAGAACTCTACTTACTCCCCTTAATGAGCACTCCACTAGCTCTCCTTAATGAGCCCCTCTACTAACTCCCCTTAATGAGCACTCTACTTACTCCCCTTAATGAGCACTCCACTAGCTCCCCTTAATGAGCCCCTCTACTAACTCCCCTTAATGAGCACTCTACTAGCTCCCCTTAAGGAGCACTCTGCTAGCTCCCCTTAATGAGCACTCTACTAGCTCCCCTTAATGAGCACTCTACTAGCTCCCCTTAAGGAGCACTCTACTAGCTCCTCTTAATGAGCACTCTACTAGCTCCCTTTAATGAGCACTCTACTAGCTCCCCTTAATGAGCACTCTACTAGCTCCCCTTAAGGAGCACTCTACTAGCTCCCCTTAATGAGCACTCTACTAGCTCCCCTTAATGAGCACTCTACTAGCTCCCCCTTAAGAGGCCCTCTACTAGCTCCCCTTAATGAGCACTCTACTAGCTCCCTTTAAGGAGCACTCGACTAGCTCCTCTTAATGAGCACTCTACTGCTCCTTTTCATGAGCACTCTACTAGCTCCACTTAAGGAGCACTCTACTAGCTCCCCTTAATGAGCACTCTACTAGCTCCCCTTAATGAGCACTCTACTAGCTCCCCTTAAGGAGCACTCCCCTTAAGGAGCACTTTACTAGCTCCCCTTAATGATCACTCTACTAGCTCCCCTTAAGGAGCACTCCCCTTAAGGAGCACTCTACTAGCTCCCCTTAATGAGCACTCTACTAGCTCCCCTTAATGAGCACTCTACTAGCTCCCTTTAATGAGCACTCTACTAGCTCCCCTTAATAAGCACTCTACTAGCTCCCCTTAAGAGGCCCTCTACTAGCTCCCCTGAATGAGCACTCTACTAGCTCCCCTTAATGAGCACTCTACTAGCTCCCCTTAATGAGCACTCTACTAACTCCCCTTAATGAGCACTCTACTAGCTCCCCTTAAGACGCACTCTACTAGCTCCCCTTAAGGAGCACTCTACTAGCTCCCCTTAATGAGCACTCTACTAGCTCCCCTTAAGGAGCACTCTACTAGCTCCCCTTAATGTGCACTCTACTAGCTCCCCTTAAGGAGCACTCTACTAGCTCCCCTTAATGTGCACTCTACTAGCTCCCCTTAAGGAGCACTCTACTAGCTCCCCTTAATGAGCACTCTACTAGCTCCCCTTAAGGAGAACTCTACTAGCTCCCCTTAATGAGCACTCTACTAGCTCCCCTTAAGGAGCACTCTACTAGCCCCCCTTAATGTTCACTCTACTAGCTCCCCTTAATGAGCACTCTACTAACTCCCCTTAAGAGGCCATCTACTAACTCCCCTTAATGAGCACTCTACTAACTCCCCTTAAGAGGCCCTCTACTAGCTCCCCTTAATGAACACTCTACTAGCTCCCCTTAAGGAGCACTCTACTAGCTCCCCTTAATGTGCCCTCTACTAGCTCCCCTTAATGAGCACTCTACTAGCTCCCCTTAAGACGCACTCTACTAGCTCCCCTTAAGGAGCACTCTACTAGCTCCCCTTAATGAGCACTCTACTAGCTCCCCTTAAGGAGCACTCTACTAGCTCCCCTTAATGAGCACTCTACTAGCTCCCCTTAAGGAGCACTCTACTAGCTCCCCTTAATGTTCACTCTACTAGCTCCCCTTAATGAGCACTCTACTAGCTCCCCTTAATGAGCACTCTACTAGCTCCCCTTAAGGAGCACTCCCCTTAAGGAGCACTCCCCTTAAGGACCACTCTACTAGCTCCCCTTAATGAGCACTCTAGTAGCTCCCGTTAATGAGCACTCTACTAGCTCGCCTTAAGGAGCACTCTACTAGCTCCCCTTAATGAGCACTCTACTAGCTCCCCTTAAGGAGCACTCTACTAACTCCCCTTAATGAGCACTCTACTAGCTCCCCTTAAGGAGCACTCTACTAGCTCCCCTTAATGTTCACTCTACTAGCTCCCCTTAATGAGCACTCTACAAGCTCCCTTTAATGAGCACTCTACTAGCTCCCCTTAATGAGCACTCTACTAGCTCCCTTTAATGAGCACTCTACTAGCTCCCCTTAAGGAGCACTCTACTAGCTCCCTGTGTCGTCACGCACTGGACCTCAAAGCTTTGACCTTCCTCGCAATCGCATTCAAAAGAGAGGTCTGCATTATCCTTACTCATCCTGATGGCAGGGGGGTTATGAATTCTGATGATTATTATAATTGTTCTTTTATAATGCGCTTAATACCAGCGAGCGGTTTATAATCGCGGGATCGGGATTCAAACCTGTGTTGTGCTGCGTTGTCTTGTTTCCAGGACAAGTGTGTTGCCCCTGAGCTATCAAATCTTAACCTCTGGCAAAACCTCTGGGCAACCCTGCAACCCATTGTTCTTCAGCCTGCCAATTCATTACAGAAAGGGTAAAGACCACAGTGGCGCAACACCATTGAGCTGACTGGGTCTCAGCACCCCCCCCCTGAAGTTTTGGGCTATGTTAACTCGACCTGGCTGACCTAGAGAGTGTCTGGCAGAACAGGGCACAGCTGTCAAAACAGCGCCTGGCCTTCTCTGTTAACAAAGGCCCTGCAATTACTAATGTAAAGCATTTCACTGTTGGCACCTGCATTCATATGAATAGATTTTTAGACAATTGAAATCGTGATGTGGGGTTAGTACTTGCATGTCAGAGGAGTGATTGGAAGGGTAGAGAGGGGACAGGGGACCACTCATTCTCACAGTAGTCCACAAGTGAGTGCTTTAAGACTTAAAGGAGAGAGTTAACTTCTGGTAGCAGGGAAGCTGCACTAGAATAGTCACATTAGAATGCATGCAGAAATGAGATTCCCCACAAAGAAGTTGGCTCCTCCCCCACTGTCTCTGAAGTTAGTGTCTCTCCGAACATTTGAAGACTCAGCCCCTTGCTGAAATGTAGATTTCGTTGCACCCCTGAAGACCATATCCAATTCAGTCTTCATCTCAACCCAAAAAAGGGACAGTACAGCCAGAGACCACAAGCATCCCCTGGCATGTTCCGGCCTTGTTGGGCCTCATAAGTGAGGAGTAGCTTGGTTCTCTAGGGCCAGCAGGAATGGGCATACCTGTCCCACTCGGGATGAGTATAGCAATGGCTGGAAGGTTTTGAATTAATCTCAACCTCTGGCACAGCTCTGGGCTACCCTCCTGACCATCGTTCTTCAGCCTGCCAAGCCATGACAGAATGGGAAAGACTATCTGCAAATCAACCTTAGTCCCGGACCAAAAAAAGGGCAGTCAGGACGGAACTACTAGGTCACATCCCTTCTGCACAAGACCATGGGCAACTGCAGACATGTTTTAGCTGATTGTGTGTCATCAGTGAGGTGTAGCTCGGTCTATGCTCAGCCATGCAAGTACCTAGAATGTTAGAATGCTGAGATCAGCCAATCAGATATTGCGCCCCCTTCCCCCCACCGCCCCATGTCGTGTCTCTATCGTCACAACACCGGGGGCCAGGAGGAGTCTTTAGATCATGGATCTGGAACCTTTGGCTCTCCAGATGAATTGGACTACAGTTCCCATCAACCCTACCCAGAACAGTTAATGGTGAAGGTTCATGGGAGTTGTAGTCCAAAACATCTAGACAGTCACAGGTTACATACCTCTGCTTTATAGGATGGGAACCGAATCTCTGGAGCTCCGGGACATCATCCATCGGGATTCCAGATTATTTGGCAATCAAACTGGAGCGATTGGCTGTGCAGCAGGCTCTGCAGATATTTCAGACTCCTGCTCGTTGGAGTTGGAGTCCAAAACAGCTGCAGATCTGCATGTTGCAGACCCTTGCGATAGTCACCCTCTTGCAGGTTCTATCTTGACCCCTTGGGTTCTGGAAACGTCCAGTGCAAGCTGTGAGCAATCACTCTTCTTGTATATTCAATTAGTGTACAGTGGGGTTATCCAGGGCCCCTCAGCATAACCTTAAACAGCATTGAATGATCCAGGATGGTTGCCAAGGAACCGGCATAGCCACAGGGCAGCCCCTGCGCCAGTGACCTGATGAGCAAATCACGGATTGTGAGGCTGCAGAATTAGGAAATGCACAGGTGCAGAAGCCCTGCTGGGGTAAAGAGGCCTTCTTCCTGACTAGGCCCCATTTAGTATTTGGCATGGCCTGGTTCCACCAAGAAGGCGAGGAGACCAGAGCGTATTACTGTCACAGAAGGCACAGACATGACCCACTCCTCAGAGACAGCTTAGGGGTGTTCATTGATTCTTCAAGGGGCCCTGTGGCGCGCTCTCTCTCTCTCTCTCGCTCTCGCTCTCGCTCTCTCTTTCTCACTCTCTCTCTCTCTCTCTCTCTCTCTCTCTCTCTCCCCCCCCTCTTGTAATGCACCTCCTCTCGAACCCGGGTCTGAGCCCAGTGTAGGAGCTACTGAATACCCGCCCCTGGGGTCTAAAATCTGACTCGTACTCAATAGGAGGAACTGAAGGCAGAATTGCCTCCTCTAACTAGACTCCCTAAGGGACTCTCCTAAATCTACCCCTACTCTAATCAGTGGTCAATGTTCTATTGGTCGGGGATAGTGCCTTGCAGACGCCAATCTTCTTTCATACTCACTTTCCGCTCTCCCTCTCTTGCCCACTCACTGCCCTCCATCTGCAACTCCACCCACCTATATTCCCTCCTCCCTACCTCCAATGTCACTGGTTCCTTCTAGGCATCGCCTACACCCTTTGATGTTACTCTGCCCTTTTTGTTGCTACTACTCCCTCCTCCACACCTCTGCTCCTTCCTCGCCACTGCTGCTCCCTCCTCTACAGTACTGCTCCCTCCTCCCTACTACTACTCCTTCCTCCAGCCTACTCAACCATTCACAGTATTACTCACTCCTACGCATTACTAATCCCTTCTCCACACTAATCTTACAACTCCACCCACCTCCTTCTCAGACACCGTCATTCCACTTAGTTCCAACCACTTCCTATTCACTCCTTACACTACTTCAGCTTACTACACCCACCACACTGGTGCGCACACGCACAGCGCACTATCACTTGCACTCATCTTCTGCAGTACTCGTCTCCACAATCCCCTGTTCCATCCTTCCTCCTGCTGGTCTCTTGGTCTGCCACATCCACCACCTCTGACCTGACCCGAACAGCACACCTTCCCGTCCCTCCTTTTATGTCCCTTCTCCTCCTGCCACTGTCCCCCCCCTTCCCGATAAGTACAGTTTGTTTGAGGGGACAATGCCCTGGTGTAAAGTCCCTGGTGGTCTAGACAGTAAATCGCTGGCTGCCCAGCATTGCCGGCCTGCTGGAGAGCATTATGCAGCTTTGTTTTCTGCAGCGTAGCTGCTGCTCTGCTGGTTCACTTTCTACCAGCTGGGTCTCTTCTTTCTGGCACGGCACAACAGCAGTGCTGGATGCGGGAGGGTTGCCTTTCTTGGGGCTGTATAGCTGCTGCTCTGCCAGTTCATTCTCGTCCTAGTGGGTCTCTTCTTTCTCGCATGGCACACCAGCAGCGCTGGATGCTGGAGGGTTGCCTTTCTCGTGGCGGCATAGCTGCTGTTCTGCTGGTTCATTCTCGTGCTAGTGGGTCTCTTCTTTCTGGCACGGCACGCCAGCAGCGATTGATGCTGGAGGGTTGCCTTTCTCATGGTGGCATAGCTGCTGCTCTGCCAGTTCATTCTCGTCCTAGTGGGTCTCTTCTTTCCGGAATCGGATGCCAGCAGCGCTGGATGCTGGAGGGTTGCCTTTCTCGTGGCGGCATAGCTGCTGCTCTGCCAGTTCATTCTCGTGCTAGGTGGTCTCTTCTTTCCGGCATCGGATGGCAGTAGTTCTGGATGCAGGAGGGTTGCCTTTCTCGTGGCTGCATAGCTGCTGCTCTGCCAGTTCATTCTCATCCTAGTGGGTCTCTTGTTTCTGGCATCGGATGCCAGTAGCCCTGGATGCAGGAGGGTTGCCTTTCTCGTGGCGGCATAGCTGCTGCTCTGCCAGTTCATTCTCGTGCTAGGTGGTCTCTTCTTTCCGGCATCGGATGGCAGTAGTTCTGGATGCAGGAGGGTTGCCTTTCTCGTGGCTGCATAGCTGCAGCTCTGCCAGTTCATTCTCGTGCTAGTGGGTTTCTTGGTTTCCAGCATCGGATACCAGTAGTCCTGGATGCTGGAGGGTTGCCTTTCTCGTGGCTGCATAACTGCTGCTCTGCCAGTTCATTCTCGTCCTAGTGGGTCTCTTATGTCTGGCATGGCACACCAGCAGCGCTGAATGCTGGAGGGTTGCCTTTCTCATGGCGGCATAGCTGCTGCTCTGCCAGTTCATTCTCTTGCTAGTGGGTCTCTTCTTTCCGGCATCGGATGCCAGTAGCGCTGGATGCTGGAGGGTTGCCTTTCTCGTGGCAGCATAGCTGCTGCTCTGCCAGTTCATTCTCGTCCTAGTGGGTCTCTTATGTCTGGCATGGCACACCAGCAGCACTGGATGCTGGAGGGTTGCCTTTCTCATGGCGGCATAGCTGCTGCTCTGCCAGTTCATTCTCATCCTAGTGGGTCTCTTCTTTCCGGCATTGGATGCCAGTAGTCCTGGATGCTGGAGGGTTGCCTTTCTGATGGCGGCATAGCTGCTGCTCTGCCAGTTCATTCTTGTGCTAGGTGGTCTCTTCTTTCCGGCATCGGATGCCAGTAGTCCTGGATGCTGGAGGGTTGCCTTTCTCGTGGCTGCATAGCTGCTGCTCTGCCAGTTCATTCTCGTACTAGTGGGTCTCTTCCTTCCGGCATCAGATGCCAGTAGTGCTGCATGCTGGAGAGTTGCCTTTCTCGTGGCGGCATAGCTGCTGCTCTGCCAGTTCATTCTCGTGCGAGGTGGTCTCTTCTTTCCGGCATCGGATGCCAGTAGCGCTGGATGCTGGAGGGTTGCCTTTCTCATGGCGGCATAGCTGCTGCTCTGCCAGTTCATTCTCGTCCTAGTGGGTCTCTTCTTTCTGGCACGGCACACCAGCAGCGCTGGATGCTGGAGGGTTGCCTTTCTCGTGGCGGCATAGCTGCTGCTCTGCCAGTTCATTCTCATCCTAGTGAGTCTCTTCTTTCTGGCACGGCACACCAGCAGCGCTGGATGCTGGAGGGTTGCCTTTCTCGTGGCGGCATACCTGCTGCTCTGCCAGTTCATTCTCATCCTAGTGGGTCTCTTCTTCCTGGCATGGCACACCAGTAGCACTGGATGCTGGAGGGTTGCCTTTCTGATGGCGGCATAGCTGCTGCTCTGCCAGTTCATTCTTGTGCTAGGTGGTCTCTTCTTTCCGGCATCGGATGCCAGTAGTCCTGGATGCTGGAGGGTTGCCTTTCTCGTGGCTGCATAGCTGCTGCTCTGCCAATTCATTCTCGTACTAGTGGGTCTCTTCCTTCCGGCATCAGATGCCAGTAGTGCTGCATGCTGGAGAGTTGCCTTTCTCGTGGCTACATAGCTGCTGCTCTGCCAGTTCATTCTCGTCCTAGTGGGTCTCTTCTTTCCGGCATCGGATGCTAGCGCTGGATGCTGGAGAGTTGTCTTTCTCATGGCTGCATAGCTGCTGCTCTGCCAGTTCATTCTCATCCTAGTGGGTCTATTCTTTCTGGCACGGCACACCAGCAGCGCTGGATGCTGGAGGGTTGCCTTTGTTGTGGCGGCAATGCTGCTGCTCTGCCAGTTCATTCTCGTCCTAGTGGGTCTCTTGTTTCCGGCATCGGATGCCAGTAGTCCTGGATGCTGGAGGGTTGCCTTTCTCGTGACTGCATAGCTGCTGCTCTGCCAGTTCATTCTTGTCCTAGTGGGTCTCTTCTTTCCGGCATCGGATGCCAGTAGTCCTGCATGCAGGAGGGTTGCCTTTCTCGTGGCTGCATAGCTGCTGCTCTGCCAGTTCATTCTCTTGCTAGTGGGTCTCTTCTTTCCGGCATCGGATGCCAGTAGTCCTGGATGCTGGAGGGTTGCCTTTCTCGTGACTGCATAGCTGCTGCTCTGCCAGTTCATTCTCGTCCTAGTGGGTCTCTTCTTTCTGGCACGGCACACCAGCAGTGCTGGATGCTGGAGGGTTGCCTTTCTCGTGGCGGCATAGCTGCTGCTCTGCCAGTTCATTCTCGTGCGAGGTGGTCTCTTCTTTCCGGCATCGGATGCCAGTAGCGCTGGATGCTGGAGGGTTGCCTTTCTCATGGCGGCATAGCTGCTGCTCTGCCAGTTCATTCTCGTCCTAGTGGGTCTCTTCTTTCTGGCACGGCACACCAGCAGCGCTGGATGCTGGAGGGTTGCCTTTCTCGTGGCGGCATAGCTGCTGCTCTGCCAGTTCATTCTCGTGCGAGGTGGTCTCTTCTTTCCGGCATCGGATGCCAGTAGCGCTGGATGCTGGAGGGTTGCCTTTCTCATGGCGGCATAGCTGCTGCTCTGCCAGTTCATTCTCGTCCTAGTGGGTCTCTTCTTTCTGGCACGGCACACCAGCAGCGCTGGATGCTGGAGGGTTGCCTTTCTCGTGGCGGCATAGCTGCTGCTCTGCCAGTTCATTCTCATCCTAGTGAGTCTCTTCTTTCTGGCACGGCACACCAGCAGCGCTGGATGCTGGAGGGTTGCCTTTCTCGTGGCGGCATACCTGCTGCTCTGCCAGTTCATTCTCATCCTAGTGGGTCTCTTCTTCCTGGCATGGCACACCAGTAGCACTGGATGCTGGAGGGTTGCCTTTCTGATGGCGGCATAGCTGCTGCTCTGCCAGTTCATTCTTGTGCTAGGTGGTCTCTTCTTTCCGGCATCGGATGCCAGTAGTCCTGGATGCTGGAGGGTTGCCTTTCTCGTGGCTGCATAGCTGCTGCTCTGCCAATTCATTCTCGTACTAGTGGGTCTCTTCCTTCCGGCATCAGATGCCAGTAGTGCTGCATGCTGGAGAGTTGCCTTTCTCGTGGCTACATAGCTGCTGCTCTGCCAGTTCATTCTCGTCCTAGTGGGTCTCTTCTTTCCGGCATCGGATGCTAGCGCTGGATGCTGGAGAGTTGTCTTTCTCATGGCTGCATAGCTGCTGCTCTGCCAGTTCATTCTCATCCTAGTGGGTCTATTCTTTCTGGCACGGCACACCAGCAGCGCTGGATGCTGGAGGGTTGCCTTTGTTGTGGCGGCAAAGCTGCTGCTCTGCCAGTTCATTCTCGTCCTAGTGGGTCTCTTCTTTCTGGCACGGCACACCAGCAGCGCTGGATGCTGGAGGGTTGCCTTTCGCGTGGCGGCATAGCTGCTGCTCTGCCATTTCATTCTCGTCCTAGTGGGTCTCTTCTTTCTGGCACGGCACAGCAGTAGCGCTGGATGCTGGAGGGTTGCCTTTCTCTTGGCGGCATAGCTGCTGCTCTGCCAGGTCATTCTCGTCCTAGTGGGTCTCTTCTTTCTGGCACGGCACGCCAGCAGCGCTGGATGCTGGAGGGTTGCCTTTCTCGTGGCTGCATAGCTGCTGCTCTGCCAGTTCTTTCTCATGCTAGTGGGTCTCTTCTTTCCGGCATCGGATGCCAGTAGTGCTGGATGTTGGAGGGTTGCCTTGCTCGTGGCTGCATAGCTGCTGCTCTGCCAGTTAATTCTCGTCCTAGTGGGTCTCTTCTTTCTGGCACGGCACACCAGCAGCGCTGGATGCTGGAGGGTTGCCTTTCTCGTGGCGGCATAGCTGCTGCTCTGCCAGTTCATTCTCGTCCAAGTGGGTCTCTTCTTTCCACCATCGGATGCCAGTAGCGCTGGATGCTGGAGGGTTGCCTTTCTCGTGGCTGCATAGCTGCTGCTCTGCCAGTTCATTCTTGTGCTAGTGGTTCTCTTCTTTCCGGCATCGGATGCCAGTAGCGCTGGATGCTGGAGGGTTGCCTTTCTCGTAGCTGCATAGCTGCTGCTCTGCCAGTTCATTCTCGTTCTAGGTGGTCTCTTCTTTCCGGCATCGGAGGCCAGTAGTCCTGGGTGCAGGAGCGTTGCCTTTCTTATGGCTGCATAGCTGCTGCTCTGCCAGTTCGTTCTCGTCCTAGTGGGTCTCTTCTTTCCGGCATCGGGTGCCAGTAGTCCTGGATGCTGGAGGGTTGCCTTTCTCGTGGCTGCATAGCTGCTGCTCTGCCAGTTCATTCTCGTGCTAGTGGGTCTCTTCCTTCCGGAATAAGATGCCAGTAGTGCTGCATGCTGGAGGGTTGCCTTTCTCGTGGCTACATAGCTGCTGCTCTGCCAGTTCATTCTCGTCCTAGTGGGTCTCTTCTTTCCGGCATCGGATGCCAGTAGCGCTGGATGCTGGAGAGTTGTCTTTCTCATGGCATAGCTGCTGCTCTGCCAGTTCATTCTCATCCTAGTGGGTCTCTTCTTTCTGGCACGGCACACCAGCAGCGCTGGATGCTGGAGGGTTGCCTTTGTTGTGGCGGCATAGCTGCTGCTCTGCCAGTTCATTCTCGTCCTAGTGGGTCTCTTCTTTCTGGCACGGCACACCAGCAGCGCTGGATGCTGGAGGGTTGCCTTTCTCGTGGCGGCATAGCTGCTGCTCTGCCAGTTCATTCTCGTCCTAGTGGGTCTCTTCTTTCTGGCACAGCGCAGTAGCGCTGGATGCTGGAGGGTTGCCTTTCTCTTGGCGGCATAGCTGCTGCTCTGCCAGTTCATTCTCGTCCTAGTGGGTCTCTTCTTTCTGGCACGGCACGGCAGCAGCGCTGGATGCTGGAGGGTTGCCTTTCTGATGGGGGCATAGCTGCTGCTCTGCCAGTTCATTCTCGTGCTAGGTGGTCTCTTCTTTCCGGCATCGGATGCCAGTAGTCCTGGATGCTGGAGGGTTGCCTTTCTCGTGGCTGCATAGCTGCTGCTCTGCCAGTTCATTCTCGTGCTAGTGGGTCTCTTCCTTCCGGCATCAGATGCCAGTAGT
This sequence comes from Ambystoma mexicanum, assembly GCF_040938575.1. Taxonomy (NCBI): domain Eukaryota; kingdom Metazoa; phylum Chordata; class Amphibia; order Caudata; family Ambystomatidae; genus Ambystoma; species Ambystoma mexicanum. The sequence continues at coordinate 1,674,480,446 of NC_090932.1, forward strand.
GCTGCATGCTGGAGGGTTGCCTTTCTCGTGGCTACATAGCTGCTGCTCTGCCAGTTCATTCTCGTCCTAGTGGGTCTCTTCTTTCCGGCATCGGATGCCAGTAGCGCTGGATGCTGGAGAGTTGTCTTTCTCATGGCTGCATAGCTGCTGCTCTGCCAGTTCATTCTCATCCTAGTGGGTCTCTTCTTTCTGGCACGGCACACCAGCAGCGCTGGATGCTGGAGGGTTGCCTTTGTTGTGGCGGCATAGCTGCTGCTCTGCCAGTTCATTCTCGTCCTAGTGGGTCTCTTCTTTCTGGCACGGCACACCAGCAGCGATGGATGCTGGAGGGTTGCCTTTCTCGTGGCGGCATAGCTGCTGCTCTGCCAGTTCATTCTCGTCCTAGTGGGTCTCTTCTTTCTGGCACGGCACGCCAGCAGCGCTGGATGCTGGAGGGTTGCCTTTCTCATGGCGGCATAGCTGCTGCTCTGCCAGTTCTTTCTCATGCTAGTGGGTCTCTTCTTTCCGGCATCGGATGCCAGTAGCGCTGGATGCTGGAGGGTTGCCTTTCTCGTGGCGGCATAGCTGCTGCTCTGCCAGTTCATTCTTGTCCTAGTGGGTCTCTTCTTTCCGGCATCGGATGCCAGTAGCGCTGGATGCTGGAGGGTTGCCTTGTTCGTGGCTGCATAGCTGCTGCTCTGCCAGTTAATTCTCGTCCTAGTGGGTCTCTTCTTTCTGGCACGGCACACCAGCAGCGCTGGATGCTGGAGGGTTGCCTTTCTCGTGGCGGCATAGCTACTGCTCTGCCAGTTCATTCTCGTCCTAGTGGGTCTCTTGTTTCCGGCATCGGATGCCAGTAGCGCTGGATGCTGGAGTGTTGCCTTTTTTATTGTGGCTGCATAGCTGCTGCTCTGCCAGTTCATTCTCGTCCTAGTGGGTCTCTTGTTTCCGGCATCGGATGCCAGTAGCACTGGATGCTGGAGGGTTGCCTTTCTCGTGACTGCATAGCTGCTGCTCTGCCAGTTCATTCTCGTCCTAGTGGGTCTCTTGTTTCCGGCATCGGATGCCAGTAGCACTGGATGCTGGAGGGTTGCCTTTCTCGTGACTGCATAGCTGCTGCTCTGCCAGTTCATTCTCGTCCTAGTGGGTCTCTTCTTTCCGGCATCGTATGCCAGTAGCGCTGGATGCTGGAGGGTTGCCTTGCTCGTGGCTGCATAGCTGCTGCTCTGCCAGTTCATTCTCATCCTAGTGGGTCTCCTGTTTCCGGCATCGGATGCCAGTAGCGCTGGATGCTGGAGGGTTGCCTTTCTCGTGGCTGCATAGCTGCTGCTCTGCCAGTTGATTCTTGTGCTAGTGGTTCTCTTCTTTCCGGCATCGGATGCCAGTAGTCCTGGATGCTGGAGGGTTGCCTTGCTCGTGGCTGCATAGCTGCTGCTCTGCCAGTTCATTCTCATCCTAGTGGGTCTCCTGTTTCCGGTATCGGATGCCAGTAGCGCTGGGTGCAGGAGGGTTGCCTTTCTCGTGGCTGCATAGCTGCTGCTCTGCCAATTGATTCTTGTGCTAGTGGTTCTCTTCTTTCCGGCATCGGATGCCAGTAGCGCTGGATGCTGGAGGGTTGCCTTGCTCGTGGCTGCATAGCTGCTGCTCTGCCAGTTAATTCTCGTTCTAGGTGGTCTCTTCTTTCCGGCATCGGAGGCCAGTAGTCCTGGGTGCAGGAGGGTTGCCTTTCTCATGGCTGCATAGCTGCTGCTCTGCCAGTTCATTCTCATGCTAGTAGGTCTCTTCTTTCCGGCATCGGATGCCAGTAGTCCTGGATGCAGGAGGGTTGCCTTTCTCGTGGCTGCAAAGATGCTGCTCTGCCAGTTCGTTCTTGTCCTAGTGGGTCTCTTCTTTCCGGCATCGGGTGCCAGTAGTCCTGGATGCTGGAGGGTTGCCTTTCTCGTGGCTGCATAGCTGCTGCTCTGCCAGTTCGTTCTCGTCCTAGTGGGTCTCTTCTTTCCGGCATCGGGTGCCAGTAGTCCTGGATGCTGGAGGGTTGCCTTTCTCCTGGCGGCATAGCTGCTGCTCTGACAGTTCATTCTCATCCTAGTGGGTCTCTTCTTTCTGGCACGGCACACCAGCAGCGCTGGATGCTGGAGTGTTGCCTTTCTTGTGGCTGTATAGCTGCTGCTCTGCCAGTTCATTCTCGTGCTAGTGGGTCTCTTCTTTCCGGCATCAGATGCCAGTAGCGCTGGTTGCTGGAGGGTTGCCTTTCTCGTGGCGGCATAGCTGCAGCTCTGCCAGTTCATTCTCGTCCTAGTGGGTCTCTTATTTCCGGCATCAGATGCCAGTAGCCCTGGATGCAGGAGGGTTGCCTTTATCGTGGCTGCATAGCTGCTGCTCTGCCAGTTCATTCTCGTCCTAGTGGGTCTCTTATTTCTGGCATGGCACACGAGCAGCGCTGGATGCTGGAGGGTTGCCTTTCTCGTGGCGGCATAGCTGCTGCTCTGCCAGTTCATTCTCGTCCTAGTGGGTCTCTTCTTTCCGGCATCGGATGCCAGTAGCGCTGGATGCTGGAGGGTTGCCTTTCTCGTGGCTGCATAGCTGCTGCTCTGCCAGTTCATTCTTGTGCTAGTGGTTCTCTTCTTTCCGGCAGCGGATGCCAGTAGCGCTGGATGCTGGAGGGTTGCCTTTCTCATAGCTGCATAGCTGCTGCTCTGCCAGTTCATTCTCTTTCTAGGTGGTCTCTTCTTTCCGGCATCGGAGGCCAGTAGCGCTGGATGCAGGAGGGTTGCCTTTCTCATGGCTGCATAGCTGCTGCTCTGCCAGTTCATTCTCGTGCTAGTGGGTCTCTTCTTTCTGGCATCGGATGCCAGTAGTCCTGGTTGCAGGAGGGTTGCCTTTCTCGTGGCTGCAAAGATGCTGCTCTGCCAGTTCGTTCTCGTCCTAGTGGGTCTCTTCTTTCTGGCATCGGGTGCCAGTAGTCCTGGATGCTGGAGGGTTGCCTTTCTCGTGGCTGCATAGCTGCTGCTCTGCCAGTTCGTTCTCGTCCTAGTGGGTCTCTTCTTTCCGGCATCGGGTGCCAGTAGTCCTGGATGCTGGAGGGTTGCCTTTCTCATAGCTGCATAGCTGCTGCTCTGCCAGTTCATTCTCGTGCTAGTGGGTCTCCTCTTTCCGGCATCGGGTGCCAGTAGTCCTGGATGCTGGAGGGTTGCCTTTGTCATGGCTGCATAGCTGCTGCTCTGCCAATTCATTCTCGTGCTAGTGGGTCTCTTCTTTCCGGCATCGGATGCCGGTAGTCCTGGATGCAGGAGGGTTGCCTTTCTCGTGGCTGCATAGCTGCTGCTCTGCCAGTTAATTCTCGTGCTAGTGGGTCTCTTCTTTCCGGCATCGGATGCCGGTAGTCCTTGATGCAGGAGAGTTGCCTTTCTCGTGGCTGCATAGCTGCTGCTCTGCCAGTTCATTCTCGTGCTAGTCGGTCTCTTCTTTCCGGCATCGGATGCCGGTAGTCCTGGATGCAGGAGGGTTGCCTTTCTCGTGGCTGCATAGCTGCATAGCTGCTGCCAGTTCATTCTCGTGCTAGTGGGTCTCCTCTTTCCGGCATCGGATGCCAGTAGACCTGGATGCAGGAGGGTTGCCTTTCTCGTGGCTGCATAGCTGCTGCTCTGCCAGTTCATTCTCGTACTAGTGGGTCTCTTGTTTCCGGCATCGGGTGCCAGTAGACCTGGATGCAGGAGGGTTGCCTTTCTCGTGGCTGCATAGCTGCTGCTCTGCCAGTTCATTCTCGTACTAGTGGGTCTCTTGGAGGGTTGCCTTTCTCGTGGCTGCATAGCTGCTGCTCTGCCAGTTCATTTTCGTCCTAGTGGGTCTCTTCTTTCTGGAACGGCACACCAGCAGCGCTGGATGCTGGAGGGTTGCCTTTGTTGTGGCGGCATAGCTGCTGCTCTGCCAGTTCATTCATTTGCTAGTGGGTCTCTTGTTTCCGGCATCGGATGCCAGTAGTCCTGGATGCTGGAGGGTTGCCTTTCTCGTGGCTGCATAGCTGCTGCTCTGCCAGTTCATTCTCGTCCTAGTGGGTCTCTTGTTTCCGGCATCGGATGCCAGTAGCCCTGGATGCAGGAGGGTTGCCTTTCTCGTGGCGGCATAGCTGCTGCTCTGCCAGTTCATTCTCATCCTAGTGGGTCTCTTGTTTCCGGCATCGGATGCCAGTAGCCCTGGATGCAGGAGGGTTGCCTTTCTCGTGGCTGCATAGCTGCTGCTATGCCAGTTCATTCTCGTGCTAGTGGGTTTCTTGGTTTCCGGCATTGGATGCCAGCAGCGCTGAATGCTGGAGGGTTGCCTTTCTCATGGCGGCATAGCTGCTGCTCTGCCAGTTCATTCTCATCCTAGTGGGTCTCTTGTTTCCGGCATCGGATGCCAGTAGCCCTGGATGCTGGAGGGTTGCCTTTCTCGTGGCTGCATAGCTGCTGCTCTGCCAGTTCATTCTCGTGCTAGTGGGTCTCTTCTTTCCGGCATCGGATGCCAGTAGCGCTGGATGCTGGAGGGTTGCCTTTCTCGTGGCTGCATAGCTGCTGCTCTGCCAGTTCATTCTCGTGCTAGTGGGTCTCTTCTTTCCGGCATCGGATGCCAGTAGCCCTGGATGCTGGAGGGTTGCCTTTCTAGTGGCTGCATAGCTGCTGCTCTGCCAGTTCATTCTCGTCCTAGTGGGTCTCTTGTTTCCGGCATCGGATGCCAGCAGCGCTGGATGCTGGAGGGTTGCCTTTCTCGTGGCGGCATAGCTGCTGCTCTGCCAGTTCATTCTCATCCTAGTGGGTCTCTTGTTTCCGGCATCGGATGCCAGTAGCCCTGGATGCAGGAGGGTTGCCTTTCTCGTGGCTGCATAGCTGCTGCTCTGCCAGTTCATTCTCGTGCTAGTGGGTTTCTTGGTTTCCGGCATTGGATGCCAGCAGCGCTGAATGCTGGAGGGTTGCCTTTCTCATGGCGGCATAGCTGCTGCTCTGCCAGTTCATTCTCATCCTAGTGGGTCTCTTGTTTCCGGCATCGGATGCCAGTAGCCCTGGATGCTGGAGGGTTGCCTTTCTCGTGGCTGCATAGCTGCTGCTCTGCCAGTTCATTCTCGTGCTAGTGGGTCTCTTCTTTCCGGCATCGGATGCCAGTAGCGCTGGATGCTGGAGGGTTGCCTTTCTCGTGGCTGCATAGCTGCTGCTCTGCCAGTTCATTCTCGTGCTAGTGGGTCTCTTCTTTCCGGCATCGGATGCCAGTAGCCCTGGATGCTGGAGGGTTGCCTTTCTAGTGGCTGCATAGCTGCTGCTCTGCCAGTTCATTCTCGTCCTAGTGGGTCTCTTCTTTCTGGCATCGGGTGCCAGTAGTCCTGGATGCTGGAGGGTTGCCTTTCTCGTGGCATAGCTGCTGCTCTGCCAGTTCATTCTCGTCCTAGTGGGTCTCTTCTTTCCGGCATCGGGTGCCAGTAGTGCTGGATGCTGGAGGGTTGCCTTTCTCGTGGCTGCATAGCTGCTGCTCTGCCAGTTCATTCTCGTGCTAGGTGGTCTCTTCTTTCCGGCATCGGATGGCAGTAGTCCTGGATGCTGGAGGGTTGCCTTTCTCGTGGCATAGCTGCTGCTCTGCCAGTTCATTCTCGTGCTAGGTGGTCTCTTCTTTCCGGCATCGGATGGCAGTAGTCCTGGATGCTGGAGGGTTGCCTTTCTCGTGGCATAGCTGCTGCTCTGCCAGTTCATTCTCGTCCTAGTGGGTCTCTTCTTTCCGGCATCGGATGCCAGTAGCGCTGGATGCTGGAGGGTTGTCTTTCTCGTGGCTGCATAGCTGCTGCTCTGCCAGTTCATTCTCGTCCTAGTGGGTCTCTTATTTCTGGCATGGCACACGAGCAGCGCTGGATGCTGGAGGGTTGCCTTGCTCGTGGCTGCATAGCTGCTGCTCTGCCAGTTCATTCTCGTGCTAGTGGGTCTCTTCTTTCCGGCATCGGATGGCAGTAGTTCTGGATGCTGGAGGTTTGCTGTTACATATTCTGGTCCATCCAGTGACAGGTAGCACACCGTGTGTGGCCTTGTCACTCTCTCTCTTTCTGGTTCCACTTGCCTTGTCTCATCACATGTTTGTTGAGTCTGCAAGAATCAGAAAGAGTCTGGCTGCATTGTGTACCTGAGGCACGATGTGAGGTGTGCATGGTGTGCTGCATAACAGCATGCAGGCAAAAGAGGGAGATAGAAACTGGGACCCTCTGAACTGCCACCGTCCTCCTCAAGGGAAGGACTGGCTCTGGATCTCTCCCTGGTAGGCCCCGCACCCCTTCTGGGAGGGGCTCCCAGCCCCTCTTCAGAAGGCCAGAGTACAGACCTAGTCACGTTATGCTCAGGTGCACACCATTCTGTACTTGATGCAATGGCTGCTGACTGGAACAAGGTAGGGAAAAGCTGGTAACAATTCTGAGAAAAAGACCAAAGCAGGACCTTTCAAAGAAAGAAAATGGTGTCCCGTGCCTCTATTTCTGAGGTACAGGAGCTCCCTTGCTCCCTACTGCTCGGCTTTTTGTAGCTGATCTTAAGAAATATGTTGGCCGGAGAAGATCTACCCAGCAAATGGTCCTGAAGGGATTCGTGAACGGAGATGGTGCGTGCACGCGATACAGCTCGTTTGGATTAAGTCCCATAAGACTATCTGGGGCTATCAGAAAGCTCAAAAAGAGCCTCTCGGTAAGTCCTCACCATATCCGCGATGACAAGACGAAGTTCGATTGTTCAAAACCTCGGGGTTACAGTTTCTGCCACCCTCTCCATGTCTTCCCAGATCAGCTCAGTTTGTCATATGGGCAATTTTCAGCTGAAGATTCTGAAGTCATTTGTGTGAAGGACCTTTGCAAGTAGCTGCAAATGCATGTTAGAAGAGGCAAAGTGAGAAGAGGGACCCCACCCACAAGACTCAGAGAGAGAGCAACACTCAAAAGGGGGTCATCGGCAGGAACTGGAGATTGATGCAAACCTCACCAAGGGGGCTCATGGATGTACACGCCTGTCCCCACACCGGCAAAGTGGGTGTGAAGTATTTTCCTGTTTCCTTCGCCACTAACAAGTAATTGGCATTGACATTTATTTCAAAATCTGCCTCGGACTTTAGACTTTGAGTGTCTCCATTTGAGCTCTACTTGTCAATGAAGGCTCCTGATCTTATCTCGTTAGAAGAGACCTCTTTATAATGCAGTTCTCCTGAAAAGAGTTACTTGATTCAAAGCTCTGCACTATCTTTGCTGAAAAGACGGTTGTGTTGTTGGTTCAGTAGATTGGTTGTCCCTTGAACTAGGTAGAGAATGTGTGCTGCTAGAACCACCTGCATGAACGAGGACCTCCAGTGTGAGCTAGATCCTCCACCATGAGCTTGAAGCCCCACCCACCATGAGCTGAGCTCAGTCACACGGTATTGCCACAGTGAGTTAGAACCTCCACCGCCAGCTAGATGCCCCATTTGAGCTAGTTCTGTGCCACGTGAGCTGGCAAAACCAACTTGCGTTATAACCCCCACCATGCTATACAACCTACAGCATGAGCGAGATCCCCCAGCGTGAGCGTTAGCACCACCTCCATGAGCTAGGACATCCACCATGAGATAGAACCAGCACCATGAGCTAGATCCAACAGCATGAGGTAGGTCCCTCAGCATAAGCTAGGTCCCGCAGCATGAGCTAATACTGCTACAATCCGCTAGAACCTCTTGCATGAACTAGATCCCCCAGCATGTGATGGCACTGGCGCCACAACCTAGAACCTCCTGCATGTGCTAAGTCCCTCAGCATGAGCTAAGTCCCTCAGCATGAGGTAAGACCAACACCATGAGATAGAACATCAAGCAGGAGCGAAATTCCACTGCATGTGCTAGGTCCCAAAGCATGAGCACCTCAAGCTATAACCCCCACCATGATGTAGAACCTACAGCATGAGCTAGATCCCCCAGCATGAGGTAGCACCACCACCTTAAGCTAGGACATCCACCATGAGATAGAACCGCCACCATTTCCTAGAACCCCCACCATGATCTAGAACCTCCTACATAAGCTAGGTCCCGCAGCATGAGCTAATACTGCTACAATCCGCTAGAACCTCTTGCATGAACTAGATCCCCCAGCATGTGATGGCACTGGCGCCACAACCTAGAACCTCCTGCATGTGCTAAGTCCCTCAGCATGAGCTAAGTCCCTCAGCATGAGGTAAGACCAACACCATGAGATAGAACATCAAGCAGGAGCGAAATTCCACTGCATGTGCTAGGTCCCAAAGCATGAGCACCTCAAGCTATAACCCCCACCATGATGTAGAACCTACAGCATGAGCTAGATCCCCCAGCATGAGGTAGCACCACCACCTTAAGCTAGGACATCCACCATGAGATAGAACCGCCACCATTTCCTAGAACCCCCACCATGATCTAGAACCTCCTACATAAGCTAGATCCCGCAGCATGAGCTAGATCCTGCAGCATGAGCTAGCACTGCTACAATGCACTATACCCTCTTGCATGAACTAGATCCTGTAGCATGTGGTAGCACTGCTGCCATGACCTAGAACCTCCTGCATGTACTAGATCTCCTAGAATGGGCTATGTCCCTCAGCATGAGGTAGCACCAACACCAAGAGCTAGAACCCTTACCATGAGATGGAACCTTCAGTGAGGCAGTGAAGAAGGTCACACAGCACGAGCTAGCACCACTGCCATGATCTAGAGCATCCTGCATGAGCTAGATCCACCAGCATGAGCTAGGTCCCGCAGCATGAGCTAGCATCACTGCCATGATCTAGAACCTCCTGCATGAACTAGATCCCCCACCATGAGCTAGATCCCCCAGCATGAGATAGCACCACTGCCATGATCTAGAACTTCCTGCATGAGCTACATCCACCAGCATGAGCTAGGTCCCACAGAATGAGCTAGCACCACTGCCATGATCTAGAACCTCCTGCATGAGCTAGATCCACCAGCATGAGCTAGGTCCGCAGCATGAGCTAGCACCAACACCAAGAGCTAGAACCCTTACCATGAGATGGAACCTTCAGTGAGGGCAAGAGCCCACTGCATGAAGAAGGTTGTACAGCATGAGCTAGCACTACAGCCATGATCTAGAACCTCCTGCATGAGCTAGATCCACCAGAATGAGCTAGGTCCCGTGGCATGAGCTAGCACCACTGCCATGATCTAGAACCTCCTGCATGAGCTAGATCCACCAGCATGAGGTAGGTCCCGCAGCATAAGCTAGCACCACTGCCATGATCTAGAACCTCCTGCATGAGCTAGATCCACCAGTATGAGGTAGGTCCCGCAGAATAAGCTAGCACCACTGCCATGATCTAGAACCTCCTGCATGAGCTAGATCCACCAGTATGAGATATGTCCCGCAGCATGAGCTAGCACTACTGCCATGATCTAGAACTTTTGAACTAGATCCCCCACCATGAGCTAGATCCCCCAGCATGAGATAGCACCACTGCCATGATCTAGAACCTCCTGCATGAGCTAGATCCACCAGCATGAGCTACGTCCCGCAGCATGAGCTAGCACCACTGCCATGATCTAGAACCTCCTGCATGAAGTAGTTCCACCAGCATGAGCTAGGTCCCACAGCATGAGCTAGCACCACTGCCATGATCTAGAACCTCCTGCATGAGCTAGATCCATCAGCATGAGTTAGGTCCCGCAGAATGAGCTAGCACCACTGCCGTGATCTAGAACCTCCTGCATGAGCTAGATCCACCAGCATGAGCTAGGTCGTGCAGCATGAGCTAGCACCACTGCCATGATCTAGAACCTCCTGCATGAGCTAGATCCACTAGCATGAGCTAGCACCACTGCCATGAGCTGGAGCTTTTAGCGGGAACTTGATGCCCCAGTGTGTGGTTGGTCCTCGAGCATGAGCTAGCACCCCTGCCATGATCTATAACCTCCTCCATGAGCTAGATCCACCAGCATGAGCTAGGTCCGTAGGTCACGCAGCATGAGCTAGGTCCCGCAGCATGAGTTAGCACCACTGCCATGAGATGGAGCTTTTAGCGGGAACTTGATGCCGAAGTGTGTGGTTGTTCCTGGAGCATGAGCTAGCACCCCTGCCATGATCTATAACCTCCTGCATGAGCTAGATCCACCAACATGAGCTAGATCCACCAGCATGAGCTAGGTCCCTAGGTCACGCAGCATGAGCTAGGTCCCGCAGCATGAGTTAGCACCACTGCCATGAGATGGAGCTTTTAGCGGGAACTTGATGCCCCAGTGTGTGGTTGGTCCTGGAGCATGAGCTAGCACCCCTGCCATGATCTATAACCTCCTCCATGAGCTAGACCCACCAGCATGAGCTAGGTCCCTAGGTCACGCAGCATGAGCTAGGTCCTGCAGCATGAGTTAGCACCACTGCCATGAGATGGAGCTTTTAGCGGGAACTTGATGCCCCAGTGTGTGGTTGGTCCTGGAGCATGAGCTAGCACCCCTGCCATGATCTATAACCTCCTGCATGAGCTAAATCCACCAGCATGAGCTAGATCCACCAGCATGAGGTAGGTCCCTAGGTCACGCAGCATGAGCTAGGTCCCGCAGCATGAGTTAGCACCAGTGCCATGAGATGGAGCTTTTAGCGGGAACTTGATGCCCCAGCGTGTGGTTGGTCCTGGAGCATGAGCTAGCACCCCTGCCATGATCTATAACCTCCTGCATGAGCTAGATCCACCAGCATGAGCTAGGTCCCTAGGTCACGCAGCATGTGCTAGGTCCCGCAGCATGAGTTAGCACCACTGCCATGAGATGGAGCTTTTAGCGGGAACTTGATGCCCCAGTGTGTGGTTGGTCCTGGAGCATGAGCTAGCACCCCTGCCATGATCTATAACCTCCTGCATGAGCTAGATCCACCAGCATGAGCTAGATCCACCAGCATGAGCTAGGTCCCTAGGTCACGCAGCATGAGCTAGGTCACGCAGCATGAGTTAGCACCACTGCCATGAGATGGAGCTTTTAGCGGGAACTTGATGCCCCAGTGTGTGGTTGGTCCTGGAGCATGAACTAAAATCTTCAGTGTTGCAAGTTTTCATGGTCAGATCTGAGTCTTACTCGGTTAAGCAGTTGGAGGGTCTCAAAATGAATGTAAAAAAAACCTGTGCATTGCCCAACAAGTTGAGAGACATATGGCATTCTGCTCAATGTACGTATGGGAAGATAAGGTGGAATCTGATACATGACTTTGCAAGCATGTGTGATGGTGCAAAAGTGTCAAGGCACAAAGAGAACATGTTAAGAAAGAGCATGGTCAGGAACATCCAAATCTGAGGGGTCAACCCAACATTCAAGCCATGAACAGCAAGAATAGTGGTGGAAAGGAACCAGGTGGGCCGTAGGGGAGCCTGAGATCAAAAGAGAAAATATCTGATACATTGATGAAGCCGTTGATACCTCCTCTGACCACCACCTCATTTGGGGCCCCTCATAAATATAAGCATCAGTGCTTCCAGTGCTGTTTATGTCGCGGAGGGACCTTTCACCAGAGTGATACAGTAGAAGCGTGATTATGTACGTTATCGACGCGTTCGGCAACCGTTGCCATTGCGCTATAAAGAGGATTATGATCTATGACCGCGCTGCTCGAAGGAACTTGCTTGCAGAGGCTTGCAATTGATAAGTAAATACCTGGATCCAGGGAAATGTATGTATTTATTTATGGTACGTTTGTAAGGCGATTATACAACATGTAAATTGTGTTTCAAAGCGCCCACACGGCAACGTGGAGGGAACATGGGATTGAAAACAATATATACAACGGAGGATACAGACAAGCCTACTAGGCCTTGTGAGTGTTCAGTACATGCAAGTGCAGAGAGAGAGGAGGGGAAGAGGGAGTGAGGGGTAAGTGCTGGAGTGTCCGTTCTCGTGGGTGAGAATCAGATGTAGGTGACAGGTATAGTAAGTGCTAGGGAGCGTTGACCTACAATAAGTGGGTAAGTGCAGGCCTACAGTGTGGTAGGCAAGTGGGTGCCAGGCAAGTGCTGTGTGCGGGCAGAAGCTGAGGCGATTGGGTCTGAGAGGCCAGGGCCCTGAGGATACATAAGGACCCTCGTCACCAATGGTAGTGACTGTGAGGTTAGCAGAGGAGGGGAGAAGGGAAGAGGGAAGTGAAAAGGAAAGTCTTTGGGAGCTTCCGGAATTTGAGGAGGTCCGGCTCAAGGTGCAGAGAAAGGAGGATACTTTTCCACAAGAGGGAGCCAGCTGAGGAAAGAGATCGGCCTCTGACCCTCTGTTTAGCGAAACGCTTCACACACAGAGAGTTGGTACCAGAGCAATGTAGAGGTCTAGAGGGAGAATATTTACTGATAGCAAGTTGCAGGTAGCGTGGCCCCTGGCCCCAGACAGCCTTGTGGATGATGCAGAGGGATCTGAATTTAATCCAGGCAGCAACCGGGAGCCAGTGAAGAGTTTTTAGGGCAGTAGACATGCAGTCCCTGGGCTTGAGGCCAAGGATAAGTCTTGCTGCCCTTTTCTGGATTAGCTGGAGGGGTCGTGGAGAGGAAGAGCGTAGATTCAAGAATAGGCTATTGCAGTAGTCAAACCTAGAGAGAAACAGAGCTCTCGTAACATTGAGCTTCTGGGGGAAAGTGAGAAAAGGGAGAATTGCTTTGAGAAGGAAGAGTTCAAAGTTGGACTTTTTGGTAATGTCCTGGATGTGAGGGAGGAAGTTTAGAGAGGAGTCGAAGATGACTGCAAGGTTTCTGGCTTCAGATGAAGGAGAAGGGGGAGAGCCCATAGAGGATGGCCAGATTGGGGGGGGGAGCAGGGGTCCCAATATGAAGGATCTCAGTCTTGGTGGCATTGAGGTAGAGATCATTGGAACTGCATCGGGACTGGATGGCAGATAGGGCGTCCGGGATGATGGAAGAAGCAAGAGGGTCAGTAGGAAGTTTGAAGAAGAGTTGAGAATTTGCAGGGGGTTGTGGGCTGTGGGCCCCCAGCCCTTGTGGGATGCTATTTTAAGCAATGAGAACTGAGACCTCAGATCAACCTGGCTAATCCGGAAAGCACCTATGGCTTGACACAAGGCAAATCTGCCTTGTATTAGATGTGCAAAATTGAGAGCAACCCCAGGCTCAAGAGATACAGGTTAGAAGAGGGCACCCAACCAAGGTTGTTTCTCTCCCAGACCCCGTATCTCATTGTCTCTCCACATGGCATTCCAAAAGCCTGGCTTTGGGGGGATCTTGCCCACCAGGCACCCCAGAAAATGCGATCGTATCCATCTGAATCTTCCGAAATGTGCAGAGTCTCGGGAGGATAGCTCAGGGGCAACACGCTTGTCTTAGAAGCGAGACGATGCGGAGCAACACAGGTTCGATCCCCGGGTCCGCGCTGAGAAACCGCTGGGTATTAAGCATGTTATAAATAACCCATTACAATTACAATTACAGAATCCTAAACCCTATGGGCTTTCCTCCTTCTCCTTCCACTCAGCCAGAAACCTTGGGGTCATCTTCAACACCTCTCTCTCCTTCACTCCTCACATCACATAATGGACCTTTCCAAGAAGGCCCGCTTAGAGCTGCACCTCCTCAGAGGCATCCTCCCTTTCCTCACCTTCTCCCAGAAGCTCAATTTCACTAGAGCTCTGGCTCTCTCCACGCTGGATTATTGCAACAGCCTCTTTCTCAACCTACCTCTTTCTTCCCTGTACCCTCTTCAACTAATCCAGAATAGGGTTACAAGGCTTATTCTTGGCCTCAACCCCAGTGACCATATCTCCCCAGCCCTAAAATCTCTGCACTCGCTCCTGGTTGCTGCAAGGATCAAATTTAAGACCCTTTGCATCATCCACAAGGCTGTCTGGGGCCGGGGACCACACTACCTGCAACTCTCTCTCACTAAATGCTCTCTTTCAATCTTCTTGCTCCAATTCTCTGCTGGTCAAACGCTTCTCCAAGCAGAGAGCTGGGGGAAGATCTCTCCTACGGCTGGCTCCCTCGCTCTTTCCGTCTTGAACCAGATCACCTCAAGTTCTGTAAACAACTGAAGACCTTTCTTCCTTTTTTTAAATCGTATTTCATTACTGGAACCTTTTACAAAGAAAGTTTTGAAAAATATAAAGAAAAAAAACATAGAACAATGCAGAGTAACAAATTTGGTAAATCTAAAAATAACAATCAAAATTTCTTTTTAAAACATTTAAAATAGAATAATACGAAAGGAGAAGAGAAAGAGAAAAAGAAAAGTGAACAAATGTGACGAGAAAAGAAAAAGGAAAAAAAAGACAAAATTATCATCTGAGTACATAAAATCTTTCCAATCAAGTCATGATTTCACATTTTATCAACGTATTTATGTATTACATTTGTTATACGCCCAGACCCGGGGGTATCACGATGTAGTTACAGACAGTTGGTAATAACAATCTTTATATTGTAAGTGAGAACATAATAAAAACAATAGTAAGGTATCAAACATAGTATATACAATTGGTAGTTAGAGGTCTGGTTAGGCAGTTGGTCTGCATACATACGTAGGGTGGTGGCTCTGTTTGGAATTTGTTAAATAACCAGGTTTACAGTTATTTTTTGAATTGTGCGATGGATGTTTCGTTCTTGATGGTAGGTAAGGCATTCCAGTGTGTTGGAGCAAGGACTTTGAAAGTACTGAGCCCTGCTTTCTCTCTTTTGTATCATGGGATTTCGAGGTGTAAGTCATTGTTAGATCTGAGGAGTCTAGTGTGAGTTTTTTTAATGACTGTCTTGATTAGGTATTTAAGGGCTTTATTGGCAATGCATTTATGTGTGATGCTTAGGGTTTTGAATATTAATGATAATATTCAAAGCTAGGAAGCTTTGATAGGGAGCCAATGGTTGTATCTCCTAATGTTGGAAATGTGTTCAGACTTTGTTATGCCTAGTGCAGCTCGGAGGGCTTTGTTCTGCATGAGTTAGAGTTTGGATATATTGGTGTTGGAGGTGCCTAGGAAGAGGACATTGCAATAGTCGAGCTTGGATAGTATTAGCGCTCTTGCTAATGTGACGCAGTTGTTGGGGCTGAGGAATTTGCGACTTAGGGAGATGAGTTTGGATGTGTAGGAGGTGGACGAGGAAAGGGTGTTGACTTGCTTTGACATAGTTAAGGTGGTGTCTAAGTAGATACCAAGTGTCTTGACTTCTTTTAGGAGTGGGATTGTGGTGCCAACGTTGATGAATGAGGTATAGGCGGGCTGTAGAGAGTCCATTTTGGAGGCTGAACCTGATATGAGTAGCGCTGTTTTATCATCGTTAAGGCATAGGCTATTATTGGCCATCCAGTTTTGGATTAGTGAGTAGACTTGGTTGATAAGCAGTGAGTCTTGCTCGTGGTTGCCTGATAGTGGATTGAGGATCTGGGTGTCATCCGCAAAGTTAGTGTAGATGACACCCATGGCATCCAGGGCTGAAAATAGCAGCTTAGTGTACGCGTTATAAAGTGTGGGGGAAAGACATGAACCTTGCGAGATACCTATGGGGACTGGTATGGGGTTGGCTGATTCTTTGCCTGTGGAAACTCTTGAGGTCCTGTCTGCTAGGAAGGATTTGATCCAGTCAGTGGCATCCTTGGATAGGGTGAAGTTATTAGCTAGTGTGACGCACAGTTTGTCATGGTCGACCAGGTCGAATGCCGCCGACAGGTCCAGTAAAATTAGCAAACAGAGTTTGTCTGCTTCTCTGGTGGCATCCATTTGGATCTTCAGCTCGAGAAGGGCTGTCTCCGTGCTGTGGTTAGGGCGGCATCCTGACTGTCGGTCCCCCAGTAGTTGGTGGTGTTCTATGTAGTTTTGTATTTGGGAGTATGCTATTTTGTAAATTATTTTCAGGAGAAATGGGGCCGTTGTAATTGGTTGATAGTTTGTGTGGGGACCGTATTGGTGTTGAAAGAGGCGTTAACACATTTGGTAATGATAGGGTGGGTGTGCAGAGTTTGACAAGGTGGGATGTGAATTGGTCTTCTTTGCAGTTGGGTGCTTTGAGTTTTGCTCTGGTGTCTAGCACTTCTTTGTGTGAGACTGGTCTGAAGTGAAAGGGAGTGCAAGGTGTGGTGTTCGATGGGCTCACTGAGATGGAGGGGTGGGGTTTTTTCCACTAGAAGTGATTTCTTGCTATCAATTTTCTTTTGTAGTAGTAGGATTTTAGATGCTAGGGCGTCTTGTATTGTGGTGCACCAGGCTTTGCTGGCATCGGTAGGTGCTATGACTTGACAGGGATTCTCTAGCTCTCAAAGGATGGAGAACAATTCTTTGCTATCAGAGGTTGCATTGATGATACGAATGTTGAAGGCATTGGCTTTTTGGGTGACTATAGCTGATTTGTAGTTTGTATTGGCTTCTTCAAAGGCTTTTGCTGATTCTGGGGTGTTAATTGTTCTGTGGAGGAGCTCGAGCGATCTTTTTGTGCATCTCAGGGTGACTGGTTCCTCATTGAACCAGAAGCAGGAGCATTTGTCTGTCTTCCTAGATTTAATAGTGATGGGGGCTAGTAGGTCGATAGTATGGGTGAGGCTTTGTTGATAGCATTCTGGTAGGTAGGCCGGGTTATTAGTGTCTGGGGTAGTATTACCTAGGGCTGCACTCAGGGCAGGAGAGAGGTTGTCTGCGGAGAGCTTTTTGATATTTCTGGATTCGAAGGTTTCAGGTTATTTGGAGATGGTATGATCTGTGATGTTGTTTTCCAGTGTGAAGCCGATAACGAAGTGGTCTGACCAATCTACGGGGGTGATGGAGTCAATGGTGAGTTGAGAGTGACGACCCAATCCAAGGTTCTGCCTTTGGTGTGGGTGGGTTCATTGATCACTGCTTGAAATTCATATCTTGCATAGCTGTGTGGAAGGCTGATGCATAGGGATCTGGGGATCGTTAGAGCCTAGGTTTATATCTCTGAGAATGATGCATTTCGTGTTAGGTTTTATGATGAGTGTAAGTAGTAGAGGGATGTCTAAGTTAGGGTGAGTATTTTTGTTAGGTGATCTCTACAATACCTGTACTACCGAAATTGTCAGTTCTGTTTCATAACCCGAAATCAACCTCTCCCAAAATAGGTCAAGCAGAAAACTTTCAGTCCCCAATCCAAACTTGGCAAACAATATTGATCTAACAGGCCACATACCTTCACATTCTGTCAGTAAATGTTTAAGTTATTGTTTTCCCGGGTCTGTAAATATCTTACACAGTTTCATTGCATTATATCTCTGGCCTGCAGAACCTCCCCAGTGTGTGCTACATTCAGTCTTATTTGCATAAAACCTTTCCTGATTTTCCAATCTGGAAACTTCACCAGGTATGTCGGGAGGACCTCTAGTTTTGTATCAACTTGCATGAAGGAGTTGTGAAGAGACTGAGAGAGCATCAACTCTATCATGTCGATCCAGTCCCTCATCTTCAGTGCCTTTTTTGCCTTCATGGTGTTGCAAATCAAGGTCTCAATGTCTGAGTCCACTCTATCGATAACTCTTTTCGTTCTTTCTTCTAGGGCTGAGAGCATCTTAGATTTGCCCATAGAAAGATGCCATCTGATGTCATCATATAAAGAATGTTCCTGACTTGTAACAATGAGCCGATATAAAGAAATCAATTTCCGATCAGCCTGAATCGTCAATGATTTCAACCCCAGTTTGAATCTCACACCTGCTATAGGGAGACTCATCGGGAAAATGAGGACACTCTTCCAGACCATGCCTTCATGTTTTTCCCAATCCACAGACCACAATGATGGTTTGCTCTTCAGACTGTAAAGGATGACAGGGGCAACTTTGGCCGATTAGAATTTGATCAAAGGAATGAGTAAGAATCTGCAGAACTTCGAGAGGACTTTCCTCATTTGTGCAACGAGTTGCGTTATTTTCCCTCTTGACCTCTTCCTCAACTTTTCTGACACAGGGGGCTGAGTAAACATTATATCCTAGGTACAATAGTTCTTCCACTCTTGGGATGGCTTGGCCTGCCTGTTCCCAATTGGAACGGCTCACCCTTTTAGTCACGTGTTTGAAAATCATGATTTTTGATTTCAGAGGGTTTACTAATAGGCCATTCACTGTGGCATATTCTCCCAGTTTATTTAAAAGGCACTGTAGCCCCACTGCGGTATTATCAAGCAGGACCACATTGTCAGCATATACCAACCAAAAGATCTTATTGCCATTGATTATTAGGCTAGCTGAAGCCGCCCCTGCCAAAAAGTCCCCAATATCCGCCAGATAGAGGTTAAAAAATAACGGGGCTCCCAAACAACCCTGGCAAACCTCACGTTCTACTTTGATGGAATCAGAAAGATGGCCTTCATTATCCAATCTCACCCTTATGGTTGTATCTTTATGTAGCTCTATTAACATAGAAAGTGGACCATCCGGTATGCCCCACTTCTTGAGCTTAGCCCAAAGGAGTTACCTATAAAGGTGTGATTATCCTTTATTTCTTGTGTTTTCACTCAATATGTTCAGGCTTAACCCATTTACTGCAGCCAAGAGACCTCTTCTGAAACCTGTTTGGTATTTAGATAAGATGTTATTGGATTTTACCCATCCCTCGAGTTCTGCAAGGAGAATTCTCCTGAAGATCTAACTGTCTATGTCAAGGAGGGCAATCGGCCGATAGTTCACTGGAAGTGACCGGTTGCCCCCCTTTAAAAGAGGAATGATTATGGCCGATTTCCATTAAGGTGGACATTTTTGTTGGTGATGGATATCCCTGAAGAGCCAGCGTAAGGATTTAGCCCTGAGTGCACTATAGCTCTTGAAGAGTTGGTAAGTTAGGCCGTTGGGGTCCACCGATTTCGAGGTCGATGAGGATACAATCAAGTCCTCCACAGTCTGTTCCTCGAGCAACAAATCCCAACCAACATCTTTTTTTATTGTGTTGTAGGTCCCCCCCTCCAGACTTGCGAACTTGGCTGTCAGATATTCGATCCAATCTGCCTCTGACACCAGGTTACATTGAGCTTTGCTAGGATTGTCTTCCAATTCGTGAATGATAGACCAAAGATTTCTAGCGTCCCCATTCCCAATTATTTTTAGCGTTGCTTCACCATCCTGCTGAAGACGCTGCGCTCTTCTACTGGATGACCAATATTTATAAGCCTGAGTTAAGGCTCTGACCTCTTTCCTCTGTTCTTCCATATTAAGTGTTAAGGATTTTAATTTTCTCTTCTGTTGATTTAGGGATTTTTGTCTCTTCGTCGAAAGTATGACAGTGCATCCGATTTTTTGTCCCTCCTGCCCTGCTTGGTGGGAAGATGGACCAAATATACCTAACAAAATTTTCAGACTTACAATTAATTTGCCAGACTTTCTCTGGAATGAATGCCAATGCATCATTCAATGGACCCCCTTCCCGATTGTTCTTTAACAGTCTCAATGTTCCTTTTCTACTCATCACTTTATGGACGTATTTATCTGGGTGACCAGAGGCTATATCTGTGACTATTCAAAACGGGAGTGGTCACTCCCTCCATCCTCCTTAATCCTCAAATGAACCTTTCTGGTGAACAAGTCTGCTGACATAAAAATGTAGTCTAATGTTGACTTGGAGTTCCCTAGGGACCAGGTTGTAGCGGCTTGTTGCTCCCCTGTTAATGACCCATTGGTCATACTCAAACCCCAACTGCTCAAGTACTCGACCCACCTTCTCCCGTTTTCAGATACATTTCGTGATTCCCGAATCACTTGATCCTTTATCAGGGGAATGCACTGTGAGTTTAGATCTCCTGCAAGGATTATGTGGGCTCCCCCAAATGATAATTTGACCGTTTCCAGCAATACTGACAAATCTTCCATAAAAAATTGGAGTTTGGAGCAGGCGGGGTTCCAATAGATGTTTATTGTAATCACCTCAAGGGCTTGTTGCTGCCCCCTTCATTGAGAAAACACAGGCTTGAATACCCATATTATCAGAAGAGATCTCCCTAACATTACCAATTGTTTTGTTTTTAAATGCCATTAAAAGCCCACCTGCAGGTCTACCCTTATATTTTTGGGGAGCCGGTTGCACAAACAGAGTATATCCTTCCACAACTACAGGGTTCACTAACCAGGTTTTCTGTAAAATAACCACATCCATATCTTGGAAAAGGATCTCTTTCATTTTCCTCGAGGTGAATGTGTTGGAACCACGCGTGTTCCAGCTCGAAAGACCTTTCTCTTCTCCACCTCCTTCTCTTTCTCCCTCCTATGTTAACCATCACCTCAGCCACTGAGACTGGCGGCCTGGTCCCTCAAGAGTCCAATAGTGTTCTGGCCATTTTTCCAATCGCCACCAGCATCGCTCCCCCCCCCCCTGCACTGTCTTCTGGGCCCACAGCTGCTAGTTGGGTGGTTTGTCTCAGCCTGCACTGACCTGATGGGCATCTCCCTTGGCTTGGGATGCCTCTGCCCTTGCACTTACCTTCTGCTTCCCCAACAGGCACCCCAAGCCTCCCCCCGGGGGCCCTTTAGCACGTATCCCCTTCCACCCCAATCCCTCCTCTTTTTGTCTCCACTTGCATGTTCTGAATGTCACAAGGCCTGGTAGGACCGCGGTTTGTTTTCTTATTTTTTCATTGTCACTTCCATTGTTTTATTTGCTCCCTTGTTCCTGTCCCTTGTGCCTTGAGGCGCTTTGAAACACGGTCTTGTTGTATAAGCGCCTTATAAATAATCAATAAATAAACAGAAAGGGGATTTACGCATTGAACCACACTCTCTAGCAAATCAAGGGCTGTTTTATACTGTGACCTTTCAGAGAGTGGCAAAGAGCTTTAAAGGCATATGTGGGCCTTTAAAGGCCTCTGAAATAAGAGGTGTCTTGGGGTTAGGAGGCAAGGAAGCCGCTGTTAGAAGTGTTTACATGTTATAACTTATTTTAATGATGCAAGGACTTGATGTATGAAGTTGACTTTAGGTAAAATGAATAATGCTCGGGAGGATAGCTCAGGGGCAATGTGCTTGCCTTGGAAGCAAGACAACACAGAGCAATACACGTTCGATCCCCGGGTCCGTGCTAAGAAACCTCTGGGTATTAAGCACGTTATAAATAACCAATCATATCATATAATATCATATCAATGTGTTCGCATTAGATAATGGGGGGTCATTACAAGTTAGGGGGTAGCCATGCTGCTATTAGCGGCATGGCTACCCCCTTACCGGGTACCGGGTCTGGGTTCCTTGAATGAGGAATTACCGGGCCATTCCAACCTTGGAGGGCCCGGCAATTCCTCATTCAAGGAACCCATACCCATTCCCATTCGAGCCCCTATAGTGCTCAATGGGAATGGGGAGGGAGCTAATAACGGGCCCTTTTTAGAACCCTGGTCTGCTCGCGGGACCCGCTAAGGGCGCCTGGTAAAACCAGGCGTCCTTAGCGGGTCCCGCGAGCAGACTCGTAATGTGGCAGCAAGGGGTTGACGGCCCCGGCACCTTTACCAGCGCCATTAACCCCATACCACATCACTCATAATGACCCCCAATGTGTAAATAGGAATATTAGTTGATGAAAAGTTCCATTGATCCTCTCAAATTGTGGTGTTTTCATGCAGTTATTAGGAATACCAAATTATTGGTAATGAGTTGCACTTCGACAAAGAGGCAATATTATATCTTTGCCTTTTGATATCCGTAAATTGAGAATTAGATGGACTGTCCCATTAAAGTTAAAACCAACACCATCCGCGGAGCCATCTCAGCAAACCTAAGGTCAAACAACACCTGTAACCACAAAGCGAAAGCCCTCACCAAGAAATAACCAACATAAATTGGCTACATTGAGATATGTTCATCAAATAAGGCATTCTGAGTTTAAAATAAATAGCAGGATTTAAGTCTGCCAGGCTACACACACACCACACCAACAGGTGCCTTTCACCTCTCTCTTCACTTACGGCAACCTCCCTGGCTTTGCCGTCAAAGCCGCTATCCCAGTGTTTGGAGATTGGTGTTCAGACACAAGTGTTAACAACCCTCTGGTACCAATGTGGAACTAAGCTGCCCATTGTTTCCAGTGCCAACCTCACAGGTTGGCATAGACCCGGTTCATGGCCAGTGCAGGCCTCTCTTTATGGAAAGTTTGTGCATAATTGATGCCGGATCTTCCATGCGTTAGCTCTTAATAGCAGCTGGAAAAAGCCCAACTCAATCCTATTGATTGATTGATCACAGCAGATAAAAGGTGACCTCAGAGTAGCCTCCTATCAAGAGCCTCATCAATGACCCCTGAGCAGCTGAAACCATCAGTGCTAGAAGAGGATTAAGAAGAGAAAAGCCTGTTTTCACCAAGTGTGAATTCATTTCTTTCAAAGGATACCCAACATAATGCCAGCTGGAAGCCATGATATGATGGCAGATGCTACTGCTGTGGAGGTTTAGTTGGCAAAAGGCTGCGTGTGACCGTTGCTGATCCCTAATGTCTACCAGAGGCAGGGTCCTCACGAGGAACCTCCGATATCTCTGTGGGATCCGCCTGACCCTCTATTTTGTAAACTTCGATTGTTCATGGTTTGGTTGTGCTCTAACCTTGTTTTGTTTTTTTGTATTCTGCTGTCCAGCCCCATTACAGCCAGGGCGACGACTACCAGACAGAGAGCAGTAGGGGCTCCGACTTGTCCGACATTATGGAGGAGGATGAGGAGGACCTGTACACAGAGATGCAGTTAGAGGATGGTGGACGAAGACGCATTAGTGTCACCTCTCATAATACCCTCAAGGTAAGAGACACCGTCGTAGATGCAGGGTGGGCAGTGCAGGCGTGGCGTTAGCACTTGCAAAAGGCCAGGTGCTGACCAGCCTATTGAGAACTAAAGGGTGGGGGTCTGATGGTGAACATATATGGCTCTTCTGAGAGATAGAGTTGGAGTGCAGGTGGTGAACACACAAGGGGTCTACTGAAAGGTGGACTTTGGGGTTCAGGTGGTGAATGCAGATGTGGTCTATTGAGAAATATTGGTTGTGGATCTTGAGGTCAACACAGATGGGTCTTCTGAGAGGTAGAGAAGGAGTACAGGTGGTGAACACACAAGGGGTCTACTGAAAGGTGGAGGTTGGGGATCAGGTGGGGAATGCAGATGGGATCTATCGTGAGATATTGGTTGTGGATCTTGAGATCAACACAGATGGGTCTTTTGAGAGGTAGGGAAGGAGTACAGGTGGTGAACACACAAGGGGTCTACTGAAAGGTGGAGTCTGGGGATCAGGTGGGGAATGCAGATGTGGTCTATTGAGAGATATTGGTTGTGGATCTTGAGATCAACACAGATGGGTCATCTGAGAGGTAGAGATGGTGATCAGGTGGTGAACGCAGATGTGGTCTCTTGAGAGTCATTGGTTGGGGATCTGGTTGTCAACACAGATGTGGTCTATTGAGAGATGAGAGGTGATGCACTTCGTGGTGAGCACAGATGGTGTCTACCGATAGAGACAGATGGGCTAGTGCTGAACACTGATGAGGTCTGTCTAGAGATGGAGGTTGGGGGTTTGGTCATTAACACAGATGTAGTCTATTGAGAGAAAGAGATTGTGTCCAGTGAGAGACAGAAGCAGGGACCCTGGAGGTGGGATACTGAGAGCTGGGTTTGGAATATGGTGGTTAATTCAATGTGGTCTGGAGTGCGATGGCAGTGGACTCTTGTGGACGCAGATGGTCTTGGATGATTAATAGAGCTATGCCCAGACGCGTATAGGGTTGATCATGGAGGTTGGATCGAGGTTAGGTCTAGTGGTTAACCGAGGTACGCTGTAGTCATTAAGCGGTTAAGGTGTTGATTGTGGGAAGGGGGAGACTCCAGTTCTTATGCCAGCTTTCTCAGTCAACAAAACTCTGTCACCCTGGGCCAGTAATTCTATCTCCCTCTCTCTCCCTTTCTATTATCTGAAAACATTTTGCAAACCACATTTAAGCCACACATAACACACTATCCATTAACCCCTACTTGGAAGAGGCAACACTGCACAAAGGGGGCAGCTGCATATTCGGGTCCACCGTGTGCATGCGCTTAGTGGGGAGATTACCCCCTGCCCCCAGCTGACGGAGAGGTTCTGCCATTGGCACGCCATCCCCAGCGTTCCTGGGCCCAGGGGATGGTCCAGAGAGAGGGCAGTGACCCCACCAGGCTGGCAAGCACAAGCCGGTGCAGGGCATGTGTCTGGATTAACTGTGAAATGCCCGGAGGACTGCCACGCTCGCCCCAGTGATGTGGCTGACTCCTCCCCAGCCCTTCTTCTCCCATGCCTCTGCAGGCTAAGCTGTCTCACTCTGCACTCTACCCGTTCCTTCTCCTTCTCCTCCCCCTGCCATGCTAATAGTGTTATCATGTTTTTATGCAGCGCCTCATGCCAGATTCCCCCGACTTCTAAGCACTGTGATAACAAGTGTTCATAGTATACAATGGCCACGGTGCTCATTGCCCATGCGTCATCTCTTTCTGGTGTTGGACGCAGCGGGGGGACACGTGACTGCGTTCCTGCTGGGGAGTCGGCCTTGTCGGGGAGTGAGTGAGCTCAAAATGCTTCTGGGCAACCATGCCAGTACATGCCCTAGCCGATACCACTGACCATGTTACTCATCCTTAATCCGGACGCCGGCCGCAGCTGATAATGTCAGCAGAATGCACCCAGTACTCATCACTGATGTACCACGAGATGGCACAAGCGGGTCTAAAATTGTCCCTTTTGAGAATGAGTGGCTTGGGGGTATCCCCCTCTGCCCCCGGCTACCATGCTGGGCCCATTCCCAACCAGCATGGGCGACGGTCCCTGTGGAGCAGCACAGCCCTCCCACATGGCAGTCACTCTTCTGGCATCATGACAGCCACTCTTCTTGCATCATGGCACTCACTCTTTTTGCATCATAACAGTCCCTCTACTTGCATCATGGCAGTCACTCTTCATGCATCATGACAGTCACTCTTTTTGCATCATGGCAGTCACTCTTCTTATATCATGACAGTCCCTCTTCTTGCATCACGACAGCCACTTTTCTTGCATCAGGACACAGCCACTTTTCTTGCATCATGACACAGTCACTCTTCTTTCATCATGACACAGTCACTCTTCTTGCATTATGACAGTCACTCTTCTTTCATCATGACAGTCACTCTTTTTGCATCATGACAGTAACTCTTTTTGCATCACGACAGCCACTTTTCTTGCATCACGGCAGTCCCTTGTCTTGCATCATGACAGCCACTCTTCATGCATCATGACAGTCACTCTTCATGCATCATGACAGTCACTCTTCTTGCATTATGGCAGTCCCTCTTGTTGCATCATGACAGTCACTCTTTTTGCATCATAACACAGTGGGGGTCATTACGAGTTAAGAGGTTACCATGCCGCTATTAGCGGCATGGCTACGCCCTTACTGGGTACCGGGTCTGGGTTCCTTGAATGAGGAATTACTGGGCCATTCCGACCTTGGAGGGCCCGGTAATTCCTCATTCAAGGAACCCGGACCCGGTACATCCCCATTCGAGCTTCATAGGGCTCAATGGGAATGGGTAGGATGCTAACAACGGTCCTGTTAATAACGGGCCCTTTGTTAGCACCCTGGGCTGCTCGTGGGACCCGCTAAGGCCACCTGGTAAAACCAGGCGTCCTTAGCGGATCCTGCGAGCAGGACTCGTAATGAGGCGGTAAGGGGTTGATGGCACCGGCACCTTTACCGGCGCTGTTGCATCATGGCAGCCACTCTTCTTGCATCATGACAGCCACTTGTCTTGCATCATGGCAGTCCCTCTTCTTGCATCATGACAGTCCCTCTTCTTGCATCACAACACAGTCACTCTTCTTGCATCATGACAGTCACTCTTCCTGCATCATGAAAGCCCCTCTTCTTGCATCATGACAGCCACTCTTCTTGCATCATGGCAGTCTCTCTTCTTGCATCATAACACAGTCACTCTTCTTGCAGCATGACAGTCACTCTTCTTGCATCATGAAAGTCACTCTTCTTGCATCATGATAGCCACTCTTTTTGCATTATAACACAGTCACTCTTCTTGCATCATGGCAGTCCCTCTTCTTGCATCATGACAGTCACTCTTTTTTGCATTATAACACAGTCACTCTTCTTGCATCATTACAGCCACTCTTCATGCATCATGACAGTCACTCTTCTTGCATCATGGCAGTCCCTCTTCTTGCATCATGACAGTCACTATTTTTGCATCATAACACAGTCACTCTTCTTGCATCATGACAGCCACTCTTCATGCATCATGACAGTCACTCTTCTTGCATCATGACAGTCACTCTTTTTGCATCATAACACAGTCACTTTTCTTGCATCAGGACAGCCACTCTTCATGCATCATGACAGTCACTCTTCTTGCATCATGACAGTCACTCTTCTGGCATCATGACAGCCACTCTTCTCGCATCGTGACAGCCACTCTCCATGCATTGTGACAGTCCCTCTTCTTACATCATGACAGCCTCTCTTCTTGCATCATGGCAGTCCCTCTTCTTGCATCAGGACAGTCACTCTTCTTGCATCAGGACAGCCACTCCTCTTTCATCATGACAGTCACTCTTTTTGCATCATGACAGTCACTCTTCTTGCATCCTGACAGCCTCTCTTCTTGCATCATGACAGTCACTCTTTTTGCATTGTGACACAGTCATTCTTCTTGCATCGTGACACAGTCTCTCTTCTTGCATCATGGAAGTCACTCTTCTAGTATCATGACCGTCACTATTCTTGCATCATGACAGTCCCTCTTCTTGCATCATGACAGTCACTATTCTTGCATCGTGGCAGTCACTATTCTTGCGTCATGACACAGTCACTCTTCTTGCATCATGACATCCTCTCTTCTTGCATTGTGACACACTCTTCTTGCATCATGGCAGTCCCTCTTCTTGCATCACAACAGTCACTCTTCTTGTATCATGACAGTCCCTCTTCTTGCATCATGACAGCCACTCTTCTTGCACCATGACAGCCACTCTTCTTGCACCATGACAGCCGCTCTTCTTGCATCATGACAGTCACTCTTCTAGCGTCATGACACAGTCACTATTCTTGCAACTTGGCAGTCACTCTTCTTGCATCATGACACAGTCACTCTTCGTGCATCATGACAGTCACTATTCATGAATCATGGCAGTCACTCTTCTTCGATCATGATAGTCCCTCTTCATGCATCATGACAGCCACTTTTCTTGCATCAAGACACAGCCACTTTTCTTGCATCATGACACAGTCACTCTTCTTTCATCATGACACAGTCACCCTTCTTGCATCATGACAGTCACTCTTCTTTCATCATGACAGTCACTCTTTATGCATCATGACAGTCACTCTTTTTGCATCATGACAGCCACTCTTCTTGCATCACTGCAGTCTCTCGTCTTGCATCATGACAGCCACTCTTCATGCATCATGACAGTCACTCTTCTTGCATCATGGCAGTCCCTGTTCTTGCATCATGGCAGTCCCTCTTCTTGCATTATGACAGTCACTCTTCTTGCATCATAACACAGTGGGGGTCATTACGAGGTAGGAGGTTACCATGCCGCTATTAGCGGCATGGCTACCCCCTTACCGGGTAGCGGGTCTGGGTTCCTTGAATGAGAAATTACCGGGCCATTCCGACCTTGGAGGGCCCGGTAATTCCTCATTCAAGGAACCCGGACCCGGTACATCCCCATTCCCATTCGAGCTTCATAGGGCTCAATGGGACTGGGGAGGATGCTAACAACGGTCCTGTTAATAACGGGCCCTTTGTTAGCATCCTGGGCTGCTCGCGGGACCCGCTAAGGCCACCTGGTAAAACCAGGCGTCCTTAGCGGGTCCTGCGAGCAGAACTCGTAATGAGGCGGTAAGGGGTTGATGGCACCGGCACCTTTACCGGCGCCGTTAACCCCTTACCGCCGAGGTCGGAATGACCTCCAGTCACTCTTCTTGCATCATGACAGCCACACTTGCATCATGACAGTCACTCTTCTTGCATCATGACAGCCACTCTTCTTGCATCATGGCAGTCACTCTTCTTGCATCATGACAGCCACTTGTCTTGCATCATGGCAGCCCCTCTTCTTGCATCATGACAGTCACTCTTTTTGCATCATACCACAGTCACTCTTCTTGCATCATGGCAGCCTCTCTTCTTGCATCATGGCAGTCCCTCTTCTTGCATCAGGACAGTCACTCTTCTTGCATCAGGACAGCCACTATTCTTGCATCATGACAGTCACTCTTTTTGCATCATGACAGTCACTCTTCTTGCATCCTGACAGCCTCTCTTCTTGCATTATGACAGTCACTCTTTTTGCATTGTGACACAGTCATTCTTCTTGCATCGTGACACAGTCTCTCTTCTTGCATCATGGAAGTCACTCTTCTAGTATCATGACCGTCACTATTCTTGCATCATGACAGTCCCTCTTCTTGCATCATGACAGTCACTATTCTTGCATCGTGGCAGTCACTATTCTTGCGTCATGACACAGTCATTCTTCTTGCATCATGACATCCTCTCTTCTTGCATTGTGACACACTCTTCTTGCATCATGGCAGTCCCTCTTCTTGCAACATGGCACTCCCTCTTCTTGCATCACAGCAGTCACTCTTCTTGTATCATGACAGTCCCTCTTCTTGCATCATGACAGCCACTCTTCTTGCACCATGACAGCCACTCTTCTTGCACCATGACAGCCGCTCTTCTTGCATCATGACAGTCCCTCTTCTAGCATCATGACACAGTCACTATTCTTGCAACTTGGCAGTCACTCTTCTTGCATCATGACAAAGTCACTCTTCTTGCATCATGACAGTCACTATTCTTGAATCATGGCAGTCACTCTTCTTCGATCATGATAGTCCCTCTTCTTGCATCATGACAGCCACTTTTCTTGGATCAGGACACAGCCACTTTTCTTGCATCATGACACAGTCACTCTTCTTTCATCATGACACAGTCACTCTTCTTGCATCATGACAGTCACTCTTCTTTCATCATGACAGTCACTCTGTATGCATCATGACAGTCACTCTTTTTGCATCATGACAGCCACTCTTCTTGCATCACTGCAGTCTCTTGTCTTGCATCATGACAGCCACTCTTCATGCATCATGACAGTCACTCTTCTTGCATCATGGCAGTCCCTGTTCTTGCATCATGGCAGTCCCTCTTCTTGCATTATGACAGTCACTCTTCTTGCATCATAACACAGGGGGGGTCATTACGAG
Organism: Ambystoma mexicanum; assembly: GCF_040938575.1. Taxonomy (NCBI): domain Eukaryota; kingdom Metazoa; phylum Chordata; class Amphibia; order Caudata; family Ambystomatidae; genus Ambystoma; species Ambystoma mexicanum. The sequence goes on from NC_090932.1 coordinate 1,674,509,583, forward strand.
GTAGGAGGTTACCATGCCGCTATTAGCGGCATGGCTACCCCCTTACCGTGTACCGGGTCTGGGTTCCTTGAATGAGGAATTACCGGGCCATTCCGACCTTGGAGGGCCCGGTAATTCCTCATTCAAGGAACCCGGACCCGGTACATCCCCATTCCCATTCGAGCTTCATAGGGCTCAATGGGAATGGGGAGGATGCTAACAACGGTCCTGTTAATAACGGGCCCTTTGTTAGCATCCTGGGCTGCTCGCGGGACCCGCTAAGGCCACCTGGTAAAACCAAGCGTCCTTAGTGGGTCCTGCGAGCAGAACTCGTAATGAGGCGGTAAGGGGTTGATGGCACCGGCACCTTTACCAGCGCCGTTAACCCCTTACCGCCAAGGTCGGAATGACCTCCAGTCACTCTTCTTGCATCATGACAGCCACACTTGCATCATGACAGTCACTCTTCTTGCATCATGGCAGTCACTCTTCTTGCATCATGACAGCCACTCGTCTTGCATCATGGCAGTCCCTCTTCTTGCATCATGACAGTCACTCGTCTTGCATCATGGCAGTCCCTCTTCTTGCATCATGACAGCCACAGTTGCATCATGACAGTCACTCTTCTTGCATCATGGCAGTCACTCTTCTTGCATCATGACAGCCACTCGTCTTGCATCATGGCAGTCCCTCTTCTTGCATCATGACAGTCACTCTTTTTGCATCATAACACAGTCACTCTTCTTGCATCATGACAGTCGCTCTTCTTGCATCATGAAAGCCACTCTTCTTGCATCATGATAGTCACTCTTTTTTCATCATAACACAGTCACTCTTCTTGCAGCATGACAGTCGCTCTTCTTGCATCATGACAGCCACTCTTCTTGCATCATGATAGCCACTTTTCTTGCATCGTGACACAGCCGCTCTTCTCGCATCGTGACACAGCCGCTCTTCTTGCATCATGGCAGTCACTCTTTTTGCATCTTGACACAGTCACTCTTCTTGCATCATGACAGTCACTCTTTTTGCATCATGACACAGTAACTCTTCTTGCATCACGGCAGTCCCACTTCTTGCATCATGACAGCCACTCTTCATGCATGATGACAGTCATTCTTCTTGCAGCATGGCAGTCCCTCTTCATGCATCATGACAGTCACTCTTCTTGCATCATGATACCCACTTTTCTTGCATCGTGACACAGCCGCTCTTCTCGCATCGTGACACAGCCGCTCTTCTTGCATCATGGCAGTCACTCTTTTTGCATCTTGACACAGCCGCTCTTCTTGCATCATGGCAGCCACTCTTTTTGCATCATAACACAGTCACTCTTCTTGCATCACGACAGCCACTCTTCTTGCATCATGGCAGTCACTCTTCTTGCATCATGACACAGTCACTCTTCTCGCATCGTGACAGCCACTCTTCTTGCATCATGGCAGTCACTCTTTTTGCATCTTGACACAGTCACTCTTCTTGCATCATGACAGTCACTCTTTTTGCATCATGACACAGTAACTCTTCTTGCATCATGATAGTCACTCTTCATGCATGATGACAGTCATTCTTCTTGCATCATGACAGTCACTCTTTTTACATCATAACACAGTCACTCTTCTTGCATCATGACACAGTCACTCTTCTTGCATCATGACAGTCACTCTTTTTGCATCATGACACAGTAACTCTTCTTGCATCACGGCAGTCCCTCTTCTTACATCATGAAAGTCACTCTTCTTGCATCATGGCAGACCCTCTTCTTGCATCATGACAGTCACTCTTTTTGCATCATAACACAGTCACTCTTCTTGCATCATGACAGCTACCCTTCATGCATCATGACAGTCACTCTTTTTGCATCATAACACAGTCACTCTTCTTGCATCATGACAGCTACCCTTCATGCATCATGACAGTCACTCTTCTTGCATCATGACAGTTCCTCTTCTTGCATCACAAGACAGTCACTCTTTTTGCATCACGGCACAGTCACTCTTCTTGCATCATGACAGTCCCTCTTCTTGCATCATGACACTCACTCTTCTTGCATCATGACAGTCACTCTTCTTGGTTCGTCCCAATTACCTGCGCCGAGTCTGTCACATAAAAGGTGAGCCCATTTCTGCAAGGTACAGCAGACTCTTGAAAGAAAGGCGTTTGGACTGGGGGTTGGGAGGAGACAAAGATGTTCAGGTTAGCTAGGGTGGGGTGAAGGGGGACAGAGAAAATAGCAAACACATCAGTAAAAGGGACAGCAGTTGGACATGTACATGTTCAGAGACTACGTAACATCCAACCGTGGGTGCACCCTTTCTGCTGAGACGTGGGTCAAGGGCCTCCATGTTTTAAATCGCCAGTGCCCGAGGGACACACATAATACGCCATCACCCAGGATGTCTCTCCAGTGACACCAGCCAGAGAAACCCTACAGCTCATTTGAATGCCCCCCGCTCAGGGGTGGAGGGTATATCTTGGGGACTTGAGTAACGGGAAGGGTACTCATGCTGCACTGAGTACCAAACCCAGATTTGAAGTAAAGCAAAGGCGAGCAGTCTGTTCTCAAATGTGGGCCCAGTGCGAGTAGTATTGGGAAAGGCCGAGCCTTAAGCGTGAAGCTCTCATCCCCAACCATCTGCCCCTTGTCTGAGACGTTAGGAGCAGAATGCAGTCCATTGCATGGGCATCAGTGGGCATCCTCTGGCCTCGGACTGGCAGCTCTTCAGATAGGCCCAAGAATGGACAGTGCATCAGCGTCGCCTCACGGCGGATCTGACTGGCAGGGAACGTCCCTTCTGGCTAGTGCTGCTGTCACCCCGTGTCTCTGCTGCTGTCTATGTGTCCCTGTCACACCTGCCCCTCGCCTGCACCCCCCCACTCCTCATCACTCAGTTCCAAAAGCCACTTTTCAGGTCTGCTTCAGATGTATCCTTTATGTCCTCTAATTTGGGTAACACAGGTTCCCTGCGACCCCTTCCCTCATCCAATGGTCCACTTCCCCATCTCACTTTTCTGAACCCCCTCTGGCATCTGCTAGGTACACCCACCTCTCCCCCACCCCTATATAAAATCATGCAAGCAGCGCTGCGCAGCAGCAGCGCGACTCGATGGCCCGCCCTGCTGAAGCCACTCCCACTCATCACTTTGGATGTCCTAGAGTCAGAGAATGCACCACACATCTGCACGCGGGAAGGGATACATATCTTCAATTCAAGCCTCGTGATTCTTGTGACGATTCATGATTGGCGATCCTTCCTAAAGTCCTCTAGTTTAGGGATATCCCATGATGCCCTCGCATTCCTTCGGGCACCCTAAGCTTGGTTAGTGATAGAAGTAGGAGACAAATGGATGAATCAGAAGTGGGGTGCATGCTGATTCATCCATTCTCCAGCACTGAAATCTCTGCATTGGCTCCCAGTGGCTGCAAGGATTAAGTTCAAGACCCTCTGCATTGTCCAGAAGGCCTTCTGGGGCCTGGGTCCTCAATACCTATAACTGTCTCTTTGTAAATACCTTCCTACTTGAGCTCTTCGCTCCTCCACCTCCAACTCCCTCAGGGAGTGTCGCTTCTCCAAGCAACGAGTTGGTGGCAGATCTCTTTCCTCAGCTGGGGCCTCCCTCTGGAACAGCCTCCCTACCTCTCTGAAACTCCAGGAGAACCATCTCTGGTTCTGGAAGCACCTCAAGACATTCCTCTTTGCTTCTGCCTTCTCTCTTACTCTCCTTTGCTGATTGCCTGTCTGATACTGCACTGGTTACCTGGCTACCCTCTGATTTCGGGCCCATGTCCATGTCCGCCCAGTTGCACACCCGCACTGCTTCCCGGCAACCCTTGAACTTGGGTCTGTATCTGTAACCCTGCACTTTTGGACACCTGCTCTCTGCACTTACACTTGCACCTGCCACCTGCAGGCCGAACTTCTTGTTATTGTTTAGATCCCATGTACAGCACTTCCCCCTCCTGTTTCCCCTGGCACCTTTCACCTCCCTCCTCCTGCAATTGCACGGTCTCAATGTCACTTGACCTAGTAAGATTCTGTCCTCCCTCTGTTCCCCCTTCCTTGCCTCGACGCACCTAGAAACACTTGTGTAAATGCCATATCATATCATATCATGCTGCCAAGCGCTGTGACATTGGATAGACAGTATTTGGAAAACCATGATTGGAGTAAATCATTGACCTTTCTGACACATGTGATCTCCATTTAAAGAAAATGGAACGCAATCTACTTGGGTGAAGAGATGGTTACAGTTGTTAGCTCACCGAGTCAACGTACTTCATGGATCGACACCAGTTCACATATTTTCCAAAAATCACTTAATTAGTTACGTTAACTTGCTAACTTGTATTCATTTTCTGGCCATAGTAAATATTCAAATAACTCCAGCAGCCATGTTCCAAATCGTCTTTATCAGTGGGGCAAAAATTGAGATATTAGTGGTGGGTCCTTCCCCTCCGCGGCACTCCTGGACTTCGCTCCATTGGCCGTTAGATCCCGGCCCTCTTCCGACACCTAGTAAGATGGTAAAACATCTTGGGCTGAAATGTCCCGCTTCTCTAACTATGGCGGCCAAAGTTGGAGCCATCTCTAGTAGTGGCTTCTTGAAGCTAAAGAAATTGAAGAAAGTCTTGCCTTTCATTCCCGCTGAGTTTCATGCTCCGATTGTTGCAGCGGTCACGAATGGCACGCGGGACTGCTGCAATGCTGTGTTGCTTTCCCATCCGGGCTATGGAAACGTTTGCAGATTTTGTGAAATGGGGCGGTTCGATTGATCACAGGTATTCCCTATGGAAAGCCAGTGTCGGTAGTCCGGCATACACTGCGTTGGTTACCTGTTGCGTCACGCGTTCACTTTAAATCCTTGTGCCTTATTCATCGCGACCAGCAGGGTAACGGTTCTAAACCTCTCCAGGAGAAAATTAAGCCCTATTGTCCTTCTAGGTCCTTGCGATCGGCCTCTTTGGCGCAGCTGGTAGTTCCGCCCTATCGCTTGGAACGCTGCGGAGGGCGGCCCTTTTCTGTTGCAGGCAAAAATTGCAGCAAGAAAAAGGACCTTGGCTATGAAGCCAGCGGTGTGGTCTGCACTCCCAATGTCCACATTGGTTGTTTTCTTTGTGTTCAAAAAACAGAAATTCAAGTGTTTTTTTAACACAAAAAAAAATAAAAACCACCAACATGCATATTGGGAGTGCAGCCCACACCACTGGCTTCATAGCCAAGGTCCTTTTTCTTGCTGCAATTTTGGCTTTCCACAGAAAAGGCCCGCCCTCCGCATTTTGGAGTGCTGTTCACAGAGGCACCTTTTAACTGGGTCTACACCCCACGCAGAGAATTAACCTATTTCGGACTCATTTTTGAAATGTATTACCATTAGCTGTGCACACTCACTACCCCCCTCAGCATACATTTTAAACCACTGGTTTTGCACTTAGCTTGTTTAAAAGTTCATTTTCAGAAACATCTCATAATGACAGTTAACTTTCCATCTTAATATGTACAATAGAAAGTTTATGTGATAGTTCTTACTAAAAAAGCAGTTGTAACGTTAGAAATGAAATGTCCCTGCCCTGTTGTGAGCAAAAAACATGTTTTCGATCAGATTAAAATGAATGTCACTTACATGGCTGGTCCCACACCCACAGGCGTGAACCCCCCACAAATTCCCCTGTCAGTGGTCAATAGGAAAATCTAACTTTACAGTATTTCAGGTCCTTCAAAAAAACATCTTTTGTGATGTTCTCAAGGCAAAGAAAATAAACAGAATGTTCCTATCAGACCAGAAAGTTATGTCATTACCAAGTCCATAGTGATGTAATATAATCACCAATGGCACATATCTCTGATATATTTCCGCCATCAAGTTGCAGATTAATGACATAACAGGGCCTCTCCTTCATAATATGGGTGTCCGCTGCCACCTCTTGGGGAAGATATCGATTACCTGCCCCTATGAATTACGGTCATCTGGTCTATTTAGCCTGAGTCTCACTTTGTTATGTGAAAAACACACAGACGTCCTCAGTCCAAAATGGCTGACCTGCCCTCTAATGACACTGGACATGTAATGGCGCGGACACTGGACTTGCACAGCAATTAAAGTAGCACCAAAACCCTTGCACTACAATGTGTGAAGGTATTTATCTGACAGTTCATGCTTTTCATTTTCACTGGAAACCAAGCAGTCCACAATATGTTGATAGTGCCCTTTATAAACACATCTATTGCAAATTAAAAAATTAGGCAGGGATTGGCCCATTTCCCCTGACGATTTTGGAATTCTGTAATAATCAGTTCCATGCTACTTTCAAGACCTACAAAGCTTTGTTGAACCTGGTAAACTATTTCCTGACACTTTTTTCACAATTCTAAAAGACGACAAAAAAATCATCACCACTGGTCCTGCCAGAAACCTGAGACTTGTGTCGTTGCGATCAGCTTTGTCTCACAGATACAATAACCACTCACTCATTGGCTTTCTGACCATCGGTTCACCTCTGAACGCCGCCCACCCCCAAGTCAGGAAAAGATATGTCGGCATAGCCTCCCCTTGGACCCCCGTGACAACGTGTCTTCTATAAACCTCCAGAATTGGTGCAGAGAGAACATCGAAGGCGGTTGTCTCATTGGGTGGCGATGAACATGTGACCAAAGAGGTCCAGCGCTGATTGTCTGCAAACCGTATCCCCAGATTGTCATGGACCACAGCAAAAGAAGTACCTGGGATCTTTCCACAATTGAAATGCAAAGTCACAGATTCCATGGTTTCGACTTAAAGATTTTTCCTTTTTAATATATCAGCATGCCTAGAAAGGAACTTCTGCTGTGCGTGTTGGGTCTTTACCAATAAGAATTCTTCACCCGCATATAGAAGGATGGGCAGATGACGCCGATCACGCGTGGGCATACCAGGGTAAGCTTTCCCGGGACCGACGGAAACTCACTCCATTGGAGCTTAAAAAGGAAAGGAGCCAGAACGCATCCTGGCCTCGCAGAACTTCTCCTAGACCTTTCTGATCATGGGGTATTTGAGCTTTATTTACTGCCTAAAGTCCAAAGATTGGCTAATGCAACTCAAGCAGGATGCCCAATTCAGTGAATGTTGCCCACAGCTCAGTTGTGTCAACTCACCGAGAAGCTGGTGGCAAGTCGTTAAAGGCTACGTGCAGAGGCCTCATTAGGAGTTTGCCAGTGCGGTAATAACATGCTGATAATTGCGTTTACCGGCATGTTACAGCACTGGGAAAGTCTACGTTTGCCAGTGGGGTGGCTGGCTGCAAAAAGCTGGAGGTAATTCTGCCACCCTACCAGCAGAAATAGCCGGTATTACCGGCGCCAGTGCCGATAATAGCGGCAAATCCCTCCATGGAGTCCAGCAGTAATTCTGCCTGACCGAGTGCCGGTAACGGTAATACAGGTTGCCAGTATCCTGGTGGTTTTACCACCAGCCTCTTAATGAGGGACACAGCATGAGCATGGATGGATTTGCAAATAAGCAAACACATGTTCAGTGCCTGTGCTTTTGTATTTAGGCTGTCCCTCAATCCATACAGCACATCTGTTAATATGTTCAAATTTGTGAAACGAGATATCAATTTAATATAAATGACTTTATCAAATAATAATGTATCCAGGATTGAAATTTCTCCCAATCCCTATCGCCCTTTATATACCAAGGAACAATGATTGCCTGTCGCTGCTGGGCCGAATAGTACCTCATCCTGGCCAACACTAGGCAGCCTGCAGGTGCATAACTACACCTGAACACATTAAACATACTTACATTATTAGCTGCACAGATATATGGTCCTTTCAGGTTCTGCTTCCAGTGATGAAGCCCGTAAACGCCACCCCAGTGTCTCTTTTTAGGCAGATGAAACAGGCAAAGAACAAGGTATGTCGGCACTTTAAGGGTTCCTACAGAATCAATGGCTGGACATTACTGTGAGTGCACAGTAAGGGGCAGAGTGGCGATTGACTGGCTGTCTGTTTTGGAGACTCTCAGTGCTGCAGTCTTTTTTCCATTGTTTTTGCGAAAGGAAGAGCTTCCCGTCTAAACCTTACAGCCACCCGTGGAGCGGCGCGGCGTAGCGATTGAATGGCTGTCTGTGCTGGAGACTCTCTGTGCTACGGTCTATTTACCATTGTTTTTACGAAAGGAGGAGCTTCCTGTCTAAACCTTGCCGCCACCCGTGAAGCGGTGCAGAGTTGCAATTGAATGGCTGTTTGTGCTGGAGACTCTCTGTGCTACGGTCTATTTTCCTTTGTTTTTGCGAAAGGAGGAGCTTCCTGTCTAAACCTTGCCGCCACCCGTGAAGCGGTGCAGAGTTGCAATTGAATGGCTGTTTGTGCTGGAGACTCTCTGTGCTACGGTCTATTTTCCTTTGTTTTTGCGAAAGGAGGAGCTTCCTGTCTAAATACTGCAGCCACCTGCAGAACAACGCAGAGTGGCGATTGAGTAGCTGTCTGTGCTGGAGTCTTTCTGTGCTACAGTCTTTTTTCCATTACTTTTGCGAAAGGAGGAGCTTCCTGTCTAAACCTTGCAGCCACCCGTGGAGCGTCGCGGAGTGGCGATTGAGTGGCTGTCTGTGCTGGAGACTCTCTATGCTATGGTCTATTTTCCATTGTTTTTGCGAAAGGAGGAGCTTCCTGTCTAAAACCTGCAGCTACACGCGGCGCGGAGTGGCGATTGACTGGCTGTCTGTGCTGGAGACTCTCTGTGCTACAGTCTTTTTTCCACTGCTTTTGCGAAAGGAGGAGCTTCCTGCCTTGCAGCCACCCGTGGAGCGGCGCGGAGTGCCAATTGAGTGGCTGTCTGCGCTGGAGACTCTCTGTGCTACGGTCTATTTGTCATTGTCTTTGCGAAAGGAGGAGCTTCCTGCCTAAAAACTGCAGCCACCCGCGGAACGACACAGAGTGGCGATTGAGTGGCTGTCTGTGCTGCCCACGCTTCTTGCGAAGTGTGGAGATAATAGCGGCTGCCGAGAAACATGGTTCCTCAGGATAGCAGAAGCCCGACTTGGCTACACTCAAGGCCTCGTGAAGAACAACCCTTTCCAAATCCTCCTACAAAAGTAAGAATGTTTTCAGTGTCAGAACAATCTATTGACTGCGCATTGCCTAACAGTTGTTTCATCCCCGCCTCGCGCAGAGATTGGCATTGACTCTGCTCGTCTGACTAAACGCAACATACATTTGCCACACAACTCCCCTCCTTCAATCATCTTGGAAAAGGCACTGAGCGATCCCCAAATGTCACCACCAGACCTCTACTGAATCCGCGATAAGTGAGAGTCACAGATGATTTGAACGAGTGCGAGAGAACTTTGTCTGGCGACCACGCAGCCCGGCTTACTTAAGGAGAGACCCCGCCCCTGCCTGATCCTCAATCCCCCTCTGCTCCTCATCTCCGCAAGCATTTTACAGGGGGCCCTACTGAGTGTGGTCCAACTCAAATGCACCAAGGTGGAGCACTAATTGATCCTCACAAAGGGACTAGCTCACCAGCTAAGTCTTCTCGAGCATTGCGCAACCACCAATAGAGCGCAAGACGGATGGCTCGGAATGAGTCCTGGGATGATCAGGGCCATAATGACCCCCTCGACTCTGTCCCTGACTCTTCTAAAAATTCTAATCCTGTGTCTCAACTATGAGAAACCGTAGCACAGTTGCTTTTAAACTCGCACGCAGACCCTGTATGTGCATCCCGAGGAGCTCTTGATTCTCCTCACAGTTACAACCCGGGCCGTCGCCCCCTTCACCACACTAATACCTGCCCAAACACACCTGCCAACATTCCTAATCAAAATGATCGCACTGAAGCTCATTACATTCAAAGACAACCTGACGGCCACTCAGCTGAGATACACCCCGTTGCCCTCCCCGTCTGTCATTCTCCCCTGATTCGGACCAACCACTTATGAAAGGAGTTCACGAAACTCAAGCCGCAAACATTTCTCCAAGAAGATCTGTAACAAACATCATGTGGTGCCAAAACCTTCAAAATCATGAGGCACTAAACTCTGCCCAGGCTCGCCAACGACGGGCGATATACACTGTGACAATGCATCGTGCATGAGACGGAGTCTAAATCCTAAAAACCCATACTATTATACCATCTGAACAACTCCATTGTAGCTCTGATCCGTTACCCATAAAGCTATGTGAGTGCTGCGGAGGCGATTATACCTCGGACCCTGAGGATGAGTCGTCCGAGGACACCCCTGCACCTTCCTCAGAGGGGATGACTCATAAGAGACACGCCAGGCAAGAAAAGAATTGGAAAAAACAGCTCGACGACCAACAGCTGGTTTCTACTACCTTTGAGACCAACTGCAATCTTATGTCATATGATGTGAGTCCATTAGCGAAAGCTGTAAAGATCAAGCCACTAAATTGATTCGAAGCATTCATATCGTCAATCCAAAAAGAAATAGACCAAGAAGCAACCTCAGACAGTCTGTTGCAAAAACTATTGACCGATCATATGATGGAAATTGCTGCAAGCAAAAAAATCTAACTTGAGGCTGTAAAAGAAATATTGAAATGTGGTAAAGATGCTGCCAAAAAAAAACATCTGAACCCTATGGTTGTCATACAAGATGCCTGCCTTTCTACCTCTCAGCCAATAACCCAATCTTCTATGGTGAAGTAGAAGGCATAGCAAGGACGTCAGAGGCAGCGACTCAGCAGCTTGCCCCTCAAGTTACTATACAAAACACCGGCCTTGACAACCAAAGATAAGGCGGGAATCCAACCTGACACTGACATAATATCTCCCTTAAGCGAGCTTGTAAATACTGTTGCAACTGCTACCGTATGGTCTATGAATACACTGGACGACGCCGCGATGCCTAAGACTACTGATCTCATGATTGAAGATCTCTACAAGACGAAGTTTCATGCGACAATTATGACATGTTCTAGTCCAGGAAAAAGAGAAAACAAAATGCACGTTTGAATAAACAAGCTTGCCAGCAACAACAAATGAAAAAATCCCCAAATAAACCTTCAAATAATCAAGTCCAAGGCTAATGGCTCTAGAAAGTTTAATCGTAACTTAAAAGGTCATCTTGCTAACGCTGAAAATCCCATCACTGTGCCGAAACTCAAAGCACACAGTAACTCACCGGTGGAGCACGATACAAAAGGCGAACCTCCCTCAGCTAAAAGTACTGCACCACGACCTGTACTAACAGTAAATGAGGAAAGTTGCTCGGTTAGCGACCTAGAAGACATTTCTGTCTCTGATGACGAAGCAGGTGAGATAACACGCGTAATGGTACCGTTGATTTCCTCAAATGTAAGATCGGCAACTTCGATGGCCAGGACAAGTGACGTCACACTGTCATCAAAATCAAACAAAATCACACCGGTTGGCGGTTCAACAAGTTCTTTCCTGACCCTAGAAGAAAGATGACGAAAGGCCCTCTTATCTGTACCTAATGACGCTCGGATCAACAATCGAAGAAATGGCTAATAGATGTGAAAAATCAGTGTTGCCAAATCTTCAAGCATCGAGTGCTTCTAATACCCTGACTGACAAGCCACTCCTCGGAAATAAGAGTAATCCCGAAGCTTTTTGTAAGCAAACGAATGCTCGAATCACAATACCAGATGTCGTCGTCGTAAAAAATAGAAGTGAAGACTCCTACAGATGGACAAATGAGCATCCTTCTGCTCACCAAAGAACAAACATTCTAGAGAAACGCCACAACAACATCATGCGGGTAATACTAGAAAGAATCCTCTCAGTGGATGATGGCCTTATGATGGACCATACCAATGTATCTTGCTAATTTCAACATATGCCAAAATGACGGGATTTAAGAGTACTGTGACATCTCAGCCACTGACTTCCCGATTTGACTGTCTACGTCTCCACATCATATTCAAGGTCTCCAAGAGACATGACTCTCTACACCCCCTGTGGTAGATGGTATTGTTTGATATTACCGAATGCATAAAGTCCGACCGCCAAAAGTCCGACCCCCATTTTTTCACAGATATATATGTGGGGGGGGGTAAAGTTAATAAAGATGTATAGGGGTAAGGTGGTGGGGTTTGTGGGGGGTCTCCCGGCACATATATATTTGTGGAAAAATTGGGGGGAAAAAATCGCCTTTTGGTAGTCAGACTTTTGCATCCGGTTATTTCATGCAGATCTGTGGTAGATGGCTATTCGGTGTTTTTAAATCCAGCAAGAAAAAGGCACCAAAGGTAGACCAACTTCAGGACTAACGATGCTTATAAAAACCAGCTCTGGGCTGAAAGTGATCTACAAAAAGAACCTCAACCAGCACATGCAATTACGATAAATGAACTGACGAAAGATACAAGCAAGAATCTTGTCAATTTAGTCATCATGAATCTATACTGGAACCCAGTTGCATGGACAAAAAATGTTTTTGTCGAAGGTGTGATGGCAGCCATCGATGATAGTATTCTCGAATATGACAATCCAATGATAATTCTATTCGGAGATCTCAACATAAACTGCTTCGGAAAATCCTTATACAACTTTGAAACACAGGCCGGAGTTAAAACGAACATCGAGAGCTCTAATGCTAAATTGTGGAAAAGCGAAATCAATGAACGAAACTTCCACATATTGAATGGCCAGACCATTGGAGATATCCCAGCTGCAGCGACTTGGAAAAGAGGCGAGCAAGCCTCAATCTGACCTGGATGATTTTTTCATGTCATCTGATCTGCTGGCGTGTATAAAATATGTTGCAGTGATTAAAATGGCACTAAGTGACAATGACCTAGTTGAAGTAGATTTCAATCTGTCGCCCAGAAAAAGCGCTGCCTTGTGGCAGAGAAAGTAATACTAGGCCCTGGCAGAAACAGACTCCATCTATTGCCTCATGATATCAGGCAGATAAATGCCAACTACAAGTGTGCGCTAGCTAATCACAGCATTAATACCAACTATACCCCTTTGGTTAGCGACTTTATAACAACCAAACCATTTGGCCATAAAACACACTACAAGGCCAAACATATCTGCGATGCTGATATAGCCTACAGGAAACGTCAGTTGCACCAGGATATCCGATGCATAAGATTGGTCAAACGAATGAACATGGAAAAAGCCACAAAAAAGCAGCGACAAGAGCACAAGAACTGGTTACTCAGTCATAAAACCGTTATGCTCCAGAAAGACGCAGAACAGATGCTGATGACCCTAACATCAAATGATTCTAGATCCCTGTGGACACTACTCAGTGAGCTAGATGGTAAACCAACACCCCAACTAAGTAACCCTTTGCCAGAAGACCATTGGGTCGAATTTTGTGACGCCACTACGTCGGATACAACTATGGCCTGGCCATACTGGCCTGCCCCAGGCATCACCCCATCCCATGACCCACACCATTGCTGCCCTCCTTGTCACCCTTTCCACCTACCTCCAACCACTCCTACACCACTAACCCTAATGTCATCACCCTCAACACTAAACTTCTCAACCCCACCCACAGAGCAGACTATTCTCAGATGCATAGCAACCCTGTTGACAACTACTCTTTTCCTATCCTAGGCAAGACCAGACAGGACCGTTTAAGGTCACGAAATATGCATCACACCTACTGCGTCATACCTGACCCTAATCATTTGACTAAATCACCTACGCAGACCATGGCCACAGTACACCATTGCTTCCACAAGTCCAAAACCTCTATTGAACAAGCTCGCTCCACCCTGTGCCCAGAGACAATAACTATGGCAGACACCCCCAAACAGAAGCCTCCCATTAACTTCCAAGGTGCTTTCATCAAAGCTAGCTCTCTCGGAGTGCACACCATCAAAATACTTGACCTCATCACAGAACTTCAACTATACCTCCTAGTAGTCATTAAATCATGGCCCCACCAAGCCTCTGGTCCACTTTTGATGCACGCAATTCCACCTGACAATACCATCCTCAGAACTGATAGATCCCACTCTCATGGAGGTGGTGTAGCCATTATAGCCAAGACCAATCTCCAACTGAGGTCCTGCCCCATTGAAAGTATTGCCGGTTATGAACTTCTCCTAGCCAAGTTTGCCACTAATGAAAAAACTACCATCAATATTGTAGTGATCTATAGAGCTCCTAATTCTAACAGCCATCCAGAAATAGACATCCCATTATTGTTAGCTCCACTCATCAAACCCAACACCAAATGCGTCATCCTCGGAGATATCAACCTAGGATTTAATGACCGCCTAGTCACCAAAGCAGAAGCCCTACATTCTACCCTCAAGGACATGAGCTTCATCCAACTAGTGAATGCCCCCACCCACATTAAGGGCAGAACATTAGATTAGATCCTCACGCTCAATACCACTCTAAACATTGATTCAATCTCTCCCTTAGACTGGATGGACCACTACAACATCCAGTTCACTATCATCACTAATGAGCCCCCTCTCATCAAACCCAATTTAACCAACACTTACGAAACTAGAAATCTTCGCAAGCTCACACCTGAAAACCTTACCCCCATACTCAGAAAAGCCCTAGACTCCATGTCGATTTCTAGTGACAACTCCTTTTTATGGCAGACACATACCATAACTGTCTTTCCTCCACCATTAATGCTGTAGCTCCCTTAACTACCAAAACTAAACGCACCGACAAACGATCGTGCTTTTGGTTCAATGATGACCTAGTTACACTTAGGAGAGAGAAACGCCCCCTCCAACACGCCCACAGAAAACACCCTACTATAGAGTCTGGAAAAGCATTTCAGATGGCAAATAAAAACTATAAAACTGTCATCATCACATACAAAACAGATGCCTATAATGCCCGGATTAGCAACGCAGCTTCAGATTCCAAAGAACTGTTCACAAATCCCCCCCTGGCTACAAACTCCTCCAATTCCAGTAAAGAATGGTGCACTACCATTCAAGATGCCCTAGCCGCCAAAATGCATCTATTACAAACAGAAATCACCACCAAGCGGCCACTACTAACTGATAAACCCTCCACTAGCAACCACATACTGAATTCAAAGGTAACCCCCTGTTCGTCTTCACCCCAGTCTCCCAAGAATTAGTGTTTGACACTATATCTAAACTTAAAGCATCGAACTGCAAAGGAGACTCTGTCCCAGCGCAAGTAGTCAAATCATGCGCCCACACAGTCACTCCCATCATAACCAACTTTGTCAATGCTTCATTCAATGCTAAACTGGTCCCAGCCAGCATTAAAGAAGCCTGAGTTACACCACTACTAAAAAACCTCCCTAGATCCTACCGTGCCCACCAATTACCGGCCAATAACAACAGTTCCGTTTTAGCATACAAGCAAGTCCAAGCACACCTGGGACACAGCCAGCTCCTTGGCACCAGGCAATCCGGCTTCAGGCCTAATCACAGTACGGAAACAGCCCTACTGGACTTAAAAATCCAGATGGATACAATTAGGGACACAGGCAAACTCTGCATCCTCCTCTTGTTAGATCTATCCGCAGCGTTCGACCTCGTGGATCACAACAAACTCTGTTCCACTCTAGCCTTCTCCACTGATGCCACTATGTGGATCAAATCTTTCCTAGCTGAACAAACCTCTAGAGGTGCGATAGACAAAGAGGCTACAGACCCCATCCCAGTCCCCATCGGAGTACCCCAAGGCTCTTGCCTCTCACCCACCCTCTACAACGCATACACAAAACTTCTATTCTCAGCTTTAGATGATATGGGTGTCATCTACACCAACCTTGCAGATGACCCCCAGATCGTAATTCCACTCACTGGGATTTACGCGCAAGACACACTGACTATTAACACAATCTATGCCATCATACAAAAGTGGATGGCACTTCATAGTCTCTGCCTAATGATGAGAAGACAAAGATTCTCGTTGTGGGCTTCCAGTCCAAAATAGCTGCTCTCCATCCAGATTACTCTTCTACTAACATTGACGGTACCATGATACCTGTACTGAAGCAAGTAAAAACCCTAGGAGTCTACTTGGATGCGAACCTCACAATGGCCAAACACAACAACAGCCTCTCATCATGCACATCAGACTCTGCCAAACTAATTGCCCTAAGCCGACGATTCCTGACCCCCACAAACTATATTACACTGGCTAGAGCGTTGATTTTATCAAAACTTGACTACTGTAATGTGCTGCTACTAGGCACCTCCATCACCAATCTCAAAAAATGACAACTTATTCTAAATAAAGCACCACAGGCTGCCCTAGGAATAAGAAAATATGACCATATTTTTAAGCACAGAAGAGATAACCATTAGCTGCCTGTTGAAGCCAGAGTCATATTCAAAACTCTTTCTATTACATTCAAATGTCACCGTGGAAAAGCCCCCACCTACCTGAATAAAGCCATAGCCAAAAAAGAATCCGACAGAACCCTACGATCTAATAACCACTTACTCTTAGCCACACCCCGCTTCAGAAACACCAGAGCAGGAGGCAGTCATTTTCAATACCTAGCCCCCAAACATTGGAACAACCTCCCACTCAGCATCAAAAAAGAGGAAACTTTCATGGGCTTTAAAAAACTGCTAAAAACGTGGTTATTTAACCAATACTAACCAAACCGCCATCCGAGAAACTTTACATATTTTGGTTCTGTTGTTTCCTCTTCATCTGGTGTAAATATCTGGCATGTCTGTAAACCTATGTTTTGAATATTCTGTTATGACTGTAACCTCGCTCTAATCAACATTTTAACAAGCTGTCTGTAACCTCGCTGTGACACCTAACGGTCTGGGCGTGAAATAAATGTAATAAATAAATAAACAACACTAACTTGCTGAGAGACTAAGTGGAGAAATCTCTATCTTGCGCTGGTTACTGGACTATGGGACAGATGCGATTGAAGAACTGATTCGTATGCTCTCCAGCTCTCGTACGCCAGTCCCGGATGGCCTCTCCAATGCAACGCTCAAGAAAGCACCCGAAGAGTGGGCAGCCTTTTGCAAGATCTTATTCAGTCTTATAACTGAGGAAAAAAAATCCCAGATTCATGCAAGACGGCCGTGGTCATACCCTTCTTTAAGAAAGGTAAAAGAGCGGACCCGAAAAAATACCGGCCCATTGGGCTCCTAGATGTTCTTGGTAAAATCTTTGCGACACTGATTTTGCACAAATTAAAAGAGTGGATTAAGACATCAGACCACTTTGACATTAGACGAACAGGCTTTGTCAAGGCGTGGGCTGCTCTTTACAACTATTCACACTTAACATTTTCAAACTGGGAGTCTTGAAATAAGGCTCAAAAATATATGTGTCTGCGGTAGATTTGGCACAAGCCTTAGACAGCAGCAACAGGGAGATGCTCTGGAAAAAAATGAAAAGCTAGAACTTCCCTCTTGAAATATTAGAACCAATAAAAGCCTTATACACCTCAATACGCATAAGACTGAAGACGGTGGGCCAGCTCTCCAAAAGCATACCAACATACCGAGGGCTAAAACAAGGCTGGCCGCTAGGCCGCAGAACTAGTCAACCTCTTTATCTCGGATATAAAAGACTCAATGTCCACCGGCAACTCATTCTCACCAAAAGTGAATAACACACTAGTTGGTTAGATACTGTACGCTGATGACCTCCTTATTCCAGACCAAACCCCAAATGGCCTAAAGAGAAAATTGAACACCCCCCGTCTCTATATTGAAATGAACGGGTTAAAGATCAGCACCTCAAAATCTGTAGTGTTTGTTCTGCAACGACCCAAAGGGAGGAAGATGCAGCAAGGCTTCCAACGGCGTATTAGACGAGATGGGATAACTCAGGTCTGGAGTATGAGATACCTCGGCATTAATCTAAACCTATGTGCAAATGACACACCACGAATTGCCAGATTTAAATCAAAAGCAAATAACTTAGTGACGCAAGCAGCCCTTATCCATAAGAAATTTGGAAAATGTTCACTGGTGCCATTGATAAAATTCTACAAGCAAAAGGTAATACCAACACTGACATATGGCTCCGAAGCATCGCTATCCTTTCCCTGGGAAGTCTGGTCTACACTAGAGGGTACATTCTGGAGGAAAGTCCTCAGGATACCGAGATGTGTACCTATTTCTATTGTAAGACTGCTAGGGAGAATTCTCTGTAAGGCTAATTTCCCAAACCTAGTGAGTCCCCCAGCAGCTTTGCTGGATTTTTGGGGTTTATTTTTTTCTCTCCTGCTAAGAGTGAGATTCTTTTTCTCCCACTCTTAGACATGATTTGAGGTGTTCCTTTCACTTTCCATGTGTTTTATGGGCTATGGGGTCTTTTACTCCATAGGGTCTCATGTGTTTTTTTTATGTGGGTTACACAGCACCCTCCATGCCGTAACCCAGGGGTGTCGTAGCAACCCCCCAACATAGACTCCATACCCTGGGACTGACTACTGTCTCCCAGGGCATGTAAAGTCACCATTGGCTTTGCTAGTCCCAAATTATGAACAGAAACACGTACTGGTCGGGGCAATTCGATTGCCCCGGAGACTGTTGTTCGAGGGGGCACGTCTCCATCCCCCCTGATCGAGTTTTGGCTGGTGGCAGTGAATACTACTTTTTATATTCGACCGCAAATATATCTCTGTGGGATTTTCCCATTGTTCGAGGCTACCAACTTTAATTATTTAATTCTTATGGCCTCGAACATACCGCCGGTTTATTTATTTAATATTAATTCACTGGTTGGTATTTTCTGCCAGAACTCGATTCTAAAATTGCGTTTGTGTTCTCTTCTGTGACTCCAACCCAAGTCGAGCGCTTTGTTCCACTTTTTGGCGGGCTTCTCCACAGAAGCCTCCAAAAGTGGCGCCACTCTGTCTGGGTACCACAGGGGGTGTGGGAGGGAGTTTAGGCACCCTGGACTGAGTTAGCTTGGTAACTCAAGTCGCACTCTTGTGTGCTTGGCCCTGAGTGAATGGAGGTGTGCTGCATAAAAGCAGGGCTTTGGGGACTGGAACTTGAGAAGTCACCACAGGACCTAAGAATCCGGGGAGGGAGAAGCTGAGCCGACCTGCAACAACGACACCACCGGTGGAGCCCTGCTGAACCGTCTCACCACTTTTCCCGATGACAGAGGAGATCTCCAGTCCGGAGAGTCTTCTTCCTTTGACTGGTGGGGATAACCAGTTTTGCCTTCTTTTCACCTTCCTGGAGCATCTCGTGGCCGCCTTGCCCGTGCCAAGCACCCAGGCAACCGTAATACCACCGTTTACCACTACTGCGAAGAGAAGGGTAGTACCTTTTAACCGGAGGACTCCGCGGCTGGTTTCTTCCCTGGCAGTGCAACGACCTTCATCTTTCCTCCACGGCGAGACCTCTTCTTCCTCTGGACGAAACACCGACTTGCACCTGCTGCCAGGAACAACTGCCCCCGCTGGAGCTCCCTTCCCACTTAAGGTACTGTGTCCCGCTTGGCTTCCCTTGCGACAGATCATTCGGGGTGACAGTAAAGCCTCGACTTTCTAACCTGGGCTAGCCTGGGACAACCTAGCTAACTTTTCCTGACTTGAATTTCATCCTTTTTGTGCAAACTATCTACAAGACTCTTTGGGCATAACCCCACTGTGTGAACCTGGACCCCTTCTGCTTGCTCTCTCCAAGAGTGGGCCTGGCAATTGACTTCCTTGCTCTCCAGTAGAACTCTGCCTATCATGCCTTACTGTGGTTCTTTGTAAAAGTATTGAAACGTGTGTGCTTCTTTAACTCTGCCTTTTTCCCTCCCTTTCTTTACAACTTATTAGAGTGTCATCTTATGTTAAGCGCTCACCTCTGTCTGAAAATAAGTGGTGTTTCTCACTAAGACTTGTCTAAAAAGTGAATAGGGTTGTATATATATGATAGTGACTGTGTTTTGAATCTACTTACCTCGTTTTTGCTAGTGTAAACTACAAGTGTGTTTTTAAATAAATAATTATATACTTTTACACCAAAGCTCTGGTCAGTGTTTGTTTGTACTACTGTGTCTCTGTACCTATTGTGTATACTCTGCATACTGCCTAACTCTTCTTGAGGGAAGTCTGACTGCTCAGCCACAGCTACCAAGTGAATCTGTGTGGTACAGACTGCTACCAAGTGGGTTTACTGCCAAACACCTGTAGTCTTAAATCTTTTGCAGTGGTCCCTAAGGGAACTGCACAGGTTTCTGCCTAACAAAGACTCGAACTAGGTCTGACTTCAATCTATGTGACAGCTGTATGGAAATCTCTGTACTTGTTTAGAAAGTTGACTTTGGACAGCCAACCAGTTCATTTCAATGTACTCCATCTGGATACCACGCAGAGACAAAATTGGGTACTCACTCAATGGTCTAACCACTGTTCAGCAATTTTGATTGAAGCTGACATAAAATTAGATACTTTCTTGAATAATCCGGAGGCTGCAAAAAATAAATTATGGAATTGGACTGGATAAAAACAAAAGACGCCAAAGTCAAATACAAGCTCTATGATCACCTAATAAACAACACCAAAGCAAAGAATGTTCTTCCAAGATATCTATGTAAATTTCCAAGCCCGCGCTATAGAAACGTACTACTGCGGATTAGACTGAACCTACTACCAATGAAGCAAGTGCTTTCTGCAAGATGTATGAATACTGACAACACAGATGTTTGTCGACCATGCCACCTCCAAAACGAAACACTAATACATCTGGTCCTCCGCTGCCGGAAATGAGAGAACGCAGAATCAAATATCTAGATGCATTGATAGACGAGTCGCGTATACAAGATGTAAAAAGAGGGTTGTTTGCGCTACGCGAGAGCAAGAATCGTAACTTCACTGAACGTCGACTTAACACAACGCTTGCAAAACAGTGCATTCAACTCTTGTTCTTATTAATATGTAATGTAATGAATTGATAGAGGTTGTAAGAAACCACATATCAAAGAATACAATTTTAAAAATAAAGGGCTAAACTTTCTGATATGTACATAGTGAATGTCTGCACCTTACTAACTACATATTGAATGTCTGAATGTTACTGTGCCGTACACAGCGATTGTCTGAACTTTACTGCAAGTATGTAATACATGTCTGCACTTTACGATATGTACAAAATGAATGGCTGCACCTAACTCAGCGTACATAGTTGGTGTTTACGCCTTACGATATGTAAATAATGAATGGCTGCACCTAACTCAGCGTACATAGTGGATGTTTACACTTTACGACATGTAAATAATGAATGGCTGCACCTAACTCAGCGTACATAGTGGATGTTTACGCCTTACGATATGTAAATAATGAATGGCTGCACCTAACTCAGCGTACATAGTGGATGTTTACACTTTACGACATGTAAATAATGAATGGCTGCACCTAACTCAGCGTACATAGTGGATGTTTACGCCTTACGATATGTAAATAATGAATGGCTGCACCTAACTCAGCGTACATAGTGGATGTTTACGCTTTACGACATGTAAATAATGAATGGCTGCACCTAACTCAGCGTACATAGTGGATGTTTACGCCTTACGATATGTAAATAATGAATGGCTGCACCTTACTAACTACATATTGAATGTCTGAATGTTACTGTGCCGTACACAGCGATTGTCTGAACTTTACTGCAAGTATGTAATACATGTCTGCACTTTACGATATGTACAAAATGAATGGCTGCACCTAACTCAGCGTACATAGTGGATGTTTACGCCTTACGATATGTAAATAATGAATGGCTGCACCTAACTCAGCGTACATAGTGGATGTTTACACTTTACGACATGTAAATAATGAATGGCTGCACCTAACTCAGCGTACATAGTGGATGTTTACGCCTTACGATATGTAAATAATGAATGGCTGCACCTAACTCAGCGTACATAGTGGATGTTTACACTTTACGACATGTAAATAATGAATGGCTGCACCTAACTCAGCGTACATAGTGGATGTTTACGCCTTACGATATGTAAATAATGAATGGCTGCACCTAACTCAGCGTACATAGTGGATGTTTACGCTTTACGACATGTAAATAATGAATGGCTGCACCTAACTCAGCGTACATAGTGGATGTTTACGCCTTACGATATGTAAATAATGAATGGCTGCACCTAACTCAGCGTACATAGTAGATGTTTACACTTTACGACATGTAAATAATGAATGGCTGCACCTAACTCAGCGTACATAGTGGATGTTTACGCCTTACGATATGTACAAAATGAATGTCTGCATTTTAGTGTATGTGCACAAGTGGCTGTAACTTACTGTACATACATAGCGGATGACTGCACTTTGATATAGTGATTGGCAGAAATGTATGAAATGTACTTTGACAAATCCAGGGAAATTGTCGTCACCAAGGTGGAGTCGCCCCCTTTGGGACTAGGGAGGTGAGCCTGCTATGCTTAACACTACCAAGGGGACAGGGCAAATGGGATCTGTCGGGAGGTAACTCCCCCTTACGGGGCCAGGGATTCAGAGAGGGCTATAAATTACCCCCCAGTCGTTAACAGCTTGGTAGGGTATCTAGGGGCTAGGTTTTATAATAACCAGATACACCATGGCTGACTTGACCTCTGACCCAAGGTATGCCCAAACTCCTGTGAAGAATGAAGAGAGACACGTGTACCAGTCCCCTGGAGGAGTGTCCCGGGGAGGACCAATCATGGAGCAGCCTGAGCATGCCCCGCAGATGTGAACCACACAATGCAGGCAAGAGGAGGTGTACCCTGCGAGGGAGAGAGAATGCCAGTGCCGGCGGGTAGGACTGTGGTCCAGACCAGGAAAGCGCAGTGAGGCGCAGCTACAGCAGTTGACCAGCCGAATAATCCCAGAGAAGCTGTGAGAATGTAGGGACGACCAGTAGAAGGCTGAAGCAGAGCCTGGCCAAACCCCTCAGTAAACGATTCTGCGCCGACCGGCCTGCAGGTCCGGGTGAGAAGAGCCTGGGAAAGCTGGAGCAGAGCCCAGTTGAAAAGTCACCTAGGCGGTTCCGTAATGACATGAGAGCCGGTCCGGCTCAACGCCCTTCTCATGAAGCACTGCTCGAGAATAGCAGGTACACAGAGGCTCAGGGATGCAGATTAAAGAGAGAGAGAGGAGAAGCAGGAGAAGGAGAAGGGAAAGAGCCCGAGAGAACACTGGGACCGAGCAAGCCCCAGAGTGGGGAGACCGTGAGAACACCACCAGAGTGGGAAGTTAAAGTAAGAAGAGCCCCAGAGCGGGGAGTGCCTGGAAATACCCCAGAGTGGGGACTGGGATGAAGCAGAACCCCAGAGGGGTGAGTGTGAGCACATGCCAGAGTGGGGAGTGGAGACCAACAGAACCCCCAGAGTGAGGAGGATGAAAGAGGGAAAGCATCCCAGAGAGGAGAATGACTGAGAGAATGCCAGAGGGCTAGGATACCTGGAAACCCTCCTGTGCAATAAGAACTGCTTCTTTTGGAACTTAAAGTGCGGGCAAAAGCCTTGGCTGAAAGGGACAGGGTTGGGTGCAGAAGCCTCCAACCAGCCCAGCCAAAGTCTTTCTTTGTTGTTTTCTTTGGAGATAGGGAAAGTAAGCAGGTTAGAGTAGGGTTTCAGACAGAGGACCTTGTTATTATGTTGCAGACAAGCACCCCTTTTGACTTTCTTTGATGACATAGGGATGAACATGTAGGGTTAGGAAACATCGTTTGGGGATTTCTCAGGAATAAAACCTTTTCCTGATGTCTCTTTGCCCGAGTCGTGATTCTGACTTGCCACAGTACATAGCGAATGGCTGTATCTTGCTATCCGTACATAGTGAATGGCTGCCCTTTACTATATGTACATAGTGAATGGGTGCACTTTATGGTATGTACACAATGAATGGCTGTACTTTTTGTACACAGAGAATGGCTGCACCTGGCAGAGCATGCATAATGTATGGCTGTACCTTGCTGTATATACATAGTGAATGACTGCCCTTTACTAAATGTACATAGTGAATGGGTGCACTTTATGGTATGTACACAATGAATGGCTGTACTTTTTGTACACAGTGAATGAATGGACCTGGCAAAGCATACATAATGAATGGCTGTAATTTACTGTACGTACATAGTGAACAGCTGTACTTTACGATACGTACATTGTGAAGCAATTTCCTTAAACTTTCACCAACTTTCAAGGGATGTCAGCTGATTCTGTAAAAAGGATACTTTGCAGAGAACGTGTTGCATATGGTACCGGGTCGTGCCAGAATGGACCATCTCAAGTTGTCGCGAATGCTTGTCTGTCCTTCCCACCTTATTGGGTGCCCGGCTTTACTCAGTATCCCAATAATGTGCAGGGTCCATGGAGCTCTGATGCAACCATGGTATATCCTGCCATAGAGTCCCGAGTGCCATGTCAGACTCCCTTTCACAGATGCAACTGTTGTGACTTGAGTTTCTTGACCTTTCTTTGCTCACTTTCCAAGTCTCTACTGTGTCATTTCATGCTTTGCTCCCAGAATGCAATATATTCTAAACATAACTTGATCCGGGTCATGCACAATGGCACCCTTCCACCTTCATGAAGCTCAGCCCTTGCCCTGCTGCTCAGGGAGGATGCTGCTGCCTTGGAGCCCCCACATTCACCTGGCCCACGAGTCTCCTAGATTGCGCTGCCTGTTTAGACAGAGTTTGGCCAGTGCATAAATGTGGTCGGAAGACACTATCCGAAGATGATCAGTTGTAACCCTTCTGGGGATGCATGCCATGTCCCCAGAGGTGTGTACGCGCCTCGAGTACACTGATTGGTTGATTGATTATTTATTAGGCCCCTGTACACACGTGTTTGGTGATTGGTCTACTTTTTCCTGGAATCTCAATCCTTTTGGTGCAACCAGTAAAGTAGGGAGATTCAGAAGAGACGGCTAAGGGATGGGTTGTACACAAATGCCGAAAAGACAGGGTGCAAGGGAGCATGAAACCTTATGCCTCACCCTTTATGACAAAGTTTTGAGAAGTGGGCTGAACTACAGGAAAATTGGAAGACAATTGAAGGACCTGAGCTTTTCTTCTGAATTTTCCGGTAGCAGCGCTGTCTTTTCCTGCCCGATGCCACATGTTGCGGGATTCTCACTCTGTTCAAGGCAGCGTCTAAGGCGCTTCTTGTCCGGGCTGTTGCCCTAGTGGTCTGACCGAAGGCCGCTTCTTGATATGATAAGATATGATTGGTTATTTATAACGCGCTTCATATCCAGAGGTTTCTAAGCACGGACCCGGGGATCGAACCTGTGTTGCTTTGTGTCATCTTGCTTGCAAGGTGAGTATGTTGCCCCTGAGCTATCCTCCCGAGACAAGGCTGGTGCCCTAGTGGTCTGACCCAAGGCTGGTCCTTGTCCGGGCTGTTGCCCTAGTGGTCTGACCCAAGGCCGGTCCTTGTCCGGGCTGTTGCCCTAGTGGTCTGACCCAAGGCCGTTTCTTGTCCGGGCTGTTGTCCTGGTGGTCTGACCCAAGGCCGCTTCTTGTCCGGGCTGTTGTCCTGGTGGTCTGACCCAAGGCTGCTTCTTGTCCGGTCTGTTGTCCTGGTGGTCTGACCCAAGGCAGCCTGAACAATTAAGTGCGTTTCAAATTTTAGAGGACAATTAGGAGGTAGTGAAACCATCTGGGAGTCCAAAGGGCCACTCTTTGGGAAAATAGCATCAGACCCAACGTACAATGGGCCGTTCTTCAACCTGCTACTCTCATCCTGGTACAGTGTGATGAACAATACAGTGAGAGTTCACCTGGGATCAAGCGATCACCACCTGGTGTCTCACAGCTGGGCAATGCAACGGCAAGAGCCCACGCCATCAAGGAGGTGGATCTGGGGGGGTGAGGCAAGATTGAAAGGGGCAGCTCCTGGCAAAGGAAGCAGTGTTTGCAAGGAACAGTAGAGGTAGACTTCTCATCTTCCAATCAGCACACAGAGACCCCGGCTGTATTGGCCAGTGTCGAGCCGTGTTTCCTGCATTCCATCTCTATCAGCACTTCCCCTCTTCCTCCCGTGCGCTTAGGGAGGCTCTCCCTGCCATGCCAGCACCCCCATCCAGGACCCTTGGCTAGCCTTCTGCGCCTGCTCCCTCTTGGCCTCTTCCCTGTTGCTGGGTCAATCCTCTTCCCATCCTAGTCGCCCGATTCGCTGCACCGCCTTTCCTGCTTTCCTACTCCACACCCCCTTCATGTGGTTCCAGAGCTCCTTCAGCGGTTTGCCTCCTTCCCCAGCATTGCCCACGGCACACTCTGTGCATATTCCTGTTTTGGTTTGTCCTCATTGGTAGTCCAGCTGCAAGCCTACCTGCCCAGCTCAGCATGATACTGGCTACCGCGCCTGGCATAGCCATTTGCTAACCACTCACTGCCCGGCATACAACCCTCACCTTGCTCAGGCCATTATCTCGGGGGGCAGGCCATTACCACCCACACACTGGGGCAGCCATTACTGTATGAATAAAGCCAGCCTTTCAGTGGGTTTCACGCCTTTATAATGGGCAAGTAAATGAAATCAATAGAATCGTGCATCACTTCTTCTTCTTCTTAATTATCGAAAGCGTGGGCGGACCCGCGCAGTTTCGTGCATCACGATTCATCAAGTAAAAGTAGCAGAAATAGTGAAAGGACTCACTTCGATTCATCAAGTAAAAGGAGCAGAAATAGTGAAAGGACTCACTTCTAACAGACACCAAAAGCCAAAGGTGGGTACGTTAATGAAGTGTATTCGGTGCACACCCCCTGCTTGCAATTGCACCCATATAGGTTGACGTTGTGTTGGGGGTTCTACTAACTCTGAAGAAAGTTCTTATTTTGAAAAGCTGGATACATTTTGATCAGGGTGACACATAAAACGGGAATAGTTGGGAGGTACAGACACCACTTTCATTTGTCCTCGGTGCAGATGGAGACACTGCCAGTGCAGGGAAAGCCTAAGGCAAGTAGAAAACAGATATTACAAAGAATCAGGAACAGAGGAGAGGACTGTGGAGAAGGAGCACATGCTTTCTGTAATAAAAAGGATAAGGTCTTGTCACAGATGATCAAGAGAGGTGCACACAGAAGGCAATGGTCAGTTAGCTCATTCCAAGACAACGGCTGGTGGAAGAGACGGGGCACTGGGAAGAGTGATGGTTAGCAGCAGAGACATTGGTGATGGTGGCAGAGGGGATCGGGCTGAGTCGCCAAGTCAGGGCAGTAGACGATGCCCTCCCCAACATTCTCCTCTGTTAAGCCCTGTTCACCTTCTGTAAATGGATGGTCCTTTCTCCTGGGACTAGCCCCTAACTTTTATTCAATACATGGCATGACCCCTCTCTCTGGGCAGCAATCACTGCAGACTATGCACTCATGTCCACCATCACCTCCACCTTGGTCACACCGCTCTGGCATCTGCATGGGGTGACTCTCCTTGAAGCGCTAAAATACATGGCACGCCCCCTCTCTCAGGGCAGCAATCACTGCAGACTAAGCACTCATGCCCACCTTCACCTCCACCTTGGTCACACCGCTCTGGCATCTGCATAGGGTGACTCTCCTCGAAGCGCTACCATAACCAGCTCTTTCTGTCTGTTCTAATCTAAGCATCAAGCCACACCCTAATCATGTCTTTCTTTTCACAGAGTTCGCCTCACAGCATGACATCTCCCTCACGGAATAAACTGCATGTCTGCCATCGCCTCTATAACTAATTCTTTCTTTATTTTTCTTCCCCTCTCCCTCATTTTATTTTACTGCATATTGTTTGTCCCTTGCTTGTCTTTGACCTCATGCACTCTCTAAGGACTACACTAGGAATAGAATCAACGAAGCGGGTTTCACAGAAGAACCTGAATTTCCGAATGCGTCCCACCACAGTAAAAAACTTTTCAGTATACCTGAAGTGGCAGAGGACGACGGTGAATATGCTGAACTATCACAGCGAGGGGGTCTGGGTGTCTCATACAAAATGAGAAGAGCGGGAGCTCTAGGCCATAGAGTCCCCGGGGTTGATCTCAACCAAGATGGCCGACAGCACGGCTTCCGGGTCCCGGCCAAGCACAGGTCCCCGGGTACCTCTTCGGGCCTAAATGATTTGGAAGGCAGAGGGAACAAGTTTACTAGATCACTCACGAGAAGTCCAGACAGCGGACTCGACTGTGGAAGTGAGGAGGAAGAGTCTCGATTCAATTTTAGAAATGCTTTTAGCTCAATGCCCACAAAAGACACTCAGATCTTTGATCCAGAGACCAGTTCTTGCCCATCCCGAAGAAGTTCACGGCAAACGTTGGCTCGTAAGAGAACTCTGACACGGCAAAGTAGCATTGAAGAAGACTTTGAGGATCTGATGCCTTGCGTAGCAGAAAACAGTGCCATGCACGGGTTTGAGGATAGACGCGATGACTTAAGAGATGGAGAAATCCAGGTCTCCTGGAAGAGCGAATGCCAAGTGCCTGAAAGTAGGGAAGCAGTGCCCGCCTCAAAGCCGCCCCAAACTGAACCACTGGTGTGTGACCTCCAGCTTCCTTCTAACGCCTGCTTACCTAGCCTATGGCCCCTCCTGCCCTTTTTCCCCTGGGTGTCCCTCTTGGGGAACCATATTCTGGCTATCTCCTCCATGCTTTTTCATTTCTGCCTTTGTAGCGCTTCCTGTAGGGCTGATGTCTGTTTTGTTGGCTTCTAGATGCATCACTGAGCCTTTTGCAGGCGCGATGATAGCGGTGGCTTTTTCTGTTAAAGACAAACTGAATTTAAGTTTTAATTGAGGGTTAGCTGAAGGAAATTGCCATAAATGTTCCTTGATGCTGTGCGCAGCTGGGTACACGCGGTCCACGTAATAGCAGCTTACTCAAACACAAATGTGCTTAGCTGGATTGTTGTTTCGATTTAATTTACAGTAAGGCAAACATTGCACAGTTCCAACCTATGGAGCAAGCAAGAGGGAGGGCAGGCAGGGGCACTGCGGTGGGTGGGGAGCTGTGCATGCAAGGCACTGCGGTGAGTGGGGAGCCGTGCATGTAAGGCACTGCGGTGGGTGGGGAGCTGTGCATGCAAGGCACTGCGGTGAGTGGGGAGCCGTGCATGTAAGGCACTGCGGTGGATGGGGAGCCATGCATGTAAGGCACTGCACTGGGTGGAGAGCTGTGCATGTAAGGCACTGCGCTGGGTGGGGAGCTGTGCATGTAAGGCACTGTGCTGGGTGGGGAGCCGTGCATGTGGTGGTGTGCCGGTGCAGACAGTAGACACCTACAGAGGCCAAGGGGACTGTGGGCAACCAGTAGTTTCCCTATAGACTAGTCCACCTCAGTGGAGCTACTGCATATCCATGGCATGGGGAGCTGGGGCACAAAGCATGTTCTGGCAAATTAGCCCAAATAAATAAAGCTGAATCCTAAACCCATCAAAAGCAAACCACAGGAAAAACACTGCTTCCGGCCTGCAGCATGTCGCCAGACCTGCACATCTCTAGGACAACCAGAGCAATGTCCTGGACGTGAAAAACACTGCTTCCGTTTTGCATGCTTCCGGCCTGCAGCATGTCGTCAGATCTGCACGTGAAAAACACTGCTTCCGGTCTGCAGCATGTCGCCAGACCTGCACATCTCTAGGACAACTAGGACAATGTCCTGGATGTTGTGATGGTGTGGGGGCGATGGCAGGCCCCACCTGCAGGCACACACGCACACACACAGCGCTCGCGCTAAGAGACACGCCGGAGACGTGTTGCTGCTCTGGTGTCCGGCGCGAACTGCCGGCCGGGACCGTCTTTATTCCAAGCGTGCATGCGCGAGCCTCGTTATGGGCCGCGCATGCGCTGAACCGCGTATTACTACGCAACATCCCTCCTTTTTCCCCAAACAACGAACAGTGATCAACAGTATAACTTAACAACATATTCTTCAAACATAAATGTTCCAGCACGACCTAGATGCCTAGGCAGGGTCCATAATAAAGTCTTGGAACCTCTGCGGCGGCTTACGCCCCGCCTGGCTCAGGTACCTGCGTGCCTCGGCCGGAGGCACCTCTTGTGTCCCTTGAGTCTCGGCCAGTCCATCGGGTCTCGGTGGCGGTTCATCGCTCGGCTCAGGTGCCGGAGGGTCGACTGCATCCGTTTCGGCAGATCCCACGCGCTTGAAAAACGAGACATTCCTGGTGACAGTTCCACGTGCGTTGGTCGCTGTGATCATCGAGCCCTTCACATGTGTCACCCCCAGGGGCTGGGTTTCGTAGGTTAACGATAACTTTCCTTCTGCTCTTCTGTTTCGCACCAATACGGTATCCCCCACCGCAATCGGCCTCTCCAAGAGCTTCCTAATGATCGTCTCCTTTTCATTCCGCACCGCCCTCTCCGTGCGCACGTGATCCTTTTCAATCTCCCCCGGCTGGCGGCCTTCCATTTCGGGCAGGAGCCCTCTCGGTACACGCTTAAAGAGCGCTTCGGCAGGGGCGACCCCGGTTGACTGATTAGGGGTCGAGCGGTACTCTCGAAGGAAGTCCACTAAGTTGTGTCAGAGGTCTGCGCCTCCATCTGCTGATATGCGGAACACTTTGTTTAGCGTTCGCATGAAGCGCTCTACCTCCCCATTTGTCCTCGGCCAGAGCGGTGTGACTTTCCTATGGCGTATTCCCCTCTCCTCACAGTACTGAGCAAAACGTTGCCCCCGAAATGGCGCTCCATTGTCTGAGCATATCTCCACCGGAAATCCATGCGTGGTGAACATTTTCTCCAGCGCCATGATGGTGTGGTCACTCGCCGTCGACTCCACCAGTTCAACCTCCGGATAGCGGGACCATTGGTCTGTCACCATTAGAAAGTAGAGCCCTCGGCCGGTGGATCCAAAGTCGGCATGGACCGTCCCCCATGGCTGGTCACTTCTCTCCATGGTTTGGATCGGCAGGGCCCTCTCCACCAGGTGGGCTGCTTGGCAGGGGATGCACCTTCTCACAAACTCCTCCACTCTGCTTTCCAGGTCCGGGAACCAGACCTTGAGTCTCAGTCTTGCTTTCATCTTGGCCATCCCTTGGTGCCCACTGTGTGCGAGCTGCAGAACCTTGTCAACCAGTGTTCTCGGGATGACAATCTGGTGACCCCTTAGCAAGAGGCCATCCTCGGCTATCGAGAGCTCATGGCGCGCTTTCCAGAGAGCCTGCATGTCTTTCTGAGCCCCTGCATTCCTTCGTGAGTTGTCCTGGAGGACCTCTCGCCATTCTCCATTTGCCATAGCAACCTTGATCCTTGTGAATGTCTCGTCCATGTTGGAGTCTTCGGCGCTCTCCTGGCGGGATAGGGCAACGGGCAGCGCCGATTCCACCGCGAGATGTATCGCTTCAACACCCTCTGCCACTTCCATTGTGTCTTTTGGCCTCCCCGCACCAGGATGGCGGGACAGGTAGTCTGCCGGGTTGTCAGGGCCTGGTCGATACAGCAGTTTGACCCCATACTCCATTAACGACAACATCCATCTCTCTATTCTAGGCGGTGGTTTGGATGATGTTCCGGACAAGATCGGGATGAGAGGCTTGTGGTCAGTTACCACCATGACCGGTTTTCCCAAAATATATATCCGGAAGTGCTTGCACCCCCATAGGATGGCCAGAGCTTCCCGCTCGATCTGAGAGTACCGTCTCTCCGTCTCTGTTAGCGCTTTGCTGGCATATGCGATGGGCCTCATGGTTCCTTGATTGTCGGCCTGCATGAGGACAGCCCCCAGTCCTACGGGGCTGGCATCGACGACAATTTCGGACTCCCGATCCGGATTGAAGTATGCCATCGTTTCTTGTTCCGATAGGGCATTTTTGATGTTGTCGAAAGTCCTCTGTTCTTTCTCCCCCCAGTTCCAGGCGATGTCGTTTCTTGTTACCGCTCTCAGGCGTTCCGACAGGGAGGCTAGATCGCGGATGAAGCGACCACAATACGTCACCATACCCAGGAAGCTTCTGATTTCAGATGGTGTGGTTGGCGGGGTAGCTTCCCGGATGTCCTTCACTTTCTCCGGATCAGGTGAAATGCCCCCCGCATGGAAGACGAACCCGAAAAATTCCAGCCTGTCTCTCAGGAACTCACACTTCTCTTTGTGCAGTGTCAACCCTAGGTCGTGCAGCCTCACCAGTGTGTTTTCCAGGTGCTTTAGGTGTTCCGCCTCGGAACGGGCAAAGACCAGAATGTCATCCGACATGCTTATCACTCCCTTGAGTCCGGACAGGGCTCCCCTGATGGTGTTCTGGAAAACCTCTGCCGCGGAAGAGATACCAAAACGGAGTCTTTTATATTGGTATAACCCTTCATGCGTCGTAAACGTCGTGATGTATCTTGACTCGGGGTGGAGCTCTAACTGATGGTACCCGGACCTCAAATCCAGTTTTGAGAACTCTTTCGCCCCTTGAAGCTCCCCAATGATGTCGTCCAGGGTGGGTGTTATGTGGCGCTCTCTTTTGATCGCTAGGTTAGGAAGCCTCATGTCCATGAAGATGCGTACCGCACCCAGTTGTTTGGGCTTTGGGGCTCCCACAATCAGGGAGACCCACGGGGTGGGGCCCTCTACCTTCTCAATGATGTCCTTGTCTATCAGGGATTGCAGCTCGCGTTCCACCTGTGTCCTCAGATGGAAAGGGACGCGGTGGTGTTTTAGAGCCTTTGGTCTCACAGACCCATCGATGTGGAGGCGTATTGGGTCAGCCTTTAGTTTCCCTATCCCTCGGAATATCGTTTCAAAACGACTCAACAGATTTTCCAAGTCAGTGTGATAGACTGCAAATGAGAAGTGTACAATGTCCAATGCCTCAGCCGCAGCACAACTCAGAAGGGAATGCGGGCTCACATCTGTGACAAAGAATCTTGCCCTTATTCTATTTTGTCCGTGAGTGACTGGGGCCAAGAATACTCCTTGGATGGGAAGCGGTGTGTGTCCTCCGAAAGCGTATTTCCGTGCTGTGGACTCTGCTAGGCCTGGTGGACCAGGGAGTGCATTGTAGTGTTCCGTCGCCAGCACACAGACGGACGCCCCAGTGTTTATCAAGACCGGTGTGGGTGTTTCCCCAATGTTAACTGTGCACTTGGGTTTTCGTCTCCTGCCTGGGCCTTCAGCTATGCTCGAGATGAAGAAGATTTTGTCTTCCTCCTCCTCCTCCTCGGCGATTTTCAGGTCCTGTACGCCTTGTTCAATGGATGATACACCCCTCACTCTCCGAGTGCCGCCTCTGGCAACCCTTTCGGGCCCTCTTGACGCGGCGACAGGTGCTGATGCCCTGCACACCCTAGCATAATGTCCTGGGGTGTTACACCCGCCACAGGTCCTCGATTTGGCTGGACAGTCACCCATATGTGGCAGGTCGTACCCACAATATTGGCAGGAGGGAGCGTTGCTATGCCCCCCGGGTTATCACCTCCTCTTGACGTCCACCTTGACTTTCCTGGGTTAGTGCAGCCAATTGCAAAAGCCTCACCTTCGTTCCTCTCATGCGTGGCTGCATCCATTTTCGCACCCCTTGCGTCAGCCAGCTCATAGGCCCTTCCTGTGTCCAGAATCTGTTGTAGGGTCAAGCCAGGTTCCCTCAATACCTGCCTCCTCAGTTTACCAGAGCTGCAGCCCTGCAACAACTGGTTCCGAACCATCTCCTCTTCATTTCCCCATCTGCAGGAGCTTGCTAGAACTCTGAGTCGTGCACAGAATTGATCCAGTGACTCTTCCTCTCGTTGTCTTTCCACACTCTTGACGAAACTATCAAAGTCTACATTCGCCATTGGCAGAAAATGATCTCGGAGCGCCTGCTTCACTGCAGCATACGTCGCAACCAGAATGTTCAGAGAGTCATATATCTTGTGCACCTCGGCCCCTGCCGAGTACACCATGATTGCAATTCTTTCTTCGTCCTCCGTGATCCCCAACTTAGGAGGTGGGCCCGTGGTATCAAATTCCGGCATGGGGGCTAGTGTGCTGTTCACCCTGCGAGGGATGGGGGCAGGAACACCATCCTGTTCTTCTTCCTCTCGCATTTCCTTGCGTGGTACTCACAGAAGTACGTTGAACTGCTTTGAAGACAGGGCCCCAGAACACCCTTAGCGCAATATCTTCTCTGGTGCCACTCTTTTCTTATTTTTCCTGTTGTATTGACAGAATGCCACAACCTTGCGGCTGCACAGGCTGTGGATGGTCCAAAAATTCACTATATTCGGTGCAAATTGCAGGTGGCTCACGAGCACCCTCACGGGCCGCAACCACTGCGTTCTGCGCTCGATCCAAAATGGCCGCCGGCCACACGTGTGAGCCCGTGCCGACACGGAGCAGCGTTCTCCTCTCTGGATGCAACCGGAGCAGAGGACTGCTCCTGCACCGTCCATGTCGCCAGTGTGATGGTGTGGGGGCGATGGCAGGCCCCACCTGCAGGCACACACGCACACACACAGCGCTCGCGCTAAGAGACACGCCGGAGACGTGTTGCTGCTCTGGTCTCCGGCGCGAACTGCCGGACGGGACCGTCTTTATTCCAAGCGTGCATGCGCGAGCCTCGTTATGGGGCGCGCATGCGCTGAACCGCGTATCACTACCCAACAGATGTGAAAAACACTGCTTCCGGTCTGCATGCTTCCGGCCTGCAGCATGTCGTCAGATCTGCACGTGAAAAACACTGCTTCCGGTCTGCAGCATGTCGCCAGACTTGCAAATCTCTAGGACAACCAGGGCAATGTCCTGGATGTGAAAAACACTGCTTCCGGTCTGCATCATGTCTTCAGACCCGCACGTGAAAAACCCTGCTTCCGGTCAGCATGCTTCCGGCCTGCAGCATGTCGTCAGATCTGCACTTGAAAACACTGCTTCCGCCTGCAGCATGTCTTCAGACCCGCAAGTGAAAAACCCTGCTTCCTGTCTGCAGCATGTCTCCAGACCTGCAAATCTCTAGGGCAACCAGAGCAATGTCCCGGACGTGAAAAAACACTGCTTCCGGCCTGCAGCATGTCTTCAGACCCGCACGTGAAAACCCTGCTTCCGGTCTGCAGCATGTCTCCAGACCTGCAAATCTCTAGGGCAACCAGAGCAATGTCCCGGACGTGAAAAAACACTGCTTCCGGCCTGCAGCATGTCTTCAGACCCGCACGTGAAAACCCTGCTTCCGGTCTGCAGCATGTCTCCAGACCTGCAAATCTCTACGGCAACCAGAGCAATGTCCCGGACGTGAAAAAACACTGCTTCCGGCCTGCAGCATGTCTTCAGACCCGCACGTGAAAACCCTGCTTCCGGTCTGCAGCATGTCTCCAGACCTGCAAATCTCTAGGGCAAACAGAGCAATGTCCCGGACGTGAAAAAACACTGCTTCCGGCTTGCAGCATGTCTTCAGACCCGCACGTGAAAACCCTGCTTCTGGTCTGCAGCATGTCTCCAGACCTGCAAATCTCTAGGACAACCAGAGCAATGTCCTGGGAGTGAAAAACCCTGCTTTGCACAGCCTGGGCCTGTTCGGCAGAGGGAAGGCCCAGCCCAGACCTGTTCTGGAGAGGGGTGGACTCTAAACTCGTGTCTGTGGGGAACACCCTAGCTTCTCCTGGGGCGGGAGAGACCAGGCCTTTTCTGGGGTGGTGGGGACTTTAAACTCCTGGGAAGGGAGGGCCCTGGATTTCTCTGGGAGGAGAAGGCTCTGGTGTGTTGTAGGGTGGGAAGGTTGTGGTTTCTTCTGTGGCACAAGGAAAGGCCCTGCTCTTCTCTGAGATTACAAGGCTTGCTTTCTGCGGAGGGAGGGGGCCGGGAGGGGCGCAGGGCTACTCTAGGGAAGGGAAGGATCAGGTCTGGTGTAGGGGGAAATCTTTGGTTTCTTCAAGGGTCCCAGGGAGGCCCTGGTCTTCTCTTCCCTAGAGTAGCCCTGCTCCCCTCCCTCAGCAGGAAGCAAGCCTTGTAATCTCAGAGAAGAGCAGGGCCTTTCCTTGGGCCCCAGAAGAAACCACAACCTTCCCCCCTATATAATTAATCCCGTCTTGTTGTAGAGATACTGGCGATTAATTTACTTGTAAATGCACTTATAAAGTTTATCAAAGCGATTCAGCTGATGCAGTAATTCTTAAGAATTCCCTTTTAATGACATTTCACTTGCATTAAGTCGACGTTGAGTGTCATTTTCAGCCTCGGCAGCTCTAGGTCATCTTATCTTCATCCCTCAAAATGAGAACATGGGGGTGCAACTAATGCAGGCCGGGGGTGCATTCAAAGACACCTTGCAGCAGCCATGGGCATTGCAGCCGAGTGGGCGCTTCTCTAGAGTTTGGAATGCGATTACGTCAAAGCTACCAGCGCCGGAAGACGCCCCATGCTGCCCCGCCCACTTTCTCCAGTAAACCAAGAAGCGTCTGGTACAGTGAACCCTAGCAAGGTCTCAGATGTGAATAAGAAAAACAGTGCTTTTCCTTCTAGGTGACTTGAAGAAGTTAATGGAGAAATGACTGAGGCTCAAGCCCACACAAGCCCTTACAGTGCAGCGGCTAGACACTGATTTACCAGCACAAGTGTACTTCAAGGCGCTAGCCGAGGGGTTCAACAACCTGCGGCCCTGCAGAGGTACTGGACTACTACTCAATAATAATGCTTCATCATTGACTATGCTGGATAGGGCTGATGATAGTTTTAGTCCCAAGCACCAGGAGAGCCAAAGATTGCTAACCTCTGTCCTAGCCTGTAATAAGGGTGGCACTTCTTCAGTGCATGCCAGCTGGCGAGGCGATGGGGTAAGACACCAGGAGACCCACAGATTGCCAACCTCTGTCCTAGCCTGTAATAAGGGTGGCACTTCTTCTGTGCATGCCCGCAGGCGAGGTCATGGGGCAAGACACCAGGAGAGCCAGAGATTGCT
This sequence comes from Ambystoma mexicanum, assembly GCF_040938575.1. Lineage (NCBI taxonomy): Eukaryota > Metazoa > Chordata > Amphibia > Caudata > Ambystomatidae > Ambystoma > Ambystoma mexicanum. The sequence continues at coordinate 1,674,546,272 of NC_090932.1, forward strand.
CACCTCTGTCCTAGCCTGTAATAAGGGTGGCACTTCTTCAGCGCATGCCCGCTGGCGAGGCAATAGGGCTAGACACCAGGAGAGCCACCGATTGCTACCCTCTGTCCTAGCCTGTAATAACGGTGGCACGTCTTCAGTGCCTGCCAGCGGGCGAGGTTATGGTGCAAGACACCAAGAGCCACAGATGGTCAACCTCTCTCCTAGCCTGTAATAAGGGTGGCACTTCTTCAGTGCAGGCCCGCGGGCGAGGCGATGGGGCAAGACACCAGGAGAGCCACAGATGGCCAACCTCTGTCCTAGCCTGTAATAAGGGTGGCACTCTTCAGTGCGTGCCCGATGGCGAGGCGATGGGGCAAGACACCAGAAGAGCCAGAGATTGCTAACCTCTGTCGTAGCCTGTAATAAGGGTGGCACTTCAAGACACCAGGAGAACACAGATTGCTATCCTCTGTCCTAGCCTGTAATAAGGGTGGCACTTCTTCAGTACATGCCCGCGGGCGAGGGGATGGGGCAAGACACCAGGAGAGCCACAGATGGCTACCTTCTGTCTTAGCCTGTAATAAGGGTGGCACTTCTTCAGTACATGCCCACGGGCGAGGCGATGGGGCAAAACATGTGGAGAGCCACAGATTGCTAAACTGGGTCCTAGCCTGTAATAGGGTGGCACTTCTTCAGTACATGCCCGCTGGCGAGGCGATGGTGCAAGACACCAGGAGAGCCACAGATTGCTACCCTCTGTCCTAGCCTGTAATAAGGGTGGTACTTCTTCAGCACATGCCCGAGGGTGAGGCGATGGGGCAAGACACTAGGAGAGCCACAAATGACTAACCTCTGTCCTAGCCTGTAATGAGGGTGGCACTTCTTCAGTGCCTGCCAGCTGGCGAGGCGATGGTGCAAGACACCAGGAGAGCCACAGATTGCTACCCTCTGTCCTGCCCTGTAATAAGGGTGGCACTTCTTCAGCGCATGCCCGCTGGCGAGGCGATGGGGCAAGACACCAGGAGAGCCACAGATTGCCAACCTCTGTCCTAGCCTGTAATAAGGGTGGCACTTCTTCAGTGCATGCCCGCTGGTGAGGCGATGGGGAAAGACACCAGGAGAGCCAGCGATTGCTAACCTCTGTCCTAGCCTGTAAAAGAGTGGCACTTCTTCAGTGCATGCCAGCTGGCTAGGCAATGAAGCAAGATACCAGGAGAGCCAAAGATGGCTACCCACTGTCCAAGCCTGTAATAAGGGTGGCACTTCTTCAGTGCATGCCCGCTGGTGAGGCGATGGGGAAAGACAGCAGGAGTGCCACAGATTGCTAACCTCTGTCCTAGCCTGTAATAAGGGTGGCGCTTCTTCACTGCCTGCCAGCTGGCGAGGCAATGAGGCAAGATACCAGGAGAGCCAAAGATGGCTACCCACTGTCCAGGCCTGTAATAAGGGTGGCACTTCTTCAGTGCATGCCAGCTGGCGAGGCGATGGGGCAAGATACGAGGAGAGCCAAAGATGGCTAACCACTGTCCTAGCCTGTAATAAGGGTGGCACTTCTTCAGTACATGCCCGCTGGCGAGACGATGGGGCAAGACACCAGGAGAGCCACAGATGGCCAACCTCTGTCCTAGCCTGTAATAAGGGTGGTGCTTCTTCACTGCCTGCCAGCTGGCGAGGCAATGAGGCAAGATACCAGGCGAGCCAAAGATGGCTACCCACTGTCCAGGCCTGTAATAAGGGTGGCACTTCTTCAGTGCATGCCCGCTGGTGAGGCGATGGGGAAAGACAGCAGGAGAGCCACAGATTGCTACCCTCTGTCCTAGCCTGTAATAAGGGTGGCACTTCTTCAGCACATGCCCGAGGGTGAGGCGATGGGGCAAGACACCAGGAGAGCCACAAATGACCAACCTCTGTCCTAGCCTGTAATGAGGGTGGCACTTCTTCAGTGCCTGCCAGCTGGCGAGGCGATGGTGCAAGACACCAGGAGAGCCACAGATTGCTACCCTCTGTCCTAGCCTGTAATAAGGGTGGCACTTCTTCAGCACATGCCCACGGGAGAGGCGATGGGGCAAGACACCAGGAGAGCCACAGATGGCCAACCTCTGTCCTAGCCTGTAATAAGGGTGGCACTTCTTCAGCGCATGCCCGCTGGCGAGGCGATGGGGCAAGACACCAGGAGAGCCACAGATTGCCAACCTGTGTCCTAGCCTGTAATAAGGGTGGCACTTCTTCAGTGCATGCCCGCGGGCGAGGCGATGGGGCATGACACCAGGTGAGCCAGAGATTGCTAACCTCTGTCCTAGCCTGTAATAAGGGTGGCACTTCTTCAGTGCATGCCCGCTGGTGAGGCGATGGGGCAAGACACCAGGAGAGCCACAGATGGCCAACCTCTGTCATAGCCTGTAATAAGGGTGGCACTTCTTCAGCGCATGCCCGCTGGCGAGGCGATGGGGCAAGACACCAGGAGAGCCACAGATGGCCAACCTTTGTCCTAGCCTGTAATAAGGGTGGCACTTCTTCATTGCCTGCCAGCTGGCGAGCTGATGGGGAAAGACACCAGGAGAGCCAGCGATTGCTAACCTCTGTCCTAGCCTGTAAAAGGGTGGCACTTCTTCAATGCATGCCAGCTGGCGAGGCAATGAAGCAAGATACCAGGAGAGCCAAAGATGGCTACCCACTGTCCAAGCCTGTAATAAGGGTGGCACTTCTTCAGTGCATGCCCGCTGGTGAGGCGATGGGGAAAGACAGCAGGAGTGCCACAGATTGCTAACCTCTGGCCTAGCCTGTAATAAGGGTGGCGCTTCTTCACTGCCTGCCAGCTGGCGAGGCAATGAGGCAAGATACCAGGAGTGCCAAAGATGGCTAACCACTGTCCTAGCCTGTAATAAGGGTGGCACTTCTTCAGCACATGCCCGCTGGCGAGACGATGGGGCAAGACACCAGGAGAGCCACAGATGGCCAACCTCTGTCCTAGCCTGTAATAAGGGTGGCGCTTCTTCACTGCCTTCCAGCTGGCGAGGCAATGAGGCAAGATACCAGGAGAGCCAAAGATGGCTACCCACTGTCCAGGCCTGTAATAAGGGTGGCACTTCTTCAGTGCATGCCCGCTGGTGAGGCGATGGGGAAAGACAGCAGGAGTGCCACAGATTGCTAACCTCTGTCCTAACCTTTAAAAGGGTGGCACTTCTTCAGTGCATGCCAGCTGGCGAGGCAATGAGGCAAGATACCAGGAGAGCCAAAGATGGCTACCCACTGTCCAAGCCTGTAATAAGGGTGGCACTTCTTCAGTGCATGCCCGCTGGTGAGGCGATGGGGAAAGACAGCAGGAGAGCCACCGATTGCTACCCTCTGTCCTAACCTGTAATAAGGGTGGCACTTCTTCAGCGCAAGCCCACGGGAGAGGCGATGGGGCAAGACACCAGGAGAGCCACAGATAGCCAACCTCTGTCCTAGCCTGTAATAAGGGTGGCACTTCTTGAGCGCATGGCCGCTGGCGAGGCGATGGGGCAAGACACCAGGAGAGCCTCAGATTGCCAACCTGTGTCCTAGCCTATAATAAGGGTGGCACTTCTTCAGTGCCTGCCAACCAGCGAGGCGATGGTTCATGCACCAGTAGAGCCACAGCTTGCTACCCTCTGTCCTAGCCTGTAATAAGGGTGGCACTTCTTCAGTGCATGCCAGCTGGCGAGGCGATGGGGCAAGATACCAGGAGAGCCAAAGATGGCTAACCACTGTCCTAGCCTATAATAAGGGTGGCACTTCTTCAATGCCTGCCAGCTGGCGAGGCAATGAGGCAAGATACCAGGAGAGCCACAGATGGCCAACCTCTGTCCTAGCCTGTAATAAGGGTGGCACCTCTTCATTGCCTGCCAGCTGGCGAGGTGATGGGGAAAGACACCAGGAGAGCCAGCGATTGCTAACCTCGGTCCTAGCCTGTAAAAAGGGTGGCACTTCTTCAGTGCATGCCAGCTGGTGAGGCGATGGGGCAAGATACCAGGAGAGCCAAAAATGGCTAACCACTGTCCTAGCCTGTAATAAGGGTGGCACTTCTTCAGTGCATGCCCGCTGGTGAGGCGATGGGGAAAGACAGCAGGAGTGCCACAGATTGCTAACCTCTGTCCGTGCCTGTAATAAGGGTAGCACTTCTTCAGTGCCTGCCAGCTGGCTAGACGATGGGGCAAGACCGCAGGAGAGCCACAGATGGCCAACCTCTGCCCTAGCCTGTGATAAGGGTGGCACTTCTTCAGCGCATGCCCGTTGGCGAGGCGATGGGGCAAGACACCAGGAGAGCCACAGATGGCTAACCTCTGTCCTAGCCTGTAATAAGGGTGGCACTTCTTCAGCACATGCCCTCGGGCGAGGCTATGGGGCAAGACACCAGGATAGCCACAGATGGCCAACCTCTGCCCTAGCCTGTAATAAGGGTGGCACTTCTTCAGTGTAGGCCCGCGGGCGAGGTTATGGGGAAAGACACCAGGAGAGCCAGCGATTGCTAACCTCTGTCCTAGCCTGTAAAAATGGTCGCACTTCTTCAGTGAATGCCAGCTGGTGAGGCGATGGGGCAAGACACCAGGAGAGCCAGAGATTGCTACCCTCTGTCCTACCCTGTAATAAGGGTGGCACTTCTTCAGTGCATGCCCGCTGGCGAGACGATGGGCCAAGACACCAGGAGAGCCACAGATGGCTAACCACTGTCCAAGCCTGTAAAAAGGGTGGCACTTCTTCAGTTCATGCCCGCTGGTGAGGCGATGGGGCAAGACACCAGGAGAGCCACAAATTGCTAATCTCTGTCCTAGCCTGTAAAAAGGGTGCACTTCTTCGGTGCTCACCAACTGGCGATGCGATGGGGCAAGACACCAGGAGAGCCACAGATTGCTATCCTCTGTCCTAGCCTGTAATAAGGGTGGCACTTCTTCATTGCCTGCCAGCAGGCGAGGTGATGGGGAAAGACACCAGGAGAGCCAGCGATTGCTAACCTCTGTCCTAGCCTGTAAAAATGGTGGCACTTCTTCCGTGCATGCCGGCTGGCGAGGCGATGGGGCAAGACACCAGGCGAGCCAGAGATTGCTACCCTCTGTCCTAGCCTGTAATAAGGGTGGCACTTCCTCAGTGCATGCCCGCTGGCGAGGCGATGGGCCAAGACACCAGGAGAGCCACAGATGGCTAACCACTGTCCTAGCCTGTAAAAAGGTTGGCACTTCTTCAGTGCTCACCAACTGGCGATGCGATGGGGCAAGACACCAGGAGAGCCACAGATTGCTAACCTCTGTCCTAGCCTGTAATAAGGGTGGCACTTCTTCATTGCCTGCCAGCAGGCGAGGTGATGGGGAAAGACACCAGGAGAGCCAGCGATTGCTAACCTCTGTCCTAGCCTGTAAAAATGGTGGCACTTCTTCTGTGCATGCCGGCTGGCGAGGCGATGGGGCAAGACACCAGGCGAACCAGAGATTGCTACCCTCTGTCCTAGCCTGTAATAAGGGTGGCACTTCTTCAGTGCATGCCCGCTGGTGAGGCGATGGGCCAAGACACCAGGAGAGCCACAGATGGCTAACCACTGTCCTAGCCTGTAAAAAGGGTGGCACTTCTTCAGTGCATGCCCGCTGGCGAAGCAATGGGGCAAGACACCAGGAGAGCCACAGATTGCTACCCTCTGTCCTAGCCTGTAATATGGGTGGCACTTCTTCAGCGCATGCCCACGGGAGAGGCGATGGGGCAAGACACCAGGAGAGCCACAGATGGCCAACCTCTGTCCTAGCCTGTAATAAGGGTGGCACTTCTTCAGCGCATGCCCGCTGGCAAGGCGATGGGGCAAGACACCAGGAGAGCCACAGATTGCCAACCTGTGTCCTAGCCTGTAATAAGGGTTGCTCTTCTTCACTGCCTGCCAGCCAGCGAGGCGATGGTTCATGCACCAGGAGAGCCACAGATTGCTACCCTCTGTCCTAGCCTGTAATAAGGGTGGCACTTCTTCAGTGCATGCCCGCGGGTGAGGCGATGGGGCAAGACACCAGGAGGGCCAAAGATTTCTAACCTCTGTCCTAGCCTGTAATAAGGGTGGCACTTCTTCAGTGCATGCCCGCTGGTGAGGCGATGGGGCAAGACATCAGGAGAGCCACAGATGGCCAAACTCTGTCCTAGCCTGTAAAAAGGGTGGCACTTCTTCAGTTCATGCCCGCTGGTGAGGCGATGGGGCAAGACACCAGGAGAGCCACAAATTGCTAATCTCTGTCCTAGCCTGTAAAAAGGGTGCACTTCTTCGGTGCTCACCAACTGGCGATGCGATGGGGCAAGACACCAGGAGAGCCACAGATTGCTAACCTCTGTCCTAGCCTGTAATAAGGGTGGCACTTCTTCATTGCCTGCCAGCAGGCGAGGTGATGGGGAAAGACACCAGGAGAGCCAGCGATTGCTAACCTCTGTCCTAGCCTGTAAAAATGGTGGCACTTCTTCCGTGCATGCCGGCTGGCGAGGCGATGGGGCAAGACACCAGGCGAGCCAGAGATTGCTACCCTCTGTCCTAGCCTGTAATAAGGGTGGCACTTCTTCAGTGCATGCCCGCTGGCGAGGCGATGGGCCAAGACACCAGGAGAGCCACAGATGGCTAACCACTGTCCTAGCCTGTAAAAAGGGTGGCACTTCTTCGGTGCTCACCAACTGGCGATGCGATGGGGCAAGACACCAGGAGAGCCACAGATTGCTAACCTCTGTCCTAGCCTGTAATAAGGGTGGCACTTCTTCATTGCCTGCCAGCAGGCGAGGTGATGGGGAAAGACACCAGGAGAGCCAGCGATTGCTAACCTCTGTCCTAGCCTGTAAAAATGGTGGCACTTCTTCCGTGCATGCCGGCTGGCAAGGCGATGGGGCAAGACACCAGGCGAGCCAGAGATTTCTACCCTCTGTCCTAGCCTGTAATAAGGGTGGCACTTCTTCAGTGCATGCCCGCTGGCGAGGCGATGGGCCAAGACACCAGGAGAGCCAGCGATTGCTAACCTCTGTCCTAGCCTGTAAAAATGGTGGCACTTCTTCTGTGCATGCCGGCTGGCGAGGCGATGGGGCAAGACACCAGGCGAACCAGAGATTGCTACCCTCTGTCCTAGCCTGTAATAAGGGTGGCACTTCTTCAGTGCATGCCCGCTGGTGAGGCGATGGGCCAAGACACCAGGAGAGCCACAGATGGCTAACCACTGTCCTAGCCTGTAAAAAGGGTGGCACTTCTTCAGTGCATGCCCGCTGGCGAAGCAATGGGGCAAGACACCAGGAGAGCCACAGATTGCTACCCTCTGTCCTAGCCTGTAATATGGGTGGCACTTCTTCAGCGCATGCCCACGGGAGAGGCGATGGGGCAAGACACCAGGAGAGCCACAGATGGCCAACCTCTGTCCTAGCCTGTAATAAGGGTGGCACTTCTTCAGCGCATGCCCGCTGGCAAGGCGATGGGGCAAGACACCAGGAGAGCCACATATTGCCAACCTGTGTCCTAGCCTGTAATAAGGGTTGCTCTTCTTCACTGCCTGCCAGCCAGCGAGGCGATGGTTCATGCACCAGGAGAGCCACAGATTGCTACCCTCTGTCCTAGCCTGTAATAAGGGTGGCACTTCTTCAGTGCATGCCCGCGGGTGAGGCGATGGGGCAAGACACCAGGAGGGCCAAAGATTTCTAACCTCTGTCCTAGCCTGTAATAAGGGTGGCACTTCTTCAGTGCATGCCCGCTGGTGAGGCGATGGGGCAAGACACCAGGAGAGCCACAGATGACTAACCTCTGTCCTAGCCTGTAATAAGGGCGGCACTTCTTCAGCGCATGCTCGCTGGCGAGGCGATGGGGCAAGACACCAGGAGAGCCACAGATGGCCAAACTCTGTCCTAGCCTGTAATAAGGGTGGCACTTCTTCATTGCCTGCCAGCTGGCGAGGTGATGGGGCAAGACACCAGGAGAGCCAAAGATGGCTAACCTCTATGCTAGCCTGTAATAAGGGTGGCACTTCTTCAGTGCATGCCAGCTGGCGAGGCGATGGGGCAAGACACCAGGAGAGGCACAGATTGCCAACCTGTGTCCTAGCCTGTAATAAGGGTTGCTCTTCTTCAGTGCCTGCCAGCCAGCGAGGCAATGGTTTATGCACCAGGAGAGCCACAGCTGGCTAGCCTCTGGCCTAGCCTGTAATAAGGGTGGCACTTCGTCAGTGCATGCCCACGGCGAGGCGATGGGGCAAGACACCAGGAGAGCCACAGATTGCTAACCTGTGTACTAGCCTGTAATAAGGGTGGCACTTCTTCAGTGCCTGCCCGCGGTCGAGGCAATTCGGTAAGACACCAGGAGAGCCACAGATTGCCAACCTCTGTCCTAGCCTGTAATAAGGGTGGCACTTATTCAGCGCATGCCCGCTGGTGAGGTGATGGGGCAAGACACCAGGAGAGGCACAGATTGCCAACCTCTGTCCTAGCCTTTAATAAGGGTGGCACTTCTTCAGTGCATGCCCGCTGGCGAGGCGCTGGTGCATGAAACCAGGTAAAGGTGGAAGGAAGTTCTCTGCTTAGTGGCGCTGGCCTCTGTGGGGCAGAATCCTATGCAGTACATACGGGCATGCCTAAGAGGTACTGTACCGCATGCACTAAGCATGGCCTGGCCTCTGCGGTACAGGATCACATGTAGTAGATGTGGGCTGGCCTCTGGTGCACAGAACCTTGTTCAGTAAACTTTGGCTTCTGAGTTGCAGTACCTCATGGAGTAAATACTACCTGGTTTCTGGGGTATTTATTTATTTATTTATTTATTTTAATTCTTGTTACGCGCCACATGCCCATGGGCCTCAGGGCGCTCAAAAAACGGGAACAAGAACAAACAGAACATAGAAAGACTGGCCAGATGAAGTGAGGGGAAGTCGCAGGTGAACTCTATGTTGAAAAGGTGAGTCTTTATAGCCTTTTTAAAAAGAGGATAATTTTGAACCTGGCGTTTGGCAGCCGGTAGTACGTTCCAGAGCAGAGGACCCTGGGAATCGAGAGTGGTACCTCCAAATTTAGCAATCTTAAATCTGGGGGGAACAAGTACTGTAGCAGTAGAGAAGCGAAGGTTCCTGCCAGTTGTCTTGACTTTGATGCGTCTGACAAATAGGTGGGGCTACTTAAAGACACACACTTGTGTGTCATTGTCAACACCTTGTGTGTTATTCTGTATTTTACCAGAAGCCAATGTAGCTTCTTTCTGTAGATGGAAATGTGGGTGCGGCGCGATTGTTTAAAGATGGCGCGCACAGCATTATTCTGTGACACTTGCAGAGATTGTATATTGGCAGCGGTGGTGCCGCACAGTAGGCGGTTACAGTAATCCAATCTGGAGTTTATCAACGCTGTGGACAGAAGTACACAGTTTTCGGTTGTTATAAATGGGCAAATATAGTGTATTCGCTTATTAATCAGTCCGCAGCTAGACCTGATGTTGGGGACATGAGGCTTCATGGATAGTTTGTCATCTAGAATGACGCCTAATGTTTTTACTTTCCTTTGGACCGTGATGACATTGTCCGCTATTGTAAAGTTGGCATAGTCTGTGGCTAGCTTGTTCCGGGTGTTCTTAGAGGATACTATCATAAACTCTGTTTTGTTGTTATTCAGGCCAGGGAGTTGCAGGCCATCCAATCCTGGATGGCTTTGTAGATGTTATTGATAGTTTCAGCATCGTTTTTATAGTGGCCATTGAGCTGGATGACAATCTGAGTGTCGCCTGCGTAGTTTGTATATTGTACACCCAACTCGTTTAGGAGATCCAGTAGTGGTCGTATGTACAAATTAAAACGCAGAGGTGACAGGCAGGAGCCCTGTGGTACACCACAGGTTTGAGAGATGGGGATGGAGTGTTTGTTGGCCACACAGACCCTTACCATACCAGGACCCAAGAAGGAGGCTATCCATTTGGACACCAATATGGAGCAGTTTACGACCTCTCCGAGCCTTTTCACTAGCAAGATGTGATCAACAAGATGGAAGGCTGCAGAGAGGTCGAGCAGCATCAGCACTGCAGCTTGACCCCAAGCAGTAAACAGGGACAGCCCCAGGGCTAGAGTACCTCAATGTGCACCCTTGGTGTACAATGTGTCATATAACAAATGTGTGGCGCCTCTGGGGTGCAATTTCCCTTGTAGATATGGAAGGCCTCTGGGGTGCAGTAGCTCATGCTGTGTATGTAGGGGGGCCTCTGGGGTGCAGTAGCTCATGCTGTGTATGTAGGGGGGCCTCTGGGGTGCAGTAGCTCATGCTGTGTATGTAGGTGGGCCTCTGGGGTACAGTACCTCATGCTGTGTATGTAGGTGGGCCTCTGGGGTACAGTACGTCATGCTGTGTATGTAGGTGGGCCTCTTAGGTACAGTACCTCATGTTGTATATGTAGGTGGGCCTCTGGGGTACAGTACGTCATGCTGTGTATGTAGGTGGGCCTCTGAGGTACAGTACCTCATGCTGTGAATGAAGGTGGGCCTCTGGGGTGCAGTAGCTCATGCTGTGTATGTAGGTGGGCCTCTTAGGTACAGTAGCTCATGCTGTGTATGTAGGTGGGCCTCTGAGGTACAGTACCTCATGCTGTGAATGAAGGTGGGCCTCTGGGGTGCAGTAGCTCATGCTGTGTATGTAGGTGGGCCTCTGGGGTACAGTACCTCATGCTGTGTATGTAGGTGGGCCTCTGGGGTACAGTACCTCATGCTGTGTATGTAGGTGGGCCTCTGAGGTACAGTACCTCATGCTGTGAATGAAGGTGGGCCTCTGGGGTGCAGTAGCTCATGCTGTGTATGTAGGTGGGCCTCTGGGGTACAGTACCTCATGCTGTGTATGTAGGTGGGCCTCTGGGGTACAGTACCTCATGCTGTGTATGTAGGTGGGCCTCTGGGGTACAGTACCTCATGCTGTGTATGTAGGTGGGCCTCTGGGGTACAGTACCTCATGCTGTGTATGTAGGTGGGCCTCTGGGGTACAGTACGTCATGCTGTGTATGTAGGTGGGCCTCTGGGGTACAGTACCTCATGCTGTGTATGTAGGTGGGCCTCTGGGGTACAGTACCTCATGCTGTGTATGTAGGTGGGCCTCTGGGGTACAGTACCTCATGCTGTGTATGTAGGTGGGCCTCTTAGGTACAGTACCTCATGCTGTGTATGTAGGTGGGCCTCTGGGGTACAGTACGTCATGCTGTGTATGTAGGTGGGCCTCTGGGGTACAGTACCTCATGCTGTGTATGTAGGTGGGCCTCTGGGGTACAGTACCTCATGCTGTGTATGTAGGTGGGCCTCTGGGGTACAGTACCTCATGTTGTATATGTAGGTGGGCCACTGGGGTACAGTACATCATGCTCTATATGTAGGTGGGCCTCTGGGGTAAAGTACCTCATGCTATATATGTAGGTGGGCCTCTGGGGTACAGTACCTCATGTGACATATGTAGGTGGGCCTCTGGGGTACAGCACCTCATGCTGTATATGTAGGTGGGCCTCTGGGGTAAAGTACCTCATGTTGTATATGTAGGTGACCCTTTGTGTACAGTACCTCATGTGATATATATAGGTGGGCCTATGGGGTACAGTGCCTCATGCTGTATAGGTAGGTGGGCTTCTGGGGTACTGTACCTCATGCTGTAAATGTAGGTGGTCTTCTGGGGCACAGTACCTCATTCTGTAAACGTAGGTGGGTTTCTGGGGTACACTACCTCATGCTTTATATGTAGATGGGCCTTTCAAGTATAGTACCTCATGCTGTATATTTAGAGGGCCTCTGGGGTACTGTACCTCATACTGTAAATATAGGTTGGCCACAGGGGTACAGTACCTCATGCTGCATAGGTAGGTGGGCCTCTGGGGTACTGTACCTCATGCTATAAATGTAGGTCCTCTTTTGGGGTACACTTCCTCATGCTGTAAATGTATATGGGCCTTTGGGCACAGTACCTCATGCTGTATATGTAGGTGGGCCTCTGGGTACAGTACCTCATGTTGTATATATAGGTGGGCCTTTGGGTACAGTGCCTCATGCTGTACATGTATTTGGGTCTTTGGGGTACAGTACATCATGCTGTGAGTGTAGGTGGGCCCCTAGGGTAAAGTACCTCATGTGATATATGTAGGTGGGCCTCTGGGTACAGTACCTCATGCTGTATATGTAGGTTGGCCTCTGGGGTACAGTACCTCATATTGTGAGTGTAGGTGGGCCTCTGAGGTACAGTACCTCATGCTGTGTATGTAGGTGGGCCTCTGGGGTACAGTACCTCATATTGTGAGTGTAGGTGGGCCTCTGAGGTACAGTACCTCATGCTGTGTATGTAGGTGGGCCTCTGGGGTACTGTACCTCATGCTGTGAATGTAGGTGGCCGCTGGGGTAAAGTATCCCTTTTCATTATTGTAGGTGGGCCTCTGGGTACAGTACCTCATGCTGTGAATGTAGGTGGGCCTCTGGGGTACAGTACCTCATGCTGTGAATGAAGGTGGGCCTCTGGGTACAGTACATCATGCTGTATATGTAGGTGGGCCTCTGAGGTACAGTACCTCATGTGACATATGTAGGTGGGTCTCTGGGGTACAGCACCTCATGCTGTGAATGAAGGTGGGCCTCTGGGTAAAGTACCTCATGCTGTGAATGAAGGTGGGCCTCTGGGGTACAGTACCTCATGCTGTGAATGAAGGTGGGCCTCTGGGGTACAGTACCGCATGCTGTATATGTAGGTGGGCCTCTGGGGCACAGTACCTCATGTGACATATGTAGGTGGGCCTCTGGGGCACAGTACCTCATGTGACATATGTAGGTGGGCCTCTGGGGCACAGTACCTCATGTGACATATGTAGGTGGGCCTCTGGGGCACAGTACCTCATGCTGTATATGTAGGTGGGCCTCTGGGGTACAGGACCTCATGCTGTGTATGTAGGTGGCCGCTGGGGTAAAGTATCCCTTTTCATTATTGTAGGTGGGCCTCTGAGGTACAGTACCTCATGCTGTGAATGAAGGTGGGCCTCTGGGTACAGTACCTCATGCTGTATATGTAGGTGGGCCTCTGGGGTACAGTATCTCATGCTGTGAATGTAGGTGGGCCTCTGAGGTACAGTACCTCATGCTGTGTATGTAGGTGGGCCTCTGGGTACAGTACCTCATGCTGTATATGTAGGTGGGCCTCTGGGGTACAGTACCTCATGCTGTGAATGAAGGTGGGCCTCTGGGGTACAGGACCTCATGCTGTATATGTAGGTGGGCCTCTGGGGTACAGGACCTCATGCTGTGTATGTAGGTGGCCGCTGGGGTAAAGTATCCCTTTTCATTATTGTAGGTGGGCCTCTGAGGTACAGTACCTCATGCTGTGAATGAAGGTGGGCCTCTGGGTACAGTACCTCATGCTGTATATGTAGGTGGGCCTCTGGGGTACAGTATCTCATGCTGTGAATGTAGGTGGGCCTCTGAGGTACAGTACCTCATGCTGTGTATGTAGGTGGGCCTCTGGGTACAGTACCTCATGCTGTATATGTAGGTGGGCCTCTGGGGTACAGTACCTCATGCTGTGAATGAAGGTGGGCCTCTGGGTACAGTACCTCATGCTGTATATGTAGGTGGGCCTCTGGGGTACAGTATCTCATGCTGTAATTGTAGGTGGGCCTCTGGGGTACAGTACCTCATGCTGTGAATGAAGGTAGGCCTCTGGGTACAGTACCTCATGCTGTGAATGTAGGTGGGCCTCTGGGGTACAGTATCTCATGCTGTGAATGTAGGTGGGCCTCTGAGGTACAGTACCTCATGCTGTGTATGTAGGTGGGGCTCTGGGGTACAGTACCTCATGCTGTGTATGTAGGCGGCCTCTGGGGTAAAGTATCCCTTTTCATAATTGTAGGTGGGCTTCTAGTTGTATATATCGTAGTAAATGGGGGTCTCTGGTTTACAGTCCTTCATGCAGTAAACATGGGAATCTGGGGTGACAAACACGGGGCATTTTATGGTGATTGTTGTGGAGTTGTTTCTTTTAAATCTCTTAGAAGCTGTAGTGTGGCACGGATTTGCTTCTCCTTGCTCAAAGCCTCTGTGTATCAGAGCGGGCACCAGCGGCGGGTCCTTGTGGCATGCCGCTCTCACTATTGTCTTTAGAGGGGCTGGGGGCGGCGCCCTAATAATGTGTGCATGATGAGTGCTGTTCAGACCTGGGTGCTGAAGAATTCCTATCCTAATCCCAGCCTCCCACTGTTGATACCCCCAAAATTCACTCTGTGACAAAGTGCCCGTTAGCTGCAGGGTCCTTGCGGTATTGGCCTCGCAGTATAGTTACCAAGGGGTGATAGGTCAATTCAGGGCTGGAAATGGAAAGAATGTACTCGGGGATCCCTCTGCTCCCTGGGGGGGGGGGAGGTGGGCCGTGTGGAGAGAACGGGTGGGGCCTTGGAGAGGATGGATGGGGCCGTGGGGAGGTGGGTGGGGCCGTGGGGAGGAGGGGCAAGGCCGCGGGGAGGATGGGCGAGGCCGCGGGGAGGATGGGTGGGGCCGTGGGGAGGAGGGGCAAGGCCGTGGGGAGGATGGGCGGGGCCGTGGGGAGGATGGGTGGGGCCGTGGGGCGGATGGGCGAGACCGTGGGGAGGATGGGTGGGGCGTGGGGAGGATGGGCGGGGCCGTGGGGAGAATGGGCGGGGCCATGGAGAGGATGGGTGGGGCCGTGGGGAGGATGAGCAGGGCTGCGCGGAGGATGGGCGGGGCCGCGGGAGGATGGGTGGGGCCGCGGGGAGGATGGGCAGGGCCGTGGGGAGGATGGGCAGGGCCGCGGGACATAGGCCCAGGCAGGTCATGCAACACAGTATCTCTTCATAGAAACCATCCTGGCGATTTGCGTAAAGTTAAGAACTGGATGATGAGAAATTCTCATCATAATCCCCACTGCCCACTGTGGCTGCATTTCCCCCACAATTCTGTGACCATTATCTGCAGGGTCCTTGCGGTATTGTCTTCTCAGGGGTCAGGGGTCAGGGGCAGAACCCTCATGATATGTGAATTGTGAGTCCAACTTATAGATGGATGGTGATGAATTCTTAACCTATTGCCCCCACCATTCCTGCCATATAGGATACAACAATCCTAGGCACTGCATCTTATTCTAATCACACCCTTCTGAGGAACCCCCTCTGCCTCTGCAGAGGTCGAGCTGTGCGAGGGGTGGGGGGGTAGCATGGAACACCTTCAGCTAACCTTTCTCTTAAATCCTAAGTTCAGTTGCCTTGCCTGCTTGTGCTCAGGGAATCTGGAGTTTATTGAGCGTGTTGCTTCTCTCTTTTGAAGACCCAAAATGGCAAATCTAAAAATGTTGTTCTGATTTCAGCTTTTAGGACCACCATCTTCTGGGGGACGGATGGACAGAGGGGAGCACCCAAACCGCCGGGTGTCTCATGGCAACGCATTACCGACAAGACCGCGACCAATGAGCGTGCCTTCCATTGGTTAGTTGTCTGTTCCTTGCAACTACAGAGCTGCTGCTTTTTCAAATAACTATGACTATGTGCATGTAAACATATAAGAAACACGTGTGTGCACATGTTTGGATGGAGTTATGCCATTGTATGTGCTGTGATTTCTAGTTCATATTGCCAGGGGCAACAAGGACATCATTTGGGGGCACTGTAGTTGGCAAACCTTAGAAGAACCAAGCAAGCATGAGAGAAAATGCAACAGATCATGGACCTACCGTCCTGTCATTAACCTCCCCCCTCATCCTCAACACCACGCATTGCTTTGTGTTCACGGCCATGTCCTAAAAGAGACTTTTGGAGCCTTAAAGCGACTTGTCGATGCTGCTGGACCATGGTGGACTTGTGGGATGTAAGCTGAGGTAGGGCGTCTGGGGACCCTGGAAAAAAGAATGGGTGCTTTGGTCAATGCAAAGGCTTGGCCCGATGTACCAGGAGCGCCAGATACCTAGGAGTGGGGGAAGAGGCAAGGTGAGTTCGGGTGGATGTGGCAGTAGACGTGCTGAGGTTTGGATTTCGAGCTCTTGCCCAGAATATTTCAGCTGTAGGGTTCTCTTTCTGTCCAGCAGTGGGACTTTTACCAATAACAGGAAACTCCTTGCAATGCAAGAGACTAGACCGAGCCGCAGAGTAGATAGAATGCAACAGCTCTTTACCTACCACCAATGTCGATGCTTTTGTAATACATCTGGAACTTTGGCCCTTTCTGGGTTCAAGTCCCTTTGGCAATGGACTCTTTGAACAGTTCACAACACAATCAACACTCATCATGTGTTCAATGGCACGGGCAACCTGATGCCCCATGTCTGCATCCATGCGCACCACCACCACCGTGCCGTACAAGTTCACTGCATCCCGCCCATTCATCATGTTGGCCACCATCCTTTCCCAGCTCCACTGCTTCCTGCCATGTTGTGACTCTCGGTGACCCGCTTATCCTGTGCTGGTTTCAGCAACTTTTGAGTCCAGTTCTAGAGGATAAAGGAAAAACAAACCAAAGACTGAGCAAACATTGCCGTTCTCATGACACATCCCTTGAATCGAGGGAAATATATGAAAGCAACAGCACACATACTACAAGGAGGTGGGAGGATACATGCAAGATATGTCCCCCATAGAGATGAAAGGATGCCTACAAACCGTCCAAGTGCAGGGGCTACGGGGCAAGTGCCAGGTGACGATGAAAGGATACCTAAGTGCAGGGGCTACGGGGCAAGTGCCAGGTGACGATGAAGGGGTACCTACAAACAGTTCAAGTGCAGGGGCTACGGGGCAAGTGCCAGGTGACGATGAAAGGATACCTACAAACAGTTCAAGTGCGGGGGCTACGGGGCAAGTGCCAGGTGACGATGAAAGGATACGTACAAACAGTTCAAGTGCAGGGGCTACGGGGTAAGTGCCAGGTGACGATGAAAGGATACCTACAAACCGTCCAAGTGCAGGGGCTATGGGGCAAGTGCCAGGTGACGATGAAAGGATGCCTGCAAACAGTTCAGGTGCAGGGGCTACTGGGCAAGTGCCAGGTGTAGATGAAAGGATACCTACAAACAGTTCAAGTGCAGGGGCTACGGGGCAAGTGCCAGGTGACAATGAAAGGATGCCTACAAACAGTTCAAGTGCAGGGGCTGTCGGACAAGTGCCAGGTGACAATGAAAGGATGCCTACAAACAGTTCAAGTGCAGGGGCTACTGGGCAAGTGCCAGGTGACGATGAAAGGATACCTACAAACAGTTCAAGTGCGGGGGATAAGGGGAAAGTGCCAGGTGACGATGAAAGGATACGTACAAACAGTTCAAGTGCAGGGGCTACGGGGTAAGTGCCAGGTGACGATGAAAGGATACCTACAAACCGTCCAAGTGCAGGGGCTACGGGGCAAGTGCCAGGTGACGATGAAAGGATGCCTACAAACAGTTCAAGTGCAGGGGCTACTGGGCAAGTGCCAGGTGTAGATGAAAGGATGCCTACAAACAGTTCAAGTGCAGGGGCTGTCGGACAAGTGCCAGGTGACAATGAAAGGATGCCTACAAACAGTTCAAGTGCAGGGGCTACTGGGCAAGTGCCAGGTGTAGATGAAAGGATACCTACACATAGTTCAAAGACTGTGGCATGTGTCCTATAACTTGGACGAAGGATACAGAAAAATAGAAATAATCCAAGAAGGCAGTACATGCCCCATATAGTACAAGGTCTGCAGCACACCTCCTAAAAGGAGATGGAATTGTACATACAAAAAGTGAAAAAATGAAAGACTGTGGGACAAGTCATAAGAGTGGATGAAAAGATGTATACAAATAGTCCCACAAATAGGTGGAAGGATACCTACAGATAATGCAAGGGCTGTGGGACAAGTCCCACAAGTAGATGGAAGGATACCTACAGATAATGCAAGGGCTGTGGGACAAGTCCCACAAGTAGATGGAAGGATACCTAAAGAAGAGGCAAGGGTTGTGGGACAAGTCCTACACTTAGACGGAAGGATACCTACAGATAATGCAAGGGCTGTGGGACAAGTCCCACAAGTAGATGGAAGGATACCTAAAGAAGAGGCAAGGGTTGTGGGACAAGTCCTACACTTAGACGGAAGGATACCTACAGATAATGCAAGGGCTGTGGGACAAGTCCCACAGGTAGCTGGAAGGATACCTACAGATAATTCAAGGGTTGTGGGACAAGTCCCACGGGTAGATGGAAGGATACTTACAGATAATTCCAGGGCTGGGGGACAAGTCTCACAAGTAGATGGAAGGATACCTAAAGAAGAGACAAGGGTTGTGGGACAAGTCCTACACTTAGACGGAAGGATACCTACAGATAATGCAAGGGCTGCGAGACAAGTCCCACAGGTAGATGGAAGGATACCTACAGATAATGCAATGGCTGCGAGACAAGTCCCACATGCACCTACAGATAATGCAAGGGCTGTGACGCAAGTCCCACAGGTAGATGGAAGGATACCTACAGATAATTCCAGGGCTGGGGGACAAGTCTCACAAGTAGATGGAAGGATACCTAAAGAAGAGGCAAGGGTTGTGGGACAAGTCCTACACTTAGACGGAAGGATACCTACAGATAATGCAAGGGCTGCGAGACAAGTCCCACAGGTAGATGGAAGGATACCTACAGATAATGCAATGGCTGCGAGACAAGTCCCACATGCACCTACAGAGAATGCAAGGGCTGTGAGACAAGTCCCACATGCACCTACAGAGAATGCAAGGGCTGTGAGACAAGTCCCATATGCACCTACAGATAATGCAAGCGCTGCGGGACAAGTCCCACATGCACCTACAGAGAATGCAAGGGCTGCGGCACAAGTCCCACGGGTAGATAGAAGGATACCTACAGATAATGCAGGGGCTGTGGGACAAGTCCCACAGGTAGATGGAAGGATACTTACAGATAATGCAAGGGCTGTGAGACAAGTCCCACATGCACCTACAGAGAATGCAAGGGCTGCGGGACAAGGCCCACATGCACCTACAGAGTATGCAAGGGCTGTGAGACAAGTCCCACGGGTAGATAGAAGGATACCTACAGATAATGCAGGGGCTGTGGGACAAGTCCCACATGCACCTACAGAGAATGCAAGGGTTGTGGGACAAGTCCCACGGGTAGATAGAAGGATACCTACAGATAATGCAGGGGCTGTGGGACAAGTCCCACAGGTAGATGGAAGGATACTTACAGATAATGCAAGGGCTGTGAGACAAGTCCCACATGCACCTACAGAGAATGCAAGGGGTGCGGGGCAAGGCCCACATGCACCTACAGATAATGCAAGGGCTGCGGGACATGATGAAATGATAGATACAGAGAATGCAAGCTCTATGCCTATGATATGTAAAGTTCTTTGTAATTACTGTAAGGGTACAGAAGTAACGCTCAGGCACTATGGTGGTATGTTTCTGATATAAACTTTTAGTAAATAACAAAAGGTTGGAAACATGTCTCTCTATCCCTGATATTAAGAGGGGTTTCCCTCCCTCAAAGGAAACTAGGGAACGTTTCTGGAAGTCCGAAAATAGTCTGTCACTGTCGTGTCCAAAAACCTGCTTCAATCCCTAATATTAATGATCTAAAGTAACTGTGCAAGGATGTTCCCTTCTTAAAGTAACACGTGTTCTTTATGCTTTCACTTAACAGAAAGGTTCCCAGTCTCTCTGGTAGTAAAAAGTGATGAAATAAACAATGTTCACAAATGCAAGATTCCAAAGCTAAGGTTGAGCTCCTTTCCCCTGGCGTTTTTCTCAGTTTCTTCCTTTTGGGTTGTGAGCCTCTTTATCTTCTTAGGTAAATGTCAACGGACCGTCCACTAGGATACGTTGCTTGGCTTCACAATCATTTGTCTTGTCACCTTCATACAGTTTGTTATAAAATGTAAGATTCCCTTTCCCCTGTCCGGGGTCCGTGACCCTTTCAGTCTCTCGCATGGGTGCGAGTCCCAGACTTGCAATATAGCTTGCTTCACTTTCCTACCAAGCTAGTGTCCTGTTGTGTACTCTCTTTCTGCCACGTGGGTCTCATACCCTCTTACACTGCCTTCCATTAACCGCTTGTATTTTATTGGGGTGCGGGTCCCAGACTCACAATTTGTGATGATATAGCTTTGGTTCACTCTCCTGCCAAACATATGACTTCTCTGTTTTATTTATTCTTGTGTGGTATTGTAGGTGTTTGGTTCACTCTCCTACAAACGCCTAATCCTGTTATCTTGGTCGCTCTCGGTTTGCTATATGGGTGCGGGTCCAAGAGTCGTAGTTTGTTATCATATCTCCTGTAAAACATATGATTCTCTTCACTTGGGGTGTCTCAGAGTCCCCAAACCTCTTACACTTTCATTTCCTTGTGGGTGTGGGTCCTCGCAATGTCCCTTCAGGGTCGCAGACCCTCTTTATCCAATGTTTATATTCCCTCTCCAGCTCCCCCGGACCTCCAATTCCTCCTGGTAAACACAGCAGTTTCATTTCTCTTGATAGGTACCAGCATTTCCCCAGCTTCTGGTTTGTTCTTCGAGACTCTGGCAGCTCGCTGGTGAATGGCGGGGTCTGCAGCGGTTCCACAGGTGTCTCTCTCCGTACGGCTGCACGTCCAGCTTCCCTGTGATACTCTCTCAGTGCCCTCCACCCCCCCCGCCCCCCGGGAGGGCTATTGTGCTGTGGACGCACTGCCCTGGCCCCATGGGAAAGTTCTTCCTGTAGGAGAGAAGGGACGACATCCTCAGAGTCATCACAGTAGGGAATGCTGGTAGTGTATGTTTTATAAGAAGAGGGACACTTATTTAAGAAGTCAAGGAACTGCTGAACATGTCCCAAAGTCATGTCAGTATCTGCAGCAAAGTAGTGTGGAAATAAAGAAAGAGCTGTTCACTTTGTGCAGAATTGAAATGCGGTTACCCACAGTGCAACTTTCCTGAAGAGAGGTAAGCATGCAGGAGATAGGTGCATGCATGTTTTTACAGCTCTTCGGTAATAATTAAAAATAATAATATATTTATATAGCGCTTTACATAGCACATATTTACATTATTATTATTTATAATAATAAATCAATTATTGGTACTCACTTTATCAACCTTGCTGGGATTTGGACCTGCGACATGCAGATCAAAAACAGATCACAGCAATGAGCACTTAACCCGCTGAGCTATCTTACTGGCTTAGTCAAGAAAATTGAGTAATAGTGTATTGAATGAATAAATGAAAAGACAGGATTAAAGTATGGTTACCTATAGTGCAATACATTTATGCAGGAGACGGTGATGCATACACAGGGATTCTTTGACGACACAACCAGTTGCATTAATATATATATAACTGTAGCAAAGGCAAATGGCCACACATTGAAATTAGGAGCAATGTTTCGTAGGCCACGGTTACCTCCCTGCACAGGGTACAGGGCTGTGCCCCCTGCTTCTTTGTGGGCCTCTTATCTGCCATCATTTTCAGACTTATTAATGGTCCTCTAGCCGGGGGCTCCACGGGGTCCCACCTGACTCTATCCTTCTGAAGGGAGTAGCACAATCTTCAGCCAACCTGCAATGGAGGCCTTTGGACACCAGCACAAGAGAGCTAGCTTTTCTCTGTCACATCCGGAGCAGATTCACTAAATGAGAAGCACTGGGACGAGAACTAGAACCTTCCACAGTCCTAGCCAACGACTGCTTGGCTGATCCAGAGACTTTCCACCGGTTAGACCGTCGCGCTAGAGCACTGAACGGTGCCGCGTCTGCTGTGCGCTTCCATTATCGATGCATTGATTTGAAAGTCCCAACTGACAGAGAAGAAAGACTTACAAGTCTCATTATATTGGGGGATTCTGCTCTAGACTGGAGCTTGATGAGGACAAACCGTACGTCCGCCTGCCTGAGCGGTTATGTCATACTAAGTGGAGTCTGCGTGTTTGGGTGATCATCTGGGTGTTCGGGTGCCAGCTCTAGTGGACAGGTGAAATGTCTTCCAATGCATGTCAGTGGAGCAGGGCACGGAACTAAATGCCACGGCTCATGAGTGTCCTTCCCTGAATGAGAACAGAAAAGGCCCTAGTCTCATAGTATTCACACCACTGAGCCTGCCTGATCACATTGTGTTTCTACCAATCGCACATGAATGGAACTTTGTGTAATTTCACGTTCTGATATAAGCAGGAAAGCACAGGATCTTCGATATTAAATGATAAGTTCCAATAAGTGCAATCGTTTCAATGTTGTAATTTGGGTGCATAGAGAAACAGGACGCGTCACCTGCTCGTACATGGATGCCAGCCCATGGTCAGCCAAGACTCCTAGCTGGGTAATGAAACCTACTTTCGTGCTGTCCTTTTATATGGCAGCACTGGGCCCACTGGTTTGTTCTGTGCTTTGAGGAAACTCAGTCCAGATAATCGTACCCCTCTGTTTTTCTTCGCATGCACTTGGTGGGACTTCCTTGAAGCACTGCACTTCATAAGCACTTTGCTCTGACGCTTCCTCTCTTTTGAGTGGCCGCTCATCCAATTGGCCGGAATTAGTCAGATGTTGGACACCCTGTGGTCTCAGCCTATCACAGAGGCGGACTGGCCAATGTGGGCACCAGGCAGATTTCCTAGCAGGCCGCTTCCAATGAAAGGCTGCTTAGGCCCTGGCCAGACTCTGAGGCAGCACAGTGCTTTGAAATGGCTTCCCTCCAGGCCAGGCCAGCCCTGCACACAACTATCCATGACCCTTAGTTTCATAAAGCGCTTATTGGGTTTGTTTCTGTGAGGGTTGGTGGGCGCTACGTTAAACTATGTCAGGTCCTACATGGATCACACGATTAGCAGGATATGCTGTCAGTAAGTACAGGGCAACATAGGAAGTTCAACACAATGTGGACAGCCTGAGTATGGCACTGGCTTGGGTGCCAGGGGCGACCTGCTGTTTTTTATCTCACAACAGGGGGCGCTATATTAGTCTTTGAAGCCTTCAGATGAGTTGGACTATGCGCTCCCTTTCACACAGGAGTGGCCCTGATGCTCACAGGACATGGCTCTATCCTACTCCCAGTGTGTGGCAGACCTGCCTCCTAGTGGTAGCTCCACAAACTGCTTCACATGAATATTCTGCCGCATCAGACTGCGCATGGGCGCGCTCAAGCGTGCCGGCTGGTCCTCACTGCGCATGCGCGCGTATGCAACAGCCTACCCCTTCACAGCTACCTTAAAACGCAATTACAAGTTGTGTTTGTGTGCCCTGTTGCGGATAGGTTTGCAAGGTGCACGAGGTAACGTGAAGGTCGTTTTATGCCATTCCCACGTAATGACTCCCTCTTATTCCCTGTGAAAGGAGAGAATGCCGAGCGCCCTGAGAATACGAAGGAGTGAAGGCAGCAGTAGCACGGGATAGCCAGAGCCTTCATCGGATGTCCAGGACACATTGTGCATCGGTCCTTGAGGAGACCTCAAGCGCTGCACTGTGGGGAGGTCCACCTCCTCATGCCTGGAGAAAGCCGCTGAATCCGTACTGTCTGTGTATGGCATGGCCCACACTTGCACTGGAGGCCTTAAGCGCAGCACTGTGGGGTGGTCCACCTCCCCATGCCTGGAAAATGCGGCTGAAGCCGTACTGTCTGTGCATGACATGGCCCACACTTGCACTGGAGGCCTCAAGCGCTGCACTGTGGGGTGGTCCACCTCCCCATGCCTGGAGAACGTGTCTGAAGCCGTACTGTCTGTGCATGGCATGGGCCACACTTGCACTGGAGGTCTCAAGCGCAGCACTGTGGGGTGGTCCACCTCCCCATGCCTGGAGAACGCGTCTGAAGCCGTACTGTCTGTGCATGGCTTGGCCCACACTTGCACTGGAGGCCTCAAGCGCTGCACTGTGAGGAGGTCCACCTCCCCATGCCTGGAGAACGCGGCTGAAGCCGTACTGTCTGTGCATGGCTTGGCCCACACTTGCACTGGAGGCCTCAAGCGCTGCACTGTGAGGAGGTCCACCTTCCCATGCCTGGAGAACGCGGCTGAAGCTGTACTGTCTGTGCATGGCATGGCCCACACTTGCACTGGAGGCCTCAAGCGCTGCACTGTGGGGTGGTCCACCTCCTCATGCCGGGAGAAAGCGGCGGAAGCTGCGCTGTCTGTGCATGGCATGGCCGACACTTGCACTGGAGGCCTCAAGCGCTGCACTGTGGGGTGGTCCACCTCCTCATGCCTGGAGAACGCGGCTGACGCTGTACTGTCTGTGCATGGCATGGCCCACACTTGCACTGGAGGCCTCAAGCGCTGCACTGTGGGGTGGTCCACCTCCTCATGCCTGGAGAACGCGGCTGACGCCGTACTGTCTGTGCATGGCATGGCCCACACTTGCACTGGAGGCCTCAAGCGCTGCACTGTGGGGTGGTCCACCTCCCCATGCCTGGAGAACGCGGCTGAAGCCGTACTGTCTGTGCATGGCATGGCCCACACTTGCACTGGAGGCCTCAAGCGCTGCACTGTGGGGTGGTCAGCCTCCCCATGCCTGGAGAACACGGCTGAAACCATACTGTCTGTGCATGGCATGGCCCATACTTGCACTGGAGGCCTCAAGCGCTGCACTGTGGGGTGGTCCACCTCCCCATGCCTGGAGAACGTGTCTGAAGCTGTACTGTCTGTGCATGTCATGGCCCACACTTGCACTGGTGGCCTCAAGCGCTGCACTGTGAGGAGGTACACCTTCCCATGCCTGGAGAATGCGTCTGAAGCCGTACTGTCTGTGCATGGCATGGGCCACACTTGCACTGGAGGCCTCAAGCGCAGCACTGTGGGGTGGTCCACCTCCCCATTCCTGGAGAACGCGGCTGAAAGCGTACTGTCTGGGCATGGCATGGCCCACACTTGCACTGGAGGCCTCAAGCGCTGTACTGTGGGGTGGTCCACCTCCCCATGCCTGGAGAACGCGTCTGAAGCTGTACTGTCTGTGCATGGCATGGCCCACACTTGCACTGGAGGCCTCAAGCGCTGCACTGTGAGGAGGTCCACCTTCCCATGCCTGGAGAACGTGTCTGAAGCCGTACTGTCTGTGCATGGCATGGCCCACACTTGCACTGGAGGCCTCAAGCGCTGCACTGTGAGGAGGTCCACATTCCCATGCCTGGAGAACGCGGCTGAAGCTGTACTGTCTGTGCATGGCATGGCCCACACTTGCACTGGAGGCCTCAAGCGCTGCACTGTGGGGTGGTCCACCTCCTCATGCCGGGAGAAAGCGGCGGAAGCTGCGCTGTCTGTGCATGGCATGGCCGACACTTGCACTGGAGGCCTCAAGCGCTGCACTGTGGGGTGGTCCACCTCCTCATGCCTGGAGAACGCGGCTGACGCTGTACTGTCTGTGCATGGCATGGCCCACACTTGCACTGGAGGCCTCAAGCGCTGCACTGTGGGGTGGTCCACCTCCTCATGCCTGGAGAACGCGGCTGACGCCGTACTGTCTGTGCATGGCATGGCCCACACTTGCACTGGAGGCCTCAAGCGCTGCACTGTGGGGTGGTCCACCTCCCCATGCCTGGAGAACGCGGCTGAAGCCGTACTGTCTGTGCATGGCATGGCCCACACTTGCACTGGAGGCCTCAAGCGCTGCACTGTGGGGTGGTCAGCCTCCCCATGCCTGGAGAACACGGCTGAAACCATACTGTCTGTGCATGGCATGGCCCACACTTGCACTGGAGGCCTCAAGCGCTGCACTGTGGGGTGGTCCACCTCCCCATGCCTGGAGAACGTGTCTGAAGCTGTACTGTCTGTGCATGTCATGGCCCACACTTGCACTGGTGGCCTCAAGCGCTGCACTGTGAGGAGGTACACCTTCCCATGCCTGGAGAACGCGTCTGAAGCCGTACTGTCTGTGCATGGCATGGGCCACACTTGCACTGGAGGCCTCAAGCGCAGCACTGTGGGGTGGTCCACCTCCCCATTCCTGGAGAACGCGGCTGAAAGCGTACTGTCTGTGCATGGCATGGCCCACACTTGCACTGGAGGCCTCAAGCGCTGTACTGTGGGGTGGTCCACCTCCCCATGCCTGGAGAACGCGTCTGAAGCTGTACTGTCTGTGCATGGCATGGCCCACACTTGCACTGGAGGCCTCAAGCGCTGCACTGTGAGGAGGTCCACCTTCCCATGCCTGGAGAACGTGTCTGAAGCCGTACTGTCTGTGCATGGCATGGCCCACACTTGCACTGGAGGCCTCAAGCTCTGCACTGTGGGGTGGTCCACCTCCCCATTCCTGGAGAACGCAGCTGAAGCCATACTGTCTGTGCATGGTATGGCCCACACTTGCACTGGAGGCCTCAAGCGCTGCACTGTGGGGTGGTCCACCTCCCCATGCCTGGAGAACGCGGCTGAAGCTGTACTGTCTGTGCATGGCATGGCCCACACTTGCACTGGAGGCCTCAAGCTCTGCACTGTGAGGAGGTCCACCTCCCATGCCTGGAGAACGCGTCTGAAGCTGTACTGTCTGTGCATGGCATGGGCCACACTTGCACTGGAGGCCTCAAGTGCTGCACTGTGGGGTGGTCCACCTCCCATGTCTGGAGAACGCGGCTGAAGCCGTACTGTCTGTGCATGGCATGGCCACACTTGCACTGGAGGCCTCAAGCGCTGCACTGTGGGGTGGTCCACCTCCCATGCCTGGAGAACGCGGCTGAAGCCGTACTGTCTGTGCATGGCATGGGCCACACTTGCACTGGAGGCCTCAAGCGCTGCGCTGTGGGGTGGTCCACCTCCCCATGCCTGGAGAACGTGTCTGAAGCTGTACTGTCTGTGCATGTCATGGCCCACACTTGCACTGGTGGCCTCAAGCGCTGCACTGTGAGGAGGTACACCTTCCCATGCCTGGAGAACGCGTCTGAAGCCGTACTGTCTGTGCATGGCATGGGCCACACTTGCACTGGAGGCCTCAAGCGCAGCACTGTGGGGTGGTCCACCTCCCCATTCCTGGAGAACGCGGCTGAAAGCGTACTGTCTGTGCATGGCATGGCCCACACTTGCACTGGAGGCCTCAAGCGCTGTACTGTGGGGTGGTCCACCTCCCAATGCCTGGAGAACGCGTCTGAAGCTGTACTGTCTGTGCATGGCATGGCCCACACTTGCACTGGAGGCCTCAAGCGCTGCACTGTGAGGAGGTCCACCTTCCCATGCCTGGAGAACGTGTTTGAAGCCGTACTGTCTGTGCATTGCATGGCCCACACTTGCACTGGAGGCCTCAAGCTCTGCACTGTGGGGTGGTCCACCTCCCCATTCCTGGAGAACGCAGCTGAAGCCGTACTGTCTGTGCATGGTATGGCCCACACTTGCACTGGAGGCCTCAAGCGCTGCACTGTGGGGTGGTCCACCTCCCCATGCCTGGAGAACGCGGCTGAAGCTGTACTGTCTGTGCATGGCATGGCCCACACTTGCACTGGAGGCCTCAAGCTCTGCACTGTGAGGAGGTCCACCTCCCATGCCTGGAGAACGCGTCTGAAGCTATACTGTCTGTGCATGGCATGGGCCACACTTGCACTGGAGGCCTCAAGTGCTGCACTGTGGGGTGGTCCACCTCCCATGTCTGGAGAACGCGGCTGAAGCCGTACTGTCTGTGCATGGCATGGCCACACTTGCACTGGAGGCCTCAAGCGCTGCACTGTGGGGTGGTCCACCTCCCATGCCTGGAGAACGCGGCTGAAGCACTACTGTCTGGGCATGGCATGGGCCACACTTGCACTGGAGGCCTCAAGCGCTGCGCTGTGGGGTGGTCCACCTCCCCATGCCTGGAGAACGTGGCTGAAGCCGTACTGTCTGTGCATGGCATGGCCCACACTTGCACTGGAGGCCTCAAGCGCTGCACTGTGGGGTGGTCCATTTCCTCGTGCCTGGAAAACGCGGCTGAAGCCGTACTGTCTGTTCATGGCATGGGCCACACTTGCACTGGAGGCCTCAAGCGCTGCACTGTGGGGTGGTCCACCTCCCCGTGCCTGCAGAATGCAGCTGAAGCCATACTGTTTGTGCATGGCATGGCCCACGCTTGCACTGGAGGCCTCAAGCGCTGCACTGTGAGGAGGTTCACCTCCCCGTGCCTGGAGAACGCGGCTGAAGCTGTACTGTCTGTGCATTGCATGGCCCACGCTTGTATTGGAGGCCTCAAGCGCTGCACTGTGAGGAGGTCCACCTCCCCGTGCCTGGGAAACGCGGCTGAAGCCGTACTGTCTGTGCATGGCATGGCCCACACTTGCATTGGAGGCCTCAAGCACTGCACTGTGGGGTGGTCCACCTCCCATGCCTGGAAAATGCGGCTGAAGCCATACTGTCTGTGCATGGCACAGCCCACACTTGCACTGGAGGCCTCAAGCGATGCACTGTGGGGAGGTCCACTGCCTCATGCCTGGAGAACAAGGCTGAAGCCGTACTGTCTGTGCATGACATGGCCCACACTTGCACTGGAGGCCTCAAGCGCTGCACTGTGGGGTGGTCCACCTCCCCATGCCTGGAGAACGTGTCTGAAGCCATACTGTCTGTGCATGGCATGGGCCACACTTGCACTGGAGGTCTCAAGCACAGCACTGTGGGGTGGTCCACCTCCCCATGCCTGGAGAACGTGGCTGAAGCCGTACTGTCTGTGCATAGCATGGCCCACACTTGCAGTGGAGGCCTCAAGTGCTGCACTGTGGGGAGGTCCACCTCCCATGCCTGGAGAACGCGGCTGGAGCCGTACTGTCTGTGCATGGCATGGCCCACACTTGCACTGGAGGCCTCGAGCGCTGCACTGTGGGGTGGGCCACCTCCCCATGCCTGGAGAACGCGGCTGAAGCTGTACTCTCTGTGCATGGCATGGCCCACACTTGCACTGGAGGCCTCAAGCGCTGCACTGTGGGGTGGTCCACCTCCTCATGCCTGGAGAACGCGGCTGACGCCGTACTGTCTGAGCAAATAGCACTGCTTATTATTATTATTATTATTATTATTATTATTAATATCGGGGTACGTATTGAGCGCAGACCTCGCTTCGGCAGCCATAGGGGGAAGAACACAGTGAGTGAAGCAGAAAAACTAGGGCGTGGGTGGCTAACAATGTGGGTGGGAGTAATTAGGCACTACGGGACCTCTATGAAACCCGGAGAGTCCAGAGGGGAGAGGGAATCACTCCGCCTCAGGTGGGTTGGGGAGCGGAGGGTGTGTGGACCTTGGTGTTAGGGAACTATATGTATCCAAGTAGGTAACGCAAGAGTGTGAAGGATGTGCCGCGGAGGAGACTCCGGACTCTGTGGTCCGCGCATGCCGGCGGGTGTTGCATGTCTTTAATGGAACCCTCCCTTTCTCTCCGTAGAGATTACAGTGGACAGTAGCAGTGAAGGCGCTCACTCTCGGTCAGGTAGTGAGGGTAATCTTTCACCTGTTCAAGAAGATTCTAAATATCACTGCACTGCTGGACCCCAGGGATGTTCTCTCCGGTGCTCCGGGGCCACTGACCATAGACACGGTACGCCGAGCCTTCTTCTCCACTTCTGCATCCTATAGCCTGGTCTTAATAAGCTTCTGTTCGGCCACAGTGCATGCTATGCAGAGTGTGAGAGTTAAGCCGGCCTGGTGGGTCTTCGCACTGCAGGTAAGTCCCCTGCGCTCAGCCAGGAGAGCACGAAGCCTACCCATGCACCAATAACTCATCCAAGCCCGCTTCTCACCGCACAAGCCCGCTGCATGCCGCTCTATGTTCACCGCCTTCCACCAGTCAGCATCTAACCTGAAGCGTCTTCTTACCCACTAACCATGTTCCATCACACTAAGGCCCTCCATCCATGTAGCACGTGTAGACTCCTAAAGTAGTACCAGCACATAGGACACAATAGCAAAGACAGGTAAGGGTAGCATGGGTCTATCCATGCCTGTCGACAGGGCCTTGTTTACTCATGAGTGGGAAAAGTGTAGTGTGTGGTAGGCATGCTCATGAGGACCTACTACCTAAAGCGCAGCATGTACACATGGCAGTAACACTGAATCCTTCACTGCCCAATGGGCAGAACTTCACCTGGAACCAACCAGGGAAGAGGTAGAGCACAGCAGAGGTTCCAGGCTCAAAGTCCATTTTAAGTACTTTCCCAGTTGGGAAGGTCAAAGTGGTCAGATATCTGAGGCTGATGGGCGCATGTTGTGTCATTAAACAACAGGGGCCTAATAAATCACTGCCAGCACAAGATGCAGCTGCGAGCAACCTTCCATTGGTTCTCCGTATGCATTTGACTACAACTCCCATCAGCCATAGCCAGCGGAGATCATGGTCAGGAATCATGGGAGAGATAGTCCAGAACATCTGGAGAAACGCAGGTTGAAAACACGTTCTTGGAACGATATGCTTTTGGTGGCAGGCGGTCACTCAGCTTAATAACTTGTTTTATTTAATCGAATATGAAATAAGTCACACAGACCTCTCGATTTGTGTAATAAAAATATTATAGGGAGCAACAGTAACGCTTTTGAGTCAATAGAAAAAGCTACATTCATTTGAAATAATTCTAATCAACATACATGACCGCAGGAGTTTAGCTCCAGGTGTAAGTGTGTCATGGACAGAATAATTCTTGCATGCTCTCCTAGCACAGGTAATGTGATGTAAAAACTGGCAGAAGGCGCGTGGCTTGTCTGCCCTGTGCCCAAATTATGCAAATACCTGCACGCAATCATGCATTTTATTGGTAGATGAAGAGACCCTAGCACGCTTCCGCGAGCTTGCTTCGAGTGTTTGAGTGAACATTACGAGAAGGCGTGCCTGATTAACCCAAACAGGAGGAAGAGATCAGGGTTGAATGAAAGATCACCTGTGCAAAGGAAGGACTCACTTTAATTCAATCTTTTTCCTTATCAGATGGATACTGCGGACAACAGCAGCTTTCTCCAGAGATATTCGAGGAGTCGGAGACAGATGCTGGCACGGAAGACTCGGTGCGGATATTTGTAGCGCTCTTTGACTATGATCCCCGCACCATGTCTCCAAACCCTGACGCGGCAGAGGAGGAGGTCGGTTTCAAGGAGGGCCAGATCATTAAGGTAGGACTTGACCAAAGGAACTTCCTTTTTGAAAGAGGAGACCTGAGATTGAAGACCTGAGATTGGCCAATAAAGCGAAGACCTGAGATTGGTCAATAAAGGGAAGACCAGAGATTGGCCAATAAAGGGAAGACCTGAGATTGGTCAATAAAGGGAAGACCTTAGATTGGCCAATAAAGGGAAGACCTGAGATTGGCCAATAAAGGGAAGACCTGAGATTGGTCAATAAAGGGAAGACCTGATATTGGCCAATAAAGGGAAGACCTGAGATTCGACAATAACGGGAAGACCTGAGATTGGCCAATACCAGGAGAGTTTTTCATAGGGTTTGCGATGTACTTGGGCACAAGCTAAACCCTTTGCCTGTGCCCTAAACAAAATTGTCTATGGAGCTCCCAGGGTCTCTAAAAATGTCTACTTTCTAAAATTGCAGCCCTAACATCATGTCCTACAAACAAAGGTGGTGTTTTAAAAAAAAAACAACATACGGTTACCCACTTCGAACACTCGTACTGATCAAGTTCTCAACAAACTATCACTGTCAAATCACATTTGAGTTAATACTTGATACGTTCTTGGAAAGTAGAATGACCCCACCGTTACCGTTATGCTCCACTTAAAACAAGCTCCTGCATGTAGAAAACATGTATGTATACAATACGACATGCAATCTACATCACTAGTCTGGGCCTGCTGGCCCATAAAAAGCAGCTGACATGAAGCCTAGGCTGTGATGAATTGGGGACTTCACTTGATAGCATGATGCTTCTGAAAGACCAATAGAAGTGGCGGCACAATCAGTCACATGTCAGAATCACCTCAGGAGGTTTGCCAGGGCTGGGGCGCAGTCAATCCCATGTCAGAAAACCCTGTGTCTGACTGTCCCAGACATACTGGCCTTGGAGAGGCATTGTCCTGATTCTGATTACAAGTCTCCATATTGTCCTCATTGCCTCCAGTACAACAAATAATTCTCCACCTTCTAAATGAGGGGAATCGCTGGCTTGTGGAGTAATGCCTGGTCTCCAGCAACATGCCCCCGTGTGTAGTGTGTGTGGCATCAAGGGGCACACCATAGTCTCACATCCACCACCAGACCCTACAAAGCAGAGCTAGTTCCTAAAATAATGTACACTGTTGGCTGCAATACAATTAAAGAGTTACTCTGATGACCATATCCACTCTACAGGGTTGCCCGTAAATCTGTACACACGAGAGAAGATATGTAACTTGCATGTGTACACAAAGAAGAGGGCGTTAGACTTCAATGTGTACTGAAGGGAGAGCATGTTACCTAGGCATCTATACATAACTGGTCTGTATTTAAGGCAGTGGCTGTTTCATTTACATCTGGATGTAAGGATGAGGATATTACATGTACATCAATACATAGTGGAGGCGATGTCTGACACATCTGTACATAAGGACGCACATGTTACATGTGCAACCCTGTTAGCACACATACAGAGAGGATGATTTACACGCCTGTCCTTAAGGCAACGGCTTACATAACAGATTGGGTGTCTCATTTCCATCGGTACACACAGGGGAATATGTGACATGTACATCTACACAAAAGGGAGAAGATGTTACACACATCTGTACATACAGGATGTTTCACACATAGGTACATTATGGAGAGGACGTCACATGTACACATAAGAGGAGGCTGGTACACTTACATCTGTACATGAAGGGTAGGATGTTACGTGTACTGTAGGTTTTGGGGTTGCCTTTCTGCTGAGGGATTATTTGCACTGGTCCGTAAAGGAGTTCCACCATATTGCACTTAAGATCATCTATATATTAAGTAGTGTAAACATGTTTCATAGTTCTATCACATATGTGGCCACTAAGAAAACAAAATACATGGGACACACACATTGGCATAGATTTGCTTTTGTTGTATTAGTAACACTGTTAAAAGATGATGACGACAAAGGTTTCGCTCAAGGCAATCTTCTTCAGGCCAAACCTAAACGTACTGTCTGACAAGATGTCATGTTTCATTCAATTAAAACATGCATACATACAAAATAGGAGAAAAAAAGACATGAGAAAAGATAAAAATGAAAACAATGAAGGCAATTGGATTAGCCGTGGGTAGATTTAGATGAGAAACTATATGAATCATAAATAGTACATGACCAGAATCAAATAACAAAATACAAATAAATGGGGGGTTAAACACATTTTTTCAAACATTTGGATATTTTTCACAGGATAGGGCTTAAGTTCATCCATAATGAACCGAACTAGTCAGTATTTCCAATATGGCTGCCAATTGGTGCCATGCACCAGCAAGGAAAAAGCAGCCTTCCTTAACTCAAAAATAATACACCTTTAATGGCAATATGGCATGCACATGTCAAACCCAAAGGACTGACAGCAGCACACATGCTGCCACAGGAGCAATGCTGGTTTGATCCATTCAGCGTGGGCACCAGGATCCTAGTACCATATACTTAATACTTTCCATGCACACTTACAGGACACTTGTGCTCTGTTTTGAACTGATATTCTAGTGCCTGCCAGTTAAACCCCTCCACAGAGCCTTCCTCATAATCGACGGGCTATGCAGATTAAGGTGTACATCCATTTATAATCTATCCCCTGTGGGTTTGTTGACATTAATTAATTAATATTTTATAACCAGCCTCTACGGGCAGGACCGGGATTCAAACCTGTGTTGCTCAGTGCTGTCTTGGTTTCAAGAGAAGCACAATGCCCCTGAGATATCCTCCCAGCTTTACCATAACCATTAAGTAATTTCAGAATCGTCACTTGAGATCCAAACCGATGTGTCAAAAGAGACATTTGCACTTTGTCGCGCATTGTAATTTCAGCTCTGGTGAGGTTACAATCCTTCGCACTGTATGCACCGTAGATAATAAGCTTGTCAAAAAAGACCACCAGTCATGCTTTGAACGTCCCTTTTTAAATACCACTATGATTCAAAAAAGTACTTTATCCATAGCCAAGAGCAGACTCCAAACTATGCTTTTATCCTTAAATGTCATTGTATAAAATTCATCTATTAAGGCCAATCCAAATAAACAGGTCAGCCAGAGAAAAGTGAGTACCAGAATCCAGCATACTATATTAACATGTGGTAAGGTGACACAAAGTTAAAATCAGGCTGATCTTTCAATCCTTTCAACCAATCACCTTTAACAATGCCTTGAAATATCTAGGGTGGCACCCTACCCCATAACATCACCATCTATTCTATTATATTAGACACCAATGTACACATGACCAGGTCTGGGGGCTAGGGGAGGGATTTCTGAGGAATGCAATAACATTGCCAGATTTAATCTACATCAGATGATTCCATGACACATTACTTTCATGGGTTACTCTATGAGAAATATTCAAATGTTGTGCGTCTGGTTGTGTATTATGTATGATTTATATTAACTGTTTCTCATCTCAAACCTCCCACTTCTACTTCAATGTTTTTTCATCTTTTTTGTTTTCTCTTTCTCTTGGTCCGTGGCTTTTATCTAACATTGTGTTTGCGAACATGTTTAATTGAATGAAACATAGGAGATCTTGTCAGAAACTACATTTATTTTTGCCCTGAAGAAGCTCTCTTTGAGTGAAACAAACGTCACATTATCTCTAAAACAGTGTTACTAATACCCACGACATAATCTATTGTGTAGCTCCTCTCTTTTGTTTTCTTAGTAGACACCAATGTAATAGAACACAGAAAAAACTGCTTTAAGGACCAGCATGGAGACACCCTCAACACAAAGGCAACCCCAACATACATAGTTCTATTAAGAGGAGCACTAGTGATGTGCCCACTTTGCGTTCATTCTTTTGCAGCAGGTCATCACTTTATACTCAAGAGGGCAAACACATGGACAATGCTATTGCTGGGCCGTGTTTAAGGTTAACTAACTGAAGGGATGTTGCATGTACTACGATACATAATATAGACAGTGATTCACACTTCTATACATAAGGAATAGGATGTTTGAATTACACCTTTACGTAAGGTGGAGTATGTTACTAGCACACCTATAGATAAGGGGGAGGATGATTGACATCTGTACATAAGGGAGACACTGTTTCACACATCTGTGCATTTAGGATGTTTCACAGATCATTACACTATGGGTGATACACAGATACATACATAAATGATACAATGTTTCACACATCTGTGCATATAGGAAGCTTCACACATCTGTACATATGTGAGAGGATGTGACATACATCTATGAATAAGGGGGAGGATGATTGCCATCTGTACATAAGGGAGACAATGTTTCACACATGAGCACATGTGATGTTTCACAGAATCATTACACTGTGGGTGATACACAGATACATACATAAATGATACTATGATTCACACATCTGTACATACAAGCAGTGTCACACATCTGTACATATGTGAGAGGATGTGACGTACATCTATGAATAAGGGGGAGGATGATTGCCATCTGTACATAAGGGAGACACTGTTTCACACATCTGTGCATTTAGGATGTTTCACAGATCATTACACTATGGGTGATACACAGATACATACATAAATGATACAATGTTTCACACATCTGTGCATATAGGAAGCTTCACACATCTGTACATATGTGAGAAGATGTGACATACATCTATGAATAAGGGGGAGGATGATTGACATCTGTACATAAGGGAGACACTGTTTCACACATGAGCACATGTGATGTTTCACAGAATCATTACACTGTGGGTGATACACTGTTTTTTACTTAAAGGAGACCGTGGGCGATACTCTGTTCTTTACATAAAGGAGACAATAGTTCACACTTCTGTACATAAGTGAGAGGATGTTGCATGTACATCAATGCATAAGGGGAGGATGATTGACATCTGTGCATAAGGGAGGCAATGTTTCACACATCTGTACATACAAGCTGTGTCACACATCTGTACATATGTGAGAGGATGTGACGTACATCTATGAATAAGGGGGAGGGTGATTGACATCTGTGCATAAGGGAGGCAATGTTTCACACATCTGTGCATATAGGAAGCTTCACACATCTGTACATAAGTGAGAGGATGTGGCATGTACATCAATGCATAAGGGGAGGATGATTGAGATCTGTGCATAAGGGAGGCAATGTTTCACACATCTGTACATACAAGCTGTGTCACACATCTGTACATATGTGAGAGGAGGTGACGTACATCTATGAATAAGGGGGAGGATGATTGCCATCTGTACATAAGGGAGACAATGTTTCACACATGAGCACATGTGATGTTTCACAGAATCATTACACTGTGGGTGATACACTGTTTTTTACTTAAAGGAGACCGTGGGCGATACTCTGTTCTTTACATAAAGGAGACAATAGTTCACACATCTGTACATAAGTGAGAGGATGTTGCATGCGCATATACACATAAGGGTAGGATGTTTCACTAACATCTGTGCAGCAGGGAGAGTATGGTACATGTACATATACACATAACATAGAGGATGTTTACACATGTGTACATAAGGCAGATGCTGTTTCACAAATCTATACATAAGGGAAATGATGTTACATGTACATAGATAAGGGAGGACTATTTTGCACAATTCTATATAAGGCGAGTGTGTTTCACACATCCCTACATAAGCAAGAGGATGTTCCCCTTGTCTGTACATAGGTGCATGCATGTTTTACCTACATGGGTACAGAGGGGAATGGCTTTCAATTGTGATGAGAAGGACAGTATTGCCAAGATCACACTGTTTGTAGCATTGCTTTAATGAAAGTAATGCCCCTTCATATGCTATGGTCATTGTCCAATCATTGAGTGTCCTTGTACGACAGATTTATGGCGATAAAGACTCCGACGGATTCTATCGGGGGGAGACCTGTGGCCGAGCCGGGTTCATTCCTTGCAATATGGTGTCCGAGATCCAAGCAGACGACGAGATGGTCGACCAGCTTTTGAAGCAAGGCTTTCTCCCTCTCAACACTCCGATAGAAAAACTAGGTAAGGTCACCTTTGCAGTGCATGAACAGGCGATCCAGTGAGCAGCACCAGAGCAGGAGGAGACATGTACACATGTGAGAAAGCAGAGAAGCAGGAAAGGGTGTCAGAGGAGCAAAGCAACACGCAGAGGAAAATCAGTGAACACCAAACCTTTCAAGATGTTCCAGGGAGCGGAGGTAATGCCAGGGTGGCACTGTGAGACAGGAAGTAGTCGGGGGGGAAATGCAGTACTGAATGAATACTTTACTTTGATGTCTGCTCACCTGAGAGAGGTGTGGGTGTGATATTCAAGCTCTAGAAAGACAGCGTGGTTCTGGATCCAACCGAGGTCACACATCATGGTCCGATACTTGGAGAAGTGTATTGCCCTCAACCCTTCAGCTGGTGTCCATAAAGATCCCAGGCCTGGCTTTACCCACATAGACTAACCCACCTAATGGTGGGAAAACACTGCCCGCCCCTTAAGGCACAGTTCCACTTGGATCATCCAAACTGTTCTGCATGCTGTCCCCAGTCTTGAAAGTTGAGGTGCCGGGCACAGCTGTGCTATTCTTGGCTATCCCTCTTTATCCAGGCTTGCAGGACGGGATGTATGGGATTGCACCAACCTGTCCAGCTCCCTGATCCACTCAAGCCTGTGTCAGTGAGTCCAGGCAAGTCTTGGCTTCAGGCTGGGGCAGGAATTGCTGCTGCAATGTGGACCTTTCTTGGGTGCTCTCCCCAATGACCCCAATCAAACACTCTTTTCCTACTAATGGTTTTAACATTCTTTGGTTTGATTTTCCTTGCAGAGCGTATCAGAGCCGCATTCAAGTGGGCGATAGTTTACTGAGAATGCATAATTACATTATGCAGTGGTCCCGACCCCTAACCAGCCGACCCTGTGTTATGAAATCAGTGACTGCAGCAATGAGTGCTCTGGGCAAATTGAAAATGCAAGGCATCTAAATTGTAATATATTGAGAGCAAGTAAAACACACACTGAATTGACACCTTAATGCCCCCAGAACTATAATTCCAAGCATATGAAGGAGGACCCAGGGAAAGGGAAGATAGCAGGCAGGAAAGGATATTGTCTTTCCCAAAAACACTGTACCTTAAGAAAGAAAGAAAGCTTAGGGCATAGTATGGCCTGCTCATGGAGAAAAGCAGTCTGTAGCGCCTTAACTGACCATGCCAGAAGATCACTGATTAATCCAAATACGAGGGTAGGCGGGGGGGGGGCTAATGTAAAGAGCCGAAAAATACACCCAGTACAGTGCCTATGTGAAACCACCAGGATATGAAATGTTGCATTATGTGAAATGCCTTCTCTGTTACCAACACACCCGCCAGTTCCATTACTAAGGCGCTAACGTGGTGGTTAAGTCACACAATAAAATGGCAAGGTGTCAGAATTCATTTTAGAGGCTGGGTATGTCATAAGCAAATGGGATTTTGTGTAGTGGAACTCGATGGTCTAGTGTGCCATGAGAAGGATGCTACTTGCATCCCGACAGGTTCCCATTCATCTTAAGGCTTCCTGCAGGAAGCCTGAGACACATATAGACCATTTCCTGTTTTTTGCTGGTACCTATTCATCCATAGGCATTCCTCAGGGGACACAGCCTGAAAATACCCAGTTTCTCACTGGATGCATAGTCATCCTAGACTCCCTGCAGTGTGCCAGGGACTCATCCTGACAGTATCCTGTTCCTCTCCAGGTACATAGTCATCCTAGGCCCCCTGCTGATGCCAGGGTCACATCCTGGAAGTATCCTGTTTCTCTCCAGGTACATAGTCATCCTAGGCTCCCTGCAGTATGCCAAGGACTCATCCTGACAGTATCCTGTTTCTCTCCAGGTACATAGTAATCCTAGGCTCCCTGCTGGATGTCAGGGTCACATCCTGACAGTATCCTGTTTCTCTTCAGGTACATAGTCATTCTAGGCATCCTGCAGGATTTCAGGGACTCATCCTGACAGCGTCCTGTTTCGCTCCAGGTACATAGTAATCCTAGGCTCCCTGCTAGATGCCAGGGTCACATCCTGACAGTATCCTGTTTCTCTCCAGGTACATAGTCATCCTAGGCATCCTGCAGGATTTCAGGGATTCACCCTGACAGTGTCCTGTTTCTCGCCAGGTACGTAGTCATCCTAGGCATCCTGCAGAATTTCAGGGACACATCCTGACAGTATCCTGTTTCTCTCCAGGTACATAGTCATCCTAGGCATCCTGCAGTATGCTAGGGTCACATCCTGACAGTATCCTGTTTCTCTCAGGTATATAGTAATCCTAGGCTCCCTGCAGTATGCCAGGGTCACATCCTGACAGTATCCTGTTTCTCTCAGGTATATAGTAATCCTAGGCTCCCTGCAGTATGCCAGGGACTGATCCTGACAGTATCCTGTTTCTCTCCAGGTACATAGTAATCCTAGGCATCCTGCAGGATTTCAGTGACTCATCCTGACAGCGTCCTGTTTCGCTCCAGGTACATAGTAATCCTAGGCTCCCTGCTAGATGCCAGGGTCACATCCTGACAGTATCCTGTTTCTCTCCAGGTACATAGTCATCCTAGGCATCCTGCAGGATTTCAGGGATTCACCCTGACAGTGTCCTGTTTCTCGCCAGGTACGTAGTCATCCTAGGCATCCTGCAGAATTTCAGGGACACATCCTGACAGTATCCTGTTTCTCTCAGGTATATAGTAATCCTAGGCTCCCTGTAGTATGCCAGGGACTCATCCTGACAGTATCCTGTTTCTCTCAGGTATATAGTAATACTAGGCTCCCTGCAGTATGCCAGGGACTCATCCTGACAGTATCCTGTTTCTCTCCAGGTACATAGTAATCTTAGGCTTTCTGTAGGATGCCAGGGACACATCCTGACAGTATCCTGTTTCTCGCCAGGTACGTAGTCATCCTAGACCTCCTGCAGAATTTCAGGGACACAGCCTGACAGTATCCTGTTTCCCGCCGAGTACATATTCATCCATAGGCATTCTGTAGGAAGCCAGGTCCTATCCTGAGA
Source organism: Ambystoma mexicanum (assembly GCF_040938575.1). Taxonomy (NCBI): domain Eukaryota; kingdom Metazoa; phylum Chordata; class Amphibia; order Caudata; family Ambystomatidae; genus Ambystoma; species Ambystoma mexicanum. Next base: position 1,674,586,194 of record NC_090932.1, read on the forward strand.
GTATCATGTTTCCCGCCAGGTACATAGTAATCCTAGGCTCCATGCAGTATGCCAGGGACTCATCCTGACAGTATCCTGTTTCTCTACAGGTACATAGCAATCCTAGGCTCCTTGCTGGATGCCAGGCTCACATCCTGACAGTATCCTGTTTCTCTCCAGGTACATAGTCATCCTAGGCTCCATGCAGTATGCTAGGGTCACATCCTGACAGTATCCTGTTTCTCTCAGGTATATAGTAATCCTAGGCTCCCTGCAGTATGCCAGGGACTCATCCTGACAGTATCCTGTTTCTCTCCAGGTACATAGCAATCCTAGGCTTTCTGTAGGATGCCAGGGACACATCCTGACAGTATCCTGTTTCTCGCCAGGTACGTAGTAATCCTAGGCTCCATGCAGTATGCCAGGGACTCATCCTGACAGTATCCTGTTTCTCTACAGGTACATAGCAATCCTAGGCTCCATGCAGTATGCTAGGGTCACATCCTGACAGTATCCTGTTTCCCGCCAGGTACATAGTAATCCTAGGCTCCATGCAGTATACCAGGGACACATCCTGACAGTATCCTGTTTCTCGCCAGGTACGTAGTAATCCTAGGCTCCATGCAGTATGCCAGGGACTCATCCTGACAGTATCCTGTTTCTCTACAGGTACATAGCAATCCTAGGCTCCATGCAGTATGCTAGGGTCACATCCTGACAGTATCCTGTTTCCCGCCAGGTACATAGTAATCCTAGGCTCCATGCAGTATACCAGGGACACATCCTGACAGTATCCTGTTTCTCGCCAGGTACGTAGTCATCCTAGACCTCCTGCAGAATTTCAGGGACACATCCTGACAGTATCCTGTTTCCCGCCGAGTACATATTCATCCATAGGCATTCTGTAGGAAGCCAGGTCCTATCCTGACAGTATCCTGTTTCCCGCCAGGTATATAGTAATCCTAGGCTCCATGCAGTATACCAGGGACACATCCTGACAGTATCCTGTTTCCCGCCAGGTACATAGTCAACCTAGGCTTTCTGCAGGATTTCAGGGACACATCCTGGCACTGTGCTGTTTCTTGCTGAGTATATATTCATCTGTAGGCGTTCTGCAGGATGCAAGGGGCACATTCTAACAGTGTCTCTCAACAGGTATATGTTCATAGAGGATGCCAAGTAAGCATTTAGAAATCGTCATGTTTCTCACCGGCTGCATCGCCATCCTTAGGCTTCCTGCAAGATGCCAGAGACACCTTCTGGTGGTTTGCTGTTTCTCACCGGGCACATAATGATTTTTAGGCCTCCTGCAGGATGGCCATGAAAACAAAAGCACAACCAGTTCTACTGGGCAAGGACTGTCTACAGAGTAGTCTTATTCCTTAGAAATCTGAAGGACATTGACTACACACACACACAAAATCTGCTGAGGTGAAGTGGAGTATCTCGAAATTTTGTGTTGTATAAACATTGGTGGTAATTCCTGCAAAAAGTTTACCACGCCATCAAACTCGCAAAGAGCCTCAATATATATCATGAAAAGGAAGCATAGGGAATTGTGCCCAGATGCTTGCTCTGTCTACCCGGAGTTGTGCCTCAGTTTTACAGAATATGGTTGTTATCTGGGCACCTTAATGTAAATGCCAACATGTTTCCTCCTAAACCCTGATGAACTAAAATGCGAGGCTTTCCTCAGGGCAAGCAGCAATGAGAGTTACTTGCTTATTTTTGACATCACAATAGGGAAGGCGAGGGAACATTGATCACGCTTTAAAGTTGATCCCACTCGGGTGCTCTGGGGCTAATTTAGGGTCAGCTGTGTCACCGCAGGTATGAACAGACTGGAAGGCAGTTTATTGCGACAAGGCCCCTTTGTAGAGAACAGTTGGCGCCTGACTCACAGAGCGTTTTCCTATGGGATTGCACCCATTATAAAACGCTTCTTGATGGTTAGTTTGGGAGTATCAGTACACATTGTTATTGGCATCAGTAAAAGTGGACGTCTTATCAGTATGAAATCCCCTGAGCCCCCCTCAACCTGAAACCCCGGAGATACTCATGCTGAGTGTTTTTATAGTGTATCAAAACTCAATGTCACTCTCCTTGCCCCAGAGTTCCAACAGCAAACATCCAGTGCAATCCCCGTGCCAGTCCCTCTGCGCTAGAGGGGGCAACTCACACACAACGGGCACTGCGTCTGATCCTTGTGGTTTGAACAGTAGCAACAATACATGTTGCTAAAGGCGAACGACATGGAACTCCTTGCAGACGTCTTGGCGAGAAGAAAGGCCCCCTTTCCAGGGGGTGGGGGGAGGCCAGTGCAATGGGTACCTTGGCCCACCCGCGTGGATGCAGGAGAATGATCCACTCCTCATTTCTAAACATGGAATCCTGGGTGCAGGAAGTACCCACAATTCATCTGGCGATGAGTCACATACATGAACATGTTGAAGGAATGCTTGACATGACCATGGTAGAGTCTCCAGTTTAGCTGCTTGAAGCTGGCGAGGATCCCAGTCTCTGGAACAGGTGCTGCGAACATGTTTCACTCATGCTTGCTTTTGCTTTTTCAACAAAACAATCAAAAAATATTGTCTCAATTATATATCCTATTACTGTTGCCATTTGATAAAGAAATGACACCTAAATATGTATAACTAACAGTCAAACAAATGCACAGTTTATAAACCAACTATTTCCTGATCTTGGCATTTCTTTATATTAATTCCACGGCTTATCTCTCAAACCTATGCATCTCACACCGACAGAACCCCCAAAATAATAGTAGGTCTTGCAAGAAGCGGGTCACAGCTGTGCATTTAAGGAGAAGTGTATGTAAAAAGGGCGGAAGTCAAGCGACGAGATGAGAGCAGATGGCCAGAGTATTTACACATAGATTTAAACACCTTTCATTGAACTCGCAGTTATCTGTAAATGACCAGAAGGACTTTGTATTTTCTAGCTCCTTTGTTGTGGCCTCACTCGACCTCTGACCTTTCTTTCTCTTTACCCGCCTGCTTCACTCTTCTGAAGTCAACTGCGATCGGTTCAGAGACAGCCCCCGCTCCGCTCACCGCCGGTCCCGCAAGTCCAAAAGAGGTCTGTCCTAGATCCTGAATCCATGCGCGCCGCACTCATTCCAGCGCGCGCAGCACTCATTCCAGCGCTCTGTGCTCTAGACATTGTGGTGTAATGTTTCATGTACATCTGACCAGCTTGATTTCCGCTTGCTTTCATTCCATCTTTCCCGCTCTCTCCATAGTTCCATCTGTCTCCATCTTTCCATCTCTCTCCATCTTTCCAGCTCCCTCCATTTTACCAGCTCTCTCCACCTTTCCAGCTCTCTCCACCTTTCCAGCTCTCTCCATCTTTCCAACTCTCTCCATCTTTCCATCTCTCTCCATCTTTCCAGCTCCCTCCATTTTACCAGCTCTCTCCACCTTTCCAGCTCTCTCCACCTTTCCAGCTCTCTCCATCTTTCCAACTCTCTCCATCTTTCCATCTCTCTCCACCTTTCCAGCTCTCTCCACTTTTCCAGCTCTCTCCATCTTTCCATCTCTCTCCACCTTTCCAGCTCTCTCCATCTTTCCATCTCTCTCCACCTTTCCAGCTCTCTACACTCTTCCAGCTCTTTCCATCTCTCTCCATCTTTCCAGCTCTCTCCATTTTACCAGCTCTCTCCACCTTTCCAGCTCTCTCCATCTTTACAGCTCTCTCCATCTTTCCATCTCTCTCCACCTTTCCAGCTCTCTCCACTTTTCCAGCTCTCTCCATCTTTCCATCTCTCTCCACCTTTCCAGCTCTCTCCACTTTTCCAACTCTCTCCATCTTTCCATCTCTCTCCATCTTTCCAGGTCTCTCCACCTTTCCAGCTCTCTACATATTTCCAGCTCTCTCCACTTTTCCATCTCTCTCCACTTTTCCATCTCTCTCCACCTTCCAGTTCTCTCCACCTTTCCAGCTCTCTCCATCTTTCCAGTTCTCTCCACCTTTCCATCTCTCTGCATCTTTCCATCTCTCTGCATCTTTCCATCTCTCTCCATCTTTCCAGCTCTCTCCATCTTTCCAGCTCTCTCAATCTTTCCATCTCTCTCCACCTTTCTATCTCTCTCCATCTTTTCAGCTCTCTCCACCTTTCTATCTCTCTCCACCTTTCTATCTCTCTCTCCACCTTTCCATCTCTCTCCACCTTTCCATCTCTCTGCATCTTTCCATCTCTCTCCATCTTTCCAGTTCTCTCCACCTTTCCATCTCTCTGCATATTTCCATCTCTTTCCATCTTTCCAGTTCTCTCCACCTTTCCAGCTCTCTGCATCTTTCTATCTCTCTCCATCTTTCCAGTTCTCTCCACTTTTCCAGCTCTCTCCATCTTTCCAGTTCTCTCCACCTTTCCTGCTCTCTGCATCTTTCCATCTCTATCCATCTTTCAAGCTCTCTCCACCTTTCCATCTCTCTCCACCTTTCCATCTCTCTGCATCTTTCCATCTCTCTCCATCTTTCCAGTTCTCTCCACCTTTCCATCTCTCTGCATCTTTCCATCTCTCTCCATCTTTCAAGTTCTCTCCACCTTTCCAGCTCTCTCCATCTTTCCAGTTCTCTTCACCTTTCCATCTCTCTGCATCTTTCCATCTCTCTGCATCTTTCCATCTCTCTCCATTTTTCCATTTCTCTCCATCTTTCCAGCTCTCTCCATCTTTCCATCTCTCTCCATCTTTTCAGCTCTCTCAACCTTTCTATCTCTCTCCACATTTCCAGCTCTCTCCACCTTTCCATCTCTCTCCACCTTTCCATCTCTCTCCACCTTTGCATCTCTCTGCATCTTTCCAACTCTCTCCATCTTTCCAGTTCTCTCCACCTTTCCAGCTCTCTGCATCTTTCCATCTCTCTCCATCTTTCAAGCTCTCTCCACCTTTCCAGCTCTCTCCACCTTTCCATCTCTCTCCATCTTTCCAGTTCTCTCCACCTTTCCATCTCTCTGCATCTTTCCATCTCTCTCCATCTTTCAAGCTCTCTCCACCTTTCCATCTCTCTCCACCTTTCCATCTCTCTCCGCCTTTCCATCTCTCTGCATCTTTCCATCTCTCTCCATCTTTCCAGTTCTCTCCGCCTTTCCATCTCTCTGCATCTTTCCATCTCTCTCCATCTTTCAAGTTCTCTCCACCTTTCCAGCTCTCTCCATCTTTCCAGTTCTCTCCACCTTTCCATCTCTCTGCATCTTTCCAGCTCTCTCCATCTTTCCAGTTCTCTCCATTTTACCAGTTCTCTGAGCATCTTTCCTTCTCTCTGCATCTTTCCATCTCTCTGCATCTTTCCAGCTCTCTCCATCTTTCCAGTTCTCTCCACCTTTCCATCTCTCTGCATCTTTCCATCTCTCTCCATCTTTCCATTTCTCTCCACCTTTCCAGCTCTCTCCATCTTTCCAGTTCTCTCAACCTTTCCATCTCTCTGCATCTTTCCAGCTCTCTCCATCTTTCCAGTTCTCTCCACCTTTCCATCTCTCTGCATCTTTCCATCTCTCTCCATCTTTCCATCTCTCTCCATATTTCCATCTCTCTCCATCTTTCCAGTTCTCTCCACCTTTCCAGCTATCTCCATCTTTCCAGTTCTCTCCACCTTTCCAGCTCTATCCTTCTTTCCAGTTCTCTCCACCTTTCCATCTCTCTGCATCTTTCCATCTCTCTCCATCTTTCCATCTCTCTCCATCTTTCCAGTTCTCTCCACCTTTCCAGATCTCTCCATCTTTCCAGTTCTCTCCACCTTTCCAGCTCTCGCCATCTTTCCAGTTCTCTCCACCTTTCCAGCTCTCTCCATCTTTCCAGTTCTCTCCACCTTTCCAGCTCTCTCCATCTTTCCAGTTCTCTCCACCTTTCCAGCTCTCTCCATCTTTCCAGTTCTCTCCACCTTTCCAGCTCTCTCCATCTTTCCAGTTCTCTCCACCTTTCCAGCTCTCTCCATCTTTCAAGTTCTCTCCACCTTTCCAGCTCTCGCCATCTTTCCAGTTCTCTCCACCTTTCCAGCTCTCGCCATCTTTCCAGTTCTCTCCACCTTTCCAGCTCTCTCCATTTTTCCAGTTCTCTCCACCTTTCCAGCTCTCTCCACCTTTCCAGTTCTCTCCACCTTTCCATCTCTCTCCACCTTTCCATCTCTCTGCATCTTTCCATCTCTCTCCATCTTTCCAGTTCTCTCTGCATCTTTCCATCTCTCCATCTTTCCATCTCTCTCCATCTTTCCAGCTCTCTCCATCTTTCCAGTTCTCTCCACCTTTCCATCTCTCTGCATCTTTCCATCTCTCTGCATCTTTCCATCTCTCTCCATCTTTCCAGTTCTCTCCACCTTTCCATCTCTCTCCATCTTTCCATCTCTCTGCATATTTCCATCTCTCTCTATCTTTCCATCTCTCTCCATCTTTCCTTTTCTCTCCACCTCTCTCCATCTTTCCAGTTCTCTCCACCTTTCCATCTCTCTGCATCTTTCCATCTCTCTGCATCTCTCCATCTCTCTGCATCTTTCCATCTCTCTCTATCTTTCCAGTTTTCTCCACCTTTCCATCTCTCTGCATCTTTCCATCTCTATGCATCTCTCCATCTCTCTGCATCTTTCCATCTCTCTCCATATTTCCAGTTCTCTCACCTTTCCAGCTATCTCCATCTTTCCAGTTCTCTCCACCTTTCCAGCTCTATCCATCTTTCCAGTTCTCTCCACCTTTCCATCTCTCTGCATCTTTCCATCTCTCTCCATCTTTCCATCTCTCTCCATCTTTCCAGTTCTCTCCACCTTTCCAGATCTCTCCATCTTTCCAGTTCTCTCCACCTTTCCAGCTCTCGCCATCTTTCCAGTTCTCTCCACCTTTCCAGCTCTCTCCATCTTTCCATCTCTCTGCATCTTTCCATCTCTCTCCATCTTTCCATCTTTCTCCGTCTTTCCAGCTCTCTCCATCTTTCCAGTTCTCTCCATCTTTCCAGTTCTCTCCACCTTTCCATCTCTCTGCATCTTTCCATTTCTCTGCATCTTTCCATCTCTCTGCATTTTTCCATCTCTCTCCATCTTTCCAGTTCTCTCCATCTTTCCATCTCTCTCCATCTGTCCAGCTCTCTCCATCTTTCCAGTTCACTCCACCTTTCCATCTCTCTGCATCTTTCCATCTCTCTCCATCTTTCCATCTCTCTGCATCTTTCCATCTCTCTGCATCTTTCCATCTCTCTCCATCTTTCCAGTTCTCTCCACCTTTCCATCTCTCTCCATCTTTCCATCTCTCTGCATATTTCCATCTCTCTCCATCTTTCCATCTCTCTCCACCTTTCCAGTTCTCTCCACCTTTCCATCTCTCTGCATCTTTCCATCTCTCTGCATCTTTCCATCTCTCTCCATCTTTCCAGTTCTCTCCACCTTTCCAGCTCTCTCCATCTTTCCATCTCTCTCCACCTTTCCATCTCTCTCCATCTTTCCATCTCTCTGCATCTTTCCAGCTCTCTCCATCTTTCCAGTTCTCTCCACCTTTCCATCCCTCTGCATCTTTCCATCTCTCTGCATCTTTCCATCTCTCTCCATCTTTCTATCTCTCTGCATATTTCCAGCTCTCTCCATCTTTCCAGTTCTCTCCATCTTTCCAGTTCTCTCCACCTTTCCATCTCTCTGCATCTTTCCATCTCTCTCCATCTTTCCAGCTCTCTCCACCTTTCCAGCTCTCTCCATCTTTCCATTTCTCTCCACCTTTCCAGCTCTCTCCATCTTCCCAGCTCTCTCCACCTTTCCATCTCTCTCCATCTTTCCAGCTCTCTCCACCTTTCCCGCTCTCTCCATCTTTCCAGCTCTCTCCACCTTTCCATCTCTCTCCATGTTTTCAACTCCCTTCGTCTTTCCCACTCTCTCCATAGTTCTGCATCTCTCTCTATCAATTTACGGTGGTTTTAAAAGATGAACGTTACAGCAGCTTTGTCATATTGTGTGGTTTGGAGTTTGGCTGCTTGCCCCCATGCCTCCCACCAGGGGGTGGTGTACTAGGGTATTTTTGCATGAGCATAAGGCCCCCAATTACTGTTACTAGTTGTCTCTGTGATGTGTGTCACTGCAGCGCGGCCCACTTCCAGTGTCATGTCACTGCCTTAACTTAACAAAACAGGTGCATTTGTAGAAAATACGTTCACCCCCAGAGGGGCATCTTGGCGCTATTGACAGATACGCATTTTTACTCAATTCAATGGTACTCCTTTTATCGACCTCGGAAGGATGAAGGGCTGAGTAGACCTGCCAGGACTCGAACCCTGCTCCCATTGTGATGTCACTGTGCAGCGGGCCTCTCCAGGTGTGATGCCGCTGGACAAATGTCAGGTCGCAATGCGCCAAGAGATTTGCAATGAACAGGGACTTCCATCGCTCAAGCCCATGTTTATTATAGTTTTAGCGTTGCATGGATGAAAGCGGAAGTGACGTCACGGGGCTACCACCATTTATTACCTTTAGGGAAAGAAAGGCCAGAAAACGCTGCAAGCGATGCGAACATAATCCTCTCTAGCGAAAAGACCCAACAGCAAACTAAAAAGGGTTCAAATTAATGCAAAACCAGTTTAACATTTGTTCTTGTATAAGAATCAGCTGCCTCCTTTGGAAAGGTTTTTTCTGATGGATACTCTGGCTTAATTACAGAAATGCCCCCAGGTGGCAGAATGGGTTGGAAACCTGTGTTCTGCAATATGCTCCATGGACGGGAGAGGGCGCCAACGCGACTCAGGAGCAGACATGCAAGGTCCTCTCCTCTTGCACACTGACTGCACAGCGACCAGTTCTAGAACTGCTGACCTAATTCCCCAGCACAATGAAACTTCAGAACATTCCCGAATAAAACATGACCAGATCATAGGAGCAAAACCCCAAACCGCATTTCAGGGGCAGTGGGAGGGTGACGAGTGATCTGCAGGAAGACGAGAGTATCCCAAAGGTAGGTCATTGCCTGCAGAAGCGATGCACAGCAATGAGACCCTCATCTGAGGGCGGCAGGCATGATCTGAGGAGGAAGAAAGCAGAAGATGAGCTGCCATCCTGCTGGGCAAGGGCTCTGCCCAGTCTAGACTCCTGCCTGGCATCCATGCCCAGCCAATAGTGCCCTGGAGACCAGGTGGCCACCATCTAGACTCCTGCCTGGCATCCATGCCCAGCCACTAGTGCCCTGGAGACCAGGTGGCCACCATGCGCATGTTCAAAATGGGCACACCTTGAACCCAGGCCAAAGAGGCCAATTGCGTTTTGTCAGTTCTTCTTGAGCTTTTTGAAGCAAGACCGCGCAGAGCAACAGAATTTCGAATCCCGGATCCGCGCGTATAAACCGAAATCGGGTACAGTATTAGGCGTGTTATAAAAAAATTAAAAAAATAAAGAAGGAGGCAATGTATTATCTATAAAATGCACGGCCCATCAAAACACACGAGAAGCTAGCAAATCATTCCTTCCCAAACCTGTTTCTCTAGATCAAGAAGCCATCTGTCTTGGGAGGATAGCTCGGGGGCAACGTGCTCGCCTTGGAAGCAAGATGACATGAGCACCACAGGTTCGATCCCCGGGTCTGTGCTTAGAAACCTCTGGGTATTAAGCGCGTTATAAATAACCTATCACATCATCTAATATCTTACTGTCTAGTCTATAGTCTCTTCTCTGTCTTCAATTGATGTATAGTAGGAAACAACACTGGCAGATTGAGGTTCTTAAACTTCCTTCTCCAAACATGCTATCTTGGAAAACTGCAAAAGCTAACACCCCACGCGAGCGGCTTCCTGCAATTCCCGCACTGTCTTAGTTGTGGGGGTCACAACCAAAAACAGTTTTAGGAATTGACGCATTTAATGGGCAGGAATGAAGAGGCTCCCATTAAATTATTCTAAGCAAGGCCCAGATCCAAATTGGCTTTGAGAAAAAGTATTTGCAATATGTTGGTCAGACCTTTCAGAAATCTTGCAACTAAATGAATCTTGAGCAAAGACCACTTGATCTGCAGAGAGACCACAAGCTTAAATGAATATTATGAGATCATCTCAAGGTCTTCCGCTCGAGAGACCACAAACTAAAGGTTATTAGAAATAGACATAGAAGAGAGACAGCCTCCTGACTATCACATCATTAGGGAAACACCCTCCATCTCCCCGGGATGCTACCTTTGAGGTAGATCTGCAAGGCACGAGGGCCTCAATACCGCTTCTGGAATGGACCATTTGGCAAGCACTAGCCCCTCAACCTCAAAGCCTTCGTTCACAGGGCTCATAAGGTGGGCCGCATCATTCTCCTACCTCAGAAGGGGTCATATAGGGGAACCAAGCCTCATGTCCAAGAGGTAAGCATTATAAAAAGGAGTGGTAAGAACTGTATGAAATGACCACAGTTTTACATCACTTCAGGGCAAGGGGGCTTTATAATTCAGTTCTCTGGCCAGAACCGAATTCAACAATTGCACATTCATGTAACAGCGAACTTCGCTGTTAGTCCCCGGCACGCCAAACGAGATGCACCAAAATAATTGAATCAATACAGTTTCTCAAACAAGTCATTAATGTATTTACTAATATCAAAAAACATACTCTTTATAATGCTTGAACAACATATTTATATAATTATTGAAACCCTAAAAGAAAACTCTTTTAAATAAAAAATCAAGTTCTTTTGTTCTCCAATGTTTTAATGCGTCTATGATTGGATGATGCACAAAAGCTCCAACGTGTTTCGCTTTAGTTTATCCTTTATCAAGGGCCTGTCCTGTCCACGGCCCTTGTTAGTTTAAGGTTTTCTGCTATTCCTGATTGCCCTGGATTATCTCTTCCCAAACCTTCAAATTATAGCTTTATAATGAGTGAAGGCATATTCCTCGCTTCTTAAAAGTTCCTAATCTTAGATGCTGAATGCATACGTGGCTTCCACCCCTGCGTCGGCAGGCGAACATGGCCAGTAACGGCCCGCCAGCCCGAGCCTAGGCTGGGGGTCGTTACCGACCATGTCCGACCACTGCCATGGGGGTGAAAGCCATCTGCACCCCAGGGTTTATCCAGGGTGCAACTGGTTTATTTCCTTTTTCTCAGGAGATTGGCTGTGCTTATTACGCGATGCCAATCTCAAAAGGGAAAATAAAGATGGCTGCCGCCATAGGTATTCATGCGTGCTTGTTGGTCTGCGCATAGATGTTATTTTAGAGTTCTTCTGATCAGCGTGTTCACAGTAGAGTTATACTGCATATTGCACTACTGTTGCTCATTACTCGCGATGGGCAGAGAGAAAAAGCACTCACTCTGTATTGATCCACGTTGCCAGAACAAACGCTCCGTTTCAAACTACAACTCCCAGCTATCCCTGGGCCACATTTAGTGAAACATCAGGCGCTTCAGCGCCAGCGCTTCATAGCCAAGCTGGTCTTTGCTGGTCCGCACCAAACACACCGCTCGCTGCTGCCTGAATCCTGGACAGTATTGGTGTCAGGCTGCATTAACTACTTCAGCTCACTTATTGGACTTTCCTTAGTCTTGCTACTGCCCCCTACTGGCTTCACTTGTTATTTCTGATTCGACTTATGCTGTTGTGTCACGGTCCCTGATTCCCCTCCCTGCAGCCTCGCTTGTTTCACTTTTTTGAACATGGGTGTTGGCCTGACCCTTGCACTGCTTAACGCAGCACAAAAACTGTGTCGTGAAAAAATGATTCAGGATTACATCTCTAGTCTCGATATTAATGTCAGTCCAATATCGGATTGCACCCCCACCAATGGAGAAACAAGCTCAGATTTAGAACCATTTCTTATACCCAGTGCTACGCGGATGGTGTTACTATAATTGCACCCAGTGTCTAGTCAAATTAGATAATTTACCCCTTCCTGGGGAAGCAGAAAGTACTTGACAGGTGCCAATTTCACAGAATGCTCAACTTACTAACCTGGGTACTTATGTGTTAAATGCCACAGTTCCAGGAGAACGAGTAGCCGATTTCTATGCTAACCTTGTGGTGCCAAATACTGTTACTCAGCCGAATATTGCAACACTGCTGGTCATTTCGGCCGACATCCCGTCAGATAATGTTAGTCCTTCCTCTTCCTGTGATCCTTTGCCACCCATTAGAGTGGCTCTTTTAAACACTTGCTCACTCAGTAAGCACGCTATTAACATACACAATCGTATTGAGGCAGAAAACCTGGACATGATGTGTATTACAGAAACATGGCTTAAAGACTCTTTGGAAAACCCATCGAATGTGCGGGCTGTGAGATTTAGCAATGAGAGCTTACATCTAATTCCAACTGTTGTTCAAATTCCATATGGATCTACCGACCACCAAATGATATGCCAGGGTTTAACGAGGACCTGGTCCAACTTTGAGACCCATGAAGCAAACCTAATTGCTCCATTATCCTTCTTGGTGATTTTAATCGCCGGTTAGGCAACCCGATCGACAAGGAAGACTTGGACTTGAAAAAACATCTCAACAATCTGTGCTTTTCTAATTACAACACTGAACCTACTCATTCGGGAGGTATATTCTCGATTGGGTTGCCTCAAGAAACATCTCCCTGAGGATCATAAATACCGCAACCTGTATTTAGTTCGACTACTCAATTGTAGAATGATCTATTCTTCTTCCTGGCAAACCCTTGAACATTCATAGTGCTCCCAGGAGAATTAATAGGAACCTAAAAAAACAAATCTGAGGACTTGAAGTTCTGTTTAGACCTCATTACGTCCCGTACCTCTGATCTAGACACCCCATAGAGGTTGGTGAGTGTTTACAAAACTCAGCTAAATTGGTGAGTGTTAACAACACTCATCTAAATGGCCTCTTGGAGGAAGTAGCTCCTTAAGATTTTCAAGAATAAATTGAGTCACCAGGAGTGGTTTGACTCTACTCTTTATATCCGAAAAAGAAAAAAAGGCAGACAGAAAAGATGTGGAAGAAAAACAAAACTGACGAAAACAAGCTAGCGTGGAAATCCTCGCAAACTGCTTATAAGAAACAGATTTATGAGGCTAAGAGGGATTTTTATAACAATCAGATTGAAATGGCAGGTAATCATACAAAAAACGATTTGAGGTCTATAGAAAACTGGAGAACCCTTACCACAGTCTCAATCTTGTGTTCCTACCAGTGAGGACTGTTGCAAGGTACAAAAAGCTTTTGCAAATAAAATTAAGATCGCCCGCGCCAGGATAACACGCATCTTGGTGACCGACACCCTACCTGTGAGACGGGTGCTGGAAAAGAGGGAAAGTCCTGTCTTCCTCTGTAAACAGATAACAGAGGATCAGATGAAGAACTATTTTTAGAGCATGCGGTGCATATCCTGTCCCGGCGATGTTATCCCCTCTAAATTTATACTGAGTTATCCGAAGATCTTTGCTCCTTTCCTGGCTCAATTTGTTAATGCATCATTTGGTCACAGCATTGTACCAGACTCTATTAAGCAGGTTGTAGTTACACCATTAGTGGAAAAATCTAGCCTGAACCCAAGGGATCCTGACAACTTGCGACCCATGAACACGGTATTCCTCTTAAGGATTGTGGACAAATTGGTGACTTTTTAACTCCAATTACATCTGGAAAGCTTGGGACTTTTCCATCCTAAACAATCTGGCTTTAGAGCAAATCATGGAACGGAGAGTGCCTTGCCGGACCTCCAGTCTCATATGCTAGACATCTTAGAGAAAAGGGGGTCAGGGCTGTGTATACTTTTGGAGTTATCGTCCGCCTTCGACATGCTGGATCCTAATCTCCTGTTGGATGTGTTGGGTACTATTGGAAAATGCTCACTAGAGGCTATTGGCTGAATGAGATCCTTTTTGATAGGTTTGCCCGAATATGCCGGGGTGACGCTAGCTCAGATGCCGAGCCAATTTGTGGTGGTGTACCACAGGAAGCCTGCTTGTCTCCAATTGGTTAATTTATATATATGAAACCTCTTTGCGACCTTTTAACGAACATGGGAATTCACTTGTCTATTTAGGCAGACGACACCCAACTATGGATGGAGTTGAACGGAAGGTATAGCACGGACTCAGCAAGGTTACATGATATGTACAGCTCAGTCCAGCAATTGGATGTGTTTAAACAGCACTAAGACCAAATTGAAGATTTTCGGGTCCTCACAGGCCATAGCTAAACTCTGTCTGGAATACAATTGTCTGAATATTGAGGGGTATCCTATCAAGATCATGGAGAAAGTTAAGACACTTGGGGATCACTTAGAAGCTTCTATCCGATCTGAGGCACAGGTTGATGGAGTGTTTCGCCAACGCTCAATACCATCTGAGGGTGTTGAGAGAAGTCAAACCATTCTTGTTGCCTTAGAATCGAGAGACCTTGGTCAGGGCAGTTATCATACTGCATATTGACTATTGTAAGGCCCTCTTAATTGGAGCCAATAAGTGCTGCCTTGGGAGGTTGCAAGTCCTTCAGAACGAGGCAGTGAGAATTGTTTGTGACATTTCAAAGAGGGAACATATCACTTGAGCTAGGAAAACTCTGCACTGGTTACCCGTGCCGGCTAGAATTATATTCAAGGCCCTCTCCCTGGCTCACAGGTGTACCTATGGGGAGGCCCCAATCTACCGTGAAGAAAGAACACAACTGTAGGTCCCTTCCAGGTGCCTTCGTTCTAATGCAAAAGGACAGACAGATGTCCCAAAATGAAAAAAAACATCAAGATGATACGGACGTCTTGCAGCACAGGTTTGGAACACACTTCCTACAGAGCTGTGTCTAGAAAAGCACTATTTGTGTTTCCGAAAATGCTTGAAAACATTTCTTTTTGAATACATGGTTCCTTCACCATACCATACCACCCACCTCCCCCCAGATAGATTTGTTAGATGCCTTCATTTAAAGGAACAGGTTTTCTTGCTTTTTTGCAATCCCCTCTTTCTTAGTGTTTGTGTTATTGTGCGCCCTGATACCTGCGGGTTCCGGTGCTCTATAAATAAATAAATAAATAAAATAAATAGGGAAAAGGGACTAAGTTCCTTTGCTATTTCTATGGTGGCGACCGGGAGCGCAGGGACCGGCACACAAAGCTCCGGTCCAACAGGTAAGTGGGGAGGGAGCAAGGGGGTTGGGAAGGGGTATGGGCTGTTTTGTGGGGGTGAGGAGGCAACAGGGAGACGCTCCCTGTTGCCTCTGCACATTAAAAAATAAAAATAAAGATGTCGCCACCCAGGGAAGGGCCACAAGGATGTGTATTCTTGCCCGCTGTTCCAGCCACCTGATTGGCTGCGTGCCCTTCTCCGGGGGCGATTATGAAGTAAATGTGTCCACTCTCAGTAATAGACCCGCTCTCGAGCTAGTAAACTGCCCGTATTGTTTTAACATAAGGGCAGCATCCCCCGTTCCATGTTCAGGGGTGACATACTGGAAAAACGTGGGTGTGTACAGCTCCACTCGTGAGTTGCTCTGTCACGCTTGGCACTCATGGAGTGAGTGCATGGCTTAAACAATTCCAAGATTAGGAACCTGTGGTTAGACAGAGTATCCATCAGAAATAGTACACCCTCCAAATAGGTTTCTAGAGCCCGACGCAGCGTTTATGGGTTTATTCCCTAACATAACCCCACTGAGCCATTGACATGGAAAGGTAATAGTAGAATGTAATTATTATAACAAGACATTTTCATAGTTGAAGTTAATTGTTTTTCTGATAAATATTCTATAAAACCTATCTGCAATTGTGTGTAATGGTGAAGCAAGGGTTAATCACAAGGCCTGCGGTCCATAAACAGGGGACACCTTTGCAGCACCCGCTGTCATCCCCTCAGCACCCCTTTCATCATCACCCTTTACCTAGGGGATACCTCCCAGAATTCAGGCAGAGGAACAACAAGTGGCCATGGAATCCCTCAGGAGACCCCTTGCTTCATCGACCACAGCAACATCTCAGAAATATTCCATGATCTGAAGCAGGGGTCTGCAACCTATGGCCATGGAAATGCCTCAGGAGACCCCTTGCTTCGTCGACCCCCAGCAACATCTCAGAAATATTCCATGATCTGAAGCAGGGGTCTGCAACCTGTGGCCATGGAAATGCCTCAGGAGACCCCTTGCTTCATCGACCCCAGCAGAATCTAGGAATAATTATATGATCTGAAGCAGGGGTCTGCAACCTATGGCCATGGAAACCCCTCAGGAGACCCCTTGCTTCATTGACCCCAGCAACATCTCAGAAATATTCCATGATCTGAAGCAGGGGTCTGCAACCTGTGGCCATGGAAATGCCTCAGGAGGCCCCTTGCTTCATCGACCCCAGCAGAATCTAGGAATAATTATATGATCTGAAGCAGGGGTCTGCAACCTATGGCCATGGAAACCCCTCAGGAGACCCCTTGCTTCATTGACCCCAGCAACATCTCAGAAATATTCCATGATCTGAAGCAGGGGTCTGCAACCTGTGGCGCTCCGCCTGGTTGTGGGAATTGGAATAGAACACATCTGGAAAGCTGCAGGTTGCAGGGGCCCTGATCTAAAAGGTGCACCACTGAAAAAAAATACTTTTAGGGTGACATTCCTTGATTAAAAAAAATGGGCAAGGTGTATGGGTGTGGCGTGCAGGTCATAATGGCGAATGGGTTATTCATGATGCACATCAGAGAAGGTGTGTTTCCATATATTTGATGTTCTGCAACCTGCAGCTCTCCCGATGTGTTGGGCTTCAGCTTCCACGCTCCTTCACCGTTGATTATGCTGTCTAGAGCCGATGGGAGTTGATGTCCAACATCTGGAGAGCCAAAGGATGAAGACCCTTGTTCCATGAGGTATAAAGTTAAACACAATTGCCAAACCAGAGAATCCCCCTTCGGTGCTTCGATGACACCCTGCGCTCAAGATAGTTCTCTGGACTCGTGCATCCGCAGACGTGGTACACAAAACGCGCAAATCTGCTGTAAATCGTTATCCTTGGGCATAACTTTGATTAATTAGTGATTGCGGGGTGCGTGCATCAGTCATTTGCATCATTTGATGCTCTGGTGGCAATACAAAGAGTCATTATCATTAGTTCATCATCAATGAGGGTCGCGTTGGTCAGGCCACTTTCCCAAAGGGCACTTAGGCGACATTTCATGCATATTAATCGTCAAACACAGAAAGCACATTGTAATCATTGTCATTTCCTAAACTTTGTCACCAAAACAGAAAGGAACAGGAGGAGCGGCCGCCAACATTCTGTGTCCACGAGAAGGATGGTCGCTCTCTACGACTACGATCCCAGAGAAAGTTCTCCCAACGTTGACGTTCAGGTAAATATTGAAAAGGAGTCTATTCCGCAGACTTGTGCCGATATAACCTAGCAGTTTATAAACTTTGTGTACACCAGAGAGTTTGTAGGGATGACAGGAAAATATAATCCCTTAAAGCAGTTTGTAAAAAAAATGCTTTTTAAAATGAATATTGAGCTTTGTGAAGCAAATGTAAGATGGCCGCCACATTTGCAGTTGGGAGATTTGCACAGTGCATTGTTTCAATGCGTTCCAAGGGAAACGGGTATGAAGAATTGTCCCTATCTATCAATGCATTCCTCTGTCTTCCCCCTTGTCCCCGCACCTTTGTTCTTACAAAGCCCATACTCAGGTGAGTAGACGAATTAAGTCTGAAGTCTGCTCTTTGTGTCCATGAAAGGCGCCATGTTGACAATGTTCGGCAGTTAAGGCCACTGTACCTACAGTCTCCTCCTCCTATATGTAGTTATGGTTATGTTATGTTATGTTATGTTAGGTTACTGGGATTTATACCACCCTCTGCCTAATTTGCATGGTCTCCAGGTGCTCTGGAAGATCTGTGAGAAAAGGGGGTTCAGTAGGTTAGTGGGGGAGAGGGAAAATGCAAGATAGATTTGCTGTTGTGTGGACCCATGCAGTTCGGGCTTTATGGGCTTTCCATCTAAAACTTTCCAACGAAAGGTTTTGCATCGAAAACCCAACCATCGAAAATCTTTGCATAGAATGTATATTTTTGTATTTTTTTGGGGGGGCTTCCCCCATTATCCATCATTTTTTACGCTTAAAAACCCACCCCAACGAAAATGAACCCTTTACATAACACATATATGCATTCGATGCATATATTTTCCATGGATAGGTTTCGATGGAAAAGGTTTCGTTGGAAACATTTTCGATATAAACACCAGATACGGCAGATCGGTAGTACCCTGAGCTAAGTGTTCTGTGCCGAGCATCACAGCATTTGCGTCCAGAGGGAAGCCTTGTGTGCCTGCGGTAGTACACTGCATTGGATGGAGCTGTGGTATTACATTGGATGGAGCTGTGGTATTACATTGGATGGAGCTGTGGTATTACATTGGATGGAGCTGTGGTATGCACATCGTTTTTAGAGGTGAAATGCTTTGATGTCTCGTGGAAGAGGTGTTCAGTTGCCATGTGTGGGTGGTTTAGTTGACTTGTCGAATGTGAGCAGCTTAGTGCAGGGAGCGGGAACTAGAGATCTCGGTGGGCAGGTTTGTGGAGAGACAGCATAGCATGCAAGAAAAAGGCATGGCAGCATTAACACAGGATAACAAAAAGAAAAGAAAAAGGCATGGCAGCACTAACAAAGGATAACAAAAAGAAAAGAAAAAGGCATGGCAGCAATAACAAAGGATAACACAAAGAAAAGAAAAAGGCATGGCAGCAATAACAAAGGATAACAAAAAGAAAAGAAAAAGGCATGGCAGCAATAACAAAGGATAACACAAAGAAAAGAAAAAGGCATGGCAGCAATAACAAAGGATAACAAAAAGAAAAGAAAAAGGCATGGCAGCAATAACAAAGGATAACAAAAAGAAAAGAAAAAGGCATGGCAGCAATAACAAAGGATAACACAAAGAAAAGAAAAAGGCATGGCAGCACTAACACAGGATAACAAAAAGAAAAGAAAAAGGCATGGCAGCACTAACAAAGGATAACAAAAAGAAAAGAAAAAGGCATGGCAGCAATAACACAGGATAACAAAAAGAAAAGAAAAAGGCATGGCAGCAATAACAGAGGATAACAAAAAGAAAAGAAAAAGGCATGGCAGCATTAACACAGGATAACAAAAAGAAAAGAAAAAGGCATGGCAGCACTAACACAGGATAACAAAAAGAAAAGAAAAAGGCATGGCAGCAATAACAAAGGATAACACAAAGAAAAGAAAAAGGCATGGCAGCAATAACAAAGGATAACACAAAGAAAAGAAAAAGGCATGGCAGCAATAACAAAGGATAACAAAAAGAAAAGAAAAAGGCATGGCAGCAATAACAAAGGATAACAAAAAGAAAAGAAAAAGGCATGGCAGCAATAACAAAGGATAACAAAAAGAAAAGAAAAAGGCATGGCAGCAATAACAAAGGATAACACAAAGAAAAGAAAAAGGCATGGCAGCAATAACAAAGGATAACAAAAAGAAAAGAAAAAGGCATGGCAGCAATAACAAAGGATAACAAAAAGAAAAGAAAAAGGCATGGCAGCAATAACAAAGGATAACACAAAGAAAAGAAAAAGGCATGGCAGCACTAACACAGGATAACAAAAAGAAAAGAAAAAGGCATGGCAGCACTAACAAAGGATAACAAAAAGAAAAGAAAAAGGCATGGCAGCAATAACACAGGATAACAAAAAGAAAAGAAAAAGGCATGGCAGCAATAACAGAGGATAACAAAAAGAAAAGAAAAAGGCATGGCAGCAATAACAAAGGATAAAAAGAAAAGAAAAAGGCATGACAGCAATAACAGAGGATAACAAAAAGAAAAGAAAAAGGCATGGCAGCAATAACAGAGGATAACAAAAAGAAAAGAAAAAGGCATGGCAGCATTAACACAGGATAACAAAAAGAAAAGAAAAAGGCATGGCAGCAATAACAAAGGATAACAAAAAGAAAAGAAAAAGCCATGGCA
The DNA here is from genome assembly GCF_040938575.1 of Ambystoma mexicanum. NCBI lineage: Eukaryota > Metazoa > Chordata > Amphibia > Caudata > Ambystomatidae > Ambystoma > Ambystoma mexicanum. Next base: position 1,674,606,043 of record NC_090932.1, read on the forward strand.
GCAATAACAGAGGATAACAAAAAGAAAAGAAAAAGGCATGGCAGCAATAACAGAGGATAACAAAAAGAAAAGAAAAAGGCATGGCAGCAATAACAAAGGATAACAAAAAGAAAAGAAAAAGGCATGGCAGCAATAACAGAGGATAACAAAAAGAAAAGAAAAAGGCATGGCAGCAATAACAGAGGATAACAAAAAGAAAAGAAAAAGGCATGGCAGCATTAACACAGGATAACAAAAAGAAAAGAAAAAGGCATGGCAGCAATAACAAAGGATAACAAAAAGAAAAGAAAAAGGCATGGCAGCAATAACAAAGGATGACAAAAAGAAAAGAAAAAGGCATGGCAGCAATAACAAAGGATGACAAAAAGAAAAGAAAAAGGCATGGCAGCATTAACAAAGGATAACAAAAAGAAAAGAAAAAGGCATGGCAGCAATAACAAAGGATAACAAAAAGAGATTTTTTTCAAATCAAAATGGTGTGTTCTTCACAGGGGGTTGATGAGATGAGGAGTAGGCAAGCTAAAAAGCAGAATGTGTATTCGCCAAAATGAAGCCGGGTCCACCATCCCTTGGCATAGAAGGGGACGGGGTGCTGCAGCTACAGGAAAGTGAATGGAAAGACGCTGACAGTGCAAGAAAGGAGAGTAGAGGGCGCAGGGTAAGCAGTCCTTAATGTGACGCATCTCTGGCACTTTGCTGGGATCTGATCATTGCCGGGGCTACAGGCCTAGAGCGTGCATTACAGTGCTGGGCTGTGCTTCCAGAGCCAGGGAGGGGCTGCCAGGGCTCATCGAGTGCACGTGCTGTGAACCTTCCCACACTGCAGCAAGGAAGCAGCTTGCTCGCTCAGAGATGGCTGCCTTTCTGCAGTAAGGTCCGGTGGACCAAATATTCCAAATAGTTACTGGTATACATCATTTAGTATCATTTCTAGGATACGTGTTAACATTGTAGCTATTTTTTTGGCCTTGTGGGCTCATTTGTATTGCCTGGAAATGTTCTGCCTTCTTGTGTCATGCAAGCCCATCATGGTCTCCAGCTTTTCTCTGGCCTGACTTTTTATGACCGGTCATATCTGCATACTCCTTGGCATCTCGTGATGCACATGCTCTGCATGGTTTCCAGCTTTACCCTTGCCTCCTCAATACTGTTTCTCCCTTTTGACTTACATGCTTGTCCTCCTTGTAATATGAAGACCTTTCATGGTCTCCAGCTGTGCCCTTGCCTGCTTATTGTGAGCCCATCCTGTTTGTATATTTCCTGCCTCCTCTTGACACATACGTTCTACATGGTTTCCAGCTTTACCCTGGCCTCTACAGTACTGTTTCCCCCTTTTGCCTGTGCATCCCCTGCCTCCTTGTGACTTGCCAGCCCTCCCTGGTCTCTAGCTTGGCCCGTGCATTCCTATTGCTGGTCAGAGCTGTCTACCTATTTCCTGCCTCCTCTTGACACACACGTTCTACATGGTTTCTAGCTTTACCCTTGCCTCTACAGTACTGTTTCCCCCTTTTGCCTGTACATCCCCTGCCTTCTTGTGACTTGCCAGCCCTCCCTGGTCTTTAGCTTTGCCCATGCACGCCTATTGCTGGTCCGAGCTGTCTACCTGTTTCCTGCCTTCTCTTGACACATAGGTTCTACATGGTTTCCAGCTTTACCCTTGCCTCTACAGTACTGTTTCCCCCTTTTGCCTGTGCATCCCCTGCCTCCTTGTGACTTGCCAGCCCTCCCTGGTCTCTAGCTTGGCCCGTGCGTGCCTGTTGCTGGTCCGAGCTGTCTACCCGTTTCCTGCCTTCTCTTGACACATAGGTTCTACATGGTTTCCAGCTTTACCCTTGCCTCTACAGTACTGTTTCCCCCTTTTGCCTGTGCATCCCCTGCCTCCTTGTGACTTGCCAGCCCTCCCTGGTCTCTAGCTTGGCCCGTGCATGCCTGTTGCTGGTCCGAGCTGTCTACCTGTTTCCTGCCTTCTCTTGACACATAGGTTCTACATGGTTTCCAGCTTTACCCTGGCCTCTACAGTACTCTTTCCCCCTTTTGCCTGTAGATCTTATGTTGTGTTGCTGTACGTTATCCTGCACTCTGTTGGCATTTCCATGGTCTGCACGTGCTTCTGTGGATGAAAAGGGAAGGGACTGTGTTAGGTTAGTTGGAGGTGTGGGGCAGTGCAAGATAGCTTTACCTTTGCTGTTGTGCAGATGCGTTGGTACCAGAAGTACCCGGGGCTCTGAATGTAGGTCCTTTTCTAGGAGTTCTGTGTTGAGAGTTTAGTCGAGTATTCATACTTACAGCCCAGCACTATTACAGCGATTACATCGATTAATGATGTTACTTAACAGAGGTATTATTGATAACTCAGTGAGCAGAATGATAGGAAGAATGGCAATACCCCCAAACCACAGCACTCCAGTCAACAAGTAGAGGTCCCCACAGACAAGCATCCTAGGAGGTGGCCTGCCAGACAGAAGCCTCTGTGAAGGTCACTTTAGACGGGGCCTTATCCGAGACCTCGCCCCCCTGGCAGTCTCATAGTGACACTCTCGTTGCTAGGTACCTGGCTTTTTGTGTATCCACATTAAATTGATCATCTTATAACCATGTATAGGTTCTCAGGGCATACATCCTTCCCTTTTGTCGACCAGTGTCTGCTGTCTTTTATCTTAAAGCATTCATCAGGACATGCTGGCGCAGCATTATGACAATGTAACAATGTATGATCTGTGATTGGTTACATGCATTAGTGTTCCTCTCATTGAGCAGAGGGGAGGGGGGCGGTCTGTGATGCTCTGAGCCAGAGATATGTGCAAGCAGACAAGGCAAGCCTCTGTATTACATCTACACACGCTGCTATTGCACTTGCCCCAACTCTTAGCCGTCTCTCTGGCCTCACTGGTCCTAGAGCAATACAAAGTGTGCAGTTAGAAACAGTCTTTATACCATAGAGTGCTCACTTGCTGTCAGGTAGCCTGCTCTGAGTTACCTGAGGTCCTGCCCCCTTTACATTTTCCACTGGACTCTTGGCAGTGGTGGGCCAACATGAAGAGCGGTTGGGGCCGGCCAGGATTCCCCCTTAAGGTGGTCCTGGTGCACTCCCAGGCCACCTGTGTGAGGTGGCCCAGGTGATGTTCAAACCACGGGCCTCATGAACAGGCCGGCCAGGCAGCAGAAAGTAGCAGGGGGCTACCAGCGTCAATTAAAATCGTGTGAAGCGGGCTACCTCTGTGAAGCGTCAGCAGGAGGTGGACCAGTGTAACTCAAGCTCTGCGCCTCACCTGCCAGGTGCAGCCTAAGTGAAGGTGGAGCAGTAGGGCCAGCACAGAGTGCACCGCGCAGCAGTGGGCAGCAGCTCTCACACACCTACAGGAGAGTGCTGCACAGAGTGCACCTGGCAGAAGTGGACAGCAGCTCACACACCTACAGGCGAGTGCTGCACAGCGAGCACCTGGCAGCAGTGGGCAGCAGCTCTCGCACACCTACAGGGGAGTGCTGCACAGAGTGCACCTCGCAGCAGTGGGTAGCAGCTCTCGCACACCTACAGGGGAGTGCTGCACAGAGTGCACCTGGCAGCAGTGGGCAGCAACTCTCGCACACCTACAGGGGAGTGCTGCACAGAGTGCACCCGGCAGCAGTGGGCAGCAGCTCTTGCACACGTACAGGGGAGTGCTGCACAGAGTGCACCTGGCAGCAGTGGGCAGCAGTGCTACAGGGGAGTGCTCACACACCTGCAGGGGAGTGCTGCACAGAGTGCACCTCGCAACAGTGGGCAGCAGCTCTCACACACCTGCAGGTGCTGCACAGAGTGCACCTCGCAGCAGTGGGCAGCAGCTCTCGCACACCTACAGGAGAGTGCTGCACCTACAGGGGAGTGCTGCACAGACTGCGCCTGCCAGCAGTCATGTGGTGCAGCGCAGCAGCCTTGCTCTTGGGTCACTGCACTGCTGTATGGAGACCCAAGCTGCAGCCATGATGTCCATGGCAATCCTGCAGGTTCCTAGAGTGTCACACACCTGGGCTAGGGCTGCTGTGCTGATTGCTGACAGCACCCCCTGTGGCACAGGGAGCACAGCAGGGGAGTGATAGCAAGATAATTGATCATTTGTGGCAGATAAATAGTGGGGTCCGCGGAGGGGGTCCGCTAACGCCTGGGTGGAGTGCCAAGGACACAGCCACCCTGCAGTAAGGGTAAGGAGGCACTCCACTCAGGGAGACTGGTCAATTTCATATCGTTTTCTTTTAAAAGGTTCATGCACCCTAGGGTGCCACATGTGGAGACCCACACACATGCCTGACGACTCCATCGTTAATATAACACACGTGCTGATTTATGGCACCTGTTCCTTTTAAAGTGTTTGGGGGCATATCATTTTCAGTTCCAAAGTTATCACCACCCTTCCTTCCTTGCTTCCTTGGGGTGGCAAATTGCCTTCAATCTGTGGTGCACAGAAAGTAACCCGCCGCCGCCGCCGCCGCCCCCATGATCAGAGCAAACGACACATGTATTCTCACAGAACCTTTTACACACATCTGTGACTCCCCATCTATCTAAAAGCTCAATTCCTTAATCTGTTCCTTTGCACCCGTTGAGATCAGGACCACCCAGCCAAGCCACTTGCCCATGGCCAACTCAAAGAAAGGGCTACTCACATATTGCGAACATGGAGTCTCACTCAGGGGAAATTCAGCCAAAGAATCTTTGGGCAAAAAAGGGATTGTTCATACGCTGAACTGAGGTGCACTAAGTCACACTAAATCACACGAAATCATCTCATGACATGAGTATCTTTAAACCAGAACCTCACTATGCAAAAGTAACTAGCAAGCTGTACCCTATGTATATTACGACGATCTCTCTCTTTCTCTCCCTCCCCCCTCTCTCTAACTCTCTCCATCTCTCTCCCTGTGCCGAGAGTCAGGTTGCCAGGTGTGCGTTTGCTAGAGCCACCCCAGTTGTTGCGGAGAGCTGCACAACCAGAGAAAAAACAGATATCTTGCAGGAGGAGGGATGTAGTTCTTTTTTTAGGGTCCAAAGTAGAGTGAGGGAAGCAGAGATAGAGGCTACCCCCGAAATGGAGGCCGTCCTGGTATTTGGAGGAATACATTGCCATCACGCATGTCCTCCAAGAATGCCGTCATCAAACTAACAGCACGTTGTCATACCGGGAAGGTTAGTGGGACACGAATAGTCGGTACGGGGGCTGCTGTTCCGACAGGCCTTGTAGGGGAGCAGAAAAACAGGATACTGGGTCTAAAACTACATGTGGTATTTTTTTTTTATTTTTTGTTAGATATTGTTATGCATTCTGGAACACATGTGCAGGTTTTGCAACACTAACATGTGGCTATCATGCAAAATGAAAATGATCAGCATACATGGTACTCATGTAAGAAAGAGACCATTGCTTGTAACCTTCCAAGAAGGAAGGACATTTTGAAAAACAAAATGGTGTCTATTCTCTGCTAAGTTATGTGCCCTAACATTGTGAAATGTTCACTTTTAATGATAACTTTCATTGAATATTCTAGACATAATAAGAACGTTACATTTGTCTTAACCTAAAACATTTATCAAAACCTAAAGCAACCATATACATTATTTTTGGATAGAAAGTTACCATTCCAAGATGAAACATCTCATACACTCTTGTTGTACCCCTTTGCACTACCTCTATGAGAGAGGAGTGACATAAAGCACCAATGAGGATTCATGGCTGCTTTGCATAAAATCAAAGAGCATTTTGAAACATGGGAACAACCATAGACCTTGATGGATGACAAATATGACTGTAGAAAATGTGTGTGCTGTGTGATTGAGTCACTAAGTGCATCATGCAGACTGGGCTTGGTGCTCTTTTAATTTTCACAACACTCACACTAACTTGAATATGTTTGTAACCATGGACCACATATACTCACTGGGGCAACCCCAGGGGGTGGATGTGAGGATAAAATATCCTTCTTTCCATTTAGGTCCAGGCAAAAGGGTCCAATAGAGATATTATTTTAGAGCAGGAGGGGATGCTGGTCTGCACTGGCATCCTCACAGAGAAAGAGATATTGCAAAAGCGACACCATACATTTGGCTCCTCCTGTTTAGCGCTGGGCCCCTCTCTATTCCAGGGAGCCCAACACCCCATACTTCTGCTCCAACTCCCCAGCCACTCTTCCACACCAGCCACACCAGACAAAGCTTTCCTTTGTCATGCCTGAGAAGTGTGTCAGTTTTGTATTTCTCTGTTGGATTCTGGGACTTGTAGTTCTTTTCCATTTCAAGTTTAGGAAAGCTACATTTCCCTGAATGCTCAGGAAAAACAGGAGTCGATGGCATCGTCACACATGGCAAGGGGACATTTAAGAGCTCTGTGTATGTCTTGGACTGCACTGAGATGCGCCGCCTGGAAGTCTGTGCTTCACACTGCTGTAGTATAGTCACACACATGAGATGCACAAGGATGCTAGAGACTGAGGAATGGCCCAGTGTCCGTACACTGAAATCCTTGCCATGACCATCGAAGGGCAACAAGACAGTCTTCTTTTTGTAATTTAATGTGTGCTGGTTCAAATGTAACTTTACACAGAAATGTCACATATTTACAGCGGCACCGGGGTTACTCTGCCCCACTTTAGAGAATCATAAAGATGGTTCTCTCCCCTCCCCCAAACTTGGGAAGGACTTGTGCTTTTGGAGGGGTGTCGGTCCCTGGTCACCTGAACTGAAAAAACGTTTTCACTACAGCTACCAGAATCCTCTCAGTCTAATCAGTAACACCTGTTAAAGAAACACAGCCTCCCTGATAATTATTTGAGATAAGAAAGCGCTTGGAGGAGAACAACTACAGACAACAGAACTGCAGCTGATGGGATCTAACCCTGTTAATACTGAGCAACTGAATTGCAGCAGAAGGGATCTAACCCAGATATATATTTTTTGCAACAGGTTTAATTGACCAGGACCTGGAGTGCACGCCTCGCCCTCCTTCATTTTTAAACCACGATTAAGACTATCTATGAACAGTCATTCGATTTAAAACTCCCTAATGAATACAATTGACCATTCAACATTCACACAATTCAACATGCAATAGTGATTTCCACATTGTAGCAAATAATTGTATTTAAGTTATGACTAAAACATGGTTAAAATTGATACAATGCCATTAATTAAAGTAAAGAGTACATTGTATCAAGTTAAATGTTGCCAATATCAACGACGACTGAGCGGCTGATAATGCATGCTTGCAGACATTTTCGGTTTGCACTATTACATTCCTGTATACACAATTGACAAAATATTGGTGTCTTAAATTACGAAAGCATGAAGGAATGCGTTACTTACCTGTAACTCCTGTTCTCCAGCGTTGGCATCTTCCCGAGATTCGCATGCTGTGAACATTCCCCATCGTAACGTCAGGAATCCTGGGTAACATTGAGCAGTTTAAACTTAAACTGAAAACTTTCAGTCACTTTTGTGCTCTAGTAGAGTCACATTTGGGTCATAATGCCCGCAGCCAATAGGAAAGGCTCCCTTAGCTCCACCCCTGGTGGCCATCTTCAGATTCTGGCATAGCGCACATGAGTGGCAGTATGAGCCAAGCGGGGTGGGCAGGAGGGTCGCATGCAAATCTATGGAAGATACCAACGATGGAGAAGAGGAGATACAGGTAAGGATCCGGCTCCTTCTCCAGCACTCGATCTTTCATGGATTCACATGTTGGGTGAAAGATTACAAAATAGGGCTGGGACAAGCTCCTTGTAAGATGCACTTACCACTGGAGACCTACAAACCTCACGCAAGCAGGTTATGAAGAATAGATCGGCCAACACTGGAATCCGCCGCAGAATCCGTGTCGACACAGTAGAATCTGGCCAATGTGTGCCTTCCTAGAGGCAACCGCTCTGAGTGTGCTCTGGGTCAGCCAGGGATAGGCCGCCAGCTTGCTGGTGACAGAAAGAGATGCACACGGATATGCACCTGGAAATTGAAGGCTTGCAGAGCGCTTTGACAGAAAGACGTTGTGCGGGCGACGTAAAACTTCAGAGTGTGCACGATGTCTAAAGAGTGTAATGAACACTCAGCTGGAGAGGTCAGAGAACCGAAGAAAACTAAAAGCACCACAGGCTCATTGAGGTGAAAAGCGGATGGCACCTTAGGCACCTATGTAGGGTTAGTGCGCATGAAAACCTTGGATGTGTGAAATGATGAGAAGGGCACATTGGCGGAAATTGCTTGTATCTAGCCGACTCTACGGGCAGATGTTATGGCAACATGAAAAGCTGTTTTCCAAGAGGTGCTTGAGAAAGGCTTTGTGCATTGGCTGAAAGGGCGGCTTCATGAGCCGGGATAGGACTACGTTGATCTCCCAGGCTGGGGATGGTCGCCTTACAGGTGGGAAGGAACAAAATAGGCCTGTAGGTATTCCTTCACTAGTCTGTGGGACCAAAGGGAAGGTTGTACCTAGAGATGGCGGCCAAGTGCACTTTTATAGAGGGGTGTGCCAAACCTGCTTGCACCAGAGAGTAAGTATGGTAGTGTGTATGGTGGCTCGATGGTCTGGGTGGTCTGGGGTTCTAATTTGCAGGCTTTGCAGCAGATCTGAAAGCTCTTGTATTTGCTCCTGAAACAGGCCAGTGTGGAGGGATCACAAGCCAGGGCCTCCCGGCAGTCTGGAGCTGTCTTGCGGAAGCGGGATGGAACCAAATTCTAGGATCACAGGACAAGGCCATCATTTTGAGCGAGGCCGGGTCATGATGACGCACTTCTCCCTTGTTCCTCAATAGCAGGTCGTAGTGAGGGTACATCCTGATTCCAGTTGTTGAGGGGAAAGCGAGGAGGTCGGAGTACCAAAACTATCTTAGCCATGCAGGAGCCAGTAAGATTAGTTTTCACCGATACAGTCTGAAGACGCTTATTACTTGTGCCACTAGAGGGATGGGTGGGAACACATACAGAACTTGTACCTCCCATGGGAATGCAAAGACGTCCCCAGGGTCTCAGGGTGGGGAAACCTGCTGATGAAGGACTTCCATCTTTTGTTGTTGTAGATTGTAAAGAGGTCTATCTCCCGCGTGCTTCAGCATCGTAACACACGGTGAAGTTGACCGTCCTGTAGTTCCCACTTGTGGCATGAGCAGAGCTCTCTGCTGAGGGAGTCCACCATGGTGTTTTGGGTCATTGGAAGGTGAAAGGGAAGTACGAACATCTGGTGTGATAGTGCCCAGTGCCAGAAGGTGTGAGCCTCTGTTGAAAGGTGTGGAGACCTGGTGCTCCCCTTCCCTCATTTCCCTCCCAACCTTACTCTCTGACCTCTTCTACAAAAAGAAACGGTTCCCTTAGGAGCCATCTTTCACAGTTAAAAAATAGAATTCAGAGAAATTATCTTATAGACTATGTCTACTTTACATTTCTCAATAAAGTACAAAGACTCAGTAAGATTCTCCAACATTCCCATTAGCATTTTGTGTTATGCTAATGGAAATAATGTGGCGTTCATCCCCCTTACCAAAGGCTGGAACGGGGGATAACGGCCCGGCAGCCCAAGTTATTGGCTCAAGTGAAGCGAGGGCAACATTAGCACCGCCAGTTGCCAAAGCGGTAACCCAGGGTGCTAACAAATTGATTTTCCTTCCTACAGCCGGACGTGCGCAGCTTCCCGCTGTAGGAAGGAAAATCCTTTTCCAAGATGGCCACCATGGAAAGAGAAGGCGGGGCTCCGTAAGGAGCCCCTCTCTCTTCCCTTTTCATGGCGGCCTGCGAGAGGTGATGAGAAAAAGCAAATGCGGCGGCAACGGCCTCCATCGAAATAGGGTAAGTAGTGGGGGTAGGGGTGAAAAAGAAATGTGATGGAGGGTGAGGGTAAAATGGTGCGGGGAGAGCCAGCCGTCAGGCAGCTTGGAACGCAGGCTTGTACTAGCGGTTTAAGCCTGCATTCCTAGCCACCTGATTGGCTAGCTATCCCGGCCAGGGTGCTAATGGACTATTGTATACTAGAGAAAAATATAAAAGGACAGAAACAATTTAGTGTCCCAAATACTTTTCTCTAGCATAAAATAAGAACCATAATCCATGGACCTTAATAAGTATCCACAGTCTCCACAGTCCTCTTTCCAGGCCATGGATCATTAAAACACCAAGAGGGCACATGCACGCCATCGCACAGGGCAGCCCTTCTACCCTTATCATTTTATATTTGTAACACTCCCTCAATGCCTGCTTTCAAACAGTCACACATCCATCCACAAATCACTTCCAAAAACTGTGCATATAAACCTATGACCACAATAAGCTTCCAGACACCAACTGCCACTTAACAGTTTTCTACAAACCTTTTGCATCTGCATTTCGGGTGCCACGGTGGGACGCCACTGGCTGCCTACTGGAGGAGAGGAGTCCCAAGGGCGGGATGCATCTTAACTGTAACATCTCTTTAACAAACATTTTTCTGTCAATTTAATAGGTTTTTATAAGTGAAAAGGTGTTACATCACTGCATATAAGTTATTAATAATTCCTCTTTTCATATAAATGAAAGAACTATAAACCTCCTTTAAAAAACACATTTTTTCCAACACATTCCTATGTCTGTCGTTATCAGCAGCGCATGCTGGGGATGCAAATCATCGTTCAATTCCCTACGGCATAAGGGTCCACCATGACCCCAGACAAACCAAACCACCCTATTATTCACTGCACCTACCCTGCATCCTAGCTCAGTGTCCACTATACCCTAATAATGTAAGCAATGGCCAGTGCTCATGGATTGCTGCCATGACCAGTCTCCAAATTCATGGGACATAGGCTTCGGCCATGCCACATTCCCCAATGAGCAAATCAGAGTACACACATTTGCGTTTGCCGAGGGCCAGGCCCACTACCCAGACACCAAATGTATATCACTAGTTTTTCTACTTACATTCTTCCAGTTTCATACAAAGAAACACAAGACACATTTCCAAAAACATGCTTTCAGGTCCTTGCTAATGCTCGTCGCGCGGGTTTGTTGTAATCTAGTCCACCACTTCAGGCTGTAACCGCAAGCAGAATATTCTTTCACATTCGACCCTACCGCTTCAGCCATGCCGCATGCCCAATAAACAAATTACAGATCACATGTCTCCTAGCTGACAGCCAGGCCCATTGCCTAGACACCAATATTATATCATTGTGTCGTGTACTTACATTTTACACTCTTGAAAGAAATCAAACACAGGACATATTTGCAAAACCATGCTTTGAAGTTCTTGCTGACCTTCCTCGTGCATATTTGCTGCAATCCCATACAGCACTTCAACCTGTACCCACAAGCAGAATTATTTTTAGCATTCAAACCTATCCCAATTTTGAAAAACGTTACCCCATTGCTGGTCCCTCATGGTCATGGCCATTGGCCAGATTGTCCGGGTCATGGTCTAAGGCCTGGGGCCATGACCCAGACAATCTGGCCACTGCCCATGGCCTAGGGCTATACCTCAGTCACCAAAGTTATATCACTATTGTTTGTATCTATATTATGACATTTTTTGAAAAATAAACCATTTACACATTTGCAAAACCCTGCTTTCAGGTCCTGCCAATGCTCCTTACAAGAGTTTGCAGCAAATCCGTCCAGATTTTATTTTGTCAAAAGTGTCAACATGTAAATACATACAATAGTTATATAACATGTACATACATACAATAGTCATATAACTTAGCCCCCACTCGACAAAATCCATTCAGACTTGGCACAAACATTCAATGTTGGGTGTATAATATTTCTCAAAACATGTGTCCACATTCGTCAAATGGCAACAAAGTTATAAGCCATCTAAAAATGTTGAGACCCCCCCTCTCTAATTTTACCCCCTCTTGCCAGAATCCCACCAAACTTTGCAACGAGACTCATATCTAGACCTACAATCTGTTTGCAAGCTTGTGCAGATTCATCAAATGGCACTACATTTATAAGCCTTTAAAATATTTTTGGACACCCCTCTAATTTTGTTCCCTCTTGACAAAACAGCACCACACTTTGTAGAACCATTCAGCGTCAGGTCTAGAATGAAATTCCGAAATTTCATGCAGTTTCATTGAGTGGCGCCAAAGTTATAAACCATCCCAAAACTGCTTTTCACCAACCCTGTAATTCAGAAATAGGCATAGATGTCCCCGCACATCTGAGATGTTAGCGGATATCACAGGACTGCCCCGGATATCCAGACTGTTCACAGACGTTGGTGTTGCAAAGCCACCCGTTTTTGGGGATTTTTAAGGCTTTAACCCATCCCATCCTCATCACCCTTCAGCCCCACAGAGATTGTTTCATTAGTTTCACAAGTGCAATGTTGTGTTTTTTAATATGTTTTTACCACAATGTTTGCGGACAGCGGTGCTGTCTGCGAACCCAACATTTATTTATTTATTATTAACATTCATAGAGCGCGCAACAGCCCGGAGGCATCGTGGCGCTGTTACAAGACAGCATGCTTAGTTACATAGTACAGTTGTTGTTTTTTTATAGACATACAGAATAAGAGGCTTATTTACAGAAATACAATCATAATTACAAAACAGAGTACAAGGGGTGGGGAAGGCATAGGGGCAGGGGAGAGGAGTAAGTAGTATTAGTTGAAGAGTGTTTTTTAGCATTTTCTTGAAATATGGGAGGGAGGTTTCAGCTCTGAGAGTGTTGGGTGGGGCCTTCCAGAGTTTGGGTGCTAAGTGTGGGAAACCGATCCCACCTGCTTTGGCTCTTTTGATGGGGGGGGATGCAGAGTTGATTTACGTGGCCAGTTCTTTTGGGCCGTGTGGATGTTGCTCAAACTAAAAGGGCATTGCAATAATCTAGTTTGGCTCTAGCTATTGAAAGACAGTTTGGTTTAGATAGGAAGGGTTTTACCGCATTTATTAGTTTGGTGGTATAAGCGGAGGCAGAGGCAATGGCACTAACCTGCCTCGTCATAGATAGGGTGGAGTCTAAGTAGACCCCCATAACCCATTTGCCGCCACCAGGCTTGGATGGTGCCATTTATTAGATGGAGGGCTGCCACGTCTTGGTCATAGGAGCCTGAGAGTGGTAGGAGTACCTGAGTATCACCAGCATAGTTGGTATAAGCTATGCTGAGGGCGTCCAGTTTGTCGAAGAGCAGCTTCGTAAACAGGTTGTAAAGAGTGGGTGCTGTGCATGAGCCCTGAGGAACTCCACAATGGATGGTTGTGGGGGCTGCACTCGCCTGGTTGGAGAAAACCTTCATGGCTCTACCTTCAAGGAACGATGTGATCCACGAAGAGGCTTCTTTGGAGAATTGTGCGGCATGAGTGAGATGCGAGGTGAGGATACTCTGATCCACAAGACCAAAGGCAGCTGAGAGATCCAGTAGTAGGAGGAGAGCTGGCTTGCCTTTGTCCATAATTTCTGTTATTTGATTTTTAATGTCTAGAAGTGCGGATTCTGTGCCGTGGACTTTGTGGAATCCTGATTGTCTTTTTCCGAGGATGGAGTTGGATTCAAGAAAGTGTTGAATCTGGTTGTGGGCCACGTTATCCAGGATTTTTAGGAGGAACGGGTCAGTGGTTATTGGCCGGTAGTTATTAGGCGAGGCAGGGTCTAAGGCTGTTTTTTTTAAGAGTGGGTGCAACCATGCCTCTTTGAGGCTTTACGGGACAGTGCCTGTTTTAAATGAGGCATTAATGAACGCTGTTAGGAGAGGTGCTAAGGAGCCGGTGCATTCTTTAATCATGATGGCGCACAAATGTCTCCTTTGCAGATGTTTCAAAAATCGGAGGCACCTCAAGTTTTTAATTCACCAGTCAGCGGGCACATCCGATGACCGCAGACATCATGTCACCATCTGGACGATATCGGAGTCCCGTCAGTGGACCGAACAGGGAAGTAAGTCCGCGGACCGAACCCAGATACCACTCATTTTTTGCTATCTACTTTTTGGTCGTTTTAAAAAACTACTGGACGGATTTACACCAGATTTACAAAAGGACACGTTCGGGACCAAGCCGCTGCTCCTAACGCACATTTGGTGAAATCCGCCCAGCGGTTTGGGATGCAGACGTGAGCAATTATTTTCCACTGCATTGATGGGGAAAACTACATTTTGGGACCCCCCCCTAAAACTTTGCCCTCCCTGCACGAAATCTCACCAAACTTCACAGAATCAATCTGATGGGGGCATATACATTTTTGATGCAACGTTTCTGAGGATTCATCCTGGGGGGTCAAAGTTATAAGTCGCCCAAAAAGTGCTCTTCCTATGGGTTGAGCAACTTAACCATAACTACAGCGCTGCTACCGCAGGCCCTGTAATATATTAGAGTGAGGTAGTCTCTGCACATTTAAGTTGAGTATCAAGTTCCACAGGAAACCCATAAATTGAATTGCTAATAACTCTTGACTCGCGTGATGGATTCAGCTGATATTTTGCAAGCAAAAAGGTTTGTCACGCCCCTCTGTCAACCACCCTGCCCTCTACCCCACAGATGTTAAATGTTGGGAAAGATTTGTTAAAATATGAAAAAGTTATTCAGAAAGCAACAAACCACTGTTTGCGGCCTACTCCCATTCACTTCCGCATTGAGAACAAATCAACATTTCTGCGCAGCGCACAGCAAAAATCGCTGGACGTAATTGGACCAGGTACGAAACAACTTGGGGACAAAGCATTGACTCAATTTCTGGGAGGGCTCTGGGGTTATTCTGTGCAGTAATATTTGATGGAGAAGGGGGAGCCCCCTCCTCCCAAAATTATAGCTATATCTCCCATAGTGCTTTGCAGCAGAGAGGCTTTTTTAGAAATGAAAAGTCGCCATTTGTTGTTGTTCAATGCATAACGGGGCTTATTGCCGAAATAACCAGGGTTAGCCAAAAACGGAAAGTGGAAAATTGTCATTTAGAGGAGGAAAAATGATTAAATGGAATCAGGCTAGAAGTGGGGCGTGGGAAAGAGGACTCCTGTGAAATTGAGGGGTAGAGGAGGCTGGGGACCAAGTTCAGAGCTCCAGCATGTTCTCATAACTGGGGTTATATTTGCATAACCGGAGTTCTAGTATAAAACGGGATCGGGAATGAAAGTGCGTCACATGAATAACCAGGGTTATTTTATGAATGACCAAGGTTATTTTTAGTTCATTACTATTATCAGGGTTATGGAAAAACCCTTTCTTTTTTTAAAAGAGAGTTAAGGAAATGTGATTTATTTTTTAAAAAAGTGGAATGTTACAGCTACAGTGTTTTTTCTGATGTCATCTTTGATGTTCTGGGTGTTAGTCTTAGCAATGCACGTAGGTGGCGCGAGTTATGGTTGTTTAGCGTCCCATATTTAGGGATTGTCAAGTGTTTTTTTCGGTTTTACTGTGAACTATAACGTCCCATTTTCACTGAATATATATATATATATATATATATATATATATATATGGCAGTGAAGAAAAACAAAGGGGCGAAACATGTGATGTCGTCAGTGATGTCATCAATGACATTTGTGATGGCATCTTTCATGTTCTGGGTGGTAGTGGTAGCAGTGCACAGTGCTAATGGCAGGAGTGGGTGCTTAGCCTACCATAACTGGTGAATTTCAGGGGGTTTTAGGTTGTAATGTGAACCGTAATGGCAGGCTGGAAACGTTTTTTTAGTGAAGTGCACAGGTTTTTAGTAATGACAACTTAACCATAACGTCCCCTTAACAAAGTTTTTTTTGTAGTAAATTTTACAGGTTTTTAGTAGTGCAATGTAACCATAACGTCCCTTTAACAACGTTTTTTTCACTGAATTCCAAAGGTGTTTAATAGTGTAATTGTATCATAACATTACTTTAACAAAATGTTTCTACTGCATTTATCAGGGTTCTAATAGTAACACATAAGCATACTGTAAAGGAACATTTGAATTAACTGCCCACCTTCCGAAGAATACCACATTATCATATGCTGATGCACAGCATGGGGGCGTGTTCAGAAACTCATACACACTTCACAATAACATGTGTGTCTGGTTGATAGTGCGGAAGTACATCGCATATTCTTTTAGGAACTTGTAACAGCTAAATTTCCGGTGCAGAACTCCACAAGGCATGTTTGCAGCACAATACAATCAAGAGTGCATACGACGTCTCTGGATCATTAACCCCCATTCCTCCCCAAAAAATGGGGGATGAATGCCATTAGCAATCGAGATTTTACAGCAGTAACCTGTGGTACCAAAAAAGAGGATTTTTTGTCTTCAACCGGAATGCCTCAGGCGTCCCGGCTGAAGAAAACAAATCCTTTTCCAAGATGGCCACCATAGAAAGGGAAGACGGGTGTTGGATAGAAACCCTTCTTCGCTTTCCATTACAGCCTGCTGAAAGGAAAAATTAAACTGTGTGACCGTAATGGCAGGACCACATTTTTCTTCCTTGTGAAATATGTCGTTATGAGCAAGACCTTTACCAGAAAGCCAGTCCCTGGTGGAGATGGCGACTTCAATGCAATGTTTTGTCCCTTCTAGTAATGGCCAGTACCCACATCCCCGACATTGTGGCCACTAACCATACCTAGAGCCTACCCCTCAGGGACGGAAGCTGTACCGTTGATTTGTTATGTACATGACAACACTTGTCAAACATCAAAACACTACCACATGCACAACACAAACCTTTTCGGTTGTTGGCAATGACCTTTACATACATGTGTTGTACATACAGTAATTTTCTTTTGTTAAAAGTATGCGTACAAAACGCAAACGAGTAGTCTTGTAATCCCTACAAACTCTGTGATGTCAAGTGCAATCACGTCAGAAATACTGCAAGCAACACCATTACCACTCACCTCTCGACACATAATTTCGTAAGTGGCACAGGTCGAAAGGTGTGAAGATATGTGTATTGGGAGGGTGTAACCATTTATTATTTTACAAACATTTCTATACAGCAAACACTTTCAGTGCACCTTACCTCATTTTTCCTCTTTTAGAAATATACTAATCATCCTGACCTAATGTTGGTTAATGCGGCATCTGGGTGACAGAAATTGGCCTGATGGCCCTAAAGCATATGAGATGGGCCTGACCCTCCCATAGCCAAAGCAAGTGGTATGCAATACCTTTTTCCATAACGTTCCTTGGCAGCGTAAACAAATGCGTCCATAAGGACTTACGTGCGGTGATGCATCATCATCTACAAAAGAACACATTATGCCCTGCAACGTAGCACACCACATTTTGAAATAGGAGAGTAAATTTGTAAAAAAAAACACTAACATTTAATAATCAGTAAAGTAGTTTTATTACACAATAAACTGTGCAAAATCAACACCCAATGCAATTAGTAAAGTAGTTTTATTTCACAATAAACTGTGCGGGATAATCCCCCTATTCACATTTCCATAGAAATAGTAAGTTTGTCTCTTTGGTCGACAATGAAAATGTTAATGGTGATGGCCACGTTGTTGTTTTCCCACACAGAAAGTATGTGTTGTTGGCACAGTAGTCATTTTCCTCGCACATTGATTTGCAAGACGACGTCAATCGCTGTGATCTACACCACCAGAAAGGATGGAATGTTACTCCTTATGGCGACAGCAGCGTAAGGACATAGAGGTCTGACACGGTCATCCCACTGAATTATAATGCACAGAAAACCGGTGACGAACAGTTGCATTTGATGGTTAAAAAAGCCGTCACTCGGCAGCTGCAATCCGTGACAATCACAATAGGGAAGGAAGTAGCTGAGGGGGAAAGGGGAAATAAAACATGTGTCAATAGGCAACCTTTGGACAAACCAAAGTTATAATACATAACATTTTCAGTAAAAATAACTTTAATAGGAGGAAATGTAGTGGGACCCTACAGACGGAGACAATATGCAATCCCCTTAAAGGGGAAAAAAATATCAACGGTAAAGAAAGGTGGTACGTCATTATTAATAATAAAAATATTCTTTGGAAGTAGCTGAGCGGGAAAGGGGAAATAAAACGTGTATCAATACGCAACCTCTGCACAAACCAAGTTGTAGCACATACCATTTTTACTAAATATTAATTTAATTTGAGGAAATGTAGTGGCACCCTACAAACGGCGACAATGTGCAATCTCCATAATGGGAAAAAAAATTAAACGGCACAGAAACCTTGTAATTCATTAGCAATAATACATTTTTTCTTTTCGAAATTAAAAATGTAATGCCAGCTCGGTATACAGGCGTCAAAAATAAACGTACATAATGTGGACCGCCTCCATAGCATTCAGAACAGTCAGACAGTAGGGTATTTGGAAGAGTGCCTCTTCGGGAACTGATATTTCACATTCCTTACAAACGTTTTTGAAGCATAACCTTATCAAACTATAAGTTTTCTAAACTGTTACTCCCTGCATTCTTTCTGCTTTTTCCCTGTAGCTCCAGGTCAAAAAACAAGTGACCCTTATGTGTGCCAACACATATGTGGCCGTTTTTGAAGCATAATCTTATCAAACGATATGTTTTCCAAACTGTTACTCCCTGCATTCTTTCTACTTTTTCCCTGTAGCTCAAGGTAAAAAAACAGGTGACCCTTATGGGTGCTGACAAATATGTGGCCGTACTGAGCTTGTATTGAAAAGAGAAAATCAAGTGACTTTCACTCCGAATGCAAATACATTGTCATTTTGTAACAACATATCAGTAGCTATTCATGAGAACTGCTACTCCCGTACACGTGCAGAAGTGCTGTGTGTACGGAACAGTGGCTGCCTCAGATTCCCGTCAGTCTGACCGCAGTAATGTTGTTTATGTATTGTAACAAGGAGGCAGTGAGTTCATGTCGTACAATGAGTAGCAAGTCCCACTGTACCGTATGACACTGGTAACAAGAATACATCAATGTTTGACTTTCTACTGCCACATCTCATTAACGCTCACCTTTCGAAACAGTGTTCCATTAAGTGTAACAAGTGCATTGGTGTCTTCTTCGTTTATGTATGTTAGTGGCGATGTCCGCGTACAACAGAAAACGAAATAAACATGGTGGCCGTATCGAAAGATTATGACGCACTTCACGCTGTGGCACAACCAATCTGTGAAAGCGCAACATGGTCGCGGGCAGCACGCCACGGAATAGCCAATTGAAATCTTCTCCATGGAGCGAACAGGGAAGTGTGACCGCGGAGCGGACATAGATATCACTAATTTTTAGAGCCATACTTTTTGAACGTTTTTAAGGAAACTACTGGACGGATTGTCACACAATTTATAAAAGCACGCTTTCGCGACCAAGCCCCTGCCGCAAATTTGGTGCAAATCCGTCCAGCAGTTTGGCCTGTAGCCGTGCGCAAATTTTCCCCCATTCAGTCTATGGGAAAAAAAGACGTTTTGGGACCCCCCGAAACTTGGCCCCCCCGGGACCAAACATCACCAATCTTTGCAAAAAAATTCAGAGTGGCCAATATACTTTTTTTGCAAAGTTTGGTGAGGATTCGTCCAGGCGTAGCAGAGTTATAGGCCGCCCAAAAAGTGCTCTTCCTATGGAAACAGCAACTTAACCATAACTACACGGCCACTACCGTGGCCGCGTAATATATATTATACTGCCACGGTAGTCCTTGGACACTGAAATCACTAGCTAGGGGTTCAGTATGTTCTATGTTACATGTATATAAAGTCAGGGATATTATGGTTAAGTTGTGCTACTAAAAACATATGAAATTCAGTAAAAAAAACGTTGTTAAAGGGACGTTATGGTTAAGGTGCGCTAATAAAAATCTATGAAATTCAATGAAAAAAATGTGTTAAAAGGGACGTTATGGTTAAGTTGCGCTACTAAAAACCTATCAAATTCAGTAATTCAGCAACCATAATTCGCGCCAGTATGTCATCAATGACATTTGTGATGTCATCTTTAATGTCCTGGGTGTTAGTGTTAGCAGTGCACGGTGGCGCGAGTTATGGGTGCTTATCTTACCATAACTGCCGAATTTCAGGGGTTTTTCGGTTTTACTTTGAAACAAAACATCCCTTTAACAAAGTTATTTTACTGAATATATATATATATATATATATATATATACACACACACACTATTTTGAATATTCATACAACATGAGCAGATTATTAAGAATAGATTAACAAATAAAACTACGTTTTTAAACAGCCCTCAACACATATTCAAACCATTTGAAATTTGAAACTATTTTGTTTTGGCATACGGGAAAGAAGAAACAGTTAATGAAAAGCTGCATGTACTACCTCATACTACCAAAAGAGGGCAGCATTGCTCCATGGGAAAATTACATTATGTTAACATAAATTAAAAGTTAGCAAGGAGCAATGGGGAATAAAATGCCAGCGCGCAACATATTATAAAATGAAGTTACTGTGGCTATACTTTCTCACTTTCTCTCACTTCTGATTTCCAAACATGAATGCATCACGCATAACATAAAGGTGGAGTCCGAGGTCGAAGAGAGCCGTACAGCGTTTAGTTTGCCAATCCATGCATACAGCACACCCCTAATGGCCGCGTTAATCGATAAACGTATCTATCGGCTTGTTCATTGGCGTGTCATGATATGACATCAGCTCAGTGTTAGGACTGCTTCTCTTGTCACTGTGTTCAGGGGATGAGAGACACAGACCCACAGCTCTGCAACAGGGGTTCCCTCCAGGCCTGCACTGGCTCCCCCAGTGATAGAGGTGGGGGGAGCAGTGCAACTCTTAAGATGCCAGTGGGGCGGTTAACAGAGATGACCTGGGAAACCTGACAGCCAATCAGGAGCCAGGCCTTCTTGTAATAATGGCCCTGGCTACCGATGGCTGCCCGGATGGCACTTCTTACTCCAGGTGCCAGCTGCCTTACCCCTCTACCTCCACCAACCCGTCACTTACCGCTCCATTGCTTCCTGCCCTCGGCCACCAGTGTTCTCTCCCCAACCATTGGCTGAAGAGCGAAAGGGGAGTTCTCTTTCACAGCTGCCAGTTGCTCCGTGGTGCTCGTGATAGAAAGGTTTTATCCGGTAGACCTCTTTTGACTCCAGTTATGATTACAGTCCAGTACTCGACCTTCGGCATGTGTGCTAATAATGCTATAGGTCAGCGCCATTAACGGGTGTTCCGGGCAGTTACCTCCTGTCCCAGCCCTTGGAATGGGGGCTTCAGGCCATTAGCACCTGGGTTGCCAAAGCGGTAGGTACCATGCGCGTGCCGTTCAATGACTGAAAATACTGTCTTAAGATGGCCGCCATGGAAGGGGCTCTGTATGGAGCCCCTCTTCCCTTTCCATGGCGGACTGAAGGAGCCAAGGGGAAGGAGCGGCTGGTGCTGCCACAGAATCAGGTAAGTAGGGGGGTGGGAAAGGGAAGGAAATTGGTACGGAGAGTGGGGGGAAGATTTCAGTGGGGGGAACCAGCCATCAGGATGCATGAAACGTGGGATGAGATCGCCGGTTATAGCCCACGTTCCTAGCCACCTGATTGGCTGGCTCCCCCCACTAGAGTGCTAATGACAGTTATGTGCCCCTAGGCGGCCTTATACACCCTCCTCTTCAGCTCACTTAGGCTTCTGGGTGCATAGCTTACCCAATTGCAGGCAAGGTTGGCCAATAAGACTTAAGTGTAAAGCACACGTGTAACATTCAATAGGGTAATCTGCACAGCACACATAGATGTGTATTATCTAGTGTGAACATCAGTCACATTGAAGAGCTGACAGGTAAGTACATTATTAAGAGGGAATCCTTTTAGTATTGTGAGGCTACCACCCCCTCAATGAGAATGTCTGAGTTCTTATGAATACTCAGGATACTTTATCTGTGTTCGCTCAGTCTCCTAGTATTATTAATATTAGGATATTTATTGAGCACAGACATAGCTTCTGGAAGCAACGGTGCGCTTTACAATCATAGGGGAATGGTGAGAGAAGCAGCGAAAGAAGAGGGCAGGGAGATAACGGAGGAGGGGGAGGGTGGCCAGTTGGTAGCAAGGGATCCACAAGCAATCAGGGAAGGAAACAGTGGAGAGCGGATCCCCAGTCTACGGTAGGGTGGGCAGTGGAGGAGGTGTGGACCTAGGTGTATGGGAGGAGCCATTCCTTGAAGAGGAGGGTCTTGATCTCCTTCCTGAACTGTAGAAGCGAGAGGGTGAGTCTGATGTTAACAGGGACGAGGTTCCAGAGTCTTGGGCCATAGACAGAGAAGGCCTGTCTTCTATTTTTTCCTTCCTTTGCCAGCACAGTTACACGTCTGCACATGTCCTCACTTCTGGTGGATCGCAGGCCTCCAGAGATGCTGAGTTTCTCAGTGAGGTAGCTTGGGGACCTCAGGGGGAAAGCCTTGTAGACGATGCAACAGGACTTAAAGATGATACAGGCTGGCATTTGGAGCCAGTGGAGCTAGATGCAGGATGGGGTGATGTGGTGGAATTCGAGGGGTCATGTTGCAGCATGAAGGACACATCTCAGGGGTGCCAGGTAGTCATCAAAGGCATTGCCACCTTCTAAGTCCTAGGAATGGCTAGGAGAGATGGAATGGATTCTATTTGGCTGAGCTGAATACGTCCCAATGCTACAGATGCTACAATTGGCACGGTCAGAGGATGTCAGCTCCGTATGGCCTCTTGAGAAGTCCGGTGTCTGAGGACCCCAGCAGACCTTTGCCAAGCGCCTGCTCTTAGCAAGCTGAAGTATCAGATCTCCCTTGCGGTCTTCTTCCACTTAGCGTCATCTTCTTGAGCTTGCAGACTCCTCCCCTGGTGAGGCAAGGTAAGGCGGCAGACACCCAGGTGACATAGGCAACTTGGGAACTGACTGCAAACAGACTGCATGCTGTCATTCATTTGGCAGCCACCCAACCACTGCTGGTCCCACATCCAAATATTCCTGGGCAAATTCCTTGGCTTCCGTTCGAATCCCACGCTTCACTCTGTGACAAGGTGGCCCACCACAAAAAACCTTGCTGATTCCTATAATAGTTCCAAGGGTCTTTATTGCAACTGTATGACAGATACGATGGCTGTAGATTCTAGTGGCTCGCAGGGTCTACTGAGTCTTTAGGAGAGTTGGCGCTAAGGCTGTCCCTTGCTCCCTTGTCTATCCTGGCCTTGTCCCCGCCTCCCTGACGCAAGCATCCCTAGCAGGGATGTCAGTGGCTATTTGATCCTGACCCCTAGATGCCTGGGTCTGACTTATTCTATTTAGGGATGTCCCTAAGTGATGGCTGATTGGCTCCCTAAGGGTCTTCTAGGCTTTCCTTAACCTATCCCGCTTAGTAGTCTTAGGAGTTTGGGATGGTTCCTTCTTCTGCTTGGTGTCACATTCACTTCTCTCACAGCTGCTCGTGCCCAACCCTTCACTGGGTTCTTAAGATGTTCACCACCCACCATGTTTCCATCCCTCTGATCTCTCACTCCACCTATCCACCTCCGCCCTTTGATCTTACTTCATTTCTCACTCTGGTTCTTACTATCGCTCATACCTTCAACTACCCATTTACCTCTATTTTCTTCTCCTCTGTGAAGAGTCAGGAATGAAACTCGGACCCAAGTTGGACTTGGTTTTGGCTAAAGACTTTTATTGATAAATGAAAAGGGGCTGGGAAAATGCCTCCATGTCCCTGCACTAGAGGTGTTTCCCTATCAGAACTCAACACTAAGGATCTGTCCGTGTTAGAATTTCCAAAACAAAATAGTTCTCTGCTCAAAGTACTATTCTGACCTCACATTCTAAGGAAATGAATACTAAAGTTAAAAGGGTAATGGGTCTCATTACAAGTTTGCTGGTCCGGTAACAATGGTACCGGTAAGCTTGCCGGTACTGTTATTACCAGACCAGCAAACTACAACCTGGCGGGCGGACCGGCACCGTTCTGAATGGTGCCGGTGCTACCATCCTCCCCATTCCCATTGAGTCCTGTTGGACTCAATGGGAATGGGGAGTAAAAGATTCCGGCACCTGGCAATGGGGAAATACAGGGTCCGCCAGGGCTGTAATAGCCCTATATTTCCCCATTGCCAGGTGCTGGGAAAATTCACAAGTTTGGCGGCAGCCTGCCGGTTCTACCGGCACGGCGACCACCAAACTTGTAATGAGGCCCAATGTCTTTGGCCATCAGTGTTCTGGAAATGTTCAAATGTGAAAGGGAAATAAGTAACTCCAACAAAGGTCTCTCAAGGATATTGTTCCTTGCTCCAGAGGGTGCCTTCCTTCACCTGGGTTCTTCTTCACGTTTTCATCAAATAACAGTTGTTGTGTTTCCTCTTTATCTCTACCAAAATCATAAACAACTTTCTGTGGCCTTTGTATTGTCGGGATACCTGGTGTTCTCCCCGCCAGGGTTTCTTTGCTCTCTTATAGTTCACACACTTGTGATTGCCTGGTATAC
The DNA here is from genome assembly GCF_040938575.1 of Ambystoma mexicanum. Taxonomy (NCBI): domain Eukaryota; kingdom Metazoa; phylum Chordata; class Amphibia; order Caudata; family Ambystomatidae; genus Ambystoma; species Ambystoma mexicanum. Next base: position 1,674,630,343 of record NC_090932.1, read on the forward strand.
TCTTAGACATAAGGCCCTTTGGGTGGTGTGTCATGCAGTGGATGGGAAGCAGAGTAACTCTTACACCAAATAAGGGAACCAACTCAGGAAGATGGCAAAGGTTTCTGTATGAACATCAATTGTCTAAAACAGGGAGTTACAACGGACATCAACGGACGTCGCACAAGCTCTCGGCACATCGTACAAAAAATCACAGTTTTATAGAAAACATTTGTCATACGTGATGTCATAATATGTGGCAAATAAGAGAAACCTATGGGGGGTTGTGATACGCTCAAGGGGAAAATCTAAGTATATTTTCTAAATGGGGTTGGGTTGTGATTGGGTCTCTATTATCAGGTGGACAATTTATGCCCACCCTTAGTGCAATTCATCTTCATTACTATTAGGTACACAGTATATCATTGGCTCTGAAACTATAAGGCCCTTCGTTATACGGCCCTCTACAATTGGTTGGCATGCTCGGGCCAGTCTGGAACATTCGGTTCACTGGCAGCACGTAAGCTCATAGCCCAGGTGCCAGCAGGTGGACTTGACTGTACCTCCCCACCCAATTAGCCCAACATCTCTCATCACCCATGCCTTCTGCCATGAAGATTGTCTTTGAACTTGGCCTTGCAAAGTATCCTTGCCTATGGGAAAATAAGGGAGTGTGAGTACGCAATATTGTTATTCTGGAACTCCTCACCCGTTTCTATTTCCATCCTTGGCTCACGTGACAGGAGACCAGGATCTGGTCTATTTTTCAACATTTAATTGTCTTAAATGAATAAAACTTGACACCCATGGTGTTCTTTCTTTGCACCTTAACAAGAGATGATTCAGCATCTCATGTTCACTGCCTTCAAGAATAGATAACCAGCCTTGGCTGCTTCAGCCTTGACACCAGGCCAGACAGCCCTTCCAGACTCCTCCATGATCTCGGCTAATTCTTTGCTGCGACACAGCTCTCGACTCTTCATGAGTTTAAGCTTACTAAAGTTATGATACCGATGTCAAGTTTCTATACAATGGCGGCTTCGCCTGCAGTCTATTCACTACTCATAGCCAGCTTCTAAGATTACTTGATCTACTTGCATTACAGCATCTGTACAGTCATTGAACAACTTGCATTTTCTGCAGTGCTCTTCACACGTGCAATCTTCTTTTCGCATATGAACGTTTACTGGATTATTTATCTCATCATCAGTTTCTATAAGGGTCATACATCTTCTTCTTAAGCCAGTCTTCTCTGTGCATCACGCTCGCTTCTTGTGACATCACCAGCTACTTTTCTTGCTCTTTTTCATATTCCTTCAGGGATTTCCTCCATGAGATTGTCATCTCTTCGGGAGTACATCTGATAGGGTTTTCTCAGAGTGAATCTTTTCTCGAAGATTCACAGCGGGATGTCACAACTGCTGGTGTCAAGCATGGCACAATCCCAGGCCTCCAACATACAGGTGGAAGGGGGGTGGGACTTCCTGCAGACGCATTTGGCTGTCCCTCTAAACTCTCCTGCCAGGGCTTCTTTTATTCACACTCTTATAATTGCCTGGTATACTCTCCTGCCAGTGCTTCTTGTTTTCACACTTGTGTTATTGCCTGCTTTACACTTCTGCCAGGGCTTCTTATATTCATGCTCTTGTAATTACCTGGTATACTCTCCTGCTAGGGCTTCTTATAGTTCACACACTTGTAATTGCCTGGAATATTCTCCTGCCAGGGCTTCTTTTATTCACACTCTTGATAATTCACCAATTTAACCCTTTTGGCTAATTCACTCCATCTATTATACACTGTTTTGCTAGTATTCCTTATATGCATAGGTGGGCGGTACTTGCAAGCTTTAAAACGTCCTCTCTTTAGGAAAAGCCCTTTCCTTTTTTTGGGTTTAGCAAACGGTTCTTCTGCTCTCTCTGTTCTGCTATGTTTAATTATTCTCATAAGTAGTGCTCACCAATACACCCTCAGTGTTCCCTGTGTCCCAGCATGAACTCACTGGCTCTTCGTGGCATTCCTGTTCCTTCCCGCAGCTTTCCAGTAGCACTCTTTGGTTGTTTTCTTCCTCACGGTCATCGGCTTTCAGCATCCCTGCTACCCGTGGCTCCAGCTGGGCTTTTCGGCTTTGCACGGGTCTCCGGCAGGTGTATTGCTGCTTCATGTCACCGGCCAATTCCCAGGAACCCTGCGCTGGCCTCTGGCATTCCCGTTGTGTGTTACCTTCTTCGAGCACCTTCTGTTACTCAGCACCTGAGCCAGTTGTCTCCACCATCTTTCTCTCAACCTGTCGGTTGCACAGAGAGGAACAGTCCGCTCCCACCAGCAGTCTCTCATAGTTTCTGGCATTCTTGATTTAAACGCCCCAGGCACAGGTGTTCTTGTTGTAATCTCTGTCTCACCTATTCACCCACTCACTGTTGCACTTACTATTCTGTTGCTCCTACTATTTCTACTCTGTACTTAACCCTCGCTATCACCCTCTACTACTGCTCTACTGCTTCTTCTACTCAGTAGCGCTCCCTACTACCCACTCCACTTCCAATATTATCCTTTACCCACACTACATTAATACTAGTTACTCCCTCCTCCACACACACTATTCTGCTACTCCCACTACTACTATCTCCACTCCCAGCTACTATTAGCTCTTGCAATACTACCACTAACACTCTGCTACTCCACCTCTACTCCTCACACCATACTCTCTCACACAAACACTCTTAAACACTCCACAGACCCCCTCTTAACAATAGCCTCTGCAGTCCAATCACTCTCGCCGCCTCTAATGTCTCAGACGCCTCCATCACCACTTCCTGCCCTCACCCTACTAACCCAAACGGAATCATTCACTACACCTACTTAAATCCCCCTCCCAGGCCACTTACCTTAACCAATAGCTCACCTAGCTCCAGAGGGTGTGTTATGAGCAGTGCTTGGGAGGCGTAAAAGGGGCTGCTAAGCCCTGCCCCTTTCCAACATGGACCCTGATGAGGTCCAGGGACGTTGGATGTGAAAGTCCTGAATACAATAACATTCCTGGTGGTTTGGAGTGGGTAAAAGGCCCACTGTGGGGTCGTGGGGGGGATTTTTTTAGAAATGCATTCTCTGGTGGGTTAGTGAAGGCTCCCTGTGCGCACATGCTCCAGGAGGCACAGTCTGCAGGAACTGTGCCGGTGTTGTAGTTGATGTGGCACCCCTTGGGTTTGTACATCCCATGACACTGCCTCGGCGGCCGGTGTTGTGCAGCTCTCGGCACCCAGTGGCAGGATTCACTCCGCTACTCCTGGTGTCCAGGTGCTCCGGGGTTGGTGGTGGTGGTGGGGCTGCCGGTCTGTTGGTGCTGGTGGTGGGGCTGCCGGTCTGTTGCTGCAGGTGGTGGGGCTGCCGGTCTGTTGGTGCTGGTGGCGGGGCTGTCGGTCTGTTGGTGTTTGTGGCGGGGCTGACGGTCTGTTGGTGCTGGTGGCGGGGCTGCCAGTCTGTTGGTGCTGGTGGCGGGGCTGCCGGTCTGTTGGTGCTGATGGCGGGGCTGCCGGTTGTTGTTGGTGGCGGGGCTGCCGGTCTGTTGGTGCTGGTGGCGGGGCTGCCGGTCTGTTGGTGCTGGTGGCGGGGCTGCCGGTCTGTTGGTGCTGGTGACGGGGCTGCCGGTCTGTTGGTGCTGGTGGCGGGGCTGCCGGTCTGTTGGTGCTGGTGGCGGGGCTGCCGGTCTGTTGGTGCTGGTGGCGGGGCTGCCGGTCTGTTGGTGCTGGTGGCGGGGCTGCCGGTCTGTTGGTGCTGGTGGCGCGGCTGCCGGTCTGTTGGTGCTGGTGGCGGGGCTGCCGGTCTGTTGGTGCTGGTGGCGGGGCTGCCGGTCTGTTGGTGCTGGTTGCGGGGCTGCCGGTCTCTCTGGCTCCTGTTGCAGCCTAGAGGCCACCATCTGTGCAGGTAAGGTGAGGTGATAAAGGGGCGGGATAGGTGGGCTCCGGGGCCCTCCCCTCTGAGAGGGCCACAACACTGGCCCTGTCAAACTCATAGTCACATCCCGAAAAGTTAGTTAATGTTACTCTACCCCGGAAATGGAAAAAAAACAAAACGTTTAAAGCCTCTCTCCAGACGTGCAGCTCTTAGAAAAGGTTTCTAGTTAATAATGGAATGCATCCACCCAGGAATGCTGTGTGTATGGAGCGTGCGCGTGTTTGGTGTTGTCCTGTTTTATCCAGATACTTAATATGTCATTCCCTCAGGAGAGGCCACTCACCCTGAGAAAAATGGGGCTCCTTGAGTAACAATGTGTTAGAAATGCACAATGTCTGATTTGCAACATGGCTCATGCACATGTAAGAACATTTCAATGCACAATGGGGGTCCCACCACTCCATCAAACGAAACCCCTCTGGAAACAGAATTCTTCCTATTGCACCACCCCCCACACGCGCCACACTGCCCCTGACAGTCCTGGCTCTCTTATTGGTAAGGTAATACCCGTAGACCCCAGTGGAGGAGCTCGGGTGGTTTGGCATGAGTGCAGCTTCAAGGAAGTAGAGAAGGGTTGGGCCCTGGAAGCTGAATCAACTTGTGCAGAGCCAATCGCTGCAGGATTCCCCAAACACTGTGACCGAGCCAACCGGCTATAAATCCCGAGCCAACCGGGCCCCGGTCTATTCTCAGACAGCAGGGACGGATTCGAACCTCCCTCTCTCGCTCCCAGGCCCAACCAGGATGGACGAGACACAATCTTGATCTGCCACGAGACAACCGGATAACCAAGTACTATAGCCTTGATTAGGACCCAGAGGGGTCGAAACACGTGTCAGCTGACCACTTACATTTCTCATTACATAATACAAACCCTACTGGACAAGCAGAATCCGTATTCTTTTAAGCGCAAGGTGTCAGGGCTCAACTACCCTTCAGTTCCAAGGAAGTGTTCAAGCAAAGATCCCAGCTGTGCTCTCAAAAATGAAGGGAAAGGTCAGTGTTTTAAGTGGGATGAGAAATCGAGGAGGGCTGCAATGAGGGTCTGGCTCGATTGACGTTATGAGAGACTACCGGGGCTCAGCCCGGCTAGCCCCAGCGCACTTAAAGCCCTGGGAAAGGGCGTGAGTGCACGTTCATCACCCGCAACCTTTCTGGGTCTAAATCCTCATGAAAGGTCCCAGCATTTGCTTGTTAATCCCGATGGCCATATGCATTTTAAATAAAATCCCCACCAGAGCTAATTACTTACATGAGCGGACAAACACTTGATTCACATAATGTATCCTGCAATGCGCATAGCCTGCTTGTAGCGTAATCACAAAACGCAGAGGAGGGCACACAGACAGATCCATTATCAACAGCGCATTCAGCACCGACGCCTTTACTTTCCCTCATAGATCTGCCTTCAAAAGAAACAGGATACTTCAAGTACCAAAATGAACAGTACACGTTGCACCTCCCACCCGGCATGGGAGTATCCAGTCATTTTACTGCAAACAAAACAGAGTGGTACATTTCAGAGGGAACTATGACACCGAAAAACACCACAAACATTAATGAAATAAATAAAGGGCAGTGGGGGTTAAAATGGGGCAGGATGGGGTCGGGCTGGCGTAAAAAGGTTTAAAAAACGGTGTCCTTGGAGGGGAGAACCCCTCCCCCCCCAAATACAACACACAAGAAATTGTGTGTTTTCAGTGTTTTGTCCACAATGAAATGTACCACTCTGTAATTGTGGTCGGTAAGATCACATATAGGTCATCACACTGCCGCACACTAACTGCGCGCTGCACAATGACATTGAGTTCCAAATGTTAAGCTGTCAGATGTCACACGTCAGCAGCCCATCCAGTTCACATTCCTTTTCCTTGGCATTCTGGGGCCTCTAGTTCTACACTTCTCGTTGGGCAAGAATGTAAAGTAGGGAGGCGGGATGAGCCACTCGCGCCTGGAGTCTCCTCCCCACCCACCTTGCGTAGTAAGAAGGGCGTGTTAAGAAAAATCTTTTAGGTTTTTGCTTCTTGGTGAACAGCACTTTGCACTTAAGCCCACACTTGGAGAAAGCAAAACTCCACGTCCCAAAATGTAAACCGTAGTGGACAGAAATGGCAGGGCTGGATAAAAGTGTTAGTTGTCACTACAAAATAAGTGCGTTTGCCGCCATACACGTCAGCTATAAATGAATGAATAGACATGTCATGGCACCAATTAGTGAAACTTAAAGTACTGACCTAATAAGCCAGCAGTGGCGGCTGGTGAATTTTTGAACTGGAGGCGTGTAAATATTTGTTCCAGATATGCAAGAGCGACCGAGCGTCGCAAGGGAGACTGCACCACTCAAGAAGGGTTCGGGGGGGTTCTCCCTCCCAGAAATTCTTTTAAATAATGGATGAAAATTGTGGATTTTGGAGCACACTTTGTAGAAGAATTGGGTAAAAAGCCAGTTTGCAATTGGGTTTTGTAGGGTAATTCATGAAAAAAATCCAATAGATGCAAGTCACCAACAGTGCACAGGAGCATTTCTTCAACACATTTTGATGATGCCTTTTCCTACACTATGTGCCAGTATACAACTTTTCACACTGGCTGTGCCCATATGTTTCCATGCTGACTGCACCATTATACCCTATTCTTCCCATATAAGAACATACTCATGTTTGCTTTCTGCATAATGACAGTAATGATACTATAAGAAAACATGTCCATGTTTACTCTGCCAATGTATGGCAGTATGCCCACGTAAGAACATACTCGAGTTGGCTTTACCATTAAAAATGCATCCCAAAGTATTAAAACATCTCCAAACTGGCTGTACTAAAATACCAGCCGAGCTACATAATAACACTTATCATGCTTGCTTTATCAAAGATGCCCGGTACAAAATGTTATACCGCAATATGAAATGGCTAAACTAATTGTATAAAAGTGACAGTCTTACTTCATAATAACACTTATCATGCTTTCTTTACCAAAGATACCCAATACAAAATGTCATACCACAATAAGGACATTACTGGACTGGCTGCATTGAAATGGTACTCTAGCTGCATAATAACACTTATGCTTGTTTTACCAAAGATGCCCACTACCAACTGTCATGCCAAAGTTAGAATAATACCACTTATCTTGTTTGCTTTATCAAAGATGCCCAATACAAAATGTCGTGGCTCAGTAAGAAATGGCTAGACTGGTTGCATAAAAAATGGCAGTCTTGCTTCATAATAACACTTATCATGCTTGCTTTACCAAAGATGCCCAATACAAAATGTCATACCACAATAAGAAATGGCTCGACTGGCTGCATTAAAATGTGACTCTAGTTACATAGTAACACTTATCATGCTTGCTTTATCAACCATGTGCAGTAAACAAATGCCATGCCTGCTCCATGGCGTGCCAGCACCATGCAGCCAGACATAATTACATTAATGATAAATGGGAATATGTGTGATTGTGAGGCGCTTGCGAGGCCCAGGGGGCAGATGCGTGTCAGTACCTGGAGTCCCAGGGTACAGTCATGGCATTGGCCAATGAAAAACTGCCATGCCTGCCCCTTGAGGCCCCCATGCGCATCACAGGCACACATTAATTGTGTGCATGCGAGGTGCTGGGGGCCCGGTCATGGGATTTTTTACTGGCCATCTATCAGATGCCCATCAACAAATGCCATTTCTTCCCTCGTTGTCCTCCAGCGCCTCACATACACAGATAATCAATTGTGTGTACTTGCGAGGCGCTGGAGGCTTGACATTGCATGTGAGGCGGTAGGAATCTAGGCATACCCAGTAAAAAATGCCATGCTGACCTCTGTGCCCCAGTGCCTCATGCACACGATGAATGTGATTGTGCGTATGCAAGGTGCTGGGGGGCACTGGGGTAAGGCCTGTTTTTTTTTTTTAACTGGACATCTCTCATAGATGCCCAGTAAAAAAAAATGGCACGCCTGTCCCCTGTGTCCCGAGCTCCTCACACATGCACACAATCAATGTAGTTATGTGTGTATGGCAGGCACTGGGGGTCAAGGTGGGGATGGTATTTTTTTAATGGACATCTATTGTAGATGCCCAGTAAAAAAAAATGTTCTCTGGGCCCCACAGCGCCAAACTCACACAATCAAAGTGATTATGTGTGTATGCAAGGCGCTGGAGGCCAGGGGGGCAGGTATGGTATTTATTACTAGCCAGCTATCATAGATGTGCAGTAAAAAAAACACAGCGCCTCAGACGGAGAGCTGATTTTGGACTGTGAGGAAGGGGGTTGTGCAAAATCATCTCTGACCAGCACAAACACACACACACACACATTTACACAACATACAGACTGAAATCACTCGGTTTCATTCACACAACCATCCATCGTGAACTCACTGACAACACAAGCATACGCGCATCCATACACATTTAAATAATAAATGAGCATACAAACACACACATTTATGCAACATGCACACATACCTGCCTACATTTGAAAATCAAAAACCCTGAGATGTATTGCCCGCCCACAGCCACACAAGACTCCGCCCTTTGCACACAGCTCTGCCCACACGCCCCGTCCACAAGTTTGCACTTTGCGATGGAATGCAATATATTTCATTAAATTGGCAATTCATTACCACCCAAATTACATAGGACGAAGGGCCTACGCCTTCCATAAAATCAATACACACACAAAACCAAGAGAGGATATTTTCTGAAAACTTTTAAATGTGTGCATGTCATAAACTCCAAGAACCAATACAAAAAGTTTTCCCTGGAACTTGCAGTACCGAAATTGGACATTTCACCTTAGTTGTTTTTCATCAGGTTATATAGTTCAGTGGTGAGGTGTTCAGCCTACAAACCTGATGGCTGTGGTTCAATCCCTGAGGTCGGCTTTAATTCATTAATTCAAAGAGGACCTTCATTGTTTCTCACTTTAGCTGGGGGGGATGGAGTCTACCCTCTGAAAAAAGTGGGTGGACTGAGTCCACCCGGGTGTACCCTCGACTTGAGCCCTGACAAACTGGCCAAAAAGAATGAAAGCTGAAAAAATAAAAAAAGCTAAATACTGCTTTAATCCGATGTCATTAATGACACCGGATTGAAATCAGTATTTATTATTTGCATTGAAGGGCGACTAAAACAAGCCAAACTGGCAAAAAGAATTAAAGCATAAAAGATAAACACAGCAATACTGACACCGGATTGAAAGCCGTATTACTTCTTTGTTTTGCTCCAATCTCCTCCAGTCTGCATTCTTTTTGGTTCCGCCCACACCTCCACCCGATTGGCTACCGGCATCGGTCTTTTGCAGCCAATCAGATGGAGGATTGGATGGGACCCGGAAACTGCAGCAAAAACCCGGAGACTCCAGGGTCTTCCGCGAAGACCCAGAGAAAAGGCTAAAAACCCAGAGTCTCCTGGGAAAACCCGAAGGTTAGGCAGGTATGCATGCACACAGCTATCATGCTCTCATACACATCAGCATCCATCATCATACATTAATTCAGCTAACAACACAAGCATGCACGCATCCATACACATAATTTAAATTAAAAAAGCAACATAAACAAACGTCCTTTCTGCCGCAGGTCTTTCCTTTCCAGGCCCCTGCTAGCATGAACAGGAAGCTTCCTTGTTTCTGCTAATGCGTAGAGGGGCCTGAGCGTGGGTATGGAGACACCCCATTCCAGCCTGCTCTGTCTGTATGTGCGAGGAGGCGTAGGAGTGACTCCTTGCACATACAAACATGCAGCTCCCCAGCCAGCATTGCCAAAGAGCCATGCAATACTAGGGAAGCAAATGCCTGCAGCTTTTCATGGCTCGTTGAGCTTGCACGGCTGGGGAAATGTAACTGTTAAAGGGAATAGTGTTTCCCGTTGACAGTTAAGAGCACTCCCTCAGCTGAACAAAACACCTGAGCGAGTGCTCGTATTTCACTGGGGTGACTCCTCCATAATAGGTGAGAGGGGGCCAAGACCCGGTGGGTCGACGCCACTTGCTCATTATGGATGAGCCGCCCCTGCGATCCAGCCCTACCACACACAAAACACTCAACCCACACATCCGCCAAAAGAACAAACTGCTGCAACAAACAGCTCATACACTGGACGTTGTCGCTCAGGACTCTAGTGCGCACAATACAATCACACTCAGAAAGCCAACACACACAGACGCCAGTTTCTCCTGGTTCTGCAAGCTTGTTTCTCACATGCACCTAGCATACGTGCTAGGCTGATTGGATATTTACCAACAAATAAACCTTACATGTTAACGCGAACCAAGAGTTGCTAACTTTCTTCAAATCAACAAACGAAAAATGTATGGTTCCAACAATTTGCTGTGCACCACTACCAAACAAGGTCTGCATATCCACCCACACCAACAGAAGAGCACAACCTCTATCCTATCCCTCTTCCCCCACCACTCCCCCCGCCCACTATTCCCCCCGCCCACCTTCTTACAGAGCCATGTGAGTGCCTGGAGAAATGATAGCGGCGCGGTATAAATCAACTCAACATAACTGTTGGAATGAACTCCCCTCACTAGAGATTTCTGGGTGTTTCATGCAAAGTGTGAAATACTGTCCAGCAATGGCCTCCGGATGCTCACAACCCTACAAATCTACTATTCTGCATTCATAAAGGGAAAACCAAACTTCAATATTGTAAAAGGTGATGGACAGACAAACAGCCACAGCCATCAGAACATGTCCAATCTAAACCGGACAAACGAGAGGCTAAGTTTCTTCATAGCTTTGAAAAGAAAACAATCTAGGCGGCATGACGTTAGATAATCGTGTGGGTAGAGTGTCATCTTGGCTACTTTCATTGGCCTTCAGAATGTTCGTTTGTGTGCAGAGTACTATTACCTCTCCAAAGCATTCCAGGACTATCTCTGCCCCCCACGCTGCCAGCCAGGGTATCTCGCCATAGACGCCCAAGGCGTCTGGCTAAGTCATGCCCATGGCAGTGCCACACACAGGCTGGTATACTGAGGGTAGGGTAGGGTGGTACACCTGGAAAGTACACCCTTTGCCTTTTGCAGGTGGGCATTGCCAGAAAGAAGGGGTTCCGTTCATGACCTTTGCAGGTCATTCATTTTGCCTTCTAGGCAGATGGAGGGCGCAGCACCCTGGGACAACTTCCCACTGCCAAGTTAGTGTCCCGCGTGAAGCCATTGGCTATCAGTTGGGAGGCGGGGGGTCATTATCCCACGATCATGACCCTCCCGAGGTCTATAATGCAATTAGAACATGGACGTGTGCAAATAAAGAGGAAAGCACGTGACTCGAGGATTCTGCTCCAGTCACACTGTTTGGAATGAGGTCTACATTAGAGATTGCAGACTGCGTGTTCAGCATTCTGATTAGGACTGTACCGAATAGCATATTTAGTATTCGTCTGAATACCGAATATTTTGTCATCTATTCGGCTGAAGCTGAATATGAAGCTGAAGAGTTCCTTTATTTAATAAATCATGTTCCAAACTTCAAAAAACACACTTATTAAAAAAACAAATAAAGCACCATTTTAAATGCATTCTATACTGTTATTTCTCTTCATTGTAATTAATGTAGCATCTTATGTAAAGCAGATTTAACCAAAGTGAAGGGACCAAATGTACAGAAGAGTGTTGCATATTCAGTGCCAGTTAAAGTAGGAGGCTTCGCAAAAGCACTGCCTTTGTGAATCAGGTGCATTGCATTCTCTATCCAGTTGCAAAGTCGATGCGGGTGAGTTTCAAAACTTAAGTACAGCTCACATAGAAATGTATAAAATGGTTCATGTCAGCACATGCAGGACACAAGTCAAGAGGAAATCTGAAATGTGTGAACTCCATCTCACAACTATTCACCCGACTCAAACAAATGCTGCTCACTTTTCACTTATGCTAGCAACGTTTTCTCGCCAATACACAAACAGATGCACCTTATAATTCCTGGTAAAATATCAGATAATGAAGAACTCAGAACTCAAGTCCTTAAAAAAAGATAAGAGGGAACTATGACGTACGCAATGGGAAGTGACATGACAGGAACTAAAAGTATCTATGCACATTTCTTTCAGTTTGTTTTTTCCAATTGAAAAAAGTGCACATTGCATATAAACATTTGCCAAAAGAGAAGATGTTCCTGTATTGTTACAGACTAAGTATAAAAGATGAGCACATTTTTTGTCTAAGAATCTGTAACAAAACATGCCCTAAAGAGCAGATTACAACATAAGATATTTTTCAGCTGTGTGATAGCAATTTGTCTGGTCTAATTCTATTCAGTTTTGAAAACTGAAGTCTATATTTGCCTTTGAGTTCATGTTGCATTGTATTCAAATGAGAATGTCAATGTATTCGGCAAGAGCTGAATAGCAAGAAACTATTCGTCTGGAGACGAATAGCTTTTTTTGAGCCGGAATTCGGCCGAATAGTTACTCGAAGCTGAAGTTCGGTACGCCCCTGATTCTGATTGTGTAAGAGAAGGTCCAAAGCGGAAAGCATGTACAGATAGGTGTTATCATTACAGAACTTTGTTTGGTTTCCATCGAGCGGTTGCAGCACCATGCCAGACATGCCAACACGTGTGTCCTAGATTTCACCCACTTCGCTGCAGCAGGCCCTTCACCCACTGAGCTGTTACCAGCATTGCCACACTGTTGTAAGCACCTGGCGGCACAACACTAATCAGTTGTTAAAGGACGCATGGAGGTAGCTGCCACTCGAATAGGTACTTGAGATAAGTCACTGGAGGTCATTATCACACGCAGCTGTTAATGCCCCGTGGAAACTGAACAAGGTGGATGCGTTTTCCGACTGCATTTCTGAAATGCCCCGTAATCGTCTTCCAGGTGGGCCTCTCTGTTCTTTCAGAGCGAATTAAACCTATTTTGCTTAACCTGTTCCTATCAAGATTTTAATTTGGTCCGGCTCATTTGCCAGGTAGTTGGGTGCTTTGTAAAACAGCACATAGCAGTAGTTTAGCTTTTAAAAGAAATCTATACAGAAAGCATTGGCTTAAGATAGGCAGCGGGCGGAGGTGTATTTTTCCGCCTGCATGTCAAACTGTAGATCTGGGTACACAATCCTGCTTCTTAGACTTAGCCAAACGGTGTCAACCTGGGCAAATTCACCTCTGTGTCCGTTTCTTTCCTATAAGTCAAAATTACGAACAGTCAAAGGTAACTTTATCTATAGTGCTCTGATCAGTAGCACTCACTCATGCCAGTGCTGCTACTTTCCCACAGTATTAAATATTACTGTTAGTATTAAAACACTACCTTACAGGCAACAGTGTCAAAAGAAGAACATATAATAGGTTTGCATCTCTCTGAGTGAAAACCTGATCTGGCTTATTAAAGCTTATCCTTTCGTAACGTATTGCAATGTATTCAGTAATGTCACTTACTCTGAAGTCATGGGGTCCATGGTCACATGATATCACTTTCAATACTGCCCCCATTTTGGTGATTTTATGTTGCTGCCAGGGCACCACCAATACATTTTCATAAGTTGACACTCATGCCTGTACCTAAGGTCCATGAAGCACTGGGCGCTGGTTCTGCTGGCAGAAACAACTGGGCCATGGGGACAGCTTGGGGGAAAGGCGTGTGTCTTGGAAACAAGAAAACACTGTGCAACACAGGTTCGAACCCCGACCCCGCGCTTAGAGACTGGTGTCCGGTATTAAGCGTGCAATAAAAGATTCATTAATTAATGAAAACTGCCAGGTTGTGTAATCCTTTACAATCTAACTCTTAAGATGCTGTTAGTTGTGTTGCGATGAGGCCACCTTCAAAGTTGGGACCCCTAAAATCCATCTTTCCCTTGGGGCCCACCACACCTCTCCCATCCTCCTGCAAAGACTGGCTCCCTCTGCACTTCCCAGTTCAAGGGCTTAGAACCCGCAGCTTGGCCCAACCGGTGACCCTTGCGCAGATACACCAGATCACTGGAGGGTCCAAGAACACAGTGGACATTTTAAAATTCAGACTCTCCTCTGTGACTAGCCAGGCTTTTCCTGCTGCCCCCGCCCCCCTCAACCACCCGCCCCTCTCATTTCATGGAACCACGGTCCCAATATTCCTTGGGCTCCTGACCTCCTTTCTTTATTACTAAATACATATCTGTTTGGACTAGCCCCCATGGGCGCAAATTCCTTTCCCATGGCTGTCTAAACACATTGTTTGTGTTTAGGGCCAACCCACTCCCCAATTTTTATTTATTTTATCGGATGTGCTTCTCCGCCCCTTCTTATTTTTTGCTGCTGGGAGTTGACGTAATTTTATTGATTTCTTGAATGATATGATATGATAGGTTATTTATAACGCGCTTAATACCCAGAGGTTTCTAAGCCCGGACCCGGGGATCGGACCTGTGCTGCTCCGTGCCGTCTTGTTTTCAAGGCGAGCGCGTTGCCCCTGACCTATCCTCCTGAGGTGTAATTGTCTCTTTTGCACTGAGCCCGTTGTTATAAGGGTGCACTTTAGAAATAATTTTATAAAGAAGCCTGTATGCATTGGATAATGCATGTACACCAGTGTGTACAGAAGCTACTGTTTGACATATGATGATGTGAATGGGTTACTATGGCAACAGAGCTGACGCTACACCCTTCCCTTCCTTGCAGGCCGAGTTAACCTTTTGCACGGGAGACATCATCACAGTGTTTGGGGAGATTGACGACGACGGGTTCTACTACGTAAGTCCTTTGCATGGTTTCTTTCTATGTAGAGCTGGGCGCCTCCACCCCTCCAGTCACACAAAGCGGCCTCCATTGAGTGGGTTCCTTTTGCAGGCAGTCGATGGAAATTTTACCAAAAGAGTTCCATCGAAAAAACTCATTGAAATCTATATGGAGGTTGGAGGTTGGCGGTAATAAATTCATCTAAAAAAACAACTGTGGTAAAATGACATAGTAGCCATTAATTTGATTGTCCGGCCGATATGTGTGCCCCCCTATGCCTGGCAATCTTGGGGTCCATGTAGTGTGGCCTTTGCCCCCCAGAGGCTTGATGGGCTGCCCTTGACGGCCTTCTGATGTCCACACTGTTGCGGTCCTGATTGTGTCGGTCTAGCGGCCCTGCTTGACACTACATTATTGTGGAGTGCTTGGCAGAGCTTAAGACTGGCACATGAATCAAGAAGGGGCGCCACAACCAAATATAGAGATTCGGCACATATATAGAGATGTACTCTGCTCTGCTAACAAAGGATTGCTTTGCGCTGTCTGTATCCTGATACAGCGTTACTGCGGCGTTACTGTGGCTTTAAGCGCAAGTATATCAGCTGAGAGACACGCGCGGAGCGCCTGCGCGGATTCCCAAGCCGAGTCCAGTCACTCGCAGAAAAGGATGGCTGGAGGAAGGCTTGGTTGTATTACTCTGCTCTGCTAACGAAGGATTGCTTTGCGTTGTCTGTATCCTAATACAGCGTTACTGCAGCGTTACTGTGGGTTTAAGCGCAAGTATATCAGCTGAGAGACACGTGCGGAGCGCCTGCGCAGAGTTCCAAGCCGAGTCCAGTCACTCGCAGAAAAGGCTGGCTGGAGGAAGGCTTGGTTGTATTACTCTTCTCTGCTAACGAAGGATTGCTTTGCGCTGTCTGTATCCTGATACAGCGTTACTGCGGCGTTACTGTGGCTTTAAGCGCAAGTATATCAGCTGAGAGACACGCGCAGAGTGCCTGTGCGGATTCCCAAGCCGAGTCCAGTCACTCGCAGAAAAGGATGGCTGGAGGAAGGCTTGGTTGTATTACTCTGCTCTGCTAACGAAGGATTGCTTTGCGTTGTCTGTATCCTAATGCAGCGTTACTGTGGGTTTAAGCGCAAGTATATCAGCTGAGAGACACATGCGGAGCGCCTGCGCAGAGTTCCAAGCCGAGTCCAGTCACTCGCAGAAAAGGCTGGCTGGAGGAAGGCTTGGTTGTATTACTCTTCTCTGCTAACGAAGGATTGCTTTGCGCTGTCTGTATCCTGATACAGCGTTACTGCGGCGTTACTGTGGCTTTAAGCGCAAGTATATCAGCTGAGAGACACGTGCGGAGTGCCTGCGCAGAGTTCCAAGCCGAGTCCAGTCACTCGCAGAAAAGGCTGGCTGGAGGAAGGCTTGGTTGTATTACTCTTCTCTGCTAACGAAGGATTGCTTTGCATTGTCTGTATCCTAATACAGCATTACTGCAGCGTTACTGTGGGTTTAAGCGCAAGTATATCAGCTGAGAGACACGTGCGGAGCGCCTGCGCAGAGTTCCAAGCCGAGTCCAGTCACTCGCAGAAAAGGATGGCTGGAGGAAGGCTTGGTTGTATTACTCTGCTCTGCTAACGAAGGATTGCTTTGCATTGTCTGTATCCTAATACAGCGTTACTGCAGCGTTACTGTGGGTTTAAGCGCAAGTATATCAGCTGAGAGACACGTGCGGAGCGCCTGCGCAGAGTTCCAAGCCGAGTCCAGTCACTCGCAGAAAAGGATGGCTGGAGGAAGGCTTGGTTGTATTACTCTGCTCTGCTAACGAAGGATTGCTTTGCATTGTCTGTATCCTAATACAGCGTTACTGCAGCGTTACTGTGGGTTTAAGCGCAAGTATATCAGCTGAGAGACACGTGCGGAGCGCCTGCGCAGAGTTCCAAGCCGAGTCCAGTCACTCGCAGAAAAGGCTGGCTGGAGGAAGGCTTGGTTGTATTACTCTTCTCTGCTAACGAAGGATTGCTTTGCGCTGTCTGTATCCTGATACAGCGTTACTGCGGCGTTACTGTGGCTTTAAGCGCAAGTATATCAGCTGAGAGACACGCGCGGAGCGCCTGTGCGGATTCCCAAGCCGAGTCCAGTGACTCGCAGAAAAGGATGGCTGGAGGAAGGCTTGGTTGTATTACTCTGCTCTGCTAACGAAGGATTGCTTTACGCTGTCTGTATCCTGATACAGCGTTACTGCGGCGTTACTGTGGCTTTAAGCGCAAGTATATCAGCTGAGAGACACGTGCGGAGCACCTGCGCAGAGTTCCAAGCCGAGTCCAGTCACTCGCAGAAAAGGATGGCTGGAGGAAGGCTTGGTTGTATTACTCTGCTCTGCTAACGAAGGATTGCTTTACGCTGTCTGTATCCTGATACAGCGTTACTGCGGCGTTACTGTGGCTTTAAGCGCAAGTATATCAGCTGAGAGACACGTGCGGAGCACCTGCGCAGAGTTCCAAGCCGAGTCCAGTCACTCGCAGAAAAGGATGGCTGGAGGAAGGCTTGGTTGTATTACTCTGCTCTGCTAACGAAGGATTGCTTTACGCTGTCTGTATCCTGATACAGCGTTACTGCGGCGTTACTGTGGCTTTAAGCGCAAGTATATCAGCTGAGAGACACGTGCGGAGCACCTGCGCAGAGTTCCAAGCCGAGTCCAGTCACTCGCAGAAAAGGATGGCTGGAGGAAGGCTTGGTTGTATTACTCTGCTCTGCTAACGAAGGATTGCTTTGCATTGTCTGTATCCTAATACAGCGTTACTGCAGCGTTACTGTGGGTTTAAGCGCAAGTATATCAGCTGAGAGACACGTGCAGAGCGCCTGCGCAGAGTTCCAAGCCGAGTCCAGTCACTCGCAGAAAAGGCTGGCTGGAGGAAGGCTTGGTTGTATTACTCTTCTCTGCTAACGAAGGATTGCTTTGCGCTGTCTGTATCCTGATACAGCGTTACTGCGGCGTTACTGTGGCTTTAAGCGCAAGTATATCAGCTGAGAGACACGCGCGGAGCGCCTGTGCGGATTCCCAAGCCGAGTCCAGTGACTCGCAGAAAAGGATGGCTGGAGGAAGGCTTGGTTGTATTACTCTGCTCTGCTAACGAAGGATTGCTTTACGCTGTCTGTATCCTGATACAGCGTTACTGCGGCGTTACTGTGGCTTTAAGCGCAAGTATATCAGCTGAGAGACACGTGCGGAGCACCTGCGCAGAGTTCCAAGCCGAGTCCAGTCACTCGCAGAAAAGGATGGCTGGAGGAAGGCTTGGTTGTATTACTCTGCTCTGCTAACGAAGGATTGCTTTACGCTGTCTGTATCCTGATACAGCGTTACTGCGGCGTTACTGTGGCTTTAAGCGCAAGTATATCAGCTGAGAGACACGCGTGGAGCGCCTGCGCAGAGTTCCAAGCCGAGTCCAGTCACTCGCCATTCAGCCGACTGCAGCCGAGTGCTGGAGGACTCAGCTTGGGGACGCACACGACAAGAGAAGCCTTGCGCATGTTTGAAGTTCGGTCTGAAGGCGGAACACAGGGCCATATCAAAATGTCAACAAAAAAAATCCAAACCTGGCCCGACCGACATTGATGCTGTTGGACTTGTGTCAGGGGAGAGGATTCGGAGACTGCGAAGTGGACTGCAACACCCGGCTCTACAACCAGTGCGACGGGTGGGTGATGCTGCTCTGATAACGGGGGGGATTGATGATGAACGGACCCTTGGTACAAACAATGTTTGCTTGACACAGTCCAACGTGATAACCCCATCCCCAACCTCCCCCCGGTGTCTTACGACAAGACCAAATAACTTACCGTGCCCGCTGGCCATATGGCAGAGGACACGGAGGTGTGCAGTCCAGCAGCAGCAGAGCTATATGCTGAAATACACGCCGCGTTAAAGAGCTCGGTGGATCGAGAAGGAGACTTAGAGGAAATGGGAGAGGGAAGTGGTGCAGAGAGAGCATGCTGCGCAATCTCCCTGGAAACAGCTACCCTGGTACGTTCATACCTTTCTCTGGAACGTAAAAATAAGGGCATGGAATTAGTCGAGAACCCCCTCGCTGACTTGATCTGTGAGGATACTTCGAGTTGTAAATAGGCGGACAAGCGGTCGTAGCCAGTACTCAAGTCAACACACCATCAACCATATTAGACCCTAGTTCACCCGTAGGCCCGACGGAGGGACCTACGAGCATAGTCACACACAAATCAGCAATAGGAAAGATGACTGGACCATATGCTGCTCCGGTCTTCTCCCCGATGGTTGGAGGTCTACCGTGCAGACCAGGAGAAACGGCCTGCTTCAAAGAGCATTTGACATCCCAAAAGAAGGCACAATTGCACTCATCAAATTTGACAATACAAAATAAGGTATGCTTAAATAAAGCAAAATGGAAGTGGAGTGGGACAAAAAATAATAAAGTACTAAAAATAGGGCAGGAGCCCACAGAAGGCTTTATGAATGGAAAAGTGACCCTGGAACAAGTTCAGAGGGAAGAAACAGTACAAACTGACCTGCAAACTAACAGTGAGGAACTCTCTGACAGAGAAGTCTTGGAAAGCGTCTCTGCCGTTGGTGCTCCAGACCAACAAGCTACATCATGCAGCATGGCCGAACGGGCCAGAGGTGATACAATTCCTGCACTAAAATGACTGAGACTTTATTCAGAAAATGAGCCAGGTGCAGAACGGTATAAAAGGGAGAAAAGAAATGCTATAAGTGCGAATACTGGGATCACCCCTCTGGCGCACTATTTCAGGCCTGCCGACCCCATGAAAACTCAAAGGTAGACAAATCGAATCCCAACGAATGTAGGTCAAAAATTGTGGGACCTTTGAGTCAAGGTACTGAGGGCCCTCAAATGATGGAAAGCTCGATTGCAACCGACCAGCAAAGCACCAAAAGTTTGATAGGTGGGCCGGCTGAAAGATCGGTGGTTATAACCCCTGAAGGGGGCCAAAGAACGCAAGCTCAAGGCCTGACAATTGACATCAATAGGCAGAGGTCTATGTGGGATTCCAGTAACCCACCTAACATCACGTGGGACAGAAATAACATGAACTCCCAAAACCAGGACGAGGAGTTGCTGGGACGGTCTCCAACTGCCACTATATCCCAGTCACATGGAGAGGGGGAACCCCAACGATCAAGAACGAAGGATAACACACAAACAAGAAAATCGAACCATGATTTATTCGGCCAGATGTCAGTGGTGACCATAGCTATGTCTCCGTTTACCAAACTATATGAAGCCATAAATGATGCCTTGAAGGACCAAACAACCCAATTGGCAATGGTAGACTCCAGGCTGATATTTATTGAAGGGTATCTCACAGCAGAGAAAAGCACAGGTGAAAAAAGGGCTATGTAAAATCTTTTGTGTGAAGGATGTGGAGGCTGCCCTGACCGACACCCTGCAAACGTACAAAGAGAGGCAGGAACGGATATTTCACAATCAGTGGTAACAGCAAGTAAGACCTAAAGCGCCCCCACGTGGACGATTCGCTAGTAGTGGGGAGAAAGGAGAAAGCTAAGGCTGCTCGACCTCACATGAAAACCAAGAAAGGACGAGAGAAACAGAAAATCAGATGCGTCCACCTTCAATCGCCAACGGTATAGTGGTAGATCTAACCACAGAAGGGGGAAAAGCAAGCACCCTTGACTTATTTAGTAGAAAGAGAAAAAGAACTGAGACAACAAACTCCCCATAGACGGCGCACACACAAAAAGCGAGGGGTAACCTAAGAGGCACACAAATACTGGAAACAAACTTAACTAAGCCCAACCAAGCACAACAGATGGGGAACAGGACATTGAAGGTAAAAACCAAAACATAAATGGTAAAACTGAGATCAGCTGAAAGTGATAAGGAGAGATAAGTGATACCGAGAGACAAAGCATGCAGGACGGAAGAGGGGAAAGTCCGGATGAAGAGAATCTAGCAGTGCTCCTAAATCTTTCAACATACTCAATGGTAGAAGACGCGGAAAACCAAAGAGAAGATGTGAGGATACTTCTATCTATTGAATAGAGCAGTTAGACAAACGGAAGACAGGAATACCAGGGAAGAAAAATCCTCTGGAAAATTCCTAACAATGGCAGAAAGAAGGGATCGAGTGGTGCCTGCCTAGAGCACACAAGCAGGAGTTGCATGAGGAAAAAAGGAGAGCTCATGAAGCTGCCCAGTGTGGTCCAGATAAGATAGGGAATGGAGCTCCGGAAAAGAAAACAAGATATTCTGTGAACCATAGGCTACAGAACAGCCCAACAGAAATATGCAACGGGGAAATGACAGGGGCCCAATGGCAGAATAGAGCACGACCAATAAGTAAGAGGTCGCCAGATAATTCTACTCTTCCCTCTCTAAACACTAAGATCTGCAAATCAAGGGGCCAGGATAGAAAAGAAGGGGCGAGGACAAACAGACGGATGGAAAGAAGACTGAGACTCGAGAGAGTAGTCCACAAAAGTAGAGAGCTGATTCTGAATAGAAGGAAGATCTCAAATGTATGCCCTTGCACCCCGACCCTACGCCAGATAAATTCAGATAATCCGGCGATAATAGAGTTTGAAATTGAAGAACGTTTGGATCTGGTTCAGCTTCACCTACATTCCGTTGTGGTAAAAAATCTGACGCTCTCTGCAGCTTCAAGCTTTCGCCAGATGGACTATGACTTGACAGACACGTCGGAAGAGGGAGATAACGTGACTGTCAAAAGAAAAGATAAAAGAGAGCACAGAGAAAGATCAATCCAACACCTCACTAGCCCCTCAACAAATATAGCACAAACCCCAGAAAGAGCTCCTCAGGGCCCTAGAGACCCAGACAAAGGGGGAAGTCCTACACACAGCACTGCAGGAGTAGTTAATACTCAGCAAGGACTACATTTGACACGGACAATAAAACAGCGTGAGATGGGGGTAGAGTCCACAACAGAGCGGTCCAAAGAGATGGACAGCCCTCAAAAGCACAAGAGGAAGACAATTGATCCTGGTTGGCGGTAGCGTTAGCACCAACCCCGAAAAATAGGAAAACCCCCAGGTGAACAGGAAGAGGATCTTTACCGGCATCCCGTGGAATACAAGGGGTGCATCTCACCTCTTTGCCAAAGGGGAGCCGAATTGGACAGAGCTGGACTTTGTATGTCTTCAAGAGAATTGGCTGCTTGACTGTCCAGTCCAGTGTTGGATGGGTGTCCTGTACTGCTGAACCCGGCAGTGAGGGAAGTGATTGGCCTCCCACAAGCAGGCCTTTCGACGTGTGTGAGGAATGGTGTGGATCTTGAAGTAAGAATACACTGCGTAAGAGGCCCTTTCATCCAACAAACAATAATGGGGACAAAAGGGGGAAGCCAGTCATCTAAGAGCGAAACTCAGAGAACACTAACTATAATAAACATCTACTGGAACCCGATAAGAATGACCCCCCAAAAAATGTTGGAGGATGTAGCCAGGCATATAACCAACTAGTGCCTTCAATCAGAATCTGTAGTGACCTAAACTCGCAATGTTATGACCGACATTATAAAGAGATTGGAATTTGCGAAGAAGCACCAAAAGGCCAAGGCCCGAGAGGTGACCTTTGGATGAAACTGATGGAAAGCAGGAGCCTCCATATTATAAATGGCTGCTTGGAAAAATCAGGTCAGCGATGTAACATCTGGAAAAGAGGCCAGCAAGCCTCAGTCATTGACTACATCTTCGTGTCTAAGGACTTGATGGACTCCCATCACTGGACTAGAAGTGCTCCCGACTACCTCCAGCGACCACAATATCTTGAAAATGTCATGGGTCCAGGAAATACGTGGATGGAAACAAAAAATGACCATAGATGTGGGAGAATAAACAATGGCTGCAGGCTGAGAATGAGGAGGAAAGACGCTCTGACAGCAACTACTGCTTAAGGAAGTCAACCAATCAGCAAACTGGTCTGTGCAGTTCCCAGTGAACTCTGTCAAAACGTTAACCCCTTTTTAATAAAAATCGGGACAAAGGTGGAAAAGACTGATGCACTGATGCACAAGGACATGCTTATAACTGCTTCATCGTGGCAAAAAAGGGAGATGAGAAAAGCAATCAGACCAGCTAAAAGAGCATCTGAGCACTGAATCACCTACTGACAGTAAAAAAGATTAAAGATAGTAATAAAGCACATTATACTGCAACAAGATGCAGAGCAGATGCTGGAAATTGTCAGCTCAATCAACATGGCAGAAATGTGGGCCATCTGGAACCAGAAAAATCATGGGTCTAGCCACCCGCCAGTAAATGGTGTTTCAGAAACCGGGTGGGTGGACTTTTTTGAAGGTCTATGTATGCCCCCGACAACAGCTCGTCCTACAATACGTCAAACACAAACAAATTGGAGTTTGAGCTTTGACACTGAAGACCTCACTTGCCTAATAAAGCGCGCAAGCACATCTAGACCCCCAGGCCCAGACGGCCTCGCCAACAGGACCCTGAAAGAAAACCCAAAGGAATGGGCCTTGATGTTGGAGGTAATAGTGAGAGATGTGTTGGAATCCCAAAAAATGCCAGGCTCGTGGGCAACGGCCAATGTCATTCCGATTTCTAAAAGTGGGAATAGACAAGATCCAGCTAACTATAGGCCAATAGCCTTATTAGATGTACTGGGCAAAATCTACACAACACTTCTCCTCAAACAACTAAATTCCTGGCCAAAGGAGTCTGGACTCCTTGATAACTTTCAGTCAGGATTGGTCAAAGGCCTCTGGACAGCTCCACCAATGTCCATACTGTCGATTTTGAAAGACAAAACTCTTAGATCGAACGGCAAAACAACGTCGGGATTCCCTGGAAAACCTCTTGGACCAGATAAGTGCCCTCCACTCCAATACTTCCATCAAGATTCGCTTAGACACTAGAGGATGGCTAACCGAAGAACTACCGACAAGAGTGGGGTAAATCAAGGATGCCCACTGGCCCCATCCCTCTTCAATTTATACTTCGACAAGGGGACGGCGAAAACTCAATAGAGGGGATACAACTTCCACAACTACTGTATGCAGACGATCTGGTCATGCTGGGCCAAACAGCAATAGGTTTAAAGAGGCAGCTCCGGGCTGGAAAGGAGTATGCAACGGAAAACAACCTACAGATAAACTAAACTTGTACCAACCCTAACATATGGAGTGGGGGCCACACTAGGGTTCCCCAAAACACACTGGCCAATGCTAGAGGGGATGGTCTGGAAAAGGGTGTTGGGTATACCAAAAACAAACCCGATTCAAGCCATCAGACAAGAGCTAGGTTTATGCTCCCTAAAAGCACCGGCAGAATGGAAGATTCTGAGCTTCTTTGGCAAATGTAGAGATCCAAGAACGGCACCCCTAAAGGAGGACGGATGAACATTAGCCACCTGGGGAGTGTAAGAGAAAGCTAAACTCTCAGAATTGGGGGCGACAATGGAAGATCCACACCATACACCAGGAACAGTTAAGAAGAATCAGTGGAAACTAGACTGCACTGAAACAGCTGATAAAGTAGAGAGGTCCAAACTATTTTGCAATACCCGATTTGAACCCTGATGCAGGGGAAACCTCCCGGAATATCTGAAACAATTCCCAGACCCAGCATTCAGCCGGAATTGCATGAAAATTTGGCTAAACGTGCACAAAACCAATGAAGTGCTGGCAATGAGAGATCCAAAGAAACAAACCCATTCAGATTGAAGATTCTGCAAAAACACCGGCCAAATGGAAACTCTCTACCACCTCTTCAGAGAGTCCAAGGCCTTATCTAGGTCGAGGACTGCCCACTGTAATGATGATGGCTGAAGAATGCTGGCCACTGTTGCTAAGAGGAAGGACACTAGGACTATCACCAGCTGCAGTAAAATGTATAAGAGAGCCACTCAGTCTAATAGAGGAGAATTGTGATGCAAAGTAGGAGATGGAACTTTCAAGATTAATTTAAATTGGAAAAGGGAAAGATGGTACTTTGGCAAGAGTGATTATAAGAAATGTCTCTTTTGCAAAAGTTTTAGATGGAACATATGCAAATAAAATAAATAATAAAAGAAGATATTTAGCATATTTATTTGGGGATTATGCAAAAGTGAGGGCCAACTAAGGTAAACGGGTGACTCCCTCACACAAGTCTTTAGAGTTCCAAGGAGGTTGCCTGACCTCTCCCTGCCTCTGGCCTTGAGGCTCATGGGGTTATCGAGCACACTTCCATTTACCCGATCTAGATGCAGGCTTTCAGGAGTCTTGCACCCCCTCAACTACTTCTTGGACCAGGACCACGTCAGGCATAGCAAGCAGGAGAGTTAGAGCGGGGTGAAGAAACATTGGTTTTCTTCCCTTTCACCCCTCTGAGCTATGTGTAACCTCCTTCACTCCCTCTCATTCCTCCTCCCACTGTCTAGCACTCGCGTGGTCCACAATGCCCGCGGAACTTGCCTATCATTTCTTGGTGTTCCTCGCTTTCACGGCTTGCTCTGCTCTGCTCCTCTTCCCTCCCAACTACTCTGTACCACTCTCTGCTTCTGTGTTACTCCCTCTCAGCCCCCGGGCTGATGTCTGTACCTCTCCCTCGCCCCAGGGTTCTACAACCTCCTGTTGGAAACTCCTCCCTACAGTTGCTATCAGTTCCCTCTCACCTCGTAACCTTGCCACGTCCACTACCCTTTCAATCTTAGCTCCTCAAGTTATCACCTTTCTTATGCGAAATTGGCTGTGGTTTCAGTGCATACTGAAAATAAATCCCTTGGCAGCGAGTTTCGGTAGCTTGGCAGCTATATCCACTGGCGGCGAGCTTCGGTAGCTTGCCAGCTATATCTACTGGTGGTGAGCTCGGTAGATTGGCAGGTATATCCAGTGGCGGCGAGCCCCGGTAGATTGCCAGGTATATCCACTGGCAGCGAGCTTGGGTAGCTTGCCAGATATATCCACATATGGCAAACTTCAGTAGCTTGCCAGGTATATCCACGGGCGGTGAGCTTAGGTAGCTTGGCAGGTATATCCACTGGTGGTGAGCTTTGGTAGATTGCCAGGTATATCCAGTGGTGGCGAGCTTCAGTAGCTTGCCAGCTATATCCACTGGCGGCGAGCTTCGGTAGCTTGCCAGGTATATAGACTGGGGACGAGCTTTGGTAGATTGCCAGGTGTATCCACTAGCAGTGAGCTCCGGTAGCTTGCCAGGTATATCCACTTGCAGTGAGCTTCAGTAGATTGCCAGGTATATCCAGTGGCAGCGAGCTTTCGGTAGCTTGCCAGCTATATCCACTGGCAGCAAGCTTCTGTAGATTGCCAGGTATATCGACTGGCGATGAGCTTCGGTAGCTTGCCAGCTTTATCTACTGGTGGTGAGCTCAGTAGATTGGCAGGTATATCCACTGGCAGCGAGCCCCAGTAGCTTGCCAGGTATAGCCACAGATGGCAAGCTTCAGTAGATTGCCAGGTATATCCACTGGCGGTGAGCTTTGGTAGATTTCTAGGTATATCCATTGGCGGCGAGCTTCATTAGCTTGCCAGGTAAATCCACGGACGGTGAGCTTTGGTAGATTGCCAGGTATATCCACCGGCAGTGAGATTCGGTAGCTTGCCAGGTATATCCACTGGGGGCGAGCTTTGGTAGATTGCCAGGTGTGTCCACTGGTGGTGAACTTCAGAAGCTTGCCAGGTATATCCACTTGCGGTAAGCTTCGGTAGATTCCCAGATATATCCAGTGGTGGCGAGCTTTGGTAGCTTGCCAGCTATATCCGCTGGCAGCAAGCTTCGGTAGATTGCCAGGTATATCCACTGGCGGTGAGCTTCGGTAGCTTGCCAGCTATATCTACTGGTGGTGAGCTTCAGTAGATTGCCAGGTATATCCACTGTCGGTGAGCTTCGGTAGATTTCCAGGTATATCCACTGGCGGCGAGCTTCAGTAGCTTGCCAAGTATGTCCACGGGCGGTGAGCTTTGGAAGATTGCCAGGTATATCCACTGGTGGCGAGCTTCGGTAGATTGCCAGGTATATCCACTGGGGGCGAGCTTCGATAGATTGCCAGGTGTACCCACTGGTGGTGAGCTTCAGTAGATTGCCAGGTTTATCAACTGGCGGCAAGCTTCGGTGGCTTGCCAGGTATATCCACTGGCGGTGAGCTCAGTAGATTACCAGGTTTATCCACTGGTGGTGGGCTTCGGTAGCTTGCCAGGTATATCCACTGGCGGTGAGCTCGGTAGATTGCCAGGTATATCCACTGGTGGCGAGCTTCAGTAGATTGCCAGGTGT
This sequence comes from Ambystoma mexicanum, assembly GCF_040938575.1. Lineage (NCBI taxonomy): Eukaryota > Metazoa > Chordata > Amphibia > Caudata > Ambystomatidae > Ambystoma > Ambystoma mexicanum. The sequence continues at coordinate 1,674,657,198 of NC_090932.1, forward strand.
ATCCACTGGCGGTGAACTTCGGTAGCTTGCCAGGTATATCCACTGGCGGTGAGCTCGGTAGATTGCCAGGTATATCCACTGGTGGCAAGCCCCGGTAGATTGCCAGGTATATCCACTGGCAGCAAGCTTGGGTAGCCTGCCAGGTATATCCACAGACGGCAAGCTTCGGTAGCTTGCCAGGTATATCCACTGGCGGTGAGCATCGGTAGATTGCCAGGTATATCCACTGGCGTGAGCTTCAGTAGCTTGCCAGGTATATCCAATGGCGGTGAGCATCGGTAGATTGCCAGGTATATCCACTGGCGTGAGCTTCAGTAGCTTGCCAGGTATATCCAATGGCAGCGAGCTTCAGTAGATTCCAGGTATATCCACGGGTGGTGAGCTTCGGTAGCTTGCCAGCTATATCCACTGGCGGTGAGCTCAGTAGATTACCAGGTTTATCCACTGGTGGTGAGCTTCGGTAGCTTGCCAGGTATATCCACTGGCGGTGAGCTCGGTAGATTGCCAGGTATATCCACTGGTGGCGAGCTTCGGTAGATTGCCAGGTGTATCCAGTGGCGGCAAGCTTCAGTAGTTTGCCAGCTATATCCACTGACAGCGAGTGTCATGACCCAGCAAAATTGTCCCTTCTGGACCTCATGGTCATTGTCACGGAGGGCTTGTACTCCTTGTTCCTCCCAACATGGCTGTACCAAGCTCCGTGCTACGCACTAGCTTTTCACGTCGTGGCACGTACTATAAATTGGTCACGCCCCTGCGGGTCTGCGCGTCTCAACGCTGTCTTCGATAGTGACCCGACGTGTGCTTACCTTCTACATTGGTTCCTTTGATCCTCTTACTTCCTTCCTTGCCTTTTATCCTGTTCCTGGATTTCCCCCCCTACTTACTCGCTCATCGCTAAATCCTGGAACTCTGAACGCATCCTGCAACCTGACGAGGCTCGGGCGAGCCTATTCAAGACCCGAACCATCCTGCGGCTGAACAAGGGAGATCCCGATCACAGGTGAGACGGGGGGAGATTTACGACAGTTTGAGACGCCAAACGATCGATACGGATTCTACCATGGAGAATGCTATTCAGGACCTGATGCGCGGAATGCAAGAACTTTCCACAGAGATGCAGAATTTAAAAGCCGAGAATGCGGCGCTAAGACAGCTTGTCTTGTCACGTGACTCCGCGAACAAGGACAGCGTATTATTGGGAGGAGTGGTTGATAAATACGACGGTTCAACAAAGACCTTACGTGGATTCCTGGATTCTTGTTTGGTACATTTTACCTTCAAGCCCTACTATTTCTCAACTCCTAGGGTGTAGGTGGGCTTCATAATATTGCATCTTTCCGGTAATGCCCTTACATGGGCCACTCCTTTACTCAATTCAGGGGATGCTCTCCTGGATGATTATGAAGGGTTCATCACGGAACTCAAGGCCATGTTCGAACATCCAGAGCTGGTCCACGGTGCTCAAGAGAAGTTACTTGACTTCCAACAAGGATCCCAAGACATGTTGACCTATGTTACAAGATTTAAACAGCTAGCCAAAGAGGCGGACTGGCCCCTGGAAGCCAGTTTTACCTTGTTTCGCAGAGGTCTAAATGAAGAGATTAAGGACGAATTAGCCAGAGTGGCACGTCCTAGTTCATTCCAGGCCCTCCTGGACTTGTCTATGCAAATAGACTTCAGAATCCAAGAAAGAAAGGCCGAAAAGAAAAAGAATAAAGTCTACATTCAAAGAAACTCCCCAGAGAATACTACAAGGACCAAATCTGCCAAGAATCCGAGCACTGATTCCGAACCCATGCAACTTGGAGCCTTTCGTGGACCAATTACCCCGCAGGAAGGGTTAAGAAGGATACACACAGGCTTATGCATGTATTGTGCCTCAGATAAACATTTAGTTAAGGAGTGTCCTCTGGCTCCTCCCCGACGCTCGGGAAATGCCAGCTCCCGATCCTAAATGGAGCAAGGTTTCGGGAGAACGATGTTTGCTCCACATCAATTCCATCCTTGAACTCTCCTGGACAAAACAAATTGGTGATATTACAGGCCTTTTTATCGCCATCCAAGGACAAGGTCTACCCCATACTGGCCTTGGTGGATTGCGGAGCAATGGGAGTCTTCATTGATCAAGATTGGGTCAGAAGTCCTAACATTCCTTATGAAGCAAGAAGTTTTTCACAGCCAGTGGAAGCAATTGACGGACGATCTCTTTCCTCAGGACCCATAAGTCTGCAAACAAGGGAGATCCATCTTTCCATAAATCATCATCAAGAAAGGATTGTGTTTGACATTATAAAATCAGCCCATTACCCCTTGGTTCTGGGCATGCCCTGGTTACAAAAGCATAATCCATATATCAACTGGACGGCCGGATCCTTATTCCTGGGCTCGGAGTTCTGTATGAACCATTGTTTAAACCTGGATACCTCAGTCACAGCTCCCATAAGTCTACCAAGGTGTCCAGAGACACCACTCATGGTTTCCAATATTGTACAAGTTCCAGAGATCTTTCAAGGGTATGCTGATGTATTCTCTACTGCCATTGTTCAAGCCTTACCTCCACATAGACCCGAAGACTGTGCCATAGATACTGAACCCTCAGCAGTGATTCCCTTTGGCAGGATGTTTATCCTTTCAGAACCCGAAAAGAGAGCCCTCCGGGAATACCTAGACACTAATCTTGAGAACGGCACCATAAGACCTTCAAAATCACCAGCTGGTGCTTCATTGTTCTTCGTTCCAAAAAAGGATTCCAAAGAGCTCAGACCTTGCCTGGACTATCTGGCCTAAATCAATACACCCTGAAAGACAGATACCCACTACCCTTGATCTCGGATATCCTTGAAGCTGTGAGAGGTGCAGTGATATTCACGAAACTGGATCTCCGAGGTGCTTACCATTTGATCCGTATCCGGGAAGGAGACGAATGGAAAACAGCCTTCAGAACACCCTTTGGTCACTTTGAATACCTAGTCATGCCCTTTGGTCTGACTAATGCTCCCGCAGTCTTCCAGCGTTTTATGGATAGGGTGTTCGCTGACATGTTATTTCTCAATGTTATCATCTACTTGGATGACATATTGATCTTCTCCAAGGACTCCTTGAAACATGAAGAACATGTAAAAGCAGTACTTCAACGTCTCTGTGAAAATCAACTCTTAGCCAAACCAGAAAAATGTTTGTTTCATGTTACATCAGTTCACTATCTGGGATTTGTCCTCAGTTCAGAAGGAATTAGTATGGACCCTTCAAAGGTGAAGGCCATACTGGCTTGGCCCCCCCCAACATCTGTTAAGCAAATACAATCCTTCCTGGGGCTTGCTAACTTCTACCGGAAATTTATTCCCACCTTTTCCGAGATTGTTCAACCCATTGTTAATCTCCTGAAGAAAGACGTTCCATTTAACTGGTCTATACCACAAGACAAGGCATTCCAACGCTTGAAAGAAGAATTCACTCAGGCCCCCATCCTGGCCCAACCTGACATAAATCGTCCTTTTCTAGTGGAAACTGATGCCTCCAATTACGCCATAGGAGCAGTTTTAAAACAAGAATCCGAGGATAAGTTGGAACATCCCATTGCTTATCTCTCACGGACCCAGACCACCAGCGAGACCCACTACTCAGTTCTGGAGAAGGAGTTATTGGCTATTTGTCATGCCTTCACTGAATGGAGACATTTACTCCTGGGTGCTAAATATCCAGTTCAAGTCCGTACTGATCACCAAAATCTTCAGGTCCTACAATCCATGGAGTGCAGGAACAGTAGACAAGCTTGATGGGCTTACTTCTTTGCTCAATATCAATATCAAATTTTACATGTTCCTGGATCGCAAAACTTGATTGCTGATGCCCTTTCTCGGCGTCCCGACTACATTCCCTTGGAGGATAAGATCTATCCTAAAATGTTTCCAACCACAATCTTTGTAGCTCAAGCGATCAATCTCCTGGAAGAAATCAGAGCACAGACTCAATTATCTGAACTCTGGAAGGACATATCGAAGAAAAATCCCTGGCGTCTGACAATCAAGGAAGGATATTTATTCAAGAACAATTCAGTGGTCATTCCGACAAAAGAACTTCAACAGAAGGTAATGAATCTATGCCATGATACTCTTCACTCCGGCCATCGAGGAGTAACCAACACCTTCCATCTTATACAAAGACAGTTCTGGTGGCCGGGGATGAAGTCCAGTGTAGTTCAATACATCAAGACCTGTGCTATTTGTAGTCAGAACAAATACGATAATCAGAGGCCGGCGGGTCTGCTTCTACAACCTACGTTGCCAACCAGACCCTGGGAAGTTATTGCCACTGACTTCATTGTTGAATTACCACCTTCCCGAGGATATACAACCATCATGGTAACCATTGACTTGTTCACTCATCTAGCTCATTTTACACCATTGTATAAACTACCATCTACCTCAGAACTTGCTGGAATTTTCCTGGAACATATTTTTCGTCTTCATGGCCTTCCTTCCAAGATTATTTCGGATCGGGGACCTCAGTATATTTCACAATTCTGGAAACATCTCTGTCGTGTTCCAGGAATCCAACGTGCCCTTTCTTCAGGCTATCATCCACAAACCAATGGGGCAACGGAACGAGTAAATCAAACCCTGGAACAATATCTTCGTTGTTTTGCCACCAAGGTTCAAGACGATTGGTCTCTCCTTATACCTTTAGCCGAATTCTCCTACAATAACTCAGATCATTCAACTCTCAAGATCAGCCCTTTCTATTGCAGTCAAGGTTATCACCCATCTGTTTTACCATCAGTTCTTTCAGAATCTACTCCGGTACCTACCCTTGACTCTTGGATTCAGACGCTGATCGACTTACAAAGAGAGGCAAAGGATCAGTTAGAACAGGCCCAGACTCGAACCAAAAGATATGCGGACTCTAAGAGAAGACCATCACCTTCCTATTCAGTTGGCGATCAAGTCTGGTTAGCCTCGAAAATGTTACCTCGACATCTACGACCAAACAAATTAGCTCCTCGCTATTATGGTCCATTTTCTATAAAGGAGATCATCAATCCTGTCTCCTTCCGACTTAAGCTCCCGGATTCCTGGAAGAAGATACATCCAGTCTTCCATACTTCCCTGTTGAAACCCTACGTTAGTGCTACTTGAAAACCCTTCAAACCCACACCTGTTGTTGTGGACGACCAGTTGGAATATGAGGGGTCCAGGATATGTGATTCCAGGTATAGGAGGGGTCGACTACAATATCTGGTCGATGGAAAGGCTACCCCCCTAGCGAGAGAACATGGGAACCAGTTTCTAATTTAAAGACCCCTCGTTTGCTCAGAAGATTCCATCTTATTCACCCAGGCAAGCCTGGAGGAACCAGTCTTCGGAGGGGGAATGCTGTCATGACCCGGCGAAATTGCCCCTTCTGGACCTCATGGTCATTGTCACGAAGGGCTTGTACTCCTTGTTCCTCCCAACATGGCCATACCAAGCTCCGTGCTACGCACTAGCTTTTCACGGCGTGGCACGTACTATAAATTGGTCACGCCCCTGCGGGTCCGCGCGTCTTAACGCTATCTTAGGTAGTGACCCGACGTGTGCTTACCTTCTACATTGGTTCCTTTGATCCTCTTACTTCCTTCCTTGCCTTTTATCCTGTTCCTGGATTTCCCCCCCTACTTACTCGTTCATTGCTAAATCCTGGATACCCTGGAACCACAAAATTCCCGGAACTCTGAACGCATCCTGCAACCTGACGAGGCTCGGGCGAGCCTATTCAAGACCCGAACCATCCACAGGAAGAGTCCTGCGGCCGAACAAGGGAGATCCCGATCACAGGTCAGACGGGGGGAGATTTACGACAGCGAGCTTTGGTAGATTGCTAGGTATATCCACTGGCGGCGAGCTTCGGTAGCTTGCCAGCTATATCTACTGGTGGTGAGCTCAGTAGATTGCCAGGTATATCCACAGATGGTAAGGTTCAGTAGCTTGCCAGGTATATCCACAGACGGCAAGCTTCTGCCAAGTATATCCACTGAGGGCGAGCTTTGATAGATTGCCAGGTGTATCTACTGGCGGCGAGCTTCGGTTGCTTGCCAGGTATATCCACTGGCGGCGAGCTTCAGTAGCTTGTCAGTTATATTTGCGACCGGTGAGCTTCGGTAGCTTGCCAGGTATATCCACTGGCAGTGAGCATCAGCAGATTGCCAGGTATATCACTGGCAACGAGCTTCAGTAGCTTGCCAGGTATATCCACGGACGGTGAGCTTCAGTAGCTTGTGAAGTATGTCCACTGGCGGTGAGCTTCAGTAGCTTGCCAGGTATATCCACGAGCGGTGAGCTTTGCTAGCTTGCCATATATATCCACTGGCGGTGAGCTTCGGTAGATTGCCAGGTATATCCAGTGGCGGCGAGCTTCGGTAGCTTGCCAGATATATCCACTGGCAGCGAGCCTTGGTAGATTGCCTGGTATATCCACTGGCGGCGAACTTCAGTAGCTTGTCAGGTATATCCACTGGCGGGAAGCTTCAGTAGCTTGGCACGTATATCCACGAGTGGTGAGTTTCGGTAGCTTGCCAGCTATATCCACAGGCAGTGAGCTTCGGTAGATTGCCAGGTATTTCCACTGGCGGCGAGCTTCAGTAGCTTGCCAGGTATATCCACTGGCAGTGAGCTTTGGTAGATTGCCAGGTATATCCACTGGCGGCGAGCTTTAGTAGCTTGACAGGTATTTCCACTGGCGGCGAGCTTCGGTAGCTTGCCAGCTATATATACTGGTGGTTAGCTCGGGAGATTGCCAGGTATATCCACTGGCGGCGATCCCCGGTAGATTGCCAGGTATATCCACTGGCAGCAAGCTTGGGTAGTTTGCCAGATATAGATAAAGATGTCAAGCAGGAGAGTTAGAGCGGGGTGAAGAAACATTGGTTTTCTTCCCTTTCACCTCTCTGAGCTATGTGTAACCTCCTTCACCCCCCTCTCATTCCTCCTCCCACTGTCTCGCACTCACATGGTCTACCATGCCCGCAGAACCGGCCTATCATGTCTTGGTGTTCCTCGCTTTCATGGCTTGCTCTGCCCCTCTTCCCTCCCAACTACTCTGTACCACTCTCTTGTGATTGCTTCTGTGTTACTCCCCCTCACACCCCACGCGCTAATGTCTGTACCTCTCCCTCGCCCCAGGGTTCCACAACCTCCTGTTGGACACTCCTCCCTACAGCTGCTATCAGTTCCTTCTCACCTCGTAACCTTGCCACCTCCACTACCCTTTCAATCGTGCCTTCTCAAGTTATCACCTTTCTTATGCGAAATTGGTTGTGGTTTCTGTGCAGACTAAAAATAAATCCCTTGGCACCGAGCTTCGGTAGCTCTCCAGCTATATCCACTGGCGGCGAGCTTCGGTAGCTTGCCAGCTATATCTACTGGTGGTGAGCTTGGTAGATTGGCAGGTATATCCACTGACGGCGAGCCCTGGTAGATTGCCAGGGATATCCGCTGGCAGCGAGCTTGGGTAGCTTTCCAGATATATCCACAGATGGCAAACTTCAGTAGCTTGCCAGGTATATCCATGGGCGGTGAGCTTCAGTAGCTTGGCAGGTATATCCACTGGCGGTGAGCTTCGGTAGATTGCCAGGTATATCCAGTGGTAGCGAGCTTTGGTAGCTTGCCAACTATATCCACTGGCGGCGAGCTTCGGTAGCTTGCCAGATATATCCACTGGGGACGAGCTTTGGTAGATTGCCAGGTGTATCCACTGGCGGTGAGCTTCAGTAGCTTGCCAGGTGTATCCACTGGCAGTGAGCTTCGGTAGCTGGCCAGCTATATCCACTGGCAGTGAGCTTTGATAGATTGCCAGGTATATCCATGGGCGGTGAGCTTCGGTTGCTTGCCAGGTATATCCACCAGTGGCGAGCTTTGGTAGATTGCCAGGTGTATCCACTGACAGTGAGCTTTGGTAGATTGCCAGGAATATCCACTGGCGGCGGGCTTCGGTAGATTGCTAGGTGTATCCTCTGGCAGCGAGCCTCGGTAGATTGCCAGGTATATCCACAGGCGGTGAGCTTTGGTAGCTTGCTAGGCATATCCACTGGCGGCGAGCTTCAGTAGCTTACAACGTATATCCACGGGTGGTGAGCTTTGGTGGCTTGCCAGGTATATCCACTGACAGTGAGCATCGGTAGATTGCCAGGTATGTCCACTGGCGTGAGCTTCCGTAGATTGCCAGGTATATCCACTGGAAGCGAGCTTCAGTAGTTTGCCAGGTTTATCCACGGCCGGTGAGCTTCAGTAGCTTGCCAGGTATATCCAAATGGTGATGAGCTTCGTTAGATTGCCAGGTATATCCACTGGCGGCGAGCTTCAGTAGCTTGCCAGGTCTATCCACGGGCGGTGAGCTTCGGTAGTTTGCCAGGTCTATCCACTGGCGGTGAGCTTCGGTAGATTTCCAGGTATATCCACAGGCGGTGAGCTTCGGTAGTTTGCCAGGTATATCCACTGGCGGTGAACTTCAGTAGATTGCCAGGTATATCCAGTGGCGGCAAGCTTCGGTAGCTGGCCAGCTATATCCACTGGCAGCGAGCTTCGGTAGATTGCCAGGTATATCCATGGGCGGTGAGCTTCGGTAGCTTGCCAGGTATATCCACCGGGGGCGAGCTTTGGTAGATTGCCAGGTGAATCCACTGACAGTGAGCTTTGGTAGATTTCCAGGAATATCCACTGGCGGCTAGCTTCGGTAGATTGCCAGGTGTATCCACTGGCAGCGAACGTCTGTAGATTGCCAGAAATATCCACGGGCAGTAAGCTTTGGTAGCTTGCTAGGCATATCCACTGGCGCCGAGCTTCAGTAGCTTACCACGTATATCCACGGGAGGTGAGCTTCGGTAGCTTGCCAGGTATATCCACTGGCAGTGAGAATCGCTAGATTGCCAGGTATATCCACTGGCGTTAGCTTTGGTAGATTGCCAGGTATATCCACTGGAAGCGAGCTTCAGTAGTTTGCCAGGTATATCCACGGGCGGTGAGCTTCAGTAGCTTGCCAGGTATATCCACTGGTGGCGAGCTTTGGTAGCTTGCCAGCTATATCTACTGGTGGTGAGCTCGGTAGATATCCACTGGCAGTGAGCTTCAGTATATTGCCAGGTATATCCAGTGGCAGCGAGCTTCAGTAGCTTCCCAGCTATATCCACTGGCAGAAAGCTTCCGTAGATTGCCAGGTATATCGACTGGCGGTGAGCTTCGGTACCTTGCCAGCTGTATCTACTGGTGGTGAGCTCAGTAGATTGCCAGGTATATCCACTGGTGGCGATCCCCGGTAGCTTGCCAGGTATAGCCACAGATGGCAAGCTTCAGTAGCTTGCCAGGTATATCCACTGGCGATGAGCTTCGGTAGCATGCCAGCTATATCTACTGGTGGTGAGCTTCAGTAGATTGCCAGGTATTTCCACTGGTGGTGAGCTTCGGTAGATTTCAAGGTATTTCCACTGGCGGCGAGCATCAGTAGCTTGCCAAGTATGTCCACGGACGGTGAGCTTTCGTAGATTGCCACGTATATCCACTGGTGGCGAGCTTCGGTAGATTGCCAGGTATATCCACTGGGGGCGAGCTTCGATAGATTGCCAGGTGTATCCACTGGTGGTGAGCTTCAGTAGATTGCCAGGTTTATCCACTGCCGGCGAGCTTCGGTAGCTTGCCAGGTATATTCACTGGCGGTGAGCTTCGGTAGATTTCCAGGTATATTCACTGGCGGCGAGCTTCAGTAGCTTGCCAGGTATATCCACGGGCGGTGAGCTTTGGTAGATTGCCAGGTATATCCACCGGCGGTGAGCTTCGGTAGCTTGCCAGGTATATCCACTGGGGGCGAGCTTTGGTAGATTGCCAAGTGTATCCACTGGTGGTGAACTTTGGTAGCTTGCCGGGTATATCCACTGGCAGCAAGCTTTGGTAGATTGCCAGGTATATCCACTGGCGGTGAGCTTCGGTAGCTTGCCAGCTATATCTACTGGTGGTGAGCTTCAGTAGATTGCCAGGTATTTCCACTGGTGGTGAGCTTCGGTAGATTTCCAGGTATTTCCACTGGCGGCGAGCATCAGTAGCTTGCCAATAATGTCCCCAGACGGTGAGCTTTCGTAGATTGCCAGGTTTATCCACTAGCAGTGAGCTTCGGTAGCTTGCCAGGTATATCCACTGGCAGTGACCTCGGTAGATTGCCAGGTTCATCCACTGGCAGTGAGCTTCGGTAGCTTGCCAGGTACATCCACTGGTGGTGAGCTTGGTAGATTGCCAGGTATATCCACTGGTGGCGAGCTTCGGTAGATTGCCAGGTGTTTCCACTGGCAGTAAGCTTCGGTAGCTTGCCAGGTATATCCACTGGCGGTGAGCTAGGTAGATTGCCAGGTATATCCACTGGCGGCGAGCCCCGGTAGATTGCCAGGTATATCCACTGGCAGCGAGCTTGGGTAGCTTGCCAGGTATATCCACAGACGGCAAGCTTCGGTAGCTTGCCAGGTATATCCATTGGTGGTGAGCATCGGTAGATTGCCAGGTATATCCACTGGCGTGAGCTTCAGTAGCTTGCCAGGTATATCCAATGGTGGTGAGCTTCAGTAGATTGCCAGGTATATTCACGGGTGGTGAGCTTCGGTAGCTTGCCAGCTATATCCACTGAAGGTGAGCTTCGGTAGATTGCCAGGTGTATTCCGTGGCGGCGAGCTTCAGTAGTTTGACAGCTATATCCATTGACAGCGAGCTTTGGCAGATTGCCAGGTATATCCACTGGCGGCGAGCTTCGGTAGCTTGCCAACTATATCTACTGGTGGTGAGCTCAGTAGATTGCCAGGTATATCCACTGGCGGCAAGCCCCCGTAGCTTGCCAGGTATATCCACAGATGGCAAGCTTCAGTAGCTTGCCAGGTATATCCACAGACGGCAAGCATCTGCCGGGTATATCCACTGGCGGTCAGCTTTGGTATATTGCCAGGTATATCCACTGAGGGCGAGCATTGATAGATTGCCAGGTGTATCCACTGGCGGCGAGCTTCGGTAGCTTGCCAGGTATATCCACTGGCGGCGAGCTTCGGTAGCTTGCCAGTTATATTCGTGGGCGGTGAGCTTCGGTAGCTTGCCAGGTATATCCACTGGCAGTGAGCATCAGTAGATTGCCAGGTATATCCGCTGGCGGTGAGCTTCAGTAGTTTGTCAGGTATATCCACTGGCGGCGAGCTTCAGTAGCTTGCCAGGTATATCCACGAGCGGTGAGCTTTGGTAGCTTCCCAGATATATCTACTGGCAGTGAGCTTCGGTAGATTGCCAGGTATATACAGTGGTGGCGAGCTTCGGTAGCTTGCCAGCTATATCCACTGGCAGCCAGCTTCAAGAGATTGCCTGGTATATCCACTGGCGGCGAGCTTCTGTACCTTGCCAGGTATATCCATTGGCAGTGAGCTTTGGTAGATTTCCAGGTATATCCACTCGCAGCGAGCTTCAGTAGCTTGCCACGTATATCCACGAGCGGTGAGCTTCGGTAGCTTGCCAGCTATGTGCACAGGCCTTGAGCTTCGGTAGATTGCAGGTATATCCAGTGGTGGCGAGCTTCGGTAGCTTGCTAGCTTTATCCACTGGCAGCGAGCTTCTGTTGATTGCCAGGTATATCCACTGGCGGCGAGCTTCAGTAGCTTACCAGGTATATCCACTGGCGGTGAGCTTTGGTAGATTGCCAGGTATATCCACTGGCGGCGATCTTCAGTAGCTTGCCAGGTATATCCACTGGCGGCGAGCTTCGGTAGCTTGCCAGCTATATCTACTGGTGGTGAGCTCAGTAGATTGCCAGGTATATCCACTGGCGGCAAGCCCCGGTAGCTTGCCAGGTATATTCACAGATGGCAAGCTTCAGTAGCTTGCCAGGTACATCCACTGGCGGTGAGCTCGGTAGATTGCCAGGTATATCCACTGGTGGAGAGCTTCAGTAGATTGCCAGGTGTATCCACTGGCGGTGAGCTTCGGTAGCTTGCCAGGTATATCCACTGGCGGTGAGCTTCGGTAGATTTCCAGCTATATCCACTGGCGGCGAGCGTCAGTAGCTTGCCAGGTATATCCACGGGTAGTGAGCTTTGGTAGATTGCCAGCTATATCCACTGGGGGCAAGTTTTGGTAGATTGCCAAGTGTATCCACTGGTGATGAACTTTGGTAGCTTGCCGGGTATATCCACTGACAGCAAGCTTTGGTAGATTGGCAGGTATATCCACTGGCGGTGAGCTTCGGTAGCTTGCCAGCTATATCTACTGATGGTGAGTTTCAGTAGATTGCCAGGTATTTCCACTGGCGGTGAGCTTCGGTAGATTTCCAGGTATTTCCACTGGCGGCGAGCATCAGTAGCTTGCCAATAATGTCCCCAGACGGTGAGCTTTCGTAGATTGCCACGTATATCCACTGGTGGCGAGCTTCGGTAGATTGCCAGGTATATCCACTGGGGCGAGCTTCGATATATTGCCAGGTGTATCCACTGGTGGTGAGCTTCAGTAGATTGCCAGGTTTATCCACTGGCGGCGAGCTTCGGTAGCTTGCCAGGTATATCCACTGGCGGTGAGCTCGGTAGATTGCCAGGTTTATCCACTGGCAGTGAGCTTCGGTAGCTTGCCAGGTACATCCACTGGCGGTGAGCTTGGTAGATTGCCAGGTATATCCACTGGTGGCGAGCTTCGGTAGATTGCCAGGTGTATCCACTGGCGGTGAGCTTCGGTAGCTTGCCAGGTATATCCACTGACGGTGAGCTAGGTAGATTGCCAGGTATATCCACTGGCGGCGAGCTCGGTAGATTGCCAGGTATATCCACTGGCAGCGAGCTTGGGTAGCTTGCCAGGTATACCCACAGACGGCAAGCTTCGGTAGCTTGCCAGGTATATCCATTGGCGGTGAGCATCGGTAGATTGCCAGGTATATCCACTGGCGGTGAGCTTCAGTAGCTTTCCAGGTATATCCAATGGTGGTGCGCTTCAGTAGATTGCCAGGTATATTCACGGGTGGTGAGCTTCGGTAGCTTGCCAGCTATATCCACTGAAGGTGAGCTTCGGTAGATTGCCAGGTGTATCCCGTGGCGGCGAGCTTCAGTAGTTTGACAGCTATATCCATTGACAGCGAGCTTTGGCAGATTGCCAGGTATATCCACTGGCGGCGAGCTTCGGTAGCTTGCCAGCTATATCTACTGGTGGTGAGCTCAGTAGATTGCCAGGTATATCCACTGGCGGCAAGCCCCAGTAGCTTGCCAGGTATATCCACTGGCGGTGAGCTTCAGTAGCTTGCCAGTTATATTCGCGGGTGGTGAGCTTCAGTAGCTTGCCAGGTAGATCCACTGGCAGTGAGCATCGGTAGATTGCCAGGTATATCCACTGGCAGCGAGCTTTAGTAGCTTGCCAGCTATATCTACTGGTGGTGAGCACAGTAGATTGCCAGGTATATCCACTGGCGGCAAGCCCCGGTAGCTTGCCAGGTATATCCACAGATGGCAAGCTTCAGTAGCTTGCCAGGTATATCCACAGACGGCAAGCTTCTGCCGGGTATATCCACTGGCGGTCAGCTTTGGTAGATTGCCAGGTATTTCCACTGGGGGCGAGCTTTGATAGATTGCCAGGTGTATCCACTTCCGGCGAGCTTCAGTAGCTTGCCAGGTATATCCACTGGCGGTGAGCTTCAGTAGCTTGCCAGTTATATTCGTGGGCGGTGAGCTTCGGTAGCTTGCCAGGTATATCCACTGGCAGTGAGCATCGGTAGATTGCCAGGTATATACGGTGATGGCGAGCTTCGGTAGCTTGCCAGCTATATCCACTGGCAGCCAGCTTCGGTAGATTGCCTGGTATATCCACTGGCAGCGAGCTTCTGTAGCTTGCCAGGTATATCCACTGGCAGTGAGCTTTGGTAGATTTCCAGGTATATCCACTGGCGGCGAGCTTCAGTAGCTTGCCACGTATATCCACGAGCGGTGAGCTTCGGTACCTTGCCAGCTATGTCCACAGGCCTTAAGCTTCGGTAGATTGCAGGTATATCCAGTGGTGGTGAGCTTCGGTAGCTTGCTAGCTATATCCACTGGCAGCGAGCTTCTGTTGATTGCCAGGTATATCCGCTGGCGGCGAGCTTCAGTAGCTTACCAGGTATATCCACTGGCGGTGAGCTTCGGTAGATTGCCAGGTATATCCACTGGCGGCATCTTCAGTAGCTTGCCAGGTATATCGACTGGCGGCGAGCTTCGGTAGCTTGCCAGCTATATCTACTGGTGGTGAGCTCAGTAGATTGCCAGGTATATCCACTGGCGGCAAGCCCCGGTAGCTTGCCAGGTATATCCACAGATGGCAAGCTTCAGTAGCTTGCCAGGTATATCCACAGACGGCAAGCTTCTGCCGGGTATATCCACTGGCGGTCAGCTTTGGTAGATTGCCAGGTATATCCACTGGAGGCGAGCTTTGATAGATTGCCAGGTGTATCCACTGCCGGCGAGCTTCAGTAGCTTGCCAGGTATATCCACTGGCGGCGAGCTTCAGTAGCTTGCCAGTTATATTCGCGGGCGGTGAGCTTCAGTAGCTTGCCAGGTAGATCCACTGGCAGTGAGCATCGGTAGATTGCCAGGTATATCCACTGGCAGCGAGCTTCAGTAGCTTGCCAGCTATATCTACTGGTGGTGAGCTCAGTAGATTGCCAGGTATATCCACTGGCGCAAGCCCCTGGTAGCTTGCCAGGTATATCCACAGATGGCAAGTTTCAGTAGCTTGCCAGGTATATCCACGAGCGGTGAGCTTTGGTAGCTTGCCAGGTAGATCCACTGGCAGTGAGCATCGGTAGATTGCCAGGTATATCCACTGGCAGCGAGCTTCAGTAGCTTGCCAGGTATATCCACTGGCGGCAAGCTTCAGTAGCTTGCCAGCTATATCCACGAGCGGTGAGCTTTGGTAGCTTGCCAGATATATCTGCTGGCAGTGAGCTTCGGTAGATTGCCAGGTATATCCATGGGCGGTGAGCTTTGGTAGCTTGCCAGGTATATCCACGGGGGCGAGCTTGGGTAGATTGCCAGGTGTATCCACTGACAGCGAGCTTCGGTAGATTTTTTTAAATTTTAATTTATATAGCGCGCAAGCAGCCCACGGGCATTGAGGCGCTGTTACTTGTGAGAGCTTAGTTACAGAGGTACAGGAATGGTAGCAGTCGTTGGTACATTATAAGTATTACAGACATAATACTTACAGTTTATGCAATTGGTCCTTACATTCCAGCTTATGCAGTGGGTCATATGTATAGTATTCATGCTGATGCGAGGGACCTTATGTGAAGAGGATGGTTTTCATAGCTTTACGGAAGGCAATGAGGTAGGCCTCACCTCGGATAGTGGGAGGTAGGGCATTCCAGATTGCCAGGTATATCCACGGACGGTGAGCCTCGGTAGCTTGCCAGGTATATCCAGTGGCAGCAAGCTTCGGTAGCTGGCCAGCTATATCCACTGGCAGCGAGCTTCGGTAGATTGCCAGGTATATCCATGGGCAGTGAGCTTCGGTAGCTTGCCAGGTATATCCACCGGGGGCGAGCTTTGGTATATTGCCAGGTGTATCCACTGACAGTGAGCTTTGGTAGATTGCCAGGAATATCCACTGGCGGCTAGCTTCGGTAGATTGCCAGGTGTATCCACTGGCAGCGAGCTTCTGTAGATTGCCAGGTATATCCACAGGCGGTGAGCTTCCCAAGCTTGCTAGGCATATCCACTGGCGGCGAGCTTCAGTAGCTTACCACGTATATCCAGGGGAGGTGAGCTTCGGTAGCTTGCCAGGTATATCCACTGCCAGTGAGCATCGCTAAATTGCCAGGATATCCTCTGGCGTTAGCTTCGGTAGATTGCCTGGTATATCCACTGGAAGCGAGCTTCAGTAGTTTGCCAGGTATATCCACAGGCGGTGAGCTTCAGTAGCTTGCCTGGTATATCCACTGGCGGCGAGCTTCGGTAGCTTGCCAGCTATATCTACTGGTGGTGAGCTTGGTAGATTGTCAGGTATATCCACTGGCGGGGAGCCCAGGTAGATTGCTAAGTGTATCCACTGGCAGCGAGCTTGGGTAGTTTGCCAGATATATCGATAGATGGCAAACTTCAGTAGCTTTCAGGTATATCCACGGGCGGTGAGCTTCGGTAGTTTGCCACGTACATCCATTGGCGGTGAGCTTCAGTAGATTGTCAGGTCTATCCAGTGACGGCCAGCTTCGGTAGCTGGCCAGCTATATCCATTGGCAGCGAGATTCGGTAGATTGCCAGGTATATCCATGGGCGGTGAGCTTCGGTAGCTTGGCAGGTATATCCACCAGTGGCGAGCTTTGGTAGATGGCCAGGTGTATCCACTGACAGTGAGCTTTGGTAGATTGCCAGGAATATTCACTGGCGTTGGGCTTCGGTAGATTGCCAGGTGTATACACTGGCAGCGAGCTTTGGTAGATTGCCAGGTATATCGACGGGTGGTGAGCTTCGGTAGCTTGCTCGGCATATCCACTGGTGGCGAGCTTCAGTAGCTTACCACGTATATCCAAGGGCGGTAAGCTTTGGTAGCTTGCTAGGCAAATCCACTGTGGCGAGCTTCAGTAGCTTACCACGTATATCCACGGGCGGTAAGCTTTGGTAGCTTGCCAGTTATATCCACTGGCAGTGAGCATCGGTAGATTGCCAGGTATATCCACTGGCGTGCGCTTCGGTAGATTGCCAGGTATATCCATTGGAAGCGAGCTTCAGTAGATTGCCAGGTATATCCACTGGCGGCGAGCTTCAGTAGCTTGCCGGGTATATCCACGGATGGTGAGCTTGGGTAGTTTGCCAGGTATATCAACTGGCGGTGAGCTTCGGTAGATTTCCAGGTATATCCACGGGCGGTGAGCTTCGGTAGTTTGCCAGGTATATCCACGGGTGGTGAGCTTCGGTAGTTTGCCAGGTATATCCACTGGCTGTGAGCTTCAGTAGATTTCCAGGTGTATCCACTGGCGGTGAGCTTTGGTAGATTGCCATGAATATCCACTGGCGGCTAGCTTCGGTAGATTGCCAGGTGTATCCACTGGCAGCGAGCTTCGGTAGCTTGCTAGGCATATCCACTGGCGGAGAGCTTCAGTAGCTTACCACGTATATCCACGGGCGGTGAGCTTTGGTAGCTTGCCAGGTATATCCACTGGCGGTGAGCTTCGGTAGATTCCCAGGTATATCAACTGGCGGCGAGCTTCAGTAGCTTGCCAGGTATATCCACTGGCGGCGAGCTTCGGTAGCTTGCCAACTATATCTACTGGTGGTGAGCTCAGTAGATTGCCAGGTATATCCACTTGCGGCGAGTCCTGGTAGATTGCCAGGTATATCCACTGGCAGCGAGCTTGGGTAGTTTGCCAGATAAATCCACAGACGGCAAACTTCAGTAGCTTTCCAGGTATAGCCACAGGCGGTGGGCATCGGTAGTTTGCCAGGTATATCCACTGGCGGTGAGCTTCAGTAGATTGCCAGGTATATCCAGTGGTGGCAAGCTTCGGTAGCTGGCCAGCTATATCCACTGGCAGATTGCCAGGTATATCCATGGGCGGTGAGCTTCGGTAGCTTGCCAGGTTTGATATGATATGATATCGCATTTATAACGCGCCAATACACAAGTGTTTCAAGGCGCGTATATCCACCGGGGGCGAGCTTTGGTAGATTGCCAGGTGTATCCACTGACAGTGAGCTTTGGTAGATTGCCAGGAATATCCACTGGCGGCTAGCTTTGGTAGATTGCCTGGTGTATCCACTGGCAGCAAGCTTCGGGAGATTGCCAGGTATATCCACTGGCGTGCGCTTCGGTAGATTGCCAGGTATATCCATTGGAAGCGAGCTTCAGTAGATTGCCAGGTATATCCACTGGCGGCGAGCTTCAGTAGCTTGCCGGGTATATCCACGGATGGTGAGCTTCGGTAGTTTGCCAGGTATATCAACTGGCGGTGAGCTTCAGTAGATTTCCAGGTATATCCACGGGCGGTGAGCTTCGGTAGTTTGCCAGGTATATCCACGGGTGGTGAGCTTCGGTAGTTTGCCAGGTATATCCACTGGCGGTGAGCTTCAGTAGATTTCCAGGTGTATCCACTGGCGGTGAGCTTTGGTAGATTGCCATGAATATCCACTGGCGGCTAGCTTCGGTAGATTGCCAGGTGTATCCACTGGCAGCGAGCTTTGGTAGCTTGCTAGGCATATCCACTGGCGGAGAGCTTCAGTAGCTTACCACGTATATCCACGGGCGGTGAGCTTTGGTAGCTTGCCAGGTATATCCACTGGCGGTGAGCTTCGGTAGATTCCCAGGTATATCAACTGGCGGCGAGCTTCAGTAGCTTGCCAGGTATATCCACTGGTGGCGAGCTTCGGTAGCTTGCCAACTATATCTACTGGTGGTGAGCTCAGTAGATTGCCAGGTATATCCACTTGCGGCGAGTCCTGGTAGATTGCCAGGTATATCCACTGGCAGCGAGCTTGGGTAGTTTGCCAGATAAATCCACAGACGGCAAACTTCAGTAGCTTTCCAGGTATAGCCACAGGCGGTGGGCATCGGTAGTTTGCCAGGTATATCCACTGGCGGTGAGCTTCAGTAGATTGCCAGGTATATCCAGTGGTGGCAAGCTTCGGTAGCTGGCCAGCTATATCCACTGGCAGATTGCCAGGTATATCCATGGGCGGTGAGCTTCGGTAGCTTGCCAGGTTTGATATATGATATGATATGATATCGCATTTATAACGCGCCAATACACAAGTGTTTCAAGGCGCGTATATCCACCGGGGGCGAGCTTTGGTAGATTGCCAGGTGTATCCACTGACAGTGAGCTTTGGTAGATTGCCAGGAATATCCACTGGCGGCTAGCTTTGGTAGATTGCCTGGTGTATCCACTGGCAGCAAGCTTCGGGAGATTGCCAGGTATATCCACGGGCGGTGAGCTTCGGTAGCTTGCTAGGCATATCCACTGGCGGCGATCTTCAGTAGCTTACCATGTATATCCACGGACGGTGAGCTTCGGTAGCTTGCCAGGTATATCCACTGGCAGTGAGCATCGCTAGATTGCCAGGTATATCCACTAGCGTTAGCTTCAGTAGATTGCCAGGTATATCCACTGGAAGCGAGCTTCAGTAGTTTGCAAGGTATATCCACGGCGGTGAGCTTCAGTAGCTTGCCAGGTATATCCACTGGCAGCGAGCTTCAGTAGCTTGCCAGCTATATCTACTGGCGGTGAGCTTCGGTAACTTGCCAGGTATATCCACCGGGGGCGAGCTTTGGTAGATTGCCAGGTGTATCCACTGACAGTGAGCTTTGGTAGATTGCCATGAATATCCACTGGCGGCTAGCTTCGGTAGATTGCCAGGTGTATCCACTGGCATCGAGCTTCGGTAGCTTGCTAGGCCTATCCACTGGCGGCAAGCTTCAGTATCTTACCACGTATATCCACGGGGGGTGAGCTTTGGTAGCTTGCCAGGTATATCCCTGGCAGTGAGCTTTGGTAGATTGCCAGGTATATCCACTGGCGGCGAGCTTCAGTAGCTTGCCAACTCTATCTACTGGTGGTGAGCTCGGTAGATTGCCAGGTATATCCACTGGCAGCGAGCCCC
This sequence comes from Ambystoma mexicanum, assembly GCF_040938575.1. Lineage (NCBI taxonomy): Eukaryota > Metazoa > Chordata > Amphibia > Caudata > Ambystomatidae > Ambystoma > Ambystoma mexicanum. The sequence continues at coordinate 1,674,676,786 of NC_090932.1, forward strand.
GGTAGATTGCCAGGTATATCCATTGGCAGCAAGCTTCGGTAGTTTGCCAGCTATATCCACAGACGGCAAACTTCGGTAGCTTTCCAGGTATATCCACGGGCGGTGAGCGTCGGTAGTTTGCCAAGTATATCCACTGGTGGTGAGCTTCGGTAGATTGCCAGGTATATCCAGAGGCGGCAAGCTTAGGTAGCTGGCCAGCTATATCCACTGGCAGATTGCCAGGTATATCCATGGGCGGTGAGCTTCGGTAGCTTGCCAGGTATGATATGATATGATATAGCATTTATAACGCGCCTATATACAAGTTTTTCAAGGCACGTATATCCACCGGGGGCGAGCTTTGATAGATTGCCAGATGTATCCACTGACAGTGAGCTTTGGTAGATTGCCAGGAATATCAACTGGCGGGAGCCCCAGTAGATTGCTAGGTATATCCACTGGCAGCAAGCTTGGGTAGTTTGCCATATATATCCACAGATGGCAAACTTCAGTAGCTTTCCAGGTATATCCACGGGCGGTGAGCTTCGGTAGTTTGCCACATATATCCACTGGCGGTGAGCTTCAGTAGATTGCCAGGTATATCCAGTGGCGGCAAGCTTCGGTAGCTGGCCAGCTATATCCACTGGCAGTGAGCTTTGATAGATTGCCAGGTATATCCATGGGCGGTGAGCTTCGGTTGCTTGCCAGGTATATCCACCAGTGGCGAGCTTTGGTAGATTGCCAGGTGTATCCACTGACAGTGAGCTTTGGTAGATTGCCAGGAATATCCACTGGCGGCGGGCTTCGGTAGATTGCTAGGTGTATCCTCTGGCAGCGAGCCTCGGTAGATTGCCAGGTATATCCACAGGCGGTGAGCTTTGGTAGCTTGCTAGGCATATCCACTGGCGGCGAGCTTCAGTAGCTTACAACGTATATCCACGGGTGGTGAGCTTTGGTGGCTTGCCAGGTATATCCACTGACAGTGAGCATCGGTAGATTGCCAGGTATGTCCACTGGCGTGAGCTTCCGTAGATTGCCAGGTATATCCACTGGAAGCGAGCTTCAGTAGTTTGCCAGGTTTATCCACGGCCGGTGAGCTTCAGTAGCTTGCCAGGTATATCCAAATGGTGATGAGCTTCGTTAGATTGCCAGGTATATCCACTGGCGGCGAGCTTCAGTAGCTTGCCAGGTCTATCCACGGGCGGTGAGCTTCGGTAGTTTGCCAGGTCTATCCACTGGCGGTGAGCTTCGGTAGATTTCCAGGTATATCCACAGGCGGTGAGCTTCGGTAGTTTGCCAGGTATATCCACTGGCGGTGAACTTCAGTAGATTGCCAGGTATATCCAGTGGCGGCAAGCTTCGGTAGCTGGCCAGCTATATCCACTGGCAGCGAGCTTCGGTAGATTGCCAGGTATATCCATGGGCGGTGAGCTTCGGTAGCTTGCCAGGTATATCAACCGGGGGCGAGCTTTGGTATATTACCAGGTGTATCCACTGACAGTGAGCTTTGGTAGATTGCCAGGAATATCCACTGGCGGCTAGCTTCGGTAGATTGCCAGGTGTATCCACTGGCAGCGAGCTTTTGTAGATTGCCAGGTATATCCACGGGCGGTGAGCTTCCCTAGCTTGCTAGGCATATCCACTGGCGGTGAGCTTCAGTAGCTTACCACGTATATCCAGAGGAGGTGAGCTTCGGTAGCTTGCCAGGTATATCCACTGGCAGTGAGCATCGCTAGATTGCCAGGTATATCCACTGGTGTTAGCTTTGGTAGATTGCCAGGTTTATCCACTGGAAGTGAGCTTCAGTAGTTTGCCAGGTATATCCACGGGCAGTGAGCTTCAGTAGCTTGCCAGGTATATCCACTGGCGACGAGCTTCGGTAGCTTGCCAGCTATATCTACTGGTGGTGAGCTCGGTAGATTGCCAGGTATATCCACTGGCGGGGAGCCCCGGTAGATTGCTAGGTATATCCACTGGCAGCGAGCTTGGGTAGTTTGCCAGATATATCCACAGATGGCAAACTTCAGTAGCTTTCCAGGTATATCCACGGGCGGTGAGCTTCGGTAGTTTGCCACGGATATCCACTGGCGGTGAGCTTCAGTAGATTGCCAGGTATATCCAGTGGCGGCAAGCTTCGGTAGCTGGCCAGCTATATCCACTGGCAGCGAGCTTCGGTAGATTGCCAGCTATATCCACCGGCGGCGGGCTTCGGTAGATTGCCAGGTGTATCCACTGGCAGCGAGCTTCGGTAGATTGCCAGGTATATCCACGGGGGTGAGCTTCGGTAGCCTGCTAGGCATATCCACTGGCGGCACGCTTCAGTAGCTTACCACGTATATCCACGGTCATCAAGCTTTGTTAGCTTGCCAGGTATATCCACTTGCAGTGAGCATCGGTAGATTGCCAGGTATATCCACTGGCGTGAGCTTTGGTAGATTGCCAGGCGTATCTGCTGGAAGCGAGCTTCAGTAGTTTGCCAGGTATATCCACGGGTGGTGAGCTTCGGTAGCTTGCCACGTATATCCACTGGCAATGACCATCGGTAGATTGCCAGGTATATCCACGGGCGTTAAGCTTCAGTAGCTTGCCAGGTATATCCACTGGCGATGAGCTTCAGTAGATTGCCAGGTATATCCACTGGCGGCGAGCTTCAGTCAAGGGTGGACTGGCCTATAGGGAACTCTGGAGATTTCCCGGTGGGCGTCTGCACCCTGGGCCTCTTTTGTGTGGTATTTGCGCATTTTCTCATAGGAAAAGCATTGGGCTTGCTGAAAATGTGTCATATGGGGCCTCTTTGAACTTTATTTCCAGGGCCTCCTTTGGTCCCCAGTAATTATTTCCAGGGCCTCTTTTAGATCCCAGTCCACCCCTGGCTTCAGTAGCTTGCCAGGTATATCCACTGGCGGCAAGCTTCAGTAGCTTGCCAGCTATATCCACGAGCGGTGAGCTTTGGTAGCTTGCCAGATATATCTGCTGGCAGTGAGCTTCGGTAGATTGCCAGGTATATCCATGGGCGGTGAGCTTTGGTAGCTTGCCAGGTATATCCACGGGGGCGAGCTTGGGTAGATTGCCAGGTGTATCCACTGACAGCGAGCTTCGGTAGATTTTTTTAAATTTTAATTTATATAGCGCGCAAGCAGCCCACGGGCATTGAGGCGCTGTTACTTGTGAGAGCTTAGTTACAGAGGTACAGGAATGGTAGCAGTCGTTGGTACATTATAAGTATTACAGACATAATACTTACAGTTTATGCAATTGGTCCTTATATTCCAGCTTATGCAGTGGGTCATATGTATAGTATTCATGCTGATGCGAGGGACCTTATGTGAAGAGGATGGTTTTCATAGCTTTACGGAAGGCAATGAGGTAGGCCTCACCTCGGATAGTGGGAGGTAGGGCATTCCAGATTGCCAGGTATATCCACGGACGGTGAGCCTCGGTAGCTTGCCAGGTATATCCAGTGGCAGCAAGCTTCGGTAGCTGGCCAGCTATATCCACTGGCAGCGAGCTTCGGTAGATTGCCAGGTATATCCATGGGCAGTGAGCTTCGGTAGCTTGCCAGGTATATCCACCGGGGGCGAGCTTTGGTATATTGCCAGGTGTATCCACTGACAGTGAGCTTTGGTAGATTGCCAGGAATATCCACTGGCGGCTAGCTTCGGTAGATTGCCAGGTGTATCCACTGGCAGCGAGCTTCTGTAGATTGCCAGGTATATCCACAGGCGGTGAGCTTCCCAAGCTTGCTAGGCATATCCACTGGCGGCGAGCTTCAGTAGCTTACCACGTATATCCAGGGGAGGTGAGCTTCGGTAGCTTGCCAGGTATATCCACTGCCAGTGAGCATCGCTAAATTGCCAGGATATCCTCTGGCGTTAGCTTCGGTAGATTGCCTGGTATATCCACTGGAAGCGAGCTTCAGTAGTTTGCCAGGTATATCCACAGGCGGTGAGCTTCAGTAGCTTGCCTGGTATATCCACTGGCGGCGAGCTTCGGTAGCTTGCCAGCTATATCTACTGGTGGTGAGCTTGGTAGATTGTCAGGTATATCCACTGGCGGGGAGCCCAGGTAGATTGCTAAGTGTATCCACTGGCAGCGAGCTTGGGTAGTTTGCCAGATATATCGATAGATGGCAAACTTCAGTAGCTTTCAGGTATATCCACGGGCGGTGAGCTTCGGTAGTTTGCCACGTACATCCATTGGCGGTGAGCTTCAGTAGATTGTCAGGTCTATCCAGTGACGGCCAGCTTCGGTAGCTGGCCAGCTATATCCATTGGCAGCGAGATTCGGTAGATTGCCAGGTATATCCATGGGCGGTGAGCTTCGGTAGCTTGGCAGGTATATCCACCAGTGGCGAGCTTTGGTAGATGGCCAGGTGTATCCACTGACAGTGAGCTTTGGTAGATTGCCAGGAATATTCACTGGCGTTGGGCTTCGGTAGATTGCCAGGTGTATACACTGGCAGCGAGCTTTGGTAGATTGCCAGGTATATCGACGGGTGGTGAGCTTCGGTAGCTTGCTCGGCATATCCACTGGTGGCGAGCTTCAGTAGCTTACCACGTATATCCAAGGGCGGTAAGCTTTGGTAGCTTGCTAGGCAAATCCACTGTGGCGAGCTTCAGTAGCTTACCACGTATATCCACGGGCGGTAAGCTTTGGTAGCTTGCCAGTTATATCCACTGGCAGTGAGCATCGGTAGATTGCCAGGTATATCCACTGGCGTGCGCTTCGGTAGATTGCCAGGTATATCCATTGGAAGCGAGCTTCAGTAGATTGCCAGGTATATCCACTGGCGGCGAGCTTCAGTAGCTTGCCGGGTATATCCACGGATGGTGAGCTTGGGTAGTTTGCCAGGTATATCAACTGGCGGTGAGCTTCGGTAGATTTCCAGGTATATCCACGGGCGGTGAGCTTCGGTAGTTTGCCAGGTATATCCACGGGTGGTGAGCTTCGGTAGTTTGCCAGGTATATCCACTGGCTGTGAGCTTCAGTAGATTTCCAGGTGTATCCACTGGCGGTGAGCTTTGGTAGATTGCCATGAATATCCACTGGCGGCTAGCTTCGGTAGATTGCCAGGTGTATCCACTGGCAGCGAGCTTCGGTAGCTTGCTAGGCATATCCACTGGCGGAGAGCTTCAGTAGCTTACCACGTATATCCACGGGCGGTGAGCTTTGGTAGCTTGCCAGGTATATCCACTGGCGGTGAGCTTCGGTAGATTCCCAGGTATATCAACTGGCGGCGAGCTTCAGTAGCTTGCCAGGTATATCCACTGGCGGCGAGCTTCGGTAGCTTGCCAACTATATCTACTGGTGGTGAGCTCAGTAGATTGCCAGGTATATCCACTTGCGGCGAGTCCTGGTAGATTGCCAGGTATATCCACTGGCAGCGAGCTTGGGTAGTTTGCCAGATAAATCCACAGACGGCAAACTTCAGTAGCTTTCCAGGTATAGCCACAGGCGGTGGGCATCGGTAGTTTGCCAGGTATATCCACTGGCGGTGAGCTTCAGTAGATTGCCAGGTATATCCAGTGGTGGCAAGCTTCGGTAGCTGGCCAGCTATATCCACTGGCAGATTGCCAGGTATATCCATGGGCGGTGAGCTTCGGTAGCTTGCCAGGTTTGATATGATATGATATCGCATTTATAACGCGCCAATACACAAGTGTTTCAAGGCGCGTATATCCACCGGGGGCGAGCTTTGGTAGATTGCCAGGTGTATCCACTGACAGTGAGCTTTGGTAGATTGCCAGGAATATCCACTGGCGGCTAGCTTTGGTAGATTGCCTGGTGTATCCACTGGCAGCAAGCTTCGGGAGATTGCCAGGTATATCCACTGGCGTGCGCTTCGGTAGATTGCCAGGTATATCCATTGGAAGCGAGCTTCAGTAGATTGCCAGGTATATCCACTGGCGGCGAGCTTCAGTAGCTTGCCGGGTATATCCACGGATGGTGAGCTTCGGTAGTTTGCCAGGTATATCAACTGGCGGTGAGCTTCAGTAGATTTCCAGGTATATCCACGGGCGGTGAGCTTCGGTAGTTTGCCAGGTATATCCACGGGTGGTGAGCTTCGGTAGTTTGCCAGGTATATCCACTGGCGGTGAGCTTCAGTAGATTTCCAGGTGTATCCACTGGCGGTGAGCTTTGGTAGATTGCCATGAATATCCACTGGCGGCTAGCTTCGGTAGATTGCCAGGTGTATCCACTGGCAGCGAGCTTTGGTAGCTTGCTAGGCATATCCACTGGCGGAGAGCTTCAGTAGCTTACCACGTATATCCACGGGCGGTGAGCTTTGGTAGCTTGCCAGGTATATCCACTGGCGGTGAGCTTCGGTAGATTCCCAGGTATATCAACTGGCGGCGAGCTTCAGTAGCTTGCCAGGTATATCCACTGGTGGCGAGCTTCGGTAGCTTGCCAACTATATCTACTGGTGGTGAGCTCAGTAGATTGCCAGGTATATCCACTTGCGGCGAGTCCTGGTAGATTGCCAGGTATATCCACTGGCAGCGAGCTTGGGTAGTTTGCCAGATAAATCCACAGACGGCAAACTTCAGTAGCTTTCCAGGTATAGCCACAGGCGGTGGGCATCGGTAGTTTGCCAGGTATATCCACTGGCGGTGAGCTTCAGTAGATTGCCAGGTATATCCAGTGGTGGCAAGCTTCGGTAGCTGGCCAGCTATATCCACTGGCAGATTGCCAGGTATATCCATGGGCGGTGAGCTTCGGTAGCTTGCCAGGTTTGATATATGATATGATATGATATCGCATTTATAACGCGCCAATACACAAGTGTTTCAAGGCGCGTATATCCACCGGGGGCGAGCTTTGGTAGATTGCCAGGTGTATCCACTGACAGTGAGCTTTGGTAGATTGCCAGGAATATCCACTGGCGGCTAGCTTTGGTAGATTGCCTGGTGTATCCACTGGCAGCAAGCTTCGGGAGATTGCCAGGTATATCCACGGGCGGTGAGCTTCGGTAGCTTGCTAGGCATATCCACTGGCGGCGATCTTCAGTAGCTTACCATGTATATCCACGGACGGTGAGCTTCGGTAGCTTGCCAGGTATATCCACTGGCAGTGAGCATCGCTAGATTGCCAGGTATATCCACTAGCGTTAGCTTCAGTAGATTGCCAGGTATATCCACTGGAAGCGAGCTTCAGTAGTTTGCAAGGTATATCCACGGCGGTGAGCTTCAGTAGCTTGCCAGGTATATCCACTGGCAGCGAGCTTCAGTAGCTTGCCAGCTATATCTACTGGCGGTGAGCTTCGGTAACTTGCCAGGTATATCCACCGGGGGCGAGCTTTGGTAGATTGCCAGGTGTATCCACTGACAGTGAGCTTTGGTAGATTGCCATGAATATCCACTGGCGGCTAGCTTCGGTAGATTGCCAGGTGTATCCACTGGCATCGAGCTTCGGTAGCTTGCTAGGCCTATCCACTGGCGGCAAGCTTCAGTATCTTACCACGTATATCCACGGGGGGTGAGCTTTGGTAGCTTGCCAGGTATATCCCTGGCAGTGAGCTTTGGTAGATTGCCAGGTATATCCACTGGCGGCGAGCTTCAGTAGCTTGCCAACTCTATCTACTGGTGGTGAGCTCGGTAGATTGCCAGGTATATCCACTGGCAGCGAGCCCCGGTAGATTGCCAGGTATATCCATTGGCAGCAAGCTTCGGTAGTTTGCCAGCTATATCCACAGACGGCAAACTTCGGTAGCTTTCCAGGTATATCCACGGGCGGTGAGCGTCGGTAGTTTGCCAAGTATATCCACTGGTGGTGAGCTTCGGTAGATTGCCAGGTATATCCAGAGGCGGCAAGCTTAGGTAGCTGGCCAGCTATATCCACTGGCAGATTGCCAGGTATATCCATGGGCGGTGAGCTTCGGTAGCTTGCCAGGTATGATATGATATGATATAGCATTTATAACGCGCCTATATACAAGTTTTTCAAGGCACGTATATCCACCGGGGGCGAGCTTTGATAGATTGCCAGATGTATCCACTGACAGTGAGCTTTGGTAGATTGCCAGGAATATCAACTGGCGGGAGCCCCAGTAGATTGCTAGGTATATCCACTGGCAGCAAGCTTGGGTAGTTTGCCATATATATCCACAGATGGCAAACTTCAGTAGCTTTCCAGGTATATCCACGGGCGGTGAGCTTCGGTAGTTTGCCACATATATCCACTGGCGGTGAGCTTCAGTAGATTGCCAGGTATATCCAGTGGCGGCAAGCTTCGGTAGCTGGCCAGCTATATCCACTGGCAGTGAGCTTTGATAGATTGCCAGGTATATCCATGGGCGGTGAGCTTCGGTTGCTTGCCAGGTATATCCACCAGTGGCGAGCTTTGGTAGATTGCCAGGTGTATCCACGGACAGTGAGCTTTGGTAGATTGCCAGGAATATCCACTGGCGGCGGGCTTCGGTAGATTGCTAGGTGTATCCTCTGGCAGCGAGCCTCGGTAGATTGCCAGGTATATCCACAGGCGGTGAGCTTTGGTAGCTTGCTAGGCATATCCACTGGCGGTGAGCTTCAGTAGCTTACAACGTATATCCACGGGTGGTGAGCTTTGGTGGCTTGCCAGGTATATCCACTGACAGTGAGCATCGGTAGATTGCCAGGTATGTCCACTGGCGTGAGCTTCCGTAGATTGCCAGGTATATCCACTGGAAGCGAGCTTCAGTAGTTTGCCAGGTTTATCCACGGCCGGTGAGCTTCAGTAGCTTGCCAGGTATATCCAAATGGTGATGAGCTTCGTTAGATTGCCAGGTATATCCACTGGCGGCGAGCTTCAGTAGCTTGCCAGGTCTATCCACGGGCGGTGAGCTTCGGTAGTTTGCCAGGTCTATCCACTGGCGGTGAGCTTCGGTAGATTTCCAGGTATATCCACAGGCGGTGAGCTTCGGTAGTTTGCCAGGTATATCCACTGGCGGTGAACTTCAGTAGATTGCCAGGTATATCCAGTGGCGGCAAGCTTCGGTAGCTGGCCAGCTATATCCACTGGCAGCGAGCTTCGGTAGATTGCCAGGTATATCCATGGGCGGTGAGCTTCGGTAGCTTGCCAGGTATATCAACCGGGGGCGAGCTTTGGTATATTACCAGGTGTATCCACTGACAGTGAGCTTTGGTAGATTGCCAGGAATATCCACTGGCGGCTAGCTTCGGTAGATTGCCAGGTGTATCCACTGGCAGCGAGCTTTTGTAGATTGCCAGGTATATCCACGGGCGGTGAGCTTCCCTAGCTTGCTAGGCATATCCACTGGCGGTGAGCTTCAGTAGCTTACCACGTATATCCAGAGGAGGTGAGCTTCGGTAGCTTGCCAGGTATATCCACTGGCAGTGAGCATCGCTAGATTGCCAGGTATATCCACTGGTGTTAGCTTTGGTAGATTGCCAGGTTTATCCACTGGAAGTGAGCTTCAGTAGTTTGCCAGGTATATCCACGGGCAGTGAGCTTCAGTAGCTTGCCAGGTATATCCACTGGCGACGAGCTTCGGTAGCTTGCCAGCTATATCTACTGGTGGTGAGCTCGGTAGATTGCCAGGTATATCCACTGGCGGGGAGCCCCGGTAGATTGCTAGGTATATCCACTGGCAGCGAGCTTGGGTAGTTTGCCAGATATATCCACAGATGGCAAACTTCAGTAGCTTTCCAGGTATATCCACGGGCGGTGAGCTTCGGTAGTTTGCCACGGATATCCACTGGCGGTGAGCTTCAGTAGATTGCCAGGTATATCCAGTGGCGGCAAGCTTCGGTAGCTGGCCAGCTATATCCACTGGCAGCGAGCTTCGGTAGATTGCCAGCTATATCCACCGGCGGCGGGCTTCGGTAGATTGCCAGGTGTATCCACTGGCAGCGAGCTTCGGTAGATTGCCAGGTATATCCACGGGGGTGAGCTTCGGTAGCCTGCTAGGCATATCCACTGGCGGCACGCTTCAGTAGCTTACCACGTATATCCACGGTCATCAAGCTTTGTTAGCTTGCCAGGTATATCCACTTGCAGTGAGCATCGGTAGATTGCCAGGTATATCCACTGGCGTGAGCTTTGGTAGATTGCCAGGCGTATCTGCTGGAAGCGAGCTTCAGTAGTTTGCCAGGTATATCCACGGGTGGTGAGCTTCGGTAGCTTGCCACGTATATCCACTGGCAATGACCATCGGTAGATTGCCAGGTATATCCACGGGCGTTAAGCTTCAGTAGCTTGCCAGGTATATCCACTGGCGATGAGCTTCAGTAGATTGCCAGGTATATCCACTGGCGGCGAGCTTCAGTCAAGGGTGGACTGGCCTATAGGGAACTCTGGAGATTTCCCGGTGGGCGTCTGCACCCTGGGCCTCTTTTGTGTGGTATTTGCGCATTTTCTCATAGGAAAAGCATTGGGCTTGCTGAAAATGTGTCATATGGGGCCTCTTTGAACTTTATTTCCAGGGCCTCCTTTGGTCCCCAGTAATTATTTCCAGGGCCTCTTTTAGATCCCAGTCCACCCCTGGCTTCAGTAGCTTGCCAGGTATATCCACTGGCGGGGAGCTTCGGTAGCTTGCCAGTTATATATCCTCCGATTGGAGCTGCCTGCTCTGACACAGCAAACAGTCATGCTAGCAAAAACAAGAACCACATTTACTTTTGAGACTGCACTTTTAAAGTTAGCCCTGTTTTGCTTAGCATTGTTTGGGGCCTAGCTGTCGTTTTAAATAAATGATATACTCGCCATGGACCGTAGTAGTAGTGCTTCTAGCACAAAGGTTGCCATTTGGCAACTGTGTATTGTGCCACTTTTCCTAAAGCCAGTATGCGTGTTGAAGGATAGTTTACATGCGCCCTGTGTGGTCTACACTTCCGGGTTAGCCGAGCTATGTGGCCCAGCAGGAAGTATACACTGACATCTTAGATATGAATGTACGTGATTCCATTATGCACCATGTGGGGTGCCAGGCCCATCAGGTAGAAACAGCTAACACCACCTTCTAAGCAACAGGGCGATTTATGGAGGACAGGCTGATTAGAAGACCCAACTTCCATGTAGAAATATGGGCGCTTTCTCTAGCAGATGGAAATCCATCTCAATTCCCTCGCCCACATGCTCAAAGGGGCAGGTGCAATGCCTCTGAAGAGTGGGGTGCATTCAGAAGGGTCTGCGTTCTATCCCGCTGGCCTCATACATCTGCGGCCTTCCCCTTAGATCTGTGGAGCTTGATCATGGAAACTCTCCCCATCCAGGATCCGCTCCCTACGGCTGCGAATGATTCTGAATGCTGCAGCCCGCGCTGCAACTGGGGCTTGCTGACTAAATTACACACTGCTTGCACTTGCTTCCCACCAGGCCATGTGTGCAGTTTGCGCACTCTCTAAAGCTCATAGAGATGTCATGGTCAAGTGCCTTCAGTTTCATAGAACTAACTTCTCCCATTCTCACCTTTGGGTCCACTTGGCTCAGCATGCGTCATCCTCATTGGCTTCCCAGATGACACTGGCCATGAACTTGTCTTCTGACACTCTTGACTGTTCTGATTTTAAAGCGCTTTCTGAATGTTGGTTGGCCACATGTAGTCTTCCACTACATAAATGCCTTGTTGATTTTCTAACAAGATCAATCAATCATCAGATCGATTGACTGCCTTGTGATGGTCACATCATGTCAAGTATCCTAAGAGTTGGGGTCCTGCATAATCCAGCCAACGGGTTCTGGGCAGAAGAAATTACCATGCCCTTGAACTAGTGCGCCCTAGATTCTGGACTCCCCGCCAGAAGGGATGAGAGACTCTGAGTGGACGTCTGAGTGGACGGTCCTAAGACTCTGTTTTTAGGAGCTGGCATGGAAACAATAAGAGTTTCATGGAAAGACAATAGGAATGTTCTAACAAGCTTCAAGTGGTTCTGAGGATGCCATTTTTGGGGGCCAAGGAAGAAGGCAGGGAATGTTAGGTTGTGTGTGGGCATGTGCTGTACCCATGTTGTCCCCTCTGCTATTGGTGTACTGGTGGGGAATACAGACTTTCAAGCTGTGTAAATGACTTCTTGAGGGCTGGAAGCAGTCCCTGCAAAGGCAGCAGGCCAATAAGAGAATTGCCTTTTGTTCATACTTTTTGCAGCATTCTTACTCTCTTATTTTCATACAGGTGGGGGGTACGCCGGAGGGGATCTGGATTTTATTTGGGGTCCATGCCAGTGAATTTAAGACCATTTCTGCCTGGGCAGATAATAGCAGTGTATTCCAGTTTCTGTGCCCTTGCCTGTCGGAGTCGAAAGATTCAAGGTTCCCATGCTTGCCCCCACCAGACTGGCACACTCCATAGATATCCTAAATTGGATCACTCCATCAAAATTCGTTTTATTTTCATTTGTTGTTTTGACCCACACCCGCATGTGAAGGGAAACCTTTCCAGCACAGGGCGGGGAGGGGTAAAGGAAAGGAGAGCGAATGGAAAACAAGGTTAATGGGCAGCCCGGTCAACATAGGCCCTAGGACAGGTATAACGTGCATGAAGGAAGGGTACATGGGGGAGCTGGAGAGGGAGTCTGAGGAAGGGGTTCATACCTAGGGTGAGGGTGTTGCAGCAAAGGCTGTCCCTCTGTTGAACAGGCTTTATTGATCTCCTAGGCGGGTCTTCTGGTTTGAAGAAGGGAGTAAGTGTACCAGGGGCCAGCAGGTCATGGTAGGCAGTAGTGTTAGCTTGTGGGGTTGGTCTCAGCTGGGTTTTTGTGTTGGGAGCCCAAAAAGGCTTTAGGGAGCGTAAGGAGTTCAGTTTGTTGTTTGCAATGCTCTCCCTAAACGCTCAATCCCAGAGTTGGGGTATTCCAAGATGGTCTTAGAACTTCGAGTATAGTTCGTTCTCTCTGCTTCTGTTTATCTTTAGACTGGAGAACTGAGGTGGTGTAGGCAGACCAGAGGGTCCTAAGGGACGATGCCGCGTTCCAGCTCCTCAATTAGGTATTCAGGGCCGGAGTACCAAACTGCCCTGCGTCGCACCGTAGCCCAGCAGATGGACTGACGGCTAGGAGAGATGGGCTTGTCCTTTTTGCATCCCAGCATCACCCTGGCCCTTTATACTGTAGCATCTGGAGTCGTTTGAGTGTAAAGCCGCCAGTACTGAGCACTTTGGCGTCTGGCCCATGCTAGGCACAGGTTTGAACAGAGCATGGGGACTTTCTGGAGTTAGCAGGTCTCCACTTATATCTATGTTGCATATTTCAACAGCTACTGGTGGAACTCTCCAGTTTCTATCGTATTGCAACCCACCCTTTGGGTCCGATAGTATCAGGCACTGTCCATGGCGGGGGCCGATGAAGGAATTACAGGAGCAATTGGAAGAAAATTGAAGATAATTTACAATCCAATTATTCCCATGAATCCACAAAGCTGCTTCCCTAACTCATAGTTCCTTTTATTGTAAAGCCTAATACCTTAGTAGTAACTGTGGGTAATGGTACTGGATGTTTCCAATGGTGGAGGGTCGTGCAACTAGCAGATAACTGAAGAGGCCAGGAAGAGCACGGAAGTGGGGGGGGTGTCGTATTCTGCAAACATTGAGTCTCATGCCCCCGCTGAACGTTTCAGGGTGAACACAATGGACAGAAGGGCCTCGTGCCGTCGAACTTTCTGGAAGAAGTGCCTGACGATGTGGAGGTGTACCTCTCCGACGCCCCGACCCGATATGCCCAAGACGCTCCAGTACGTACAAAACCAAAACGGGTAAGAGACCACTTGTTCTCCAATAAGCCCCACACACCGTCATTCATTTAGTTTCATTTTTGTTTATTTTATTTGCCATTTTTAATTTTCATTGAGGATTTTGACATTTACAAGTAGTTGAACAGTAAAGAAATAGCTTTTACATGTGCCCATGATTTTGTGGATGGGTTCGACCGCTTTTTCTCATAAAACATTTGGCACATGCTTTAAAGAAGAACATGTGGGCTTAAACTAGAACAGTGGTGAAGACCACAACCAAATATTTCACCTGAGTCGAAAAAGGTTATTCATATTCTAATTAAGTTCTAGGTGCTAGGTGCTACACACATTGCAGACTGTTCCAACCCCTCCCCTGCCCCCCACTCATATCTGGATCTGTGCCTCACTTTTTTGTTTTGTTTCATCACTGCAATATTTTCTGTTTTATTTCTTTGCTCATCTGCTTGGAAACAGAAGAAGAGTGTTCATTTCACACCTTAACAAGGCAGCTTAGCCTTCACGTAAGTGAACAACTGAAGATACCGATTACGACATCGAAACTGCGTCACAAATTTCTAATGCACCCCTCCTGAGACTTGATCATTCAAGAAAAGAAATATGTCTTCAAAAACCTATAATAGAATAGTTCCTTGGATTTGGATAGTCATTTGATTTGACATTTTGGTAACCGGAAGTCGAACAGTTTAAGAAAAATGTACTTCCTCTCCATCACTTAAAACCTACTTTGGTCTCCAAATTGTCAAAATGTGAAACATATTTCTTAATGAGCCGAGTGTTTTGTGTTTTGATTCCCGGGAAAGGGCTCCGTAGTTGTCCCTTTATGATAGTGCAAATACGCCTATCGTGATGCATTATAAGGAAATCCTGCCTCGTGTCCACAGTAAACACTTAAAAACTAAATGTATTTTCTTTAACCTTAAAGAAAACCAAAACTGATCTGGTGGCATAAAAGGATAACTTTAACTCCTGGACCACCACCGACCATCTGACTGCGGCTTTATGGCTTCAGGTGGGTTAATGCCAATTCTATATTGCGTTATCACGTGCAGGACAATATTGCGTGTTCGACCAGAAGACCAGCGGTCAACGTGAACACAAAGGGCACAGGCAGGATTCAATAGCAGCTTGCTGTGAAAACATGAGGCTCAGTCACTGAATGCTGTGAGATGAAACAAATCTGGTATCTTCAGGTGTCCTGAGGCGCTTCACGCAGAGTGTACCCCTAGAGTCTGACCTCGATTGTCAATCATTTAGCTGGAAGCCACTGTGGAAGTTCATGCCCCAACATCCTCCAATTGGCTTACAGCTCCCAGAGCCACCCGACGAGAGATGATGACCACTGAGGATTTAACCCATCCAAAGAGGCCACCACAATCATGTAGTCGTAGATCGACCCCGCTGCACGAACCTGTGAAAACCACAGACCACTGTGGGCCTTCCAGCTATCCTTGATTGCAATTAAGGTTCAGATTAGTTTTTCCAAGTTTGCCATCTTGTTAAGAATATACATGTACGCAAGTCTGTGCAAGAGAGAAGCTTGAATTTCTCAACTGTATAACTTCACGTGTCCTCATCCATCGAGGACCATCTGCCAGTTGGGAGAGCTGTGGGAACGGAACACGCTCTGTAAGAAGCCACACTGCACCAAAGTGGGGCATGCATGCACCGCGGCACCCCTTATCAATGCCCCCACTTGCGCGCCCAAGTCAAGACTGGTTGTAGAAGGGAAAGAAAAGAGACCTCAGTCTGCCTGAGTGGGGAACACTTGTGGATTAACAGAAAAGGTACTACTGTGAGGAGAATGTGTTAATTCTTTTTACATGTTACTTCTTCAGGCGTGCAACTTCTTAGGAAACAAAAAATACATGATACTTGGGAGGGATATAGAGCAAAAGAGCTCACCTGATTGTTCAGCAAAGAGCGTGGGGTACGAAGATTGGACAAGTATAGTCGGGGTCCCCAAATATGTACAGCCTTTCAGAATATGACCGACATTAACTTTAGCTCTGGTGAAATGTGCTAAATGATTATGGCGAAGCCATTGACCTGAGAGGAATCGCCGCATTAAATTATGATTCTGGGAGACGGTCTGAATCCTTTACGGATGTCAAGACGGGAAACTGAGGGTTCTAAGGAAAGACCTGTGGACAGAAACGCCTTGCCAATTCTGCACTTCTTATGGCTGCTGTACCATAGAGTGACACATGTGTAAGTATACGCGTCCTTCAAGTTTAAGAAGGGGGTAGATCTTGAACCAGACTAGGGTAGGTCTTGAAACAGCCTAAAAATCTAAATCCTCCAGAATTAGACCTTGCCAATACTCGCGCTTATCTGGATACTCTCTACGTCGATTGTTTAACAATCCTTATGTTATGCCTCATTTCTATGTTAAGTTGGGCTTGCTTTTACCCACGATTATTTAAACCCCAGTCACATCAACTTCTTTACTGCACTTTGCTGTGAGAGTCTAGTTCCCGGTTTGTGGTCTTCCGATGGTGAGTGATTTCATGCCGTTAACGTTTATTGTTGTGTTCCATAGCCATCTATCTGGCTTTTAGGAAGCTTCTGGCTTCTTCCACAGGCATTCAGAGTCACCGGGCTTTATACATAATGCAGGACAAAAGGCAGCATCAAAAGGAGGTCAAAGGGCTCTCTTCTGACCCTTGTTTACTCTGTGGCTGATGCATTTTACAGACAAAGATCCCCAAGAACCCGAACTATTTTGTACTTGGATAATGATGTATCGGCCTGTACAATCTGAGGTATTTTCTTCCAGATTAAGAGAAGGCGCTTTACTTTTCTCATCCTCTGACCATGAGGTTCCAAACAGACATTAGAATATAAGGAGCAGGTCCCAGAAGCGAAGAGTCTCGCTCATGTCTCTCCAAATGGAATAAGGATGACCCCCTCCTGGGGGTAAGCCTTTATAGAGCCCCAGAACAACACTCTCAAACCTACCGATCCCTGGCCTGGCCTTCAAGGTTTTTCTGGCTAAGATGTACCATCTACTCCCCTTACCTTTTTCAGCCTTCCTCGAGCACGGAATCTTGCAGGATTTCTCTGCCTCGGCCGGCGTCAGTAGCATCGACGCCTGATGCTCCCAGGTCCCTATGATCATTTATTAATATCATGTGCGACAGGTGGTCCTCTTGCATGGGGGCTGGGAGAAACAAAACCCGGTTTGTCAGAATATAGCAGGGAGACGATGGTGCAAGTAGCGGAGCAGGAACCTGTGCTGCCATGTTGCTTCCTTAATAATGCTTCCTGGTGGCAGCAATGCTGTAAAGGAGGGGTACATTATCATGTCAACGTAACACATTTTCTCATTATAGCCAGCCCCACGATCAAAAAGGGCAAAAAGAAGGAGCGGAGAAATAGGTCAACCAGAATCTAGAACAACATTCCTCTTGCATTGGGCTCATCCCTTCCCGCAAACAGTTCAGGAGGAGCGGAAATCATGCAATACCGATAACGTCCAACCAGATGCATAACTCGCTTCAAGAAGACCCCTAGCATTCCCGCCTCCCTGCTGCATCGTACACATTCTTAGATGGAGTGCTGAGTCCACAGCTAGGCATTTTACTGGCTCCCGGATACCGTCGCAGAGGTTATGGCTATGCCGAACTGCGCACCTTTTGACATGTGTATAACTTTTGTGCCATCAGGTGGATCTTCGTGAACGTTACCCCAGAATTCAGACCTGGGGTTATATTTTGGTTGGAATGTCCAGCGAGGTTTCCTCAAAGGGAAAAAGTTATCGAGGGGTCCCAAAAAGTGCAACTTCTTCTATAGCAAATGTGCTCCTACATACAGCCTGAACGTTCGACCAGGTTTGCGGCGAGCATATGTGAGCCGCAGACGTCTAATCTCAAACGTGTGGTGGGTGGTGTTTGATTGAGGCAAATGATGTTAGGTCGAAAGCTGGAGACGGACAAGGAGGCATGATTTCCAAAAGGTTTATTCTTCTTTTTGATGACAAGACCTAATCTTCCCTCAACTCTGTGAAATGAAGGCCTGCCCAATACATATTCAGATCGAAAGGAGGTGCTCACTAGGTTGCCAAGATGGTGGAACGCAAAGTCCACTGTGCAGAAACCCTCATCTAATTTGCTTTCTCTCCACAATGCTCAGAAGAAAACACAAAACAAACAAGACATCATGGTGGGCCTTGACCGCATAAAACGGATGGCTGCCGGCTTCTACATACCCTTTGTATAATAGACATTTTTTGTAAAAAATAAACAAAAAAAAGGTCCATTTAGCTCAGCCACCTGTTCCTTTAGATATAGCCTGTGCAAAGGCTTGCAACAGATTCTGTTCATTCCTCTGGACTGGTAGGCTGACGATATCATCCCGCTCTGGCTGGTGTAGAGGGTTTAAGGTTTTATTACCCTGCCAAAATCCTAGGTTACCCCTCTCAGTGATGCAGAGATGGAACAGATTACTTCCCTGTGATTCATGTTCTCCAGCACTGGCGCGTTTCCTGGATTCACCTGCTTCTGAATATTCCCGTCATCTGGTTGGCAATCCTCACTCACATTAAAGCAGTTTACCTTTACATTTTTAATCTGCTTGTCACTTTAGCGCTCTATTATAAGTCATTTGGATCATGCTGCCCACAGGCAGTTAGACAGGTACTCTAAGCTCCACCCCTGCTGGCCATCTTCAGACTTGTTACCGAATTTCAAGTGTTGGGAGTACTCGAGAAGTCTTTCTTCTAGAAATTTGATGATTATTTGTCTGTTTCTGCTGCTTTTTCCATCTAATGTTCAAGTTTGGTGCTGCATCGCTTCTCGCCCACAGCAGTGAAGATTCAGCCCATTCCATTGCCTCCGGAGTCCCAGTTCTATCTGAGGCCTTTTCAAGAGTCAGTGGAGAGGACAGACACAAGGAAGAAGTGCCTTTTTAAGGCCTGCTCGACATGTAACCTGAAGAAAGTTTACACCGCGTAGCGCCAGAGATGTGATGGGACAACTTCGATAGCTCCCTTTTTTAAAAGAGACTGAACTTCCTGGAGGAGGAGGAACTGATGTTCCTTTTTCTTTATGGGAAGAATTGAGAGACATTTTCTTATGAGCTTGAGGGTGTGACCGTGACGGATGATGCTGAGCATCCACTTGTCAGTGGAGGTGTCTTCTGAACGACCTCCCACTGGGGTGCTGAAGTGGAGTGTTGCAGGTCCCAGAGCTGGTCAAGCCTGCTAAGGGGTTTGTGTTCTGAAGTGAAGGGTTTCAGGTTCTGGAGCTGGTCAGGCCTGCTAAGGGGTTTGTGTTCTGAAGTGAAGGGTTTCAGGTCCTGGAGCTGGTCAGGCCTGCTAAGGGGTTTGTGTTCTGAAGTGAAGGGTTTCAGGTCCTGGAGCTGGTCAGGCCTGCTAAGGGGTTTGTGTTCTGAAGTGAAGGGTTTCAGGTCCTGGAGCTGGTCAGGCCCGCTAAGGGGTTTGTGTTCTGAAGTGAAGGGTTTCAGGTCCTGGAGCTGGTCAGGCCTCCTAAGGGGTTTGTGTTCTTGAGGACGATACACACCATCTCTGAGTTCCTCTGTACATCTGAGAACTACCCTCTTTCTCTCCCCCTTCTCCCTCCACTCCCAGCTCTTCCTATGGCCCCTCTGCGGCTATCTCTCCTCCCTCTTTCTCTGCCATTTCTCCTCAGACAAGGTTTCTAGACAAGTCTGATCTATGAAAATCTCGTCAAAACATGTTCACCCCTGTTCCTCCAAAACCATCAAGGACCAAATTGAAACCCTAGCTCCTGCTCTGGCTGATTTCTGCAACCACTCCTTCGTCACTGGAGTCTTCCCCTCCCCCTGAAGCACTCTGTTGTCCACCCTCTTCTAAAGAAACCCTCTGCCGACAATTAATGCCCGGCTAACTATTGTCCAATCTCATCACTCCTTTCCTGGGCAAACTCCTGGAAAAGCTGGCCATCTCCCAGCTTAATCTTCACTCTGAATCTGTTGGTTGTCTCCATGACCATCAGTCTGGCTTCAGAGCTGCCAGAAGCACTGAAACTGCTCTCCTGAACATACGTGAAGACCGGCTCTCCAACCTTGATTCGAACGGTGTCCTCATCTTACTTGATCTCTCTTCTGCCTTGGATATGGTCAACCATGCCATCCTGCTCCACCGCCTCTGTGATAACCTGGGTATCACTGGTCAGGCCCTGGCTTGGCTGACCTGATTTGTCTCCGATCGACCCTCCCAAGTCCAACTTGGGTCCTTCCTCTCCTCTATCTCTATCTCTACCTGTGGTGTTCCCCCGGGGTCTAACCTCTCTCCGTGGCTTTTCAACCAATACCTGGCACTTTTTGCCCACCACATTGACGCTCTCTGCCCCAACCTTCAGTGCTATGGGGATGACACTCAGCTCATTTTCAGGCTCCCTTCTGCCACCTCTTCTCCTTCTCTCATCTCTGACTGTCTGTCAGCCATCCAGGAGTGGTGTGCAGCCAATGATCTCTGGCTTAATGCCAGTAAGACCGAGATTCTCCTCATCAGCACACCTGCTCCCTCCTTTCCTGTCACTCACTGGCCGGCCTCTCTTGGCCCTCTTCCTGCTCCCACCTGTGAGGCTAAAAACCTTGGGGTCATCTTCGACTCCACATTCTCCTTCTCTCCCCACATCTCTGACGTCTCTAATAAGGCACACTACCAGCTGCACCTCCTCAGAGGTAGTCTTCCTTTCCTCTCCTTCCCCTAGAAGCTCAGTGTCTCCAGAGCTCTAGTTCACTCTAAGCTGGAGTACTGAAACAGCCTCTTTCTAAATCTGCCTGCCTCTACTCTCCGCCCTCTGCAATGCATCCAAAACAGGACTGCGAGACTTGTCCTTGGCCTCAAGCCAAGGGATTGTATCTCTCCAGGACTGAAATCTCTGCACTGGCTCCCAGTGGCGGCGAGGATTAAGTTCAAAACCCTCTGCATTATCCACAAGGCCTTCTGGGGCCTCTATACCTTGAACTCTCGCTTCCTAAATATCTTCCTTCTCAAGCTCTTCGCTCATCCGTCTCCAACTCCCTCAGGGTCAGTCGCTTCTCCAAGCACTGAGTTGGTGGTAGATCTCTTTCCTCGGCTGGGGCCTCCCTCTGGAATAGCCTCCCTGCCTCTCTGAAAATTGAGGAGAACCATCTTTGGTTCCGCAAGCACCTCAAGACCTTCCTCTTTGCTTCTGCTTTCTCTCCTTCTCTCCCCTGATGATCTCCTGGTTTAATCTGAAACAGCACTGGTTACCTGGTCATCCTCTGATCTCGGGCCACCCAGGTCCCCTCCCCGCCAGTTGCACATCTGCACTGCCACCCTGGCAACCCTTGCACTCAGGGACTGTTTCTGTATCACTACAGCCCCTTTAGCACTTGACACCTGATGTCTGCACTTACCCTTGCACTTGTCACCTGCTGGCTGCACTTTTATTTATTAATTTATTTATTTTACTGTTTCCTATATAGTGCACTGGTCCTTTCCCTTCCCCCTGCACTTTTCCACCTCCCCCTCCCCTGCACTTTTGCGCGATCTCAATGTCACCCGGCCTAGTAGGATTGCTGTCTCTTTCTTCCCTCTGTTCCCCTCCCTTGCCGCGTCACGCCTTGAAACACTTGTGTATAGGTGAATTATAAATGGCATATCATATAATACCCATGTATGCTACTGGCGTGCCGGTGTGAGACGTTTGTTGGTGATAAGGAGGCCTATATTCTCTGGAGGTCCTTGAGGACCTTCCCTTAGCAGACCGAAAGAACTGCCGGCATCGCTGTAGGACGCCCAGGGAGTGTGCGGCATCAGTATTAGCCTTTATGGCCTGCTGGGTTTCATCCACTTTCTTTCCAAAAAGGTCAGCCCCATCAAACAGCATATAGATCACTTTAGATTGCGCCTCTGGTCTAAAGTTGGTTGCCTTTAACCATCCCTAGCGTCTTACCACTGCTCCGTTCCCCATCTGGTGAAAGCCAGTGTCTGTGATGTCCAACGTGACTGTGATGGCATGGTCTGAAATGACTTCCCCATCACACAACAGAACTTAAGCTTCCTTCCTCTTACCATCGGGTAGAAAATCCAAGATAGGACACGTTATGTACCACCTTTCGCGGTCATAACGGGAGAGGATCTCCAATTAGTTGGTTGCTTGAAGGTGTAAGCGGCCATGGAAATAACTCTTTTGCTGAAAGTGTCGAGTTGTTCATCTTCCTTGTCAGAAGGCACCATGCATGGGGAAGAAGGGTTGGTGGATCACTCCTGGGCTGCTGCTGATACTACCGAGGCTGGGCAGGGTTGGGTGCGTAGTGTGAGGGATCAGTAATGCGAGGCAGACAACTGCTTGTAGTTTTATCAGTATTTGGTATTTTATTGTAGTAAAGAAATGCAAACAAAACCTAACAAAGCCTACTCTACCAGTGAATTCCCTTCCTAGTCTAGGATCTAAGGGAACAACTCATAGCATGTATAAACAGACCCTCACTCTAAACAACAGAATAATGAAAACAAAGCATGAACAACAAATAAAATATGACCAAATAACCAGTGTCTTGGATGACTTCTACTTGTCCTGAGTAGATCTTGTTCCCCCCATAAATGCACAAAAGTCAATTTCTACCAAGGAAATAGAAACTCTTAAGTCAGTTCTTGAAAAGTTCCAAAGAAACAAATGTTCACTCAAACATAAATCCACTGGTAACCGTTCCTTCTTTGGTTGATGCAAAGATTCCCTTTCCAAGACCCACAACGCAAACAGCACCAATGGTATTCCTGGATAACCTCCTTCCAGGAAAGAATGGATAAAGTTCAAAACAATTGTACCACTTCTTCTTAAGAACAACTCTACTTTGTGTAACTTCTGCAGCGTCTGCAATATCATTTGTCAGGATGTTTCTTCCTGGGGGTTGCTCTCTCCTTAGCAGCTCCTTTCTGCCAATGATGCTGTGAGAGCAGGCGCCTTTGCCTCACAGACTATTACTGCTACTACTTCAAATAATACAGTACTGACACAATTATAGACAACTTACAACATTGTATTACCTTTTCAGTTGCCACAAAGGTTTTGTAAATGTTTAAATAAACCAACTGTATTTTGTAAACCGAACTTTTTATAAAAAAAATATTCCAAAAAAATTCTAATGCATAACTACGAAATGCATGCACAGCTAATCAAATAAAAGCTGTACCTAGTCTCTAATTTTGTCTGCACTATCAATTGATTGGTTTAAGTACTATTTCATGCTGAAGAAATTCAAATGTGTGTTTTATGACAGAACAGGTTTACAGCAATTAGAAAGTAGACCAGGAAAACATAGTGGTCAGGACAACACCCTGCAACTTAACACTTATAAAATATTTTAGGCAACTCAAGCAAGACTCTTCGACCTCTGCAGGTTGGCAGGGGTCTCTCTCTCTCTCTCTCTCTCTCTCTCTCTCTCTCTTTCTCTCTTTCTCCCTCTCTCTCTCTCTCTCTCTCTCTCTCTCTCTCTCTCTCTCTCTCTCTCTCTCTCTCTCTCTCTCTCCCTCTCTCACACAGATTAAAGAGCTCTTTTAACAAGCACCCAGCTCCCTTCCATCAGATTCATATACACCTTCTTGTCTCCAGTAGGTACCCCAAAGCTGTGTTTCCACTCTTCCAGCCTGGGATAACCATGTCACCCTTGTATCAGAAGACTCTGGGTTTACAGCAGCTTCAACAACTTTAAAACAAAGGTTTTCCGTTCTGAATAGGGCTGGTTTCACTTTAAAAGGGTCTTGTCGACTGGCTGTTTTTCTCATGACTTCAGCAACTCTGTTCTGAATGTTACAAGAAACAAGTTTGGCACACAAGATTTCGTTTTGATGACAAGCATCCACTTTAAAGGTTTGGGTTCCCTTTTATTCAGGCAGCGATTCTTTACCATGAATCGGGCAACACAGTTTCATACGTGCAACCTCTCTTTGATGTTAGTCTAGTAACACTGTGGAAAGTCGGCTACTACTTTTTACAGCATACCGGCAATGTTCACCTACTTAATATGAGACACGCGACCATTCGGCAACATAACAATGGGCAAAAGAAAGGTTTTCTCTTCATGCAAGCACCTTAACTTTGATGAAATAAGCACGCAATACAATTGCCTTGTTAAAGTGACTTCCCACTGCTGTGAACAACTTTACTCACATTTCCTTATACGCGAGCATCATTTAGACTGGCTACAGTTACCAGCAAGGTATTCCTGATTATTTGGAGCATGGAGCTTCATTCATCGGCGGTTGAGGGCTGCTTCTTCTTCCCGACTTTGCTTCTTCTGCTACACGCACTCTTGGTACCCACACACCTCTGCAGTTCGCGTGTCTCAGATCCGGCCTTGTTAATGGAGAGTCTTCCTTTTGCCAGCTTCCATCGGCTTGCTTCTGCACACGGGCCTCGGGTGGATGCACAACTTCAGCTCTGCATTCACAGCAATTAGGCACACCTGGAAAAACTGCCAGTTCCTTCCAGTCTCTTCCAATGCAGGCACAGCCAAACGGGGTGTGTGAGCACAGGACCAACTCAGAGCCAGCAGGTGAAATCTGCTCTTCCTTTGCTCCGGCTTCCCTTCTGTGGTCACACGTCCTAGTGAACTTCCAGCCTCGTGCTCTGCTTCTTCTTCTGCTACTACTGCTGACCTTCCACCTCCAGCTACAGCTTCTTTCTACTGCAGCCTTTTATTCCCCTCAGGTGGGTTAATTGGCTTCAGGTACAGGCCCTTAGAGATAACTGCCTGACCCTGTCAAAAGCTGTTAGGCCTGCCTTTTCTTGGTCTCTACATGCCTCTCCAGCCCTCCTCTTCGTCACAGTTTCGGAGGGACTCTGGGACATGCAATTTATGAGAAATTCGGTTTTCCTACTTCTTTAAATGTTAGAAGTATGATTTGTCTTTCCTTGATGTTGTTAGAATTGGTGTGATAGGGTTTAACCATTTTGGAGACAGATGGGACAGGAAAGGTTACATTTCCGTCATTCTTTTTGGCATACCTTTGTCTTTGGGGTGAATATGGTGTTTTAGGGGTACAATAGACTTCTGCTTTGGGTACAACACTCTGTTGGATTACGTTTCTCATCCTTAGGAGGAGGCTGAGATATATCAAAGTGGCAATAGGCCAATTCCTCCTCTAATCCTGTGGCAAGAGTATTCCTATTCAAGGAGGAATACCGTGTCCCAACCTGCGAAATCTTCCTACCACCCTGGGCCCTGTCTCCAGTCAGGTGATCCTCCCGCAGTACACCACCCCCAGGAATCAGGAAGCATCTGCCCTTTCCTGGTCTCTTGGGAGGAGACTTTAGACAGGGTTTTAGTGCGGGATCCACAGGATTCTACACAGAGGGTCGCAATGCTGGGAAACCGGAGATACAGGTAAGTAACTTATTCCATCTCCAGCATGGGATATGTCATAGATTCATATGCTGTGAATAGATTACAAAGCAGTATTAATAGACAATACATATGGGTGGAGGCAGGCTCCCAGCACAACTGACCACTGACCTCACGCAAAAAGGTTTCTCAGAACCGACTGGCTAACTCTAGATTCTTCTGCTGAATCTCTGTCGATACAGTAGTACTTGATGAATGTATGCACCGGTCTCCAGATATCAGGCAGTGGGATTCCGGAAAGGAAGGCAGTGATAGCAGCCACCGCTCTGGTGGAATGAGCCCAGGATATTCCCATAAGAGGCCTACCAGCCTGCTGATGACAGAAGGACATATAGGGCGCAATCCACTTTGATATGTGTGATGCTGGAAATGCCTAATGAAGGGGCTGGGCCTCCTAGTCCTTGTCCTTCCACTTCTCTGTGTGTGTTTTCTGCCACTGTGATCCAGCCTAGACCTCTGGCAGTACAGCTCTTCATGTTTTCCTTTTGGTAGACAACACCCATGGCACCAATGGGGGGTGGTGCACCCTTGTACCCCATATGTGTGTTTTTGGGTACCTGTGTGTTGCCCAAAGAGCAGTGTATGGGCTTCTGGCAGCTACATGCTGACTTGGCATTGGCTCGGAGTGTCCTCCATTTTGGGATGCCCAGGCCCTCCCATAGGAATCAATGGATTCATGAGAGAAGGCAAGATGGCCACTGTGGCCTCTTGGTTTCTATTGCCTTTTACTTTGTTTCCCCAAAGTCCTGGGAAGCCCTGGCTCCGTCCCTTCCTCCTGAGTGGCTGTTGGGTGGAAACATTATATATGTCTCTGTTCCCTTTCCTCCTGGCTTGCTGTTGGGTGGAGATACCATATGTGGCTCTGAGGCGGCCCCTTGTCCGACTGACTGGAGCCTTCCATGGTGTTGTGTGTTGTGGGTACACCGTATGGGTGGGACCTGTTTGAATGGAGTCTGAAGTGAACTCACGTTCTCTGTTGTGGGCGTCTGGTTTCTGTGTGTGTGATACAATGAACGAGGCAGCCCTGACTCAAACTGACATGAATGCAGTGTACTGTGCTGAAAGGCTGGGTGCTTACCCCAATCCACATTCTTTGTTATGGGTGTCTGGGTCGACTGAATGGCATAAATGCCTGTGAGCCTGATCGGTTGCCTGCCTGCCTGCCCAAAAGCCCTTCTGCGTGATTGGCTGACTAAGCCTGGCTAAGCCAGAGTGAATGGGGAACAGATGTGTGTATATGGGGACCGCTCAGTTACCAATTTGTTCAGAAGCTGAAGTAGAAACTGAAGCAAGAAGAAGCTGTTCCTTGAAGCCGAGCTGGAGGAGAAGTCTGCTGTTGCATTTTCTTAGTGTAATACAAAATTTGCCATGTTCTTCCAAGGACTGATCCAGAGAGGACCTGCAAAGGAGACCTCTCCCCGAGCTACGAGGGACTATCGTGCAAACTGCTACTCTTCATCCGAAGTGCCCTGGAAGCCAGTCCTTTGTGTCTGCTGTCCAGAGAAGGTGTCTTAGTGAGTCCTGACGAGGAGTGCCTGGACATCTCAAGTCAAAGAAGTCCATTGGTGACGCCCAGGACCGGGGGTGCATTTTGTGACTGTTGGAAGCCGTTGCTGTCTACCACCCAGAACAGGGGGTACCCTTGCATAGTGCTGCTGGACACCCGAAGTTGCGAAAGTTCCAAACTGCCCAAGTACATTTCAAGGGACATGCTTGCCATCATCACGGACCACTTTTTCCCATTGCAGAGAGTCCATAGTCGCTGGGTGCAGTAGAAGGTCAGCCGATGGGTTTACCACCACCAGAAGCTAACGAAGGTGTCCCGAGGGTCCAGATTTGGTGAGGGTTAGAGGTACACTCCAGTGGCCGAGTCTAGGTTTACAGAAGTTGTCCAGACGTCCGTGTTGCGGCTGCAACACTGAAGAACCAATAGTCGGAAAACCATGAAATTCCGAAACCTGACACCAAAAGTGACCTATGCACCCATCACCGCTAGAAGTCAGCGAAGTATCCCAGGGGTCTTACTCTCATTTGCAAGCCTTTAAGAAGCCCAAAGCAAGTTTCATCTTCACAGGACTTCTACAGTCGGAGAAATCATTGACCAAAGGAGAGCACCGCAAAGAGCCAAACTGCTGCACTTCAGAAAGACTTTGGTTAAGTTTTTCGCTTGGACTCAGCATCCCAGTGGCTCCTTCTTCCAAGGGGGATCCGTCCTCGGAGAGAATCGTCAAGTGAAACCTTGAAACTCTGCCACTTTGCCTGCCAAGGCACCAAAGGTACTGTGACGAGGAAGAGCATCTTCTAACCTCAGGAGTCGTCCAGGAGTCCCAGATTTGTCTTGGAGCCTGTTCTCCTGAGGCCTGTCAGGTACCTTGGGCTGGTAGAACCTTTTAACGAAAGCAAAAGGTTATTGAACATTATTGGACTGGGCTGTAAAAGACAAGTTACTCCCTAGATCTTTTCTCTTACAGGCTACCCAGGTGTGGGGATCCTCACACAGAATTGTGTATATAATCTAAAGAAAACATTCTGCCACTGTTCACAACTAACCAACCGTTCTTCCCTATTCTATGCTGATACACCTCACTGAAGAATTCACATGCCTTTTTAAAACTGCCTGCAGTTAGTGCATCTCTTACTGAGTTTAAGTACTTTGTGATACCACATAGAATGTATATATTTGTACTTCTTTGAATAAGTATTCCAAGTACAAAGTTTTATTATTTATATGTATATATATGGTAGAGGTAGCAACCTTATTTTATATGAAGAAGCAGTAGTATCACCTAACATAGTGTGTGGACATTCATTTGTGGGGGCTTTGGGGAAACACTATACTTAAGAACCAGCCTGCATCACCTCCTGACAGTGAAAGCCTGGTTGCTCATCCATACTACCAAATTGAGAGCCTTGCTGGGGTTTTCTGTGCCTTTACTCTAACATATATGGGGCAGAAGTACAGACACCCCTCTCCAGTCTATACAATATGATAGACTTCAACAAAGCCTTCCCTGGTCCAGTCGGGCCAACTGACACAAACAATTGGTCCGTGAGACCGATTGATTTAGTATGTGCCAAATAGTACTTCAGGGCCTGCACCAAATCCAACAAATGTAATGCTTGCTCAACCGGGGACGTAGATGTACCGAAAAACACTGGTAAACCCCATGGTTGATTCAGATGGAAGGAGGATGGCACCTCAGGCATAAACGTTGGGTTAGTACGAAGTATGGCTTCTGCTTGTGAAATGTCAAATAAGGCGGTTTGCAAGAACAGGCCTGGATTTCCACTACCGGCCTGGCTGATGTTATGGCCACCAAGAAGGCGGTTTTCCAGGAACGATACTTGATGGATGCCCTATGCAGTGGCTCAAAGGGTGGTTTCATGAGCCTTGACAGCAGCACGTTCAATTCCCATGCCGGGGCTGGGCATCAGATGGGCGGAAAAGACCTGAAAAGCCCATGCAAGAACCTCTTCACCAGCCGGTGAGACCACAGGGATGGCACGCCTGCAGAATGGTTGTACCTGGAAATGGCAGCTAATTGCTCCTTGAAGAGTGTGTCAAACCTGACTTAGCCATGGATAACAAATAAGGTAAGATGTGTTGTGGCCAGATGACATGAAGCTGCAGCTGCTGACTTCTGCAGCATACCTCTAAACGTTTCCACTTGTTATGTTATGTTATCTTCACTTGCATAGCGCATGGTCACCCAAAGGCATCATGGCACTAAAGAGGGAGGACTAGACAGCTGAGGACAAGTTACACAGAAGAGCGCTAGAAAAGAGTGGTCTTGAGGGCTCTTCTAAACCCAAGGTGATTGGGGGTTTTCCTCATGGTCGGAGGGAGATCATTCCAGAGGTTGGCCGTGGCCATGGAGAAAGCCCGACCGCCAACCCTAGTACGATGATATCTAGGGACAACAAGAAGATCCGCGGTGGAGGAGCGTAGGTCTCGCACTGGATGATAGCGGGAAAATTTGGCCTGCAAAAACTCGGCCCCTTGAACGTGGATAGCCCGGTGAACTATGCACAAGGCCTTGAAGCAGGCATGCTGGCTGACCGGTAGCCAGTGGAGTGAGCACAGCACCGGAGTGATGTGAGCTCCATATGGGGTGCCAGTAGCCAGCCTGGCCGTCAGGTTTTGTATCCGCTGTAGCCACTGAATCATGCCAATAGGCTGCGATAGATACAGCAAATTACAATAATCCAAGCGGCAAAGAACCAGTGCTGCAACCAACGGGGGGCACAACTGTACAGGTATCATGGGTAGAACCATCTTCAAATCCCTGAGATGATAATGGCCTGCTTGACACACAGCCGTGACCTGATGTGACATAGAGAGAGAGAGAGGCAGAAAGAATAACACCTACGTTTTTGATCTTACTAACTGGAGTGGGGAGGGGACCCAGAGAGGTGGGCCAAAAAAGCAGTGGCCCATAATAAAGGATCCGGTGGACAACCCACCACCAACACCTCAGTCTTGTCACCGTTGAGCTTGAGTCAGTTCTGATCCATCCAGTCGCCCACGGCACTCAGACAGTTACGAAGGCACGACGACACCTAAACACTATCCTGATCTAATCGGATCAAGATGTGGGTGTCGTCGCATACGAGTAACAGTTGAGGCCGTGGCCACGCATAAGGCATACCAGAGCCCAGATATAAATATTAAACAAGATCGGGGACAGTGAAGAGCCTTGCAGGACACCACAGGTGAGGAGAAGGGGGCATGGCAAGGGTCTGGGTGTGGTCTGATAGAAAAGAGGTGAACCAGGCAAGAACCTGGCCAGATATTCCAATCTGAGCCAGGCATGTCAACATGATGGGGTGGTCGACTGTATCAAACGCGGCCGAGAGGTCCAGCAGAATCAGCACCCCGACCCCACCTGAACCGACCAATCTAGACATATCATCCTGCACGGACACAAGCACACTCTGTGCCTCTGCCTTGTCTAAACCCTGCCTATGCAGGGTTAAAGACCTAGGAGGATTCTAGAAAGGAAGATAGCAGAGGTGTGATTAGTGATTCCAACAATTTAGAGAGAAAAGGGAGTAAAGAAATACGACGAAAATTAGCAGGAACCATGGGTCAAGTGAAGGCCTTCTTAAGAAGAGGGACAACCCTAGCCGATTTCAACTCTGGGGGGACAAATCCTGATTGGCAGGAGTTATTTATTGCCAATGTAAGTTCTACCAGGAGATCAGGAGCGATCTTCTTAAGTTCAATAGGGATGGGATCCGCAGGGGAGGAAGATTTAATTCCTTGAATGGCATCCAAGACTTGCGCCTCAGTGAAAAGAGGGATGGTCGACCAATTGTTGAGAGATTCAGTAAGGGGAACTGGTAGCAGCTTGGTGGCATTGAAGTCTTGAAACATGCCAAAGTGGACGATGCTCATGGAAGGGAAAAAGCTCTGAACTTTAAGAACACATGAGCCAGGCCATCAGATTGAATGAGGCCAGGCTGTGGTGCAGTACTGCCCCTTGGTTCCTGGACAAGAGAGACTGGTGTGGGTTCAACCTGAGAGGAGCAGCTGACAAGTGGGCGGGGAGGTCGGAGTACCAAAACTGTCTTGGCCACACAGAGGCCACTAATATCAGTTTGCCCCGATATAGCCAGAACGTGTGGATGACTTGCGGCACCAGCGGGATCGGAGGAAATGCATTAAGGAACTACCCCTCCCATGGAAATGCAAAGGCATCCCCCAAGCTCTCCGGGTGGGGGAAATCGGCTGGCAAAACTCTTGCACTGGCTATTGTCGTAAGTGGCAAAGGGATCTATCTCCGGAGCACAACAGGTGAAGTTGGTGCTCATGCAGCACCCACTTGTGGCAAGAGCGCAACTCCCTGTTGAGGGAGACTGCTAGGGTAATCTGAATCCCTGGAAGGGGAATGAGGAACATTTGGTGTTGCAACACCCATTGCCAGAGGGCCTGTGCTTTGTTGTACAGCAGTGGGGACCTGGTCTCTCCTTGCTTGCGGACATAAAACATTGATGCTGTATTGTCGGTGTAGACTCGTACCACCTTCCCTGATAGTAGGGGGTGGTAAGACTTCAGGGCCCAGAAAATCACCTGCAACTGCAGCAGGTTGATGTGCAGGCCTTTCTCTTCTATGGGCACCCCACCCATCCAGTGAGGCGTCCGTTGTGACGGTGGCCTGATGATCTGGCAGCCTTAAAGGGGCTCCCTTTACTAGATGGTCCATTACCGACCAGCAGCAAAGGTTCCGTCTGAAGTCTTGTGTTAGCATGATGCGATCGTCCCAGGACCCTGTTGCCTGAATCCATCGAACGTCCAAGAATTCCTGCACCAGCCTCATGGGCAGCCTGCAGTGAGTGATCAGGGAAATGCACAATGACCTCATCCCCAGTAGCGACTTGTAATCGCGGACCAGGGTCACTTGGGCAACGCTGAGGTAATACACCTTCGCAAGGAGCGTCACCACCCTCTCGTCCAAGGGCGTTGAACTGCAGGTCTGAGTGTTGAGCTTAGCTCCCAGGTAGAGCGCCTGTCTTGATGGCATTAGGCGTGACTTTGGATGGTGGACGCGGTTATGTCTTCTGCCAGTGTGTAGGAGGGGGCCCTTACCAACCAGTCATCCAAGTACGAGTATACGTGGATACCCCTCCACCGCAGGTGAGCCACCACCGGTGTGAGGCACTTGGTAAACACCCGCAGAGCTGAACAAAGGCCTAAGGATAGGGCCTTGAATTAGTAGTAAATAGGGATGTGAAAATAAGCGTCCTCGAGTTCGAGGTATGCCAGGAAGTCTCCTTATTGCAGCTGGGAAAGGACCTGCTGCAGCATCACCATACGAAACGTTTGTACCTTTAGGAATTTGTTGAGCACCCTTAGATCTAATATGGGTCTCCAACCCACTGACTTGTCGTGCAGTGCCTTTTATCCTACCAGGAAATAGCGGGAGTAGATTGCTGTGGCCTGCTCGTCCTTTCGCACTTTTTCCACTGCCCCTTTAGCTTACAATGGCTGCACTTTTGGTAGCCGGAGGTGCTGCAACTTTTCCAGCTTGTCTGCGGGTAGAATGTCCGGTGGAATGTGTATGAACTCCAGCGAGTGGCCCTGCTGGAGAAGGGGTAGCACCCATTCGTCGGATGTGATGGTTCTCAATTCCCTGATGAATCGTGACAGCCGTCCTCCCACCGGGGTGCTGAAGCGGGAGGACTGAGTCCTGGACTGGTCATAGTTGCTTACCAGACTGCCTCTGGATTGGGAGGAGCCACGGCAGTGCTAAAGAATCTCCGTAGGACTGCAACTTCTTCCTGTATTGCTCCCCTGAGGGGTATGGTGAATGTACGAGGAAGACTGCTATCCCATGAAGTTTTATTGAAGCGTCCTTTTCCAGAGCGAAAGAACTGGTGCCTTTACTGCAGCGTGCCCAGGGAGCAAGCTATCTCAGTGTCCGTTTTTATGGAGGGTAAGGCTTTGCCAACCTTCTTTCCGAATAGGTCTAGGCCATTGAATGGCATGTCAACGACTCTAGACTGGACATCCCGCCAAAAATCTGTGGCCTTGAGCCATCCTTGTCAGCGAAGAACCATTACCAAGATGGCGAAATCCAATGTCGGCAATATCCACTGATACTGTAATGGCATGGTCTGATGCCAATTTGCCCTCATGAAAAATGCCCATTACCTCCTGCTTTTTGTCATCAGGAAGAAACTCTAGGATGGGGCCCAGTTTTTACCATAACTCGCAATCATATCTGGTGAGAATGGCCATTGCATTAGCAGCCCTAATGGTCGTGCTGCAGTGGTTATGATGTTCATGCCGACAGCATCTAGGTGTTTTCCCTCCTTGTCCGGGGAACGGAGCAGGACGATGATGGGTTGGCTGATCATTTCCTGGCCACAGCGGAGACAACAGAATCTCCCGTAGGCTGTGTGTGGAGGCAGGCAGGGGCGCTGTCTGGGGCCCTGTATTTTTTTCCAAGCTGTCCTTTTTTTGTGGATGTTCGTTGGTGACAAGGCAATCCTGCCTGACATCTGAAAGTGGAATGGACATGACTGGTCTCCTAGATTGCCCCCTCCATTGGTACAATAGACTGTCTTTGCTCTGTTCCCCCGAGGTGAGGCCAAACATCTTCGCCGCCCTGCCCTTGAGCACATGGAAAGCCCCCACTTCATCTGGTTGGGAATCCCTAATTGGGACCTCATTAGGTTCCCATCGGCCAGGACAAAATCCTCGAACTCATCAGTGTGCGCCCTGTGAATTGACATCACATCGTCCAGGTGGTCTTGGTCCAGGTCTGTCCCTGTCTGCGACATTTCTCAGGGTTTTGCCTGGTGTTGAACCCTTTTAGGTGGTCTTGGAGCATCATCCTGCCTGGATGTGCCAGGGGCATCTGTGGGAGGCTGTTGTGGCAGTACCGGATGTCTTTGTTGCAATATAGCTACCAGCATAGTAAAGGTGGATAAAATGTCCAGTGACATGTCCCTTGGTGGTGGCGGCTGCTGGGCTGGCTACACCGGAGGCAATTCGTCACCTGCTGGGGTTGGATACAAGGGGCAATAATGGTAGCCTTATCAAGCTTGTCTTCCCACGTGGTTATCTAAGCTGCTCCATAGCAGGTGGTGTTCATGCGTTGCAGGGAAGAGGGAGGTGACATGCCAGGTTCCACATCCCGTTCTTCCAAATCCTCAAAGGTAGAGAAACTTGGCTCTACTATGATGGCTCCTTCTGGAAGTACCCCCAAGCCGAGCTATGGGTATGATGGTAGAGGGTGCGCTGCCAGCGCTGAAACCATGCTGGTGGCTGAAGTGGTTATTACAGTGGATGGTGCGATGGTCATGGCCATGCAAGAAGACACTGATTTAGTTGTCAATGAGCTCGTCGACAGGGGTACCAAATTTATCGACGTTAGTAGTCGTCAAAATCTTTGTCGACGGAGTACCTTGCTCAACGTCTTTGTCATCTACGGTATCGTCGGCGGAGCACTCATGGATGGTGTAGATGGTCTCAGTGTGGACAAGCTGGAGGAACACTTGGGCGCTGATGACGGCTTAATAGGTGCCGACTTAGAGGACGACGTTGCCGGGGCAGATTTTACCATTGACGACAAAGAATGGCCACCAGACTTTGCAGTGGAATTGCTTGACGGGTTGCCTCTGTCAAGCTGGAAAAAAGCCCCTGGCTGCTCTTTTCCTTAGAAGCCCCCTGGGCTCTGATCTTAGGTGATGACCGGTCCTTGTGCAACAACCTCAGCTCGTCGTCGGACACTTCTCTGTGCCCCCTCCTGCTACTAGCGTGGACTTCATGCGACCTAGACTTCTTACTAGAGGTGGTTCGCTGGGCCGTCCTGCCATGCCGTAGAGAGGAATGGCTCCATACAGAAGCAGAGTTAGAGGCCCCGCCGGCATCCTCGAGCCACGAGACTCTGGTGATGATCCTGCAGAATCTTGTTGGAGGAGGACTGGTAGAGACAGTGGTTGTGGTGGTCTTTGATGTAGACATTCTTCAGCCCAACACATCTTGAACAGTCTTGCGGATTCAGAAATGAAGTAGGCACAAACTGCGCAGATGATGAAAAGTTGAAATTAATGGAGTCCGGAACTGTGAAAGGACTCTGCACCCTCTCTGTCTGCACCGGTTGTCGTTGATTTGTCGACAAATGTGAATACTTTGTCGAAATTGCAATTAAAGTCTATTTTTTAAGAAGATAATTTGTACAGAGAAAGTTAAGGGAGATGTTCCGATTTGCTGTGGGCCGAATGACCCAAATTGACTGTACTAGAGTACAAAAGTGCCTGAAAGTTTGAGTTTAAATTTAACTGCTCTATGTTACCACGGATTCCCAGCCTGACAACAGGGAATATTAACAACATGTGAATGTATGAAATATCCAATGCTGGCGAACTATTTGTTCTATGCAATGCTTCTACCTTCTTCTAACTGCTACATTCATCAATGGTTCTCCCTTCTTCTACACAGCTGCTACATGCATGATTATTTCTAACCTTTTTCTAACTGCTACATACATTGATGATTGTCCCTTAATCCTACATGTGTTAATACTATTTTCTACCTGCTACATGCATCATTGCTTCTACCTAACTGCTACGTGCATCATTGCTACTGTCTCATCTTTCAGTTCTAGCTCATAGATCTTCTGAATTAGCTGACTCGTGGGACAGACATTCTGGCTTTTAACAAAAACCAAATAAAATCCTGGCTGGCCATAGAGTCAATATTTCTTGATTCTCAACATATCGGGAAAAGGTGTTGGCTTTCATAAGAGAACTTCTGTAACTAGTACATTGGCATCCAAGACAGTGTAGACCTGCTGTATCCTATGTATCAGAATCTCATGCCAACATAGATACCGGCTGCAGTTTGTGATATTGTCACCTCTGTTACCTGTCTATCGTCACACTAGGAACCATTTGAAAAGGGACAGGATCTGGTACATTCGGAGTTAGGTATCCAAATAATGCAAACTGAACAGTAGGCACTATAAGTCCACCAGGCTTGAATGTGGCTCCACCCTGCAGAGAATATCTTTCTGGGAATCATGGATACCTTACTCATAGCAGGAGTCACTAGAGTCACCAGTGCCACTGGTTCCATCTGCAATCATCCTCTGTGGCTTTAGCAGGTGAGGCATAGGTCTTCATATCCAACCATGCCCCAATTTGTGGCAAGAGGGCAGTGGGCCTCTCCATGTTGCTTGAGGGTGCTGTTGTGACTTATTGCTTACATTCTTCCTACCTTGCTGCCTTGAGGCTCACAGCTTCCTTCTACCATATCACTCCCCTGTGTTATCTCATGTGTTCTTAGAAGTTGGAATCTCACAGAGTTCTAGATTCGTTACGTTTGACTGCAAGTGCTGCTGAGTGGCCATTGGAAAGATATCTCGAGGGATGTGGCTGCAGCCTTACCTTATTATTACTTCCTTCTGAATAAAGATACAACTTGGAGACGCTGTTCTCCGTGACTGCAGCAGAGTTGGAGAACAGTGAGAATCTGCGTGTGCAACTGGAGGATCCCAACATTGCTAAAGTGTTGGACCTGGTGAGTGAGGGTCGGCCAGCTCTGCAAACGAGGAAGCTCTCACACCTCTGCTGAGTATGATCGAGGTGCTTCAAGAGTGAGCGGGTGCCGTGTAAAGTTACAGAGAGGCAGGTGTGCCACAGAGAGGCATGTACTGTGTCCCCAAGGTGAAGTAAGCAGTGCTGCCCCAGCCCGCATTACTGTTTGGGAGAATTGATATCAGCAGACTCCGATTTAGCCTGGGCTGGAGGTTCGCTTTAGAGGAAGGGGATTCCGAGCATCACGCTACGTGCACCGGCCATCTTGGCAGCATCAGGTTGTCAAGGTAACGCATCCGCAGGGCCAAACTAAGCAACACAGAGCTGAAATCACAGAGCTAACGCTCCATGCGCCTGACTTGCTGGGAGCAACATCACACAGTGCAACCATTTGCAACATCAACCTTCCAA
Source organism: Ambystoma mexicanum (assembly GCF_040938575.1). Taxonomy (NCBI): domain Eukaryota; kingdom Metazoa; phylum Chordata; class Amphibia; order Caudata; family Ambystomatidae; genus Ambystoma; species Ambystoma mexicanum. The sequence continues at coordinate 1,674,713,263 of NC_090932.1, forward strand.
AGAGGAAACCATATGTATTTCAGGAAAGTGCATGAAAGAAGGGAAGTTGATCTGAAGTTGATCTTCTATTAATTTACTGTTAATTCCCCATTGTGAGACACAGAGTTGAGGTTATCATGGCCAGCATACCTGCGCATGTGTTGTTTCTCACACAACCTGGAGAGCCACTCATCAAGTGGAGAGAGAGGATAGAAGACTTCTTGAAGTGTGTGTTAGCAGTCTATGGGCAAAATTATTCAATAGAGAGAAAGGATGACCTTCTCCATCATTGTTTAGGTAGCGTGGGACAAGATGTCTTCAAGAGATGTCTCGAACCCACGCAACCATCTGACACTACACCAAACAACAGTTTTGACATAAGCATTGCAAAGCTCGTCAAGCATTACGAGGTCAAAGAGAACAAAATCCTGGCCAGGTATCAAGAACGAAAGAAGGGAGAGACGATTGAGGACTTTGTCACTGCACTTTGAGGGCTTGCAATAAAATGTTGTTTTGGACATTGCCACAACAAGCATATCTATGATCAGTTAATGATAGAGTGTACAGAACATTGCATTAGGGAAGAGTTGGGAAAGAATTAGACCACAATTTAGACAGAACAATTGAAATTGCCAAGCAGATGGTGCATACAGCAGAATGCATCAAACAGCTTAGTGCAGAGACAGAGAGCCAGCCTTGAAAAGAATTCTGCTGAGATCAGTGCCATTTCTGCAGGGAGGTGTAGCAGACAGAGGAACAAGAAACTCAGTGACTCACGAGTTGCTGATAGCATGAAACCCAGACATTCTGGAGGGAGGAAAGAATACTCTGGGTTTCTGAGAAGTGATGGGCGTGATGATGGTGTCCTGCACAAAGGATGTTTTAGATGCAGGAATTTTCAGAATTTTGCCAACTCAAGAGAATGTACAGCTGTGTGTGTGGAGTGCCGGATATGCGGAATGCAAGGTCATTTGGCCTAATGCTGCAGATTGGGGTCCTCGGGGGAAGTGTGCATGAAAATGAGGGTGAGGAAGACAATTCAGATAGTGAATTTGTAGGCGGAGTGTGAGTGATTCAGGTGATAAATGCAGTCACTGGAGTGAAATTAGAGAAGCCTGGGTCCTTGGTTAAGGTTAATGGGAAAGAAGTTCTCATGTTGGTTGACAGCGGAGCTGATTACAACCTCATAGGCAGAGATACATGGGAGTAGGTTTTTCAGAAATGTGTACTCAAAGAAGCATCCGTTAAGGTGAATGCTTATGGGGAGAACCCCATTCACATAAGTGGACAAATGCAAGCAGTCCTGGAATTCCAGGGTAGGTTGGCTGATGGAAAGGTATGTGTAACGAATGCCGGTGGAGATTTGTTCTCTTGGAGCAGTCAAGCTGCCTTAGAAATTAAACTTGACCCCAATGCCAGTTAACCAGTGTATACGACTGCTGTCAATTTTGAAGGTGTGATCGAGGTTTGCTCCAAGGAGAATGTTTTGGGTGAATGTTGTGAGGATATTCCCACCTAAGCACCCCATATTTTTTCAAGACAAGGAAGGTTGTTTGTCCAAGTTTATGCACAAAATCAAACTTAGGCCTGGATCTGTTCCGATAGTAGCTAAGGTCAGGCCAATCCCATTAGCCTTAATGAAGGTTGGACTTGAACGCATGACGAAGGCAGGAGTAATAGAGTCCACCGAAGTGTCGGAGTGGCTTAGTCCCATTGTCGTAGCACGCAAGGGCCACGGGGCTGTCAGGTTGTGTATTGTTCTTAGAGGTCTCAACAGATGTGTGATTGCAGAAAAGTTTCCATTGCCTAAGATCGATGAGCTTATATCTGATTTGTCTTTAGCCAAGGTATTTTCGTTGCTTGATTTGAAGTCTGCTTATCACCAAATACCACTACACCCAGACTCACGTGATCTCACAATGTTTATTGCTATGAGAAACCGGAAGGTGTCTCACCTACTAGTACCTGGGGATCTGTCGTCCAGGTGGCCAGGACATGGCCATCGCTTTTGGATCCATTTCCTGTCGGTGGGGGTGGACCAGTGCGGGAGGGTCACCTGGATGAGAGGTCTTTGGAGAGTGGGACACCGGATGGCGAGATGCGGTATCCCCTTCCCTGTAACACCTTTATCCCAACCTACCAGGTAGGATACTTAGGAACTAAAACCCCACCCCTTTTACAACACAAACACTTTCTCGCAGACAGCTATGAAAGAAAACGGGCTAACACCAGAGCTGTATACTTGACATATCCCAATACAATGGTCAGGCAGGGTCAGGCAATTACTGACCATCACGCACACCTGACTCCCATTACACGTCCCCACATGGATGAAAGGCAGAGCACGCGAGCACACTCTGAGCTAGGCAAAATACACGAGGAAACAGCAGTTCCAAGATGGCAGTTTAATATGAGGAGAAAGACAGCAAAACAGAAGGGGATCGCAAGGAGGGAAGTGCCCTTGACCTTTTCTACAAGGAACCGTTACATTCACGAAACCTTGAGAATAGAAAGCGTAAAACCAGGAAACCAGGTGGAAGAATCCTGCATTGTGTGTCGGAGGTACCCGAGGCACTCCTGCACTGATAATCAAGGTGGGGAGATTCGCCTGCTGCTGTGGTACTGTCCTTGAATCCTACAACAAAGCAGCAGCAGTGAAATCAACACAGCCAGGGAGTTGGGGAGACAGATACCAGACCAGTCTGTGTTGAAGCCAACGTTGCAAGCGGCAACATTATATGATGAGTGCTGAAGCGACCAGTGTAGGAAATGCATGTGATAACCAATGCGAGTAAAATTGAACAACAGATGAGTGATTGAACTTTGAAACCAAGATACAATACCTTTGACAGAGTTGTCTAGCACCGTGTGCATGCTCATTTCGAAAGCGATAGAGTGGCAAAGGATTATCAATCGAAGTGGTCCTGCAACAGGTCAAGCAAAATCCTGTGCACAATCGAAAGTCTTCAATGTTGATACTGCCAAGAAAGTTGATGACAAAGTAGATAAAGTTGGTCCAAGCACGAACGAGGGAGATCAATTGAAAGCTTTGGGTTAAAGTAGGTTTGTGCTAGAGTGAATTAAATTGGTCCGAGCCCAGCGGAGGGAGTCTGATTGAACATTGTGCTAAAACAGATCTGAGCCTGGATGAGGGGGGATCCGGGGTGAACCGTCAATCACCCGAGAAATTGGATATATGGAAATCCTACGAGCATTGTGTTAAAGGGGATCTGAGCCCGGCTGAGGGGGATCCAAGGTGAATAGTGAATTACCTGTAACATTGAGCACGTGTGAAATCCTAAGAGGAAAATAACTTGTTTGTTTCTCGCATCAGGCCCTCTGAAAGAAGAGTCTTTGAAAGGCAAAGAGACTTGGGCACGGAAGGCCCTGATGCTAATGTGTCAACTGCACCCTCGTGCTGGAGAAGCCAAAGTCTGTGCTAAGCTGCAGTGGGCTGCCTTGTCCCGTGCTGAAAACATGGGGAAGGGAGGCACACTGCCTGAATAGATTGACATATAATTTCTTGAATACATCTTTCTTTTACATAACATTGTTTCCCACACTATTTGTATTTAGAGGTAAGGATTGGCAATAGGTTTTTTAATATAGACCCTTTTGTTTTGACAAGAAACCACTAGGACTGCGTTATTATTATTTGATGGTCATAGCTTGATCCCATCTTTAGATTTAGGATTAGATAGCCATTTTTCAAAACCTTTTGAAGTTCCATAATCACCCTTAAACTGTGGTCACTTATGTCAGTCTTACTGCTGATCCCATTCCTTTCTTACATGACCCTTTCTTTGGATGTTCAGATGTGTGTGAATGCCATTCAGCTTGCTATACACCACCAGTGTGTTCCAGAGAGTTATGCATGCATTACTTGGTGGTTTGTCAGGAGTGAAGTTTTAGCAGGACAACATTTTGATATAGGGTCAGGATTTAGCGAGTCACGTTAAGAGATTACGCAGCATTTTGGAGAAGTTGAGTGTGGCTGGACTCACTTTGACCTGTAGAAATGTGCTTTCAGATAAAAAGAGATTGAGTATCTTGGTTATAAGTTGACAGGAGAGGGTATGAAGCCCAAAGTCAGTGCTGTGGAAGGAATTTCAGATATGACTGCTCCCAAATCTAAGGCGAAGGTATCCTCATTCTTAGGACTTGTTGAGTACTATTACAAGTTTATAAAAGGCCTAGGGAGTAGAACCACTTAGTTGAGGAAACTTACAAGGAAAGGGACAATGTTTCTTTGGTCTGCCAAGTGTGATGAGGAATTTCATGATGCGAGGGAGAGTATTGTGCATGCACCCGTACTCATGGGGTTCAAGGAGGGGCTTAAGACCATACTACACACTTATGCTAGTGAACTTGAACTAGGTGGAGTATTGCTGCAAGAGGATGGCAATGGTTATAAATACACAGTGGCCTTCGCCTCAAGGGCTTTGGGGTATGTGGAAAGGAGGAATTCAGTGATTGAACAAGAGGCGTTGGCTGTGATCTGGGCTACCAAGAAGTTTAAAGTGTATTTGTATGGGAGGAGTTTTGTAGTCAAGACAGATCACAAACCGCTGGTCGATATCTTCAACAGAGGTGTGCTTGATGGTGTGTCTCAGAGGATCATGAAGTGGGTGACTGTTTGTTAGTCTCAAAAGGGATGAGAACCTGTGTGCTTGATCTTCGGCACAAGGGCCATATCCACCATAAGGGCTGATGTCTGGTGGCCTCACATGGATGCAGAGAAAGTAGAAGGGTGTGTGAGCTGCTGTGGTGATAATGACAAGATTTTGAACACTCATGTTCCATCGATGATTGTTTCAGGAGTTCCATGTGTCCCGTGGGAGACGATAGCTATTGACTTGTTGGGGCCTTTGAGCTTGTTAATTGCGAGGGACAGCTATGTCGTTCTGGTTGTGGACATGTTCTCCAAGAGGCCAGAGGTGGGAGTGTTGCGTGAAGTTACCACCTCCAGTATTGTGCAGTTTTTAGAGGGAGTGTTTTTGAGAGAAGGGTTTTCCCTCTTCTCCGATTAGTGATAATTGACTGCAGTTCACACGAAGAGAGTTTGAGGGATGGTTAAAATCAATTGGGTTGAAGCATAAGAAGACAGCTTTATATCACCCCCAAAGCAATGGTTGCGTGGATCGATTCAATAGGACTGTTATGGAGGGGGACAGGATCGCCGTTGCCAACAATGAGTGCTGGAGGGATGCTCTGTTGGAAATAGTGTTTCAGTAGCGCATAATGTCACATCCACGACAGGTGTATCTCCTTTTGAGTTGTTCAGGGGTCGCAAACCTGACACTTTGTTAACCCCTGGATGGTTGAAGAGGTCAAGTTTGCTTCAGCTTGACTCAGAGAATCAGAGAAAAGGATTGCCATGCGGAGTGAAATATCCAAACAGTGGCATGATGAGAAAAGGGGCTGTGTTTGCACATTTTTTGAAGATTTCCAATCACTCCTGGAGAAAAGCTCTTTTTCTTGTCAGTTTCTTTAGGCAACAGTCATGCCGCTGGACTTCACATAGAGCCCTGTTCCCTTTAGGATGGATGGGGAAAAAGGACACACCCCAACAAAGGATGTCTTTCCACTTGGGGTACACAGGACCACTGAGGCAGAGCAATATGGACACTTCTTTCCCTTCAGTGCTTCCCTTTGAATGTTGTATTGCAACATTCAAACTTGTGTTTACAGGTGTCATGACAGATCCCGCAAACCCTACATACAGTGGCCATGGAAGCCATATTTTTTTAAAAGACCCAAATGCACTTATCCCTGTGTTTCAACCCACTTTTCTTCTTGACTCTGTGGAAAAACAAATCCACTGTGAATCGATGAAACTGCATGGACATTGGAGTCATCACAGCTTTGCCTGTGATATTTTGCAGTCCCAATATTGTAGCACTGATAAAGGAAGTGAGGGGCACTGCCTGGTGGTGTCACCTCTACTCTGGTGTTGCACAATATCAGTAGCCCACCCTTTGACATGTATGTCACTTTTCTGTAAGCCGAGAGCATTAAAAAGGTCCATGGCCCTATGCTGGCAGTTGAGATATTCTCAAAGGTCGAACGACCTGCAGAGGAGATCAAAACAAATACCCAAGAGGTTTGGACCAGAGCCTGCTGAAGAAGAATTCAGGTGTTTTGTGGCCTCATATGCATTAGCTCTGTGAAAGGGGTCCTGGAATCCAGAATTCAGGGCATTGATGGAAAGTCAAAATCTTTCAAAGCCCATTCCAAATTCTGTGCATGGTCAGCCGACAGAGCCCCAAAAAGATGGATTTCCTGTATGAAAGACAATACGTTACATACCTGCAACTCCTGTTCTCCAGCGTTATCTTTCATAGATTCAAATGCTGTATGAATAGTCCCCATCATCAAGCTGGGAATCCTCAGTAAATAAGAGCAGTTTATTTTATAAAACTGCAGTCACTTCAGTGCTCTAGAAGAGTCATTTTTGGGGCATTTTGCCCCCAGCCAATGGAAAGGCCCCCCTTAGTTCCAGCCCTAAAGGCCATCTTCAGATTTGGCATTGCCCATGTAAGTGGCAATATGAGCCAAGAAGAGCCCAGCGGGATAGACGGGAGAGTGACATGTGAATCTATGAAAGATACCAATGCTGTTGAACAGTAGTTCGAGATAAGTAAGTATTCCTTCTTCCGCATTAGATCGTTCATAGATTCACATGCTGTATGAATAGATTACAAATCAATCCCACATAAACATAATGGGGGGCAAGCTCCTTGAAGAAACACCCCAGGAGACACTCCCCTCATGCAAACAGGTTGCACAGAACCACCTGGCCAACCCTGGACTCCTCCATGGAATCCCTGTCGACACAGTAAAACCTTGTAAAGGACTGCACAAATCTCCAGGTCACAGCCCTGCAGATGTCCAGCAAGGGAACACCAGAGAGGGACGTGGTCGTGGCGGCAGCGCCTCTCATAGAATGAGCCCTCGGATTGCCAGAGTGAAGCCAGCCAGCTTGCTCCTGAAGGAAAGATGCAGGAGGAAATCCATCTTGCGATTGAAGTCTTGGAAAGTGCGTTTCCCATTCCAGGGGGGCTAAAAGTTAGAAACAGCTGAGAGGTCTTCCGGAACAACTTTGTGTGGGTGACACAGTATTTCAAAGCTTGCACCACATCCAGAGAATGCAGAGAGCGTTCCACAGGGGGAGGAAGGCGAACTGAAGAAAATAGGTATCGCCACTGGCTTATTGAGGTGAAACACTGAAGGAACGTTTGGCACAAAGGAAGCGTTAGAGCGCAGCAGCACTTCGGACTTGTGGAAGATTAAGTAGGGGGCCTTATAGGAAGACTGAATCTTGTCCACAAGCCTAGCTGACAGAAAAACAGTCCTCCAGGATATGCACTTGAGTGAAGATATATGCAAAGGCTCAAAAAGGAGGTCTCATGAGGAACCACGAAAGGACATTTCACTCCCAGGCTAGGGCCAGTCGTCAGGACTGGAGGAAAGGAACAGTTCCTTGAGGAACTACTTGATCAAATGATAGAACCACAGAAAGGGCCCGGAAGAGGAGCAAGTATAGGGTGAGATAGCCACCAGATGCACTTTGGTGGAGAAATGTTCTAGGTCCAACTTAGGCAAGGAGAGCAAATATGGCAAATCGTCTTTAGACAGCATGTAGAAAGGGTCCAGGCCTTCTGTCTTGCCTCAGCATGAAAAACAATTCCATTTATGACAAAGTTCGATAGCCGGCCATCCAATGGGGTGTGAATGTGGGGGCACGGATCCACTGCCGGTTGAGGCATGCTTGGGCATCTGCATCCTAGTCTGCGGCCAACGATGATGGTGACTTCACTGCCGTAGGCCTGGGAGCAGCCCCTGTAGGCTTCCTCGGTGAAGAAGTGGGAGGGCCAGTGGTAGGGGTGGAGTACCCTTTCGAAGACCTGGAAACTCTCCCCCTCTGGGAATTACCTCCTTTCCTGCACGATACCTAGAGAGCGTGTCGTCTGTTGGTCTTGATAGCCTGCAGAGTTTCATCCACTGACTTACCAAACAGGTTTTCTCCATCGAAAGGCATGTCCACAACCTTGGAATGCACGTTCACCCGAATGTTTGTGGCCTTCACCCATCCCTGGCACTGAAGGGCCACACCATTCTCCATCTGGCGGAACCCCGAGTCTGCCATTTCCAGCACCACTGTAATGGCGTGATCCGAAGCCACCTCACCTTCCTGCAATAGGGCTAGAGCCTCTGCCTTCTTGTCATCGGGAAGCAAATACTGTACAATTCCGAGCTTATACCAAAGCTCCCTGTCGTGACGAGACAGGATGGCGATGGCATTGGGAGCCTTGATGGTGGAAACTGCAGTGTAGATGATGCGCTTGCTAAGTGCATCTAGCTTCTTGCCCTCCTGGTCCGGAGGCACCATGGATGAAGACGAGGAGTTGGATGATCGTTTCCTGGTGGCAGCAGACACCACCAAGCCCAGAGAAGGCTGTGCTCTGAGACACCTGGGAGCTGAATCCAGAACCCAGCATTTCTTCTCCAGCCTGTTCCATTTTGATGGTGTGATACTTGGAGTTTTCATAATGGCCAATCCATCCTCCCAAATTCCGTCCAACAACGGAACCAACACAATGGTGTTCCTTGAGGACTTGCGTTGTTGAAAACAGAATCCTTCTTTCTTCTTTTCTTCTGGTACCAGGCTGAAGAGTTTGGATGCCTTTGAGATGATGGTACGGTAGGAGCCAATTTTGTCTGGTGGTGAAGCCCTGGCAGGCTCCTCAATATCCAGAGGTTTCTGTCAGGTACATAATCCTCACACTCATCAGTATAAGTAGCTGTGGTATCCGTGTCAGTGCACATGCCTGTGCATACTGGCTCTTCCTCCACTGGGGTCAAGGCCCCAAGTCCTGATCCAGATGCGGCATCGGCTGACACCTATGTGGCCTAGGAGGGCTTCTGGCTGGAACCGGCACAGAAGCAGAAGGTAGTCGTTGCTGAATTTCAGCCACCAATGTGTGCAGGGTGGTCAGGATGTCCAGCGACATATCCCTTGGTGCCGGTTGGTGTGTGAGCAGTGCAGCCAAGGCAGGAGCCGGGCTGAAACCCCTTTGAGGGACAAACGGTTGGTATGGCTCATGAAACAGAGATCCCCCCTGGGACATGGGTCCCTCGCCCCCCTTCATGGTCTGAGTAAAAATCCTCAGGTAGGTCATCTTCAGAACTGGTATAGATGTGAGGAGATGTTCTTGGTGACCCCACAGGAACTGAAGGAGAGGCCCTTGTTGATCTTGGCAGAAAGCCTGACAGAGGCAGCAACTCCCTCACCCTATCCGAGTCTTTTGGGAAGGAGGTGACGATCTGCAGAATGGGCACCGCCGTCAAAGTCGTGGTGGGTATTGCTGACTGAGGCCTTTGCGGTAAAGAGACCCTTGGCGTTGTAGTCGTCGTGAAGTTTGAAACGACGTTCGCTGCCTAAAATTTCATTGAAGAGCTGATTTTGCTGACGAGGGGGTCACAGACAAAACAATCGTCGAAAGTGCAGGGTTCGTTGATGAAGAGGCCGTCGATGAGGTGGAGGTCTTGGTAGATGAAGTTGTCGTCGACTGGGCCTCTGCTGCCAACAGTGATGAAGAGGAAGGAGCTGCTGAAGGGCCTGCAGCAGGTATGACCTTCAAAGATTTGTGTTTAGAAGGGGTTAGGGACTTCCTCGCATATGGAGGGATCCCACCTGCCAGTAGGCTAACCATCAACTAAGCAGGCGATGGGGACCGACCACTTGATCCTGCAGATGGAGCGTACTGTTTTGAGGACTCCCAACACTAGAAACATGCAGTAAAAATCATAAGATTACCACCAGAGGTGGACCTTAGGAGGAGTGTCATTGGCTGGGGGCAGTATGACCCAAAGGACAACGATTGGCCATAGGGGGTAAACTGAGCGGGTAAAATAAAGTATTGCCACAAACCAACCCCACTAAAAAAAACTCACCCCTATGCCTACACCTCTCAAACTCTAAACTAAACACAACCATACCTCTACGGCACAACAAACCACATGCACTTCACTATACCGCAACAACGAAACAAACCACACATAGCCTTGCAAAACAGCACATGATGGCTACCGATCGGAAATTCAAACCCATGCTCAGAGGACGGTGTAAATAGAACTGAAGCCATCAACAGCAGATCACAGCTCTCTTGCTCTTTTTTCCCACTCAGTCCTACTAACTTACCCTCACAACCTACCCTTCTTGCTTTACAGATCCGCCAGAGTGCCAAGGGACCTTGCAGGTGGTGATCGTGATAGTGTGCAGTATAAAAATCCTTTAACATAACATATAAAGGAATCCACGCAAGACCGCATGCTGGAGAGCTCTAGAAGATTGATATGAAGAGTCTTTTCTTGGTGTGTCCAGAGACCCTTGGCATGTAGACCCCCCTGAGTGCGTGCCCCAGCCCTCCAGGGAGGTGTCCGTTGTGACTGTAAAATGGTGTGGGGGAAGGGAAAATGGAGCACCCTGGACAGCATGAGCTCGGACTCACCACCAGCGTAGAGCATCCTTTAATTGCCTCATCAAAATGGTTCTCGTTTTCCCAGGAACCCAATGTCTGGTACCAGCGTGCATCAAGGAACTCCTGGAGCGGCCACGTGCGAAGCCAGCAATGTAGAAGCAGATAAATGCACAAGGACATCATCCCTAACAGGGACATTAGGAGGCAGACTTATTCGACATCCAGGAGAGTAATAGGAACGTGGCAAGTAGGGCTCGGACCCTCTCCTCCAAGGGAGTAGACAAGCAAGAACATGCGTCCAGTTGAGTCCCCAAATAGGGTGCTCGCCGAGACAGGGTTAGACAGTATTTTAAAAAGTTTACAGAGAATCCTGGAGACTGTGAGCATTGGATAGTCTTCGCGATTTGGGAAAGGACTCCGCCAGCACCAGCCAGTCATCCAGGTACCAATAAACTTGTGTAAATAAGCGACAAAGGTGTGCAACCACCGGGAAGGCCTTTGGTGAACACCCTCAGGGCTGCCGATTGCTTGAATGGCAGCTCCTTCAATTGGAAGTGGCGACCTGCGACTGTGCAGCGTAGGTAGCAGCAGTGTTTCTGATGAATAGGGATGTGAAAATATGCATTCTCTAAATCCAGGGATTCCAGAAAATCCCCTTCTTGAAGCCGAGACATGATGTGCTGTAGAGTCACCATCCTGAAGGTCTGGGCCTTGTGGAATTTGTTGAGGACCCGGAGGTCAAGGATCGGTCTGATTTCTTTTCGACTAGAAAGTACCTGTTGACCTGTTGGGACGCATTCCATGGCTCCTTTCGCCAGAAGAGATTGTACTTCCTGGAGTAGCAGGCGCCCATGCTTTTCCACCTTTTGCAAGGGAGCAATCATGGGTGGTTTCTCGACAAATACCAGTCTGTGGCCTTGTTGGATAAATTAAAGTTGCTCACTGTAGTGACTAGGGTACTCATAGTCCTTAGTCCCCTTTCCTCCATTCTTGTGGGTGTCCCTCAACATGGGGACAGTACCAGAACCTTTGGCAGCGAAAAAACATACTTACCCGCTTAAATTCAGCATAGTGCGCGGCCCCAGGTGCGGGAACGCCACCTAAACCCTGCCCTCCGGCGCCTCACCTCAGTCCCTTTTACACATCGGATGCTTTAATACCTAGCTATGCTGAATATTTTAGCCCTTGGCATATACAAGCAGGGGAAGGTGGGTGGGATGTATGGAGGAAAGGGGATTAAGGACTACAGTAAGTAACTTTAAGTACTCATACATCCCGTCCCCTTTCTTCAATCCTTGTAGGTGATTCCACTGAACAAGACTACCGGGTGGAGCTCTGACAACCTGCCTCATACTTAAGAAGTAAAAAGGTCTTCAGAACCGCCTGGCCGAACTCTGCATCCCGCCTGGAGCTGGTATCCAGGGAATAGTGCGTACAGAATGCATTCGGAGTGGCCCAGGTAGCCGCCCTCCTGATGACTTCCCAGGAAACATGTCTGTGAAAGGCGACAGCTGTAGCTTTCGCTCTGACAGTGGCCGTATAAACGTCTGAAATGGTCTGGACCATCCAATGGGCAATAGAAGCTTTGGAAGCCTGGGTGCCGGCAGACGAGCCCCTAAAGGTGATGAACAATGCCTCAGACTTCCTGAAGGGTTACGTCCGGGAGAGATGGAACTTCAGCACTCTCTTTAGGTCCAAGGAATGCAAAGCCTTTTCTGCCTCCGACTGAGGGTTTGAAAAGAACACCGGCAGGCAGCTTTCCCGATTCAAATGGAATGGAGGGAGACCACCTTGGGCAAGAGGTTTGGATGAATGTGCAAGATGGCCTTGTCATTATGAAAATTTGTGAATAGCTTGCACAATGACAGAGCCTGCAGCTCGCTGACCCTGCACCCCAAAGTGAGTGGCACGAACAGCACTGTCTTGAGTGTCACCAACCTGATGTCCTCCAGGGCCATGGGCTCGAAGGACTTACACTGCAAAGCTGCAAGAACCACATTGAGGTCCCAGACCGGGTGCAGCCTATGAACTGGAGGAAAACGCCTGGACAACCCCTTGAGGTGAGCCTTAACCACCGGGTTGGCTGCTGAAAACATGTGTTCTGGGGAATTCTTGTGGACCCCAAGTGCCGCCAAATAGGTGAGGCAGGTATCAATCTGAACGCCAGAACGAGCCAGATGAGTGGAAAAAACCAGCACGTCGTTCAGGGAGCACATGTAACAGGGGGTCCAGTCCCTTGTCCTGAGCCCAGTGGCAGAACCTGGTCCATTTGGTCTTGTACTGCAAGCGCGTAGATGGTCATCTGGCCTCCTGTAGGATGTCCCAGTTGGCATCCGAGAACTGAGAGTGGCGCAGTCTCAGCTTGTCCGGAACCATGCCACTAGGGCCAGCCTGGCTGGATCCGGATGCTCCACAGCCCCACCCTGCTGTGTCAGGAAGTCCCACTGCTGGGGATAGGGAGATAGACAGGCCCCTGGGAGCATAACTGCAACAGATCCGAGTACCAAGCCCTCGAGGGCCAGTGCGGCAAGATCAGGATGCAGCTGCAGCCCACTCAGGCTCAGAATTTGCAGAGGGTCAGCTGGAGCAATGGAGGAGGAGGAAACGCATAGCACCTGTGGCCATGCCAGCATAGCTGGAACTCATCCCCCAGATACCCCCGTCCTGCTCAAGTAGCAAACCGGAGACACTTGAAATTCAGGAGAGATGTAAATAAATCCAGATCCGGAAGCCTCCATCTCTGGAAAAGGGGCAACAAACAGTTGATGTGTAACTCCCAATCATAGGTGTTGAACCCCAGGCGACTGAGCTGGTCCGTTTCCGCATTGTTGTCCCCTGGGAGATGGACCGAGGAGATCCAAATTGACACTGCCTCCATGCACAGGAGGGAGGGGGGGACGGATACCACCCTGCTTGCTCAGGTAAAACATTGTTGTGGAATTGTCCCGGTGAAAGGGGCCCTTAGTGGTCCCTCCCGATATGGAAACAAGGCAATAACCATACACAAAAGGATGCGCCAGACACGAGGTTCAAATTCCCAATGCTAGGGTTTATTGCAAGCAAACTAGTCCCAATTGGCCAACTGTGGTCTCACGCCCCGCGACGTGTATTCTCTAGACCTCGAGGGACGCAAGAGAGCGAATTACGTACATCAGTTACATATATACAAAATGCATATCATACAATCAGCTATGACATGTTTAACACGCCCCTTTTATTGAGTTTCTTTGAACTCGGGATGATGATGGACATTTCCGACGAGTATGACAATTATGACACTTACGATGTCTATTCTAGTAACAATGTGCAATTTAGAAAGTGCGGAGGCATCTTCTAGTTGTTGAACAGAACATGGTGCTTCTGTTCTTGGAAGCAAGCTGCACACGGGGAAGAGTCACATTCCAAGCTTTGCTATCTATGAGGTGCTATTCATGTCCTGGGAGCCGACACGCTCTAAAGGGTTTTGTGAAGGGGGGCCGTAAGAAGAGCATAATTCAAGCCTTTAGCTGCTTTATTCTAACATATTCTACCACAGTACGAGACCGGCTGGCAGCTGTGAAATTATTAAATTGCCTGCAGCTCTCCCTCAAGGCTACAGAGAGGGAGCGTGGGCCTTCCTTTCTGGGCTGCTCATGAGGAGTTTCAACGAACTCCTCAGTCCCGCGGCCTTGCCCTTTCATATTCAGACAACAATGTTAACAGTTGAGCAGAGTAAGCAGAATTTGCAAGAATTGCAAGCTGCAAAGCAGTTTAGACAGAAAGCAATGAGCAATGGTTAACAAGCAAAATGGCGATTCTTGCTACGTTTAAAATGGCCGCTTGTTGGTCAAGCATAGCAGTCTGTATTTCTATAATTCTGTGCATAAGACGGTTGGCCTTCGGCCATCAAGATACGTCTATCATCCAAATGAAGGGTATTCATTTTTCCAGATTGACAAACCCTCCTTTTGGCCGTATGCCAAATGTCTTATTCATTCATTGTATCCTCCTCTGATGAGGATAAGTCTGGGGTATCTATGTCTGAACCTTTCATGCTATCATAACCATCATCTTCATCATTAATGTCTATAGCCATGAATTGTTTTACTGTTTTTGTTTCATCAGTGTCTCTGTTATTTCGGCCATGCGTTTGTTTTCCTCTCGACACCATGTGCATACATCCCTTAGTACATCCCTCAGTTATCTCAGTGCAAACTATCGGTAGGCATTGTATGCAACAGCAACATGTTATGAATATACCAAGTACCACCACTAGTATCGAAATTAGCTTCCATCCCCAGGACCGCAATAGTCCCCAAAACCAGGATCCTATCCCCGAACCCCCTTCTTCAGTAGAGAGTGTGGAACTTAGGACATGTAATTTCCGGATTGCTTTAAATATCGTAGGGGAGTAATCATCTATAACACACAGAATGCAGTTTTTACGAGTTTGCAAACTCCCCCACGATCAACTAATATTATATCAAGAGCCATTATGTTTTGTAATGCCATTAGCCTAATTCCTTTTTCTTCCAACGTCATGTTGTATAAGATATCCGTTGTTGTATCTATTGTATTTTTTAGTATTCTGGACAGTTTCCTTATGTTATAGGAGTTTTCTATTTGGGCCAAGAATGGTATAAACGATTTGGCTACATCCATTGCTATCATTCCATCTTCACTACTCCTTCGGGTTCTACCTTTTAATCGCCTCACTACTTCTGCAGTTTCTAAGAGGAACACTCCTGGGAATAGTAGATCCAAGTAGCACGCACCTCCCCAGTTTCTAGGTAACCATGGATATGCTTTTTCCCCACATATAAAGTAAACAGGGTCCCCTACGTACACAGGTTCTATTTCGTGCTTTAAAACCACTGTGTTCAGGCAGCTGCTAAACGTTCCTACTTTATAGGAACCTTTTTTCTTTAAACATAGGGAGCAGTTTTTGGGCTGTAATCCACTGTATAGGCAGGGGGCACAGCATCTTTATTCCATTCATCCCTTATTCGAAATGTCATAACTGATGTTTCTTCTGCTGGCGGGGTCAGTCTATTCTGCCTATGTAATCTATCTAGTCTTGTTGTCTTTCGTGTATTTTTCCTCATGGGATCTGGTGAAAACATGTGAGCTTTGTAGAATATGGAACAACCCACAAGTCTCATGATCACTTCCTCAAATTCATTCATATTGGTCTCATCTAGCTGACCCGTATTACTCTTGTTCCATTTCCCAAAGAACATTGCACTCAACGATACTTCACATGAATAAACCAATGATAACGGTTGTACATACCAGCCTATCCCTTTGCCACCATGCTGTGGTAAATGGGCACCAACCCAGCCATCTTTTTTCTTTAAAACCACATGGGTCATGTTCATGATGAGCAACAATGTATTGTTGCCATATCCTTCTCTATGTCTTTCTTCCATTGGGGATAAAGTACCAGTGATTACATGAACCGGGCTTTCAGTAGCTGCTTTTAGCAAAAGTGTTTCTAATGGGTGCGCGGACTCCAGGAACCATAGTGTAATAGCTATTATTGTTGGTACTACCATACTTAGAGAACACAGGACCAATGTCCAAATCAGTACCTTATTCCTTTTACCATGCTTTATTCCTAAATTTACAGTCTCTAAAACTATCATCTTTTCAGCAGGGGTGCAGGAGGAGGCTGAAACGGTCTTGATTTGTTCTTCATCGTCCTTCTTCTTGCTGGCAAAGTTCATCGCAAATGTCTCTCGTTCTTGATGCCAAAAGTTCAATGAAAATGTCACAGTTAAATTCTTACAGCCCTTTCACAGCCTAGATCACCTATCCCCTCCGAGCAAGATTAGTTGTTGTTTCTCCCACTGCTCAGACGATTTCTGAACAGTTCTTTATTGACAGAGTACTATGTGCATCCAGCTTGTCCCGCTCTGGCTTAGGACACATGTTCTCTATCAGCCTTAGTACTTATGTGCGTCCAGCTTGTCCTGCTCTGGCTCCTGACACATGTACTTTATTATAAGCGCACCGAGGAGCCGTGCGTCTTGAATTGTCCGACTTGCACAACTCTCACACTTCTCTCCTCTATGCCCCTGGTTCCTACTCCGTCCGTGAGTGGAACCAAAGGCAAAAGAAAAGCACCAACGATCTGTGGATCACTTTGCCTGTTGAGGCGGCAAATTATACCGTTTCACTCCTGGTATTGTATGATCCGTGAATAGTGCTGTTGCACTTCCAGTATCAGGCTCAGTGTCAGCCTGCGGCACAATGATGGGTAGCGATGAGCACCGTGGCAATGATGTAGTTTCTTTCTCTGGCCTTGGTGCGTTTGCAGAAGCTGGTGGGCGCCAAAGGGGTACACGCGTTGTTTCTGCTCGTGTTTGCAATGCAGAGTTTGTGTCGCTCGGCAGTGATGTTGTGACTGTTGAGCAACGTTGGGGCACTTTTCGCCCTTTCCCCTTCCTGGCAGCCTCCTCAGGCTCTGTTTTGAGTTTCACTTCTCGCTTAGTCTTTGTTTCCATTTTCACTTCTCGCTCAGGCTGATGCTGTGGCAGTGGACTGGCAACAGTTTCTTTCGTTTCCGAGACCGTTTCTTTTCTCTGGTCGTCGAAAGTTGTCAGCAGTCCTGGGAATCTTTTGGCATGTGTCGCATGGATCCATGCCTTGCGACCGTCCACTCAAATGGCCGTCTGTGTCGCCAAAAGTACTTGGTAGGGGCCGGGCCACCTGGGTGCTAATGACGTCTTCCGTTGAAAGTTTTTAATTAGGACCCAGCTTCCAGGCTC
The DNA here is from genome assembly GCF_040938575.1 of Ambystoma mexicanum. NCBI lineage: Eukaryota > Metazoa > Chordata > Amphibia > Caudata > Ambystomatidae > Ambystoma > Ambystoma mexicanum. The sequence goes on from NC_090932.1 coordinate 1,674,730,475, forward strand.
CAGCGCGTGCCCCGGTCCGGTGTATCGCACTGGTTACGCCTCCTGCACCTGCTGATGAATCAAACGCAACTTCTGCATTAAAAGGCCACAGTACGTGCTTAACACAGGATGCTCGACCTCACATAATCTTTTGGGCTGCGGTGCGCACCATACATTTGCCGGTCTCCCCATTATAATTTCATAGGGGGAGAGCCCAGTTTTAGCCTGCACAGATGTGCGCATGCGCAATAGCGCTAGGGGTAATGCATCCACCCAACTCAACTTGCTCCCAGCACAGATTTTAGCTATCTTTGACTTTAAGATACCGTTATGTCTCTCAACAAGCCCGGCAGAACTGGGATGCCTGGAGCTGTGGAATCGCTTGTCAATCTGCAGACCTGCACAGATCTGTAATACTACTGCGCCCACAAAGTGTGGGCCGTTATCTGACCACAGGACACGGGGCAGCCCGAACCGGGAGAAATACTCCTTCAGCATTACTTTTGCCGTTGACATGGCAGTACAGTCTTTTAAAGGATATGCCTCCACCCACTTGCTAAATGCACAAATCACCACTAACACATATTTGTAGTTCTGGCACCTTTCCATTTCTATGAAATCAAAATGGATCACCTCGAATGGCATAGAGGGTGGGCCAGAACTACCTACTGGAGTCACGGTTCCCTTCCCTACATTGTGTTGCAGGCACGTAATACAATTCTGCACTAGCCTTTCTGCATTCTTTTTTTATGTGCTCATTTTTCCATACTGTGGATAAATGCTGTACCATTTTCTTCGCGCAAATGTGGGTAGGGCTATGCGCCATTGTAACCATTGCGGTTACGTAACAATTTGGCAACATCCAGTTCTTGGTCTCTTTGTCCACCCAACATCCTTCCAAATCTAACTCGCAGAGCCCTCAGCCCACCCCTGAATTTCTTCGGTCGTGGCCTCAGCCTGCATTTCTTTGACTGTGGCAACTCCATTCTCTATCATACAAGGTACTTCCTCAGTCTGTACTGTCATCATTATATTTCCCAAATCAGTGGCTGTTTGTTTCGCAATCCTGTCTGCAAATGCGTTTACCTCTCCCACTTTACATGTTACTTTTTTATGCGCCTCGCATTTCACTATAGCTAGGCGCTTTGGAAACGTGAGTGCAGACAACAATCGTACAATCAAAGGCCCACGCTGAATCCTGGCCCCATGTGATGTCAAGAAACCCCTCTCAGCCCAGAGTCAACCAAAGTTGTGAACCATCCCGAATGCGTACTGACTGTCAGTATATATGTTTACATTCAAATTTTTAGAGAGTTCACAGGCTCGGGTCAGTGCTATTATTTCTGCGGCTTGTGTCGAATTGTAGGGGATTCTTCTGCTTTCTACAACACTCTCTAGGGTAGTAATTGCATATGCAGCAGTTGATGTGCCATCAGGTAATTTAAAACAATAGCCGTCACAAAACAACTCCCCATCCGGCTCTTTTTGTGGGGTGTCGCTCAAATCAACTCTTCCCTTCGTCTCTTCTTCAGTGACCATTAAACCATCATGGGGTGGTGATTCGTTGTCACCAATTTCTGCTATGGGCAGTGGCATTAATTCTGCAGGATTCAATGCGCTACGCCTCATGATTTGGATGTGGGGTGCAAACAAGATGAGCTCATATCTTGTTAGTCTAGCAGAGGTGAGGTGTTGCGTCTGTGTTCTGTTTAGTAGAACGTCTATGGCATGTGGCACCATCAGAATTAAAGTATGCCCCAATACCATTCCTTCCGTTTGTTTCACTGACGCAGCAGCCGCTGCAACAGATCGCAAACATTGTGGTAGTGCGCGCGCTACAGGGTCCAGTGCGGAAGAATAATAGCCGCACGGCCTATTTCTTCCACCTTGTTCCTGTGTCAAAACCGCCAATGCACAGCCTTCACTCTCGCTCACAAATAGTCTAAATATTTTCTTGTAGTTTGGTGTGCCTAAAACTGGCGCGGAACATAATGCAACTTTCAATTGTTCAAACGCTTTCTGACATTCCTCATCCCACTGTAAAGGCATAACTGCATCCTTTTTAGTTAATTTTATCATCGGCTTCACAATCAACGCAACATTACTGATCCACTGCCGACAATAAGAGGCCATGCCCATTACAGCTCTCACTCCTTTTTGAGTTTTTGGAATAGGCATACTAGAAATACTTTCTATGCATTCTGGTGTTAATCTTCTCCCTTCTTTCGAAAGTAGGTAACCCAAATAAGACACCTCCTTTTGATTATACTGGAATTTCTTCAAACTTGCCTTGTGACCATGGGCCGCTAGGTGTGTCAATAGTAATATATTACTTTCTTTGCAGATCTCTTTTGTGTCAGCAGCTAGTAACAAGTCATCTATGTACTGCAAGAGTGCGCAACCTGTTGGTAGTTCTAGCATATCCAGCTGTTCCTTTAGTGCTCTGCTGTAAATGCTTGGGCTTTCTGTGTATCCTTGTGGAATGCGTGTGAATGTGAATGATCGACCTCCTAGAGTGAACGCGAACAGATATCTACTGCTTTTATCCACTGGAATGCTAAAGAACGCGTTCTTCAAATCAACTACACTAAAGTATTCTGCAGTGGCCGGTATCATTGTCAGTATTGTTGTGACATCTGGGACCAAAGGGAATTGTGGGTCTACCACTTTGTTCAATGCACGCAGATCAATTATGAAACAATATGGTACTTCATTGCCTCCTTTCTTGTAAACTGGAAGAATCGGGCTGTTGCACGTGCTACCTGCAATTTCTTCAACCACCCCCAATCTCACCAGGTCAGTAACAATACTCTTTAATCCTTTCTCACCTTCAACAGAAATTTATACTGGGGAATTCGTGGTAATGTAACACCTTCTTTCAAAGTTATTTTTGCTGGCTCTATTTTCAAGCATCCTACATCGTTATCTGTCAAGCTGGTTGGCCCGAGAGGACCGCGTACCTGCAGTCTTGGTGGTTGGTCTCGCAGAGGTCGCCAGTCTGGAGTCCGGGAACTGATGAACTAGTGGCACGAGGAACCAGCCTCTCCACCACCCAAAAGAGGAACTGGGTGGAGGATGGACCAACTCCCAATGTCACGAAAGGCACTCTCCAGATAAGCGTGACAAGAGGATTGTTAGGCTCAGATGGATGGAACCATAGTCCAGGTGGAGCTTGATGTCGAGACCATGAATCTTCCAAGAACCTCTGTGCAGCGACAGTTGGTAGATAGACCAGTGTGGCAGAAAGGGTATTCGCAGTAGGCAAAAGGAGCTTGGCTGGTGCTGATGGTTCCAATGGTACACAGGATAAAGTTCGGAGTCAGGCAAGACAGGAAAGAGGGAGGTCAGACGGAGCTTGCTGTCTGGCCGAATAAAGAACTGTCTAAACGTGCCCAGGATGGAACAGGAGAGTGCAGGCTAGCATAGGGTATGACCCAGATACACAGTTGGTGGTAGATGACCCAGGACAGGGCTCAGGTAAGGGCTGGTGGAAGGCTGACCCAGGACAGGACCCAGGTAAGAGCTGGAGGCAGGCTGGCCCAGGACAGGACCCAGGTAAGGGCTGGAGGCAGGCTGGACCAAGACAGGACCCAGGTAAGAGCTGGAGGCAGGCTGGCCCAGGACAGGACCCAGGTAAGGGCTGGAGGCAGGCTGGCCCAGGACAGGACCCAGGTAAGAGCTGGAGGCAGGCTGGCCCAGGACAGGACCCAGGTAAGAGCTGGAGGCAGGCTGGCCCAGGACAGGACCCAGGTAAGGGCTGGAGGCAGGCTGGCCCAAGACAGGGCCCAGGTAAGTGCTGGAGGCAGGAGCAACGAGGCGAGCGAAGCGAACCGCGTTGAGACGCGACCTGCTTCGACTCGCGGCCTCTTTTATGGGCCGCCGGCGCCCGAGAGGCCTGGAACGCAAGCCGTTCCGTTTCCGGGCGCCGGCGAACCCACAACGAGGCCTGGAAGGCAAGCCCCTCCAAGGAGGCGAGCCCAGTCCACGGCCCATGCGCGGAACCGAGACCGAGGTCTCCCGCGCATGCGCCGAAGGCCGCCGGCCCCGTAACCAGTCGCTCCCCTCCCGGCGAGTCCCCAGACGCGAACGCGCGGGTAGACTCGCCAGGAGGAAATGGGAGCGGCAGACCCCAGTCTCCCGCGTGACATGACATTATCATGCATTGCCCACAGACAGGTTGGTACTCTACTTAGCTCTTCTGGTAACGCTTTTGACATAAATTCCGTCACCGGTGCATCGTGAGGAACACCCCATCTGCCGTACAATGTATAACTGCCCCCAATTTTCTCAACAAGTTTAATCCTAGCAAGTTCGCCCCACAATTTTCTGTCAGAAGAAATGGACACTGTTCTGTAAATGGTCCTATTGTAATTGGGACAGCTTCGGACACGGGGTTAATTACTGGTGTACCTGCGAACCCTACAGAAACACTCTTTTGCCCCGACAGTGGGATCTCCGGAACCAAGTGGTGGTCTATCGAACACTTTTGTGCCCCTGTCTCTACAAGGAAACAGTACTCCTTATTATTCCCGACTCTCATTTCTCTGATTCACGGGAATAGACATTGGTTCCGACCCCTGCCCTGGGCTGTCCTATTGCGAAAATAACACATCGTCCGATGTGTAGTCACCGCTACTGCTATAATACGTGTTTGGCTGTGTATCAAAAATATTCCCATTTCCCCCTCGGTGTCCTCCACTCTGATCATTTCTCTGTTGGCCCTGCCCGCCCTGATTTTGGTTCGGAACACTTTGGTTCAATGCCTGGTTCTGTTGAGCTTGGTTTTGACCATGGGATTGGTTTTGATTACCTCCATTGGTATATCCCTGCTGCTGCTGCATGCTATTTCTGCTTGGGCCATTTGACCCCTGATGTCCTCTATGAGGCCTTCTCTGGCCAAACCCACCTCTATTCTGTAGGTGCGGGCATTGCGCTCGCCAGTGTCCTTCCTCTTTACAGTACGCACATTGATTTAATCCCAATGACACCCCGTGCATATTATTCAAATTTCCCCTGCCTTGTGCATTTCCTCTACCTCTATTGTATCCAATTACCTGCTGCAGTAACACCCTCGTTTTGAAATTTACTCTATCCTTCATCTCTCTCTCTTTCGCCACATTTACCCTGTTCTCGTAATATTGGGCTACGTGTAATATCTCACTCACCGGTTTTGCTGCCAGGCACTTTCCGACGCCATTAACATATCTTGAATTGGTAATATTAGTCCCCTCACATATTTATCAACAAATAGCCTTTTCCCCGACTCTGTGCTCACATCCTGCCCACTGAAGTTTGTGAATACTCCTTCAAATCTATTGAAATAATCTGTTACTGGCTCATCCTTGCCCTGTACACATGTAGTTAATTTGTCCCACTGAATCCTTCTTTCTGGAATTATTTCTCTCAATCTCCGCATTATCCGTTCTGGTAGATCTGCCATGCTGGTTCCCGGATTTTCCCCTACTTTTCTATTTTTGTCCTCCAATAGTAACTCCGCCCATGTGGCGCCAAAAGCCTCCACGTCATCTACCGTCCTCATCGGTTTCCATATATCTGCTGGCAAAATGACTGGGAAAATCAAATCTATATCGCTCATAGTAAGCACTGCTGATCTCAGGGTTGACTCTACTTCCTTCCTGCTGGATTCTTTCTTATATCGGGAATCGTCTGTTTTATAGTATTCACCTCTTGCCTGGAAAAGGGGACATGCACATACTGGGCGGTGAAATGGGCTGGTGTTTCCTGCGCTTCTACTGTACTCGTCGCAGGGACCTCTACTTTTGGCACAAACATGGGCGGAACCTCTCTCATTGGAAATGCCCCACTCACGATCCCTCCGCCTTCTCTTAGCTGGTCAAGTGGCACAGCGAGTAGAGCGCTCGCTTTGACATCAGTGCAGAGCCTGCGAACGCAGGTTCGAATCCCGGCAGCGCCAAACTCAGCGTTTCATCCTTCCGAGGTCGATAAATGAGCACCACACACCGTGGGTAATAATAAGCAGCGCTCAGATACCTGAGGGTTCGTAGCGCTATATAAATGCCAAATTATTATTAATAGTATTCCTAAGTCCAGTGATAGGCCCGTTTCTCCTGTACTTTGCTCGAATGCTCTCTTGTATACCGCTAGTATCTCAGGTGGGCTAGCCTTATTGTTTTTTATATCCTTGTCTATTAAATGTTCAGCCATCGATTGCAGTGCCTTTCTTTTCATTGGCATGGAATATTCGTAAAATATGTCATGTATGACCATTGTTGGGATACTAGGATTCGACATCCACTTTATCGCTTCTCGTATACATACCTTCAGCTTGTCGCCCCTCTGTACAGATGACATTGAATGTCTCCGCTGTATGTATGGTTCTACCGTCCCTCTCCCATCTCTTCTAATATCCCAACCCCTGTGCCCAGGTGAAGCGAACATTTCAGCATAATCATTATCCAACTCATTTTTAAGATCAAAAAGTCCATTCACATGTTCCTTTACTTCTTCATTTTTTATTCTACAACATGCTAAATGGTTCAAATCTAACAATCTTTGTGGCGGTAATTTCTCAAGTAACTTTTTCCATTCTCCCACCAAAAATGTCCCCATGCATTCCAACACTACCTGTCTCTCGTTGCTTCTTCGGTACCCATATAATGAGGCCAATGCTGCCGCCCCATCATTTCCTTCTATGTACTTTTCTGCCTCTTGCTGTAATTCAACCTTTCTTTCTTTGCTGATCGCGCTGCGTGTTACCCGTCCAAATCCTGTTCCTTCAGCCCCGCCTCTCGCCTCCCCGGTCTCAATTTCGACTTCGGGAGGGGCGGATGGTGCTGAATCTGTCCCTGGAGCGGGAGGTGCGGATGGGACAAGTGACACACGTGGCATCTGTGAAGGGCCTTGCTGGGTGCTGGGAAATTGCGCGTCTGCGGTCTGCGCTTGTGGGAGGGCTCGAGCTGGGGGTGGGGCGTGGGTTAATGCTTGTGTGAGGGGAAGTGCTTGGGCTGAGGCAGGGGGTATGAGAGCTACTGGTTGGACCTGCGCAGTCACTACTGGCGTGTTTGGTTTTCGATCCTGGTTTTGGGCCTCGACCCGTATGTGTTAACAAATGTTCCATTAATTCGTCTGCTATGTGTAGTTCCTGCTGCGGGTATATTCCTTCTATGTTCATTTGCTCACGTCTCCCTTCCCGTCTTAGACTTGCCGTCCACTCCTCCTCCTCCTTTTCTTCTGCTACCTCAAGCTTCGATTTGTGCCTACGCGTATGCTTCTCTCTACTCCTAAGTCGGAGCATTGCTTCCCTCCTCCAATCTTTGATAGTCTCAAAAGCTGCCAGTCGCGCTTTTTCCCTTATCAACACCCTTTCTAAGTTATCTATCCTCGCAATCTCAAAGCTACCATTAATCGGCCACTGATGGTCCTATTGCTTTCTAGTTTGCCTATGCCAAATTTTACAAAATATTATCGCACCCACAACATATTTTGCATACATGTCATAAGCCGGCGTTCCCCCAGGCGGTGCACTTTGGCCATTTTCCAAGGACTGTCTACCGCAGCGGAAAAGCCCCGCTAAAGTGGACAGTACTCCAGGCATGTTTTTAACCTTCCCCTTGGTTAACCAACCTTACTCTGGATGTTTGAATTTGCAAAATCAACACTCTACCAATAATCAGGGTTTCGTTTGAATCAGGGAATGACTCACCTGATAAAACAAGTTGCCTGTGTCCTGACGCAACCTCTCCCAACGTCGTGTCTGCGCTTCTCTGGCTTCTGCCTCGTTTCGGGACTCTCGCCTCCTTTGCCCTCTGGCCCGGTACGTCGATCAGGGATCAGATGTGTGCAGATCTGCGAAGGAATCTCTCCTCACTTCTACAGGGTGCCCCGTACATCTCTTGATCCCGGCTCGATCGTCCCGTCCTCGCCGTTCTTCTGCCTCTACTCCGTTACAACGTCTACGAAGGGGCAAGTGGGGGAGGGTCCCTATTTGGGCGCCATCTTGAAAGGGGCCCTTAGGGGTCCCTCGCGATATGGAAACAAGGCAATAACCATACACGAAAGGATGCGCCAGACACGAGGTTCAAATTCCCAATGCTAGGGTTTATTGCAAGCAAAATAGTCCCAGTTGGCCAACTGTGGTCTCACGCCCCACGACGTGTATTCTCTAGACCTCGAGGGACGCAAGAGAGCGAATTACGTACATCAGTTACATATATACAAAATGCCTATCATACAATCAGCTATGACATGTTTAACACCCCCCTTTTATTGAGTTTCTTTGAACTCGGGATGATGGACATTTCCGACGAGTATGACAATTCTGACACTTTCGATGTCTATTCTAGTAACAATGTGCAATTTAGAAAGTGCGGAGGCATCTTCTAGTTGTTGAACAGAACATGGTGCTTCTGTTCTTGGAAGCAAGCTGCACACGGGGGAAGAGTCACATTCCAAGCTTTGCTATTCATGAGGTGCTATTCGTGTCCTGGGAGCCGACACGCTATAAAAGGGTTTTGTGAAGGGGGGCTGTAAGAAGAGCATAATTCAAGCCTTTAGCTGCTTTATTCTAACATATTCTACCACAGTACGAGACTGGCTGGCAGCTGTGAAATGATTAAATGCCCTGCAGCTCTCCCTCAAGGCTACAGAGAGGGAGCGTGGGCATTCCTTTCTGGGCTGCTCATGAGGAGTTTCAACGAACTCCTCAGTCCCGCGGTCTTGCCCTTTCATATTCAGACAACAATGTTAACAGTTGAGCAGAGTAAGCAGAATTCGCAAGAATTGCAAGCTGCAAAGCAGTTTAGACAGAAAGCAATGAGCAATGGTTAACAAGCAAAATGGCGATTCTTGCTACGTTTAAAATGGCCGCTTGTTGGTCAAGCATAGCAGTCTGTATTTCTATAATTCTGTGCATAAGACGGTTGGCCTTCGGCCATCAAGATACGTCTATCATCCAAATGAAGGGTATTCATTTTTCCAGATTGACAGGTCCGAACAGAACCGCCTTGTCCCTGTGAGTGATAAAGGCCCTCAGCGCCAGGCCCACTGCCCTGAGTTCAAGCAGATTGATATACAGGAGGGGCCTTGTCCTAGACCATGTGCCATGAATCGAATAGCCCTCCAGAGTAGTCTTCCAGTCTGAGAGGGAGGATTCTCTCATCCCCACCAGAGTGAGCTCTGCCAGGATGAAGGGGGCTTTCACTGCCACATTGCAGTGCAACAGCCACCACTGAAGATACAGAAGGAGGGACAGGGATAGAGATTCTGTCCTACTGCGACCCCGTTTCCTGGTCCAAGGTGCCGCCAGGTGGAGCTGGAGTCGTCTCATCTTGGCAGGCGTGGCAAACTGTGAGCACGCAAGATGCCATCTGGCCCAGAAAGTGCTGGAACCAGCATGCTAAGTTGGTCTAATTGGTCAGAAAGTTCCCTATCGCCTCGTGAAGGGACAGGAGCCTCTAAGGCATGGGGAGCACCTGCTGCACAGGTGGTGTGATGGCTTCCCTTGCAGTGAGTAAGGATAAGAGAGTCCCTTACCAGACCTACCACTGTTAAGCCTACTCGCACCGTATGCTGCAACATCTAACTATTCTCTAATTCAAAAGATCTAAAGCAAGAGGTTCTAGCTTCGCAGTCTCTGCCGCCACCCTCTGAAACTCTCTCATGCTCTGAGATCAGGACCTTCCTACTGCACTTTCCACAAACTATGTAAAACTTCCCTCTTCTACTAAGTGTAACCCACCATTTTGTCAGCGGCTTCTGTTCCCGCATGTGGGCTGAGTTTCAAAGATAGAGGAACCGGGTTCCTCATGTGTCTTAGTGTAGACCATCAGCTGCGGTGTGTTATGTTCCATATTCTGTGAGGACCTGCCTTTAGAGCCTCTTGGTCCACATTATTTACCAACTCATTCCCATAGAACTGCACAACCAGCTTGCAATCTCAATGGCTTTAGGGAAAGTAACAGTCAAATCCACGGGTTAAAACTCGGACAAATCACATGACAGACAAAAAAAAGAAATAGTGCTTAAATGCCCAATCCTTGTGTGAAAGATTAAGTTGCTGTTATGACATACTGCTCTGACAATGGGAAAAAGGAACATAACTGTCTGCCTGGGTGTTTAATAGTCAGAGTCCACAAACTCAACTGCCCCATGAAAATAAGATATCCAAATCGTGTCCATGCCATCCACTGAAATATTTTCCTTTATTTTTCTGCTTTAATTCTTCCATGGAAATTAAACATTTCTTAAAATATAAATATGAAAAAGTAAATATTCTGGGGTCTGATTGCTTGCCAGAAATATATGAATACAGCAGAGTTTAATTTAACTGAGAAAAAGTAACTCACTAAGAAGTAAAACAAATAAAACGCAATCTCGGAGTCCAGGGCGGAGGTTGTCGCAGGAAAACAGAGCTACTCCCCAGTAATCAGATATCCTGACTGTCAGATGTGGTGACCCGCTTAATTTAAGAATATTAGTAAGTAGAGGAAAAGAAACTAACCAGGTAAAAATGTGAAGGTTTTCTGTTAGAAAAACAATGTTTCTACTCTAGTTCCCTCAATTTCGCTTTGGTTGCAGAGTGAAAGACCTGCATGGAAGAAGTAGGTGTTTTTTACCACATTTCCTTCCAAGTCTCTTTTACATGGAGTGTTGGCCCGTTCTCCGGTAGTCTTTTTAGTTGTGGCTGTTAATTGCCACTTAAGCTCCGCATTAAGCCAGAAATATTGCATTGTAGTATAGGAAGGAGATGGGATGTGAGGAGGTGCTCACAGCTTCTGGGCGTTTGGCACGATCATGAGCAGTCAATGGATGGGTAAATAACCAATCCCAATCCCACTCATTAACTTTCCCTCCCTGCCCAAAGCATTACCTGTCCCTCCCTGACAAAAGCACACCCTTCTGGGATCTCTTTGAGCTAGCACTATCAAGCAGTAATATCAAACGTTATGGTGCAAGTACCTGCAAGTGGTATTTCAAAGCAGACTTATGAGAGTTAATGGCTTAATTGCAGCTCTAAATGAGCTACTGGTGTAATCAAAATGTCTTAACCAAGTGTGCATTCGGCCACCTGATTTATAAGCAGTATATGTCCTCACATCTGTTCCTTGCAATGAAGTCAGTTTAAAAAAAACACACACACACTGGAAAAACAAATAGAAGGAGAAATTACTTACAAGTAGTGTTCTTCCTATGGATTCTTCTCCCGCAGATTCCTCATCAGATAGATATACATTCCAGAGTCAGCTGCTTGGAAAACTTTTTGACAGTGGGCCTAGTATGTTTCGGCCGTCAATCCTCTGTTGATTCGACCGTGCCACTCGTCGATTCCGGACGTGACGTCAGACGCTATATATATACCACGTCACTACACCCTCGTACTACTAAGTTCCTCACCTTTTTTCCCCACTCGAGCTCAGCAGTCACAGAGGATGCATCCAGAGATTCCGGCTGAAACAGCCAAACAACGTTTTTTTAATGAGGAACCAGATTGCACTGAAAGTCACTAACAGCACTACTATAGAAAGGCCTCAAATTGTGCCTAACACATCACAACTGATAACCTTGTCCAGATAGTACAAAACAGATATAAACTGCAGACCACTTTCATAGCGGGCCGGATGGGAGGGTGATGAGGAATCTGCCGGAGAAGAATCCATAGAAAGAATAATAATGGGAAGTCATTTCTCCTTCAATGGATTGCATGCTTTTGCAGATACCTCATCAGATAGACTCCCAAAAAAGTGCAGAGGCAGGATAAAAGCCCCTAGACAAGGAAGCCCTGCAAACCACTCAGGAGAATCAAGCGTCTGAACCACAAGCTACATCCAGGCAGCAATGCTTGGTGATCGTGTGGAGAGACGACCACGTCACTGTTCGACAAAATTCCTTTACAGGCACACCGTCGGCAATGCTGCCTGGTGGCAGATCTGCAGTACGGAGAGTTATCCACCTAGAGATAGTCTACTTGGAAACAGCCTGACCTTTCCTTGACAAAGAGAAAGCCAAAAACAGTTGGTCATCACGCTTGAATTCCACTGTCCTTGCTACATAAAAGCTAAGAGTCTGCGTAGGATCTAACCTGTACAATCATTCCTCATCTTTAGAAAGGTGTTAATGTTAAAGGATATTTGTACCGCGCACTATCACCACTGGAGTGGTCCCCTGGCGCTCTGGTGGATCTGAAAGAGGAAAGGGGATGGGGGTGACTAAGTGGGACCGAGCAGGAAAAGTGCAAGAGAGCAGTGATGTGCTGTTTGCAGCTTCAGTTCGGTCAGCACCGTTCGCTGAGTTTAGGGGCGATTTACAGTCGGTAGCCGTCGTGTTCTGTTACGTGAAGCTATCTGTGATTTGTTTTGTTGTTGCAGTGTAGTGAAGTTTGTGCGGTGTGCTGTGCTCTAGGGTTGTGGTTGTGTTTGGTTAGAGTTTGAGAGGTGTATGCAGAGGGGTGACATTGTTAGTGGGTTGGCTATTGGCCTCGCTATCTAGATGTGATATGTGCTAATTTCCAAGTTCTTTCTAGATGTGGCGTCTGAGTATCTCCACATTTCTATCTCGGTTTGGTACTGGACAATATTTACAGTCCTGTCTAGATGTGATGTGAGCTAATAATTACAATTCTATCTTCTAAATGTGGCAATGGCTAATATTCATAATTCTATCTAAATGTGGCACTGGCTAACATTCTCAATCCTGTGTACATGTTATGCAGGATAATATTCCCAATTATATCTAATTGTGTCACTTGCTAGCATTCACAATCCTATCTAGAAGCGATGCAAGCCAATATTTACAATCCTGTCTAGATGTGCCGTGAGCTAATAATTACAATTCTATCGAAATGTGGCAATGACTAATATTCACAATTCCATCTAAATGTGGCACTGGCTAACATTTGCAGTCCTGTTTAGATGTGATGCAGGCTAATATTCCCAAGATGCAGAGGAGGATAAGATGCATAGGAGGATAAAATACTAGCAAATCAATGTTTTGGGACACACGGAATTCAGAGAGCACAGTAGGTAGGAATCAAGGTCACACCTTGAGTGAAATTTTCTCCGTAAAGAAGCAGGGGAAAGGAGGCCTGCAGTATACGGCCTGCAGCTCGCTTAAATGTCTAGCTGATGTGATTGACACCAGGAAAGCTGTTTTGAGGTAGAATACTGACAGGACATGAGTGCATAGGCTTAAACGGAGCCATCATGAAGAATGTGAGAACCAGGTTTAGGGTCCAATCTGGAACCACAAACGGGAACACAGAAAACTATATACAAGGTCCTTTAGGAATTGAGTCATAACTGGGGTCATGAAGAAGGATCTGTGATGCGGGAAATACCTTATGGGGGGGACAAGGCAACCTAGTCCTTGTCCTTCCACTTCTCTCTGTGTGTTTTCTGCCACTGAGGTCCACCCGTGACCTCTGGCAGTACAGCTCTTCATGTTTTCCTTTTTGTGAACAACACCCATGGGATATCCTTAGGGCACCCATGAGCGTGGCTACACCCTTGTACCCCTTATGTGTGTTCTTGGGCACCTGTGTGTTGCCCACAGAGCAGGGTATGGGCTGGTGGCAGCTACATGCTGACTTGGCAGTGGCTCTGAGTGTCCTCCAGTTTTTGGGACACCCAGGCCCTTCCATAGGAATCTATGGATTCCTGAAGAAAGGTAAGATGGCCATTGTAACCTCTTGGTTTCTATTGCCTCTACACCTTGTTCGCCAAAGTTCTGGGAAGCCCTGACTCGGCACCTTTCACCCTGACTGGCTGTTGGGTGGAACATATATGGCTCTGGGGCTGCCTCCTGTCAAGACTGACTGGTGTCTTCCCAGGGGCTGTGTGTTGTGGGTACACCCTTGGGGTGTGGGACCTGTTTGAATGGAGTCGGAAGCCAACTCACATTCTGCATTGTGGGTGTCTGGTTTTGGTGTGTGTGACAAAATGCCAAGCCCTGACTGAAACTGGAATGAATGCAGTGTAGTGTGCATAAAGGCTGGGTGCTTACTCCAATCCAATTCCTTGTTATGGGTGTCTGCGTGGAGTAAATAGCCTGAATGCCTGTGAGCCTGATTAGCTGCCTGCATTAATGCACTTGTGAATGATTGTCTGCCTGAGTCTGGCTCAGCCTGAGTGAATGGGGGACCAATGTGTATAAATGGGGACCTCTCACTCACCAATTTGTCCAGAAGCTGAAGTCGAAGCTGTTCCCTGGAGCCCAGCTGGAGGAAGACATCTGCTGCAGCACTTTCTTTACGTTTACGAAAGCTGATCAAAGAGAGGACCTGGTTAGGAGACCTCTTCCCGAGCTATGAGGGATCATCGTGCAAACTGCTGCTCTTCATCAGAAGTACCCTGGAAGCCAGTTCTGTGTGCCTGTCGTCTGGAGAAGGGGTCTTCGTGAGTCCAGAAGAGGCGTACCTGGACATCTTCATCTGAAGAAATCCAACTAAGTCGCCCAGGTTCCAGAACAGTGTTTGTGAAGCCAAATTGACATAACATCGGACCACTTTTTCCCACCAAAGAAGATGCTCTGCACACAGCTAACTGGGAAGGACCGCCTGTGGGTTTCCCACTACCAGAATCTGACAAAGTTGTCCCACGGGTCCATAGGCCAGTCCAGTGGTTGAGTTGAGGTCACCAGAAGCCATCCAGAGGTCCCTGCTGCGGTCACTGAACTGCCAAATTCTGTAACCCGACACCTACTTCTGCCACTGCACCCGTCGCCACTGAAAGGCATCTGAGGTGCCCAGGGGTTTTAGCTTCTTCAGCCAGGCCTTTTTGGAGTTGACAGCAAGTTTCGCCTTTGTGGGAAATCCATAGCCGGAGTAACGACCCGCCAACAGAGACCACCGTGAGACCGAAATTGCTGCCTTTCCGATGTGGTCTGGTTCCTACTTTTCTCTTGGCCTCAGAATCCCAGCAACTCCTTCTTGTAAAGAAGGGTCTATCCTTCAGGAGTACCACTGAGTAAAGCAGAGAATCTCTACCACTTTGCCTGCCCAGTCACCAAAGATACTGTGAAGAGCGTCTTCCAGCCTCAGGAATTGTCCAGGGGTCCCAGATTTGTCGTGGATCCTGTTCTCCTTTGGCATCTCAGGTACTTTGGGGTGGTGAAACCTATGAAAAGAAAGCAGAGCATTATTGAACTTATTTGGACTGGGCTGTAATAGACCAGATAAAGTACACCTTGACTTTTCCTATACAGGTTGCCCAGATCGGGGGATCCTCACACAGTATTTTTTATTTGGCATTTGTAGAGTGCTTCAAGCCCGTAGGCATCTGTCCACTAGGTTAATAAGGAAGATAAGTGAACACGCCAAAATTGGGTTGGCGGCCGTTTACAGTGAGGCACCAACCATCCTGTATGGAGTTATTCATCAAAAGGACAAGAGAAGAGTGCATTACACGTTAGGTTAGCGGTTTGTTACAGAGAGGTGCCACCCAGCCCTAATGTGTTGTCCGTAGAGGACAGAGAAGAGTGTAGGCAGGTTACATAGAGGCTCCAGGCAAACCTGTAGTAAGGGGACTATGTGTTTGGGTGGATGGTTAAGGAGGCAGTGGGAAGGCGTTGAGGTGTTCAGGAGTATTGCGTGAAGAGCCAGGTCTTGAGGTTTTTGCAGAAGGTCCAGTGTGAGGGTTCCGATCTCAGGGTGAGTGGGAGCGTGTTCCAGTGTTTGGCTACAATCACTGGGAAGCTACGGCCAACTGCTTTGGTTCGCTTGAATCTGGGGATGGCAAGGAGATGAGTATAGGCTGCTCGGTTGGGCCTGTTGGATTGATGTTTGGAGATTTTCCTGGAGAGTTATAGGGGGAAGTGACTGATAGGCATTTATGTGTCAGAGTGTTTTGAAGGTTATGCGCTCATGTACCGAGAGCCAATGGGCTTCCTGTCTGGCCGTGGAAGTTTACTATTTTTATGGGATGTTCAAGGCTGCTCTTATGGCATTATTCTGAATGACTTGGAGCTTTGGATGTTGTGGGTGATAGAGCCAGCAAAGAGGGAATTACAGTAGTAGATTCTGGAGAGGTTCAATGCTCTGGCTAGTGTGATGCCTCTCTCGTTGGTGAGGGATGGTCTAACAAGCGTCAATGAGCTTGGTTGTGTATGCTGCTGCTGAGGCAAATGCATTAACTTGTCTTGTGAGCAAGAGTGAGGAATCCAGGTAAACTCCTAATGTCTTAACTTCTTTGGATACCTGGATGGGGTTCCCATCAATGACGAAGGCTTTGTAGTTGTCATCTAGTTTTTTTAGCCTGGTTTGTTTACCTACCAAGAGAAGCTCGGTTTTCTTGTTGCTAAGGTGTAAAGACTGGTAGGGGGTGTCTGTACTTCCGCTCTCTATATGGTAGAGGAGAGGCACAGAGGACCCCAGCCAAGATTCTCTATTATTGGTAACGTAGTCGAGCAATCAAGGCCTAGCTTCTCAGGAGGTGATGCATGCTGGTTCTTAAGTACAGTGTAGTCCCCGAACGCCCACAAAGGAATGTCCTCACACTGTATTACTGAAAACACCGTCTTTATATAATTAATATTCAAAGGTATGTACACGATCACAATAACGCACTTTGTACTCGGAAGACAATAATGATAAATATATACAATTCTAAAGTGGTACCACCAATTTTATCAAATCTCATTGAAGTGCATCAACTGTACGGTTAAAATGTCACACAGATCAATAACGAGGAAACCAGCAATAGAGATAGGAATGAACGCAAGATGGTTGTAACAGTAGGCAGAACACTGGCCCCTGCCTCTAGGCACAGTTCTGTGTGGAGATCCCCCCCACCTGGGCAACCTGTAAATAAAAGATATATAGCACAAGCCCAGTCCATATGTTCAATAGTCTCACTTCTTCCTATTAAGGTTTTACCCCCCCGACCGATCCTTCTTGAGTGCCTCCCTTTCAGGCGGGAGCCACGGATTGTCGAGAGGTGTCGGGGAACTTGGCGTTTGGTGTCGGGGAATCGACAGCCCTTCTTGAGTGCCCTCCCTTTAAGGCAGGAGTCACGGGTCGTCGACCGTCCGACGGTGAACAGGGTGAACTACGGCAATGAAGTGGCGGCTTCGTTCCTAGCGGTGCTCGTCGACGACAGAGCGTTGGCGTCCTGCAAGGAAGAGGCGTGCGGGGCACCTCGGTGACGATAGTTCTGGACCGCAAAGAGATGAAGAACTGTGCCCCAGCAAGGGTGTCGAGTCGTCGGCGTCTCTGCGGTGTGTAGGTGGCGGGAAACCCACCGGTGGATGCTCCTCGGCGCGTCGACGATCGGGCCTTCTCCAGCGGGATACAAGCGGGTGGCGATGCAGACGAGAGCGTCCGATGATCAATGGAAGTTCTTAGGCAAACGGGAGCACGGCGGCTCCGGTCGGCGATGGCGGTCATCGACAGTGGCGGACAACAGTCCGAGTGCTTCTCCTTGGAGTTCCGCAGCAGTCCCCGTATCGGGTCGGCAGCCTGTCGAAGGTCTGTCTACCAGGGAGATTTGGCAAAGATCAGCTGTGCACGATGGTCCCTCGTAGCTCGGGAAGAGGGCGCCTTACCAGGTCCTCTCTGGGTCAGTCCTTGGAGGCACAGCAGCTTTCGGATTGTGAAGGAGAGCAACAGCAATTCTTCTCGTCCAGCAGAGCTTCAAGGTCAAGCGTCAGTTTATCCAGTTACTCGTCGTAGTGGACTTCAGCTTCTGAACACGATTCCTAGCAGTGAGAGGTCCCCAGATATACTGTTGATCTCCCATTAATTCCGCTGGGTCACACTCAAGCATCCAATCACGACTACAGGCATTCATGCAGGCAGGCAGCCAATCAGGCACACGAGGTATTCAGGCCATTCACTTCTCTCCAGACACTCACAACAAGTTATGTGTATTGGGACAAGTACCGAGCCATTCAACACTCCAAGCGCATTCATACCGGTTTCGGGCAGGGTTGTCTAAGTCATTGTGTCAACCACCAGATACTAGACACCCACAACACAGAATGCATATTCGTCACACACTCTATTCACCCAGGTCCCACCCACAGGAGGTACCCACAACATACATCACCGGGAAGGCTCCAGCTAGTCTGACCGGGCCTTCACAACAACACCATATATGGCATTTCCCCCCAACAGCCAGTCAGGGGGAAGGGACAGAGTCAGGGCTTCCCAGGACTTTGGGAAAACAAGGTAATGGGTAATAGAAAGCAAGAGGCCACCGGGGCCATCTTGTTTTCCATCAGGAATCAACTGATCCCAATGGCAGGGCCGGGGTATCCCAAAATGGAGGATACACTGCGCACCTGTCAAATTCAGCATGGAGCTGCCACCAGCCCATACCCTGCTCTGTGGGCCACCCACAGGTGCCCAAAAACATACACTAGGGGTACAAGGTTGTACCCCCACCCATGAGTGCCATAAGGGTATCCCGCAGGTCCGTTCACCAAACCAAAAGAAAGAGCTGCACCGCCAGGAGTCCCACATGAACTCCTGCGCAGAAAACACGACAGAACACACGATGAAAAGCAGTAAAGGACAAGGATACGGAGGCCCTGTCCCTCCGATGCATATCCAGCATCACATAAGGCATAGACCATTGTGTGCCATCCATACTTGAATGACTTGATAGATCTTGTTCAGCACAGTAATGTAGGTGCCTGTGATGGGTAGGAAAATCTGTGTGTCATCTGTGTAGTTAGTGTAGCAGATGCCTTGCACCTCAAATAAGTCAAACAGCAGCTTAGTGAAGACATTGTATAGTGTTGGCGATACACAAGAACCTTGTGGAACCCTGCAAGTGACTAGGGCAGGGGAGCTGCAGCAGAATTAGAGAAGACCCTCATTGTCTCATTGGTTAGGAAGGATTCAATCCATGTTATGATTTTGGGTGAGAACTGGGCAGCTGATGAGAAGTGTTGACATAGTATTTTGTGGTCTACTAGATCAAAGGCTGCTTAGAGGTTGTGGGGAAGAAGAATGCTTTGGTGCTCTCGCTACTGAAGAAATCTACACGCAACCCTAATATTCCTACCAACTACTAGCCAATTACTACCATACTCTTCCTACTCAAAATAATTGACAGAGCAGCCTACTTACAAATCCAGAAAT
This sequence comes from Ambystoma mexicanum, assembly GCF_040938575.1. Lineage (NCBI taxonomy): Eukaryota > Metazoa > Chordata > Amphibia > Caudata > Ambystomatidae > Ambystoma > Ambystoma mexicanum. The sequence continues at coordinate 1,674,749,511 of NC_090932.1, forward strand.
ATCTGTAAACCAACAACCTCCTAAGCCTGAGGCAATACGGTTTCTGCCCAGGTCATGGGACTGCTCTTCCGGATTTAAAAATCCAAATGGATGAAATAATCTCGGCAGCCTTTGATCTAGTAGACCACAAAATACTATGACAATACCTCTCCTCTGCTGCCCAGTTCTCACCCAAAGCCATAACATGGATTGAATGTCATGGCAATTTTGTCTAGGAGGATCTTTTGGATGTTGGAGCACCATGTAAGGTCCTTTGGGCAATTATTTGGAGGCGTGACAGGTGATTCAAGTTCACGTAGGATGGCAAAGAGCTCTCTGGAGCCAGAGTTGGTCTTGAGTATTTAGTTGTTGTAGGTTGAGCTTTTAGCTAGGAGAATGGCTTGTATGTAGGTTTTGGCTGAAGAAGTGAATAGATATGTGTTTGCGTCAGAGTTTTACTTTTTCAGAGTGCTTCCGCAGCTCTCTTAGTGGTGCGTAGATCTTTGAGCTTACGTTTGAACCATGCATTTAAGTGTGTAGAGGGCTTTGATTTGCTCAGAGGTGCTATTTGGTTGATGGCTAGAAACAATGTTTTGCTATAGAGCTCTACCATGGTTTTGGGATCGTTATCAGAATGTTGGTAGTTCAGTAGCGGTTGCAATAGTGGGAGCATGTTTGCTGGTGTGATTATGCGAGTGTTTCTAGTGAGGGCAGCTGGTGGGGTGAGTGGGGTGGTTTTTCGTGGGTTATTTTTTGGAATGGAGAACAATATAATGTTGTGGTCCGACCAAGGACAAGGCGTGTTCAATGTTATTATGGTGTTACAGTTCATGTCGGCCACCAAGTCTAGCATGCAGCCTTTGTCGTGATGCTCTGTGTTAACACTAGTGATTCAATGGTGCTGGCTATGCCCCGTGCGTTAGCGCCAGCTGGGTCATTGAGACCTAGGTTGATGTCTCCCATGAGGATCATTTTCGAGAAAGGCTTTGTGTTTTTGGCGAGGAGGAGAGCAGTGTATAACTCTAAGGAGAGCGGAGGGCCTGGAGATAGTATGGATCGTTAAGGTCATGGTTTTTGAAAGGGCTAGTTTGATGGAAAGCAGTTCTCCTGAAGGGAATGTTCGGTTAGTCATTTCTCTAATGTCTAGGTTGTTCTTGACTATTATGGCCGGTACAACGTCCTTTCATCGCCAGGCATTTCAAAGCCTGCAATTTAAACGTGTACAAAATAACATTAAAGTTCATCTAATTTCTTTTGAGGGGGGGTGGGAAAGAGCAGATAAGTGGTTGGGGGGAGTTGGGTATAGTTAAAAATAGGTGCAGCAGAGGGGTTTGGGGGGACCCCCCAAACAAAAAGAAAAGTTAGGAACTTTTTCATTAATTTCATACACGTTTACATTGCAGGCTTTGAAATGCCTGACAACGAAAGGACATAGAACCTTATGGCCACCCCCCCTTTAGTGAGCAGTCTATCCTTGCGAAGGATGGTGTAGTTGTCAGGGATGGTGAGTGACTGAGGGTCCTGCAGCTGGGCGTAGCCATGTTTCGGTGATGGCTATTAGGTCGAGGTTGTTTGCCGTAATGAGGTCCGATATGTCAAGGGCATGTGCTAGGAGGGATCTGGTGTTAATGAGGGCTCATCTGAGGTCTGTAGCCAGTGCGTTTGCGTTGGGTTCGCTGGCGTTCTTGGTGGGAACTGGGTGACTCTAGTGGTGAGTGGTGTGGGGGAGTTGGTCTTCGTGGTGCAGTTGTCATCAGGTAGTGTGATGGTGGAGTGCGCAGGTGCAATGCAGGAAGCCTCTATGGTCGGGCTGTGAAAAGCGATGGAGTCGGTAGGTTGGGGACGACTGTCGATTCTGATGTTGTGGGTGGCGCGACCAGTGACACGTTTTTGGTAGGTGGGTGGCATTGTGGGCTAGTGCCTTAAATGAGGGGTGGCGCTGAGGTTTCGCAAACAGTGGCCGTGTCTGTGCTTTTAGGACAGTAGGCAATCTCAGGCACGTATTTCTCGTGTTGGGTGAGCAAGGTATCGAGGGCCTTCGAGCGTGGTGGATAAGAGTGGTTTTGGTGGGGGAAGTGTATCGAGAGGCATCTGGGAGGAAGTGTGAGGGTGGTATTTTAAGGTGATTCGGGAGGGAATGCAACATTGACAGTGCAACAAGGCATTGGGAGTTACCTTTGTCAGGACTTGTATCACATCCTAGGATGGCTGGAAGTAGGTCCTTGTAGCTGGTAGGCTGTGGTGGCTGTGAGAGTTGTTTTCTTTCCGGATTACCCTCCGTACGGTATTGCTTGGCCAGCTGTCTTGGCAGTGAGCAGCAAAGAGCGGCAGAGAGTGCTGTTAGCCTTAAGCTATGGCCTTTAGCGTGGGCCAACTCCACCTGCCGGCTGTAAGCAGTGCTGGCTATTTGCAGAGATCTGGCCCAATCATGCTTGTCGATGGGAGCTTGTGCCTCACAGATTAGCTGGGGGACTCCTGGAGTGGCCATCTTGGTGAGGGGGTCCACGTCTACACGGCAGACTAGGTCACTTTGCCCAATGTGCTCCTGTATGAGCACAGGAGGTTCTGGCAGCATTCTGAGTCGCCGCAGAGTATCACTATTTAAGTCTAAAGAGAGTACACTGCCAATGTTCTGAAAGTAACTTGCCTTTCTTCCTTGATCTATGCAGTTACTCCTTGCTTGTGATTGCTATGCTTTTGAAACTGCCAGCTATAGGTGCATTTTAAATTGAATGTAAAGTGTAGCGTGGTACCACATAGAGTATATATAGTTTTGCTATTATTAGAATATGATTGCCTGAGTACAAAGTGTATTATTTCTATGTATATATTTATCTGAAGCTTATTGTATATAAATAAGCTATGTTATCATCTAACATATGTAAGGAAATCATGGTGGCTATTTCCCTCTTATGTTGTTCGTTCAGGGGAAATCGCTTGGGGCGTTAAAGGGAGACAGGTCACTCCCATTTTAAAGGTGGAGTCCTTGTAAGGCTGATCACTTTCCTCAGAGTAGCTCCTAGAACTCGGGTCTCTATTGCGATAGGGTCTCCAGTTTGTTTCAGTTGGGCCATATCCAACTCCTGACATCATATGTAAGGAACTCATGGTGGCAACAGTAAAGACAGACACAAGTGATCACAGTTCAAGGGTGTTTATTAAACTCTATGCAGGTTGGAAAAAATCCTAATCTAAGACTAAATCTAAAATGGAGCAAGCGTCGGCCATCAAATGAAAATAAGGCAGTCCTTGAAGTGTTGTGTCAAAATAAAGGGCCTATACTAAGAAAAACCTATTGCCAATTCTTTACGCTAACTACAAAAGAGTGTGGGATCGTTTTGAAGAAAAGGAAGAATTGTTGGCAAAATAATATGTCAGGATGAAGAAGTCAGGGTTTTCCTTCCCCACGTTTTGAGCATGGGATAGATGGAACCTCTGAGCATACCACACCTCTCGAGCTTTCCAACCACGAGATGACACTTCCGTTCTTAGCTTATCAGGAGCCTTGATGGCCAAGTCTCTTTTACTTAAAAGTCTCTTGCCTTTGAGGGTCAGCAGAAAATAAACCAAAGAGTTCCTTTTATACGATATGTGTGTGATAGTAGCTCACCCCTGGGTCCCCCTCTTTTGGGTGCTGACCCTTTTTTCCTCGTGATGTTGGGTGATAGTTTTCACCCCCTGGATCTCCCTCTTCTGGGCTTGAATCCCAAAACAATTCTTCTCGATATCAGGGACTTCAGTGGTTGCTTCTCCTGGCTCCGAGGGCCATGTAGGTTTTAAAAAGAACACCAAACAAAAGTTCCCTTCGGATTGCGTTTGATGTGATGGTGCCACCCCTGCGTCCCCCCTCTTCCGGGTGCAGACTCCTCGCAAGTCAAGTTCACCAACTTTATCCAAAATAGTTATTTTCTCAATGAGCTTTGGGTGGTGACTTTCTACCCCTGGATCTCCCTCGGTCGGTCTCGGACCCCAAATACAGTGCTTCTTGCTTGCACAAATCTTCACCAAGAATTCCTCATGGGCTTTTTAGACTTTGCCCCTTTCCATTAGCATCTCTCAGCCAGGTTCACTCTGGCTAATCTTCACGAAACACAGTCAATGTGCTATTTTTCAACATGCAGGATTCACTTCCCTTATTTTCTCTACAGTTCTTAGGTCAAAGGCTTTCGACTGTACAGGGATTTTGCTTGACCTCCTGTATAACCTTTTTGACCTATCTTGGCGGCTCTCCTAGGGCCTTCTCGTATCTGTAGTTTTACTCAACGTGGGATTGATCAGAGTCTCTCGAGTTAGCACCCACATGGTGCCGGTTGCCTCTGCAAATGGCTTTCCCTTTTCACAATTTACAGTTCTTTGAACTTTCATTAAATGGCCACTTTGCGACTTTCATTCAACACAGTTCGGTTCTTATCGACTCACCGGCTGTGATGAACCACTTGGCTTTCCTTGTACCTACAGTCAAGGACGGTACCACTGTAGCAGGAGTTTGCCTACCTCCGGCATATCAGCGTAGGCATGCTCCGTGTATCGCCAGCATCTGCTGCAACACACTTGGGCTATTGTCCCCGGTTTTACAATTCCTTCTGTTGATGTTTCGCGAGTCTGTGTCGAAAAGGGCAAGGTTGTGTCTCTCCTTCTTAGCATCTCGATATTCGCCGCCTTTCTCCTCCTCTTGAACTGCTGGGCCTGGATAGCTGTCCCGTTGTGCGGTCTGCATTGCTGGTACAGTGTTCTTTTGCCTCACCTTTTATCCCTGTGGGGAAAGGAAAGGGCCGTCAGGTGTGTGTGATTTTGGTAAATTGCCTGACTTTGCCTGACCTTGGTATTGAGACACATCAGCTGAATGGCTCTGGTGTTAGTCTGTTGTCTTTCGTGTTGTGCGTAAGTGTTTGTGTCGGAAAAAAGGGTTGGGGGGTAGGAGTGTCATGTATCCTATGGGGTAAGATGGGGAAGAGGTGTTATAGGGAATTACAAACCTCATATCAGGAGGGTTGAAGATCTTATGAGGGGGAGATTGGTAGAATTTTTTAAACAGACGGGAATGATCAGGATTATCATTGTGAGATGGACAGGGGGTTTTGTGGGAATGGTAGTGTCTGGTTTTGGTAGACTGGGCGTTTGAAAAAGAATCACCAGAGGGACAGGGAAAATAAGGATCGGGAGTATTGGGGTACGTAACAACAAGACAGGGATTCTGGGAGATGTAGTTTCCCACGGTACTGGGGTTTGGGTTCTTACAGGGTTTAGGGAAGATGGAAGGGTTATTGGCTTCGGATAAAGGCGATTCATTGGGAGGAGGGGTTTAAGAATTGGAGTAGCATACGAAAGTTCTCAGGGATCTCCTCCTCTTCGGCTTCCCTAGTAATATACCACGTCTCACCTGGGGTATTTCCCCGAGCACAACCCCGGGCTCCCTTACCCAGGTGATCCTCCCTCGCTCGGCCACCCCCAGGGTGGGGATCTGAGAGTGCCAGCCCTTCCCTGTTCACCTGAATAAGGGATTCTTGAGATCGACTTGGGAGAATACCCTCAGGGTTCTCACACATAGAGTGTGGCCATTCCTTTGTGGTGGCTTGGGGATTCACTGTACTTAAGAACCAGCCTGCATCAACTCCTGAGAACTTGGTTGCTTGTCCATTGTTTGCATAGTATTTTAGGCTAATCGCCAAATGGTTATGATATGTGTTTAAACATTCATTATGGGTGATTCATTTTGGGAATTCACTTGTCTTCACATGTATATATCTGTCCATGTGCCATGACAGTACATTCTCCTCTGCACCTCGATTTATCTTAACCATTTCAAGTTTACTCTTGTTCCAGTAAAATGTTCACACAACTTAGGGTGTGCTTAGTGCCACATTCCAGATTGCTCGTCCATTGCTGCCATATAGAGAACCTTGTCTGGCGTTCTCTATGCCTCTACCCCAACAGGGCAGAAGTACAGATACCCCAGTCCAGTCTTTACACGACCCTTGATTTGGAGACCTCTTAAAAATAGACAAAACCACCAAGTATCCTTTGACCACACCAACCTGAAAGCCTGAAATCTAGTAGAGGGTCTGCATGCAGCCAGTAGCACCTCAAGTACCTCTTTGGAGAGGTCCCAGTCATCATACCTCATCCTGTCAAGAGCCACTTATGTAGGTTGAGGTATTCTGGGTTCGGGAGGAGCACCCGACTTTCCGACTAGGATAGGAGGTCTGGCCGTCAAGGCAACTGGAGAGGTGGGCCTATGACCAAGTCTAGGAGTCCCGAGTACCATATTCTCCTCGCCCAATGTGGGCGCTCAAGATCAAGGTGGGCCAAAATCTTAACCTCCTGAGAACACACGGGATGACAGGTAGAGAGAAATCCGCTCCACCAACAGTGCATCCCCTAGTGCACCTTTCGCTGGGATTTCCCTCGAGCAAAACAGTCTGCACTTCGTGTTGGAACTCATGGCAAACAGATCTACTGTTAGGGTAGCCCGCTGAGCGAAGATCTCCTCAAGAATTTCCTGGCACACCTTCTACTTGTGTGAGACCATGCTCTGCCTGCTCAGACCGTTCGCCAGCCCGTTCTCTGTTCCTGCCAGATAGAAAGCTGAAGTGGAGATCTGGTTCTCCAGCAAGCTGAACCATAGTTGCAGCGCCTCGTTGCATATGGGCAGAGACTGAATACCCATTTGTTGAGGTAGTGCATGACCACTGTTAGAACAAGGACATGTTTCCCTGAGAGAGGGTGCAAAGGCCATCAGGGCTAACTGTAAGGAAACATGGTATCAAACAGTAAGACAGACACAAGTGATCACAGTTCAAGGGTGTTTATTGAACTGTCAAATGGGTTGGTAAAACGCCCATCTAATCCTAAATCTAAAGATGGGAGCAAGCAATGACCATCAAATAATAATAATGCAGTCATAGTAGAGTCTTGTCAAAATAAAAGGGCCTATACTAATAAACATATTGCCAATCCTTACTTCTAAATAAGAATAGTGTGGGAACGATGTTATGCAAAAGAAAAGTGTTCAAGAAATGATAAAGATATTTGAGCCATTGGCTCTACTTAACCATATTTTCAGCACAGGACAAGGCGGCACACTCAAGCCTAGCACACACTGTGGCACGAGGATGCAGTCCAAAACCTCAGCATCAGGGCCTTCTGTGCCAAAGTCTCTTTGCCATTCAAAGTCTCTTATTTTAGAGAGCCTGTTGCAACAAACACACACCAAAGTTCCTTTCTTCTCAGGATTTCACATGCACAATTTCTCAGGTGATTTACTGTTCACCCCGGGTCCCCCTACGCCGGGCTCAGACCCACTTATCTCAGGATTTTCACATGCACAATTTTTCAGGTGATTTACTGTTCACCCCGGGTCCCACTCATCCGGGCTCAGACCCACTTTAACACAATGTTCTTAATTGATCGGGCTCTGACCATTTTATCTCATTTTCCATTCTTTCCTGTTCTATATAAAAAATCAAAGACTTTTACCCGCCGCAGGACCACTTCGATTCACAAAATCTTTCTCTTTACAATTCTTTACTTTCACTTCTGTCAACTCTCGGCTGGATATCTTAAAGAGACCCTCGATTGAGCATGCACGCGTTGCCGGAACACTCTGTCGACGATATCGTATGCTTTCAAAGTTCAAACATTCATCAAAAGTTCAACTTTACTCACGTCTTTCATCATGTGTGTTTTAACAATGTTCGTTCCAGCGCTCGGTATACAATGTTGCTGCTTGCAACCTTGGCTTCAACACAGACCAGTTTTGTATTGGTCTCCCCAACTCACCAGCTGTGTTGATTTCTCTGTTGCTACTTTGTTCTTGGAGCCAAGGACAGAACCAGAGCGGCTACTGCTTCTCCCCGACTCGATTAGTCGAATAGGAGGAGCACGGGTACTTCTGACACACAATGCAGCATTCTTCAGACTTGTCTCCGGGCCTTAAGCTGTTCAATCTCGGGGTCTCTTGAACCTAACAGTTTCTTTATAGAAAGGTCAAGGGAATTTCCCTCCTTGCAACCCCCTCGTAGTTCGCTGTCTTTCGTCCCTCATTCAATTGCCGTCTCGAAACTGGTGTTTCCTTGTGTGTTCTTCCTCATTCAGAGTGTGCTTTCGTGCTTCAACTTTTGGGGAAGCCTAATGGAATTCAGGTGTGAGTCTCAGTCAGCAATTGCCTGACCTCGCCTGACCATTGTATTTGGACATGTCAGGTATACTGCTCAGGTGTTAGTCTGTTTTCTCCCAGAGTGGGCTGTCTGTGTGAATATTTTCGTGTAGGAAAAGGGGTGGGGGTAGAGTTACTATGTATCCTACCTGGTAGGATGGGGTAAAGGTGTTATAGGGAAGGGGATACCGTGTCTCACTATCTAGTGTACCACTCCCACTTCCCGAAGAACCCTCACCCAGGTGATCGTCCCACACTGGTCCACCCCCAGGAACTGGATCCAAAAGCGATGGCCGTGTCCTGGCCACCTGGATGATAGATCCCTGGGGACTAGTGGGCGAGACACCTTCTGGTTTCTCACATAACCCGATCGCCCGCAACTCCAGCCTGTTGTTATGCCAGCGGCATTCCATTGGTGACCAAAGAAAGAGAAAACACCTCTGCTTCCAATGGATAGGCACATGGAAATAGGCATCCTGAAGATCCAGCGACACCAACCAGTACTGAAACTGTAAAGCCTGGAGAATTTCTTTCAACGTCACCACGTAACTGCCTGATACTCTCTGCTCAGGTGGTAACTCTTCCATGGCCCCTTTCGATAAATTAAAGCTACTCACTGTAGTGACTAGGGTACTCATAATCCTTAGTATCCTTTCCTCCATCCTTGTGGGCGTCCCCCAACATGGGGATGGTAGTGAAACCTTTGGCTGGGAAAAATTGAGCTTCCACTTTAAATTTAGTCCAGTATGCGGGGGTGTGGCCCAGAGTGTGGGAACGCCTCCCAAGGCCCCACCCTGCGGCACCTCACCTCAGTCCTCTTTTTTTTTTAGAACACAATTTTATTGGTTTTGATCAAACATCACAAACAAAAAATAAAAAGGGGAATCCAAGTGAGTCAGCACGTAGCCCAAAGCGGGGACAAACCTTAACAAAAGCAAATTATCATTGTTCTTATTAACATCGGGTTCTAGTGGTCCTTGCGCCACGCACACAACTTTGCCGGACTTGGTTCAACAGTGACATTTGCCATCATATATCATCTGCCTCTCTCGCCCCTGTGGGTTCACATGGCGTCCTCCCATCTTTGCCAGACTTTATCGGCTTTCTCAGGGTATCCTCGTGCCCTGTAGACTCTCCGTTCCATGACATACATATCTGAACATCCGTCACCCATTGTTCAACATCTGGAGACACTGGGGAGTCCCATAAGCTGGCGATATTACGTTTGATCACCGCCGTGGCAGTTGAGAATCACAATTTTTCATGCTGTGACATTTCAACATACCCCTCTGCCCCCAACAACAACATCTTTGGGTCTCGGGGAATCGACTTACTCCGGACCTTCGACAGCATGTTGCAGCACTGTTGCCAGAAGTGTTATATGTGTGGGCAGCTCCACAGTATGTGAAAAAAAGTTCCTACTTCGCTCTTGCTTCTCAGGCAATTGGGTTCTGCAATCTTTCCCCATTGGAAAAGGGCTACCCGGGAGTAATAGATTCTGTGCAGAATATTTAGCTGGACTAGACGCAATCTGGCTGAAATGGCTACCTCACGTGGGTACATCAGCATTAATACCCAGTCTTCCAGCAGAATACTCCCCACCTCATTTTCCCACTTGGTGTTTAGGTTTGATAGCTCAGAGGTGGCAAAGGATGTAATGGCGCTATACATGACTGTCGTGACTTTCGATTTGATACATTCTAATACAACATTCCTCTCCATTGGGGTGCAGTCTGGCATGCCGGACAGGGCAGGTAGGTGTTGTTGTATTGCATACCTGAGTTGCGTGTAGTGATATCTCTCAGTTACAGGTAAGTTGTGTTCTGCTATCAGGTCTTGAAAGGGGAGTATGTTACCGTCCCCAACCATGTCGCCTACCTTGCTTATATGACTAGTCACTCATGTTGGCCATTTCGGTAGTTTATCTATCTCGGGGAGGTGTCTGTTTTCCCATTATGGTTGCAGTGGTGTAATTTCCCTCCCCAACCTATGAATGTGTGGATGTCAGCCCAGATACGGGGTGTTTGTAGCATCATCGTCGGTGGGGGAGATGCAGGTGTTTTCTGGTATAACCGCATGGCCATTGATGCGCTCACGTGTGGCAGCGATGCATCTGCGTGAAGTGTGTCATTCACCACGGACATTTGGGACTTCCAATAGTATGTTCTTAGCCTGGGTAGGCCAATACCGCCCCCCCAGACTGAAAGCTGAAGCGTCCGAAGTGCTATTCTCGGGTGCCCACCACTCCACAGGAGTTTCCTAAGTGTACTCTCTATCGACTGGAACGCCTGCACTGGGATATAGAGCGAGGCATTCTGTAGGACCTAGAGGAAGCGAGGGAGTGCCAACATTTTAAAAAGTGCAGCCCATCCTAGAAGGGTCAAGGATAGGGACATTCAGTGTTGGACGTCACTTGCAAATCTGTCAATGACAGGTTGTAGGATGTCGGGAGCGTAGTCTGTAAGATCTCTTGTGACCCTGATACCCAGATATCGGAAGTGTATCCGCTCCACCCTGTATGGACAGTTCTCGGGGGTGCTTTCCTTCAATTCGTTGAGCCGAAAAAGGATTGATTTGGTCCAGTTTACCCTGAGCCCTCTGAAGGCCTTGTATCGTTTCAGGAGATGTGTCAACACAGGGCATACAATAAGAGGGTTTTTAAGGTATAGGAGTCGATCGTCCGCATAAAGCCATACTCAGTCCTCCCATATCGAAGTGCCAGGGAATCCGCTCCATGTCTGCATGTCCCTCAGTAGAACGGCCAGGGGTTCTATCGCCAATGCAAATACTAGCGCAGACAGGGGGCAGCCTTGCCGTGTCTCCTTTCCTAATTCAAAAGGCTGGGACTTCCAGCAATTAACTCTGACCCTGGCCACTGGGTAACCGTATAGGAGCCGTACCCAGTCCAGGAACTGTTCCCCAAACACCATATTGTGCATTATTTCCCATATTGCCTACCAATAGACAGAATCGAATACCTTTTTGAAATCTATTGCTAGTAGCCCCAGGGGGTATCGAGTTGATTGCATGTGTTCAATGGCTAGGTACAATCTGCGTATAGTCATTCTCGTGGATCTCCTGGGAATAAAGCCACATTGGTCAGGGTGCATCAGGGTGGTTATCGCCCGTTGTTGGCATAAGGCCAGCCCCTTGGCCAGGATTTTTGCCTCACCGTTGATAAGGGAGATTGGTCCTCAGTCCTCTTTTTAACACATCAGTCTTCTTAATACTTAGCTATACTGAGTACTTTATCCCCTGGCATACAAGTAGGGAAAGGTGGGTGGGACATATGGAGGAAAGGTTACTAAGGACTATTAGAGCTCTAGTCAACTACAGTGAGTAACTTTAATTACTCATATGTCCCGTCCCCTTGCCTCCATCCTAGTTGGTGATTCCACCGAACAAGACCATAGGGTGGAGCTGTGATAAACTTCCTCATATCTAGGACAAAGCAAAAGGTTTCTTCAGAACCACCTGACCAAACTCTGCACCTCCTCTGGTGCTGGTATCCAGGGTATAGTGCATACAGAACACCGACGGTGTGGCCCAAGTAGCCACCCTGCTGAGGACATGAGGACATCCCAGGAAACATGTCTCTGAAACGCGACAGCCGTGGCCTTAGCTCTGACCGCACTGCCATGAATCGGTTTGCCCATGGCTGTATACGTGTCATGATGCCTACTCCCGGGGACCCAGACCAAGTCCAGCAACCCTGGAAGCAGGCATCAAGCCATTCCAAGCAAGTCCAACAACCCCTGCTAGGGGCTATTTGGGTGCAGTCCTGGCGTCTATGGCGCCAGGCTCATATGGAGAGTCAGTCCTGGCGCCATAGGCGCCAGGCTCATAGATTAAAACTTACCTGATGCAGACCATGCTGCAAACTTACCTGATGCAGACCATGCTGCAAGAGCTCCGAGCCAAAAGAGGCTTGGAAGGGACTACTTTACTTAGGGACTATTTTTTCACTCGGGTGGGGCTGGGGAGGAATACTTACCTGGGACTACTTTGGGGGCTATTTAAACCACGCCCGAAGAGCAGCACACGCTTCGCGTTATTCTGCATCCAGCAGCGTAACGCTCACCGTGCCTGCAAGTCTGCATCCAGTCTTCTGCCACGCCCGCCTCGAGTCCAGAGCTCCTAGAAAAAGGGAGAAAGATGGAGAAAAGGTTAGAACAAGAGCAATACCTTTGATTCTTACCTGGATTCCAGATCCATCGTGCCTTCGAGCTGTAAGAAAGAAGTTATTTTATGCGCGTCGCCTCGCCTGCTGCAGCGGGAGATAAGGCAGAACCTCCCTGAGCTCTCACCACAGCTTCTGGTTCGCCGTGGCTAGGAAGGCGTAGGCATTAGCCTGCCACAAATGCAGCCCTGAGACCATGTAGCAACGTTTGCCAAAAGACTCAAGGACTTTGTCCTCCTTGGAGAGATAACTAGAGGTGGCTCCCTCAGAGGAAGACAACGAAGATGATGGCTTATAATATAATGAGCCCGTGCCACCACTGAAGAATAAGGCTAGGGGTGGGAGGCCAGGAGGACTGGCTCCCCATGCAAAAGCCTGAACCAGCTGTCCAATTTCTTGTTCATCTGGGCATTGGCCCTGGGCTTCTCCCAGACCTTTGTCGCCACCTGCAGGACATCCTTCTGGAGCAGAATGCCTGAGCCACTCGTGGTGCGTCTGGCCAAAACCTCTCCTATTAGACCTGACTCCTGGGGGACTCTTCTGGCTGAGGGTCCCCCAAGAACTTAGCAAGGCCCTGAAGGTGGTCATGAAAAGCCTTTACAGATGCCAAGCGTTCATCATCCTGATCGTCATCATCACCCCCCCCCCCTTTTTCCAGACAGAAGGAAGTCCCGATCCTGGGACACTGGAGCCGGAGGGGTGCCCCCTTGATCTGGAACTGAAGATAGATCCAATGGCTGCTGTGGGGGAGGTGTTAGTGGTACAGGAGGAGGAGCGGTTTGTAGGGCCTGGACCAGAGGAGGAACAAGCAACGGAAGTGCCAGAGGACTCAGCGGAGGGACCAGAGGTGGAGGCCTGGGAAGCACGGCCTGTGGGATCACTTCCTCGACTATACCTTTGAGGAGCCCCGTCATCTGCGGAGAGAACATAAGCAGGAGGAAGTGCTCAAAGAACCGATCCTTGCATTACCGCAGAATCCTGAAGTGCCATGCCCTCAGCAGTGCTGGGTCTACATTCCTGATGGAAGCAGTGAGGCGCTTGTGGAGTGTAGCCATAAGGCTGCAATGGGTAGATGTAGCCCTGCGGTGACCAACCGCCTGTACTGTAAAATCTGCCGCCGCTTCCCGAGGTAAGGGGACTGGAACCTTCTTGCATGGCCCACTCCATGAGTAAGGGACCGGGTAGGCCCTAATCTGAATCCAAGATGGCCGTGGGTCTAGCAGGCTCCGACACGTGCTTGTCCACCATCTTGGGGCCTTGTGCAGACAGGGATGATGTAGATTCCCATGTTATATCTGTCAGCTCTGATGCTGAAGCCATCCTTGAATTCAAGAAGCAAGAACTGCAGTTTAAGCAGAAGGAGCTCGAGTTCAACATGGCGAAGCTGAGAGTTGAGCAGGCAGAAAAACAAAAGGACAGGGATCACCAGTTGGAACTGGCCAAGATTCATGCTACAACTGGCTCCTCCAAGGGATCTGCACTTGGGTCTGGGTCCTCCTCTCATGCAAGATTTCCTAAATATCTGCTCAGTGTGTATGATGAGAGGAATGACATTATGGACAGGATGACTGCATTTGAGTATGCATGTGAAGTTCAAGAGGTTGTGGATGCTGATAATATTGCATGCAGCTCAGTCGACTACCCCATTCTGACTGCAGTGCCATTATGGAAATGTCTAAGACTGATTGGGTAGATTTTGCAAAATTAAAGCAAACTCATCTTAAAGTTTGGGAAGACTCCTGCTCAATACTTAGAGATTTAGAGATATTGGGTGTCCTATTTTACTGACTCCTTGACAAACTTGACAGGCTGGGTTGAAGGCTATAAGGTCACCACCTTTGAGGGTATGATATGTGTAGCCATGCTTGAACATATTTTTGCATCTTGTTCCCCTGAGCTTGCTTTGATTCAAAGGAGATAAATCATAAGAAGCTGGCTAGTGCAGCAGATTTGTGGGCATCACAAAGAGTGTCCCACAAGGAGAAGGCTACTCCTAGTAAGCAGGACTGCACCCATTCTGGAACAACAAAGGGGATAGGTGGAAACTCATTCACAAGGCCCTTTAGGAATTGGGCCAAAACCGGCCACAACCGGGATCGTAAAGAAAGACCCTTAATCTAGAGACCTTTAGAACACAGCCAAAGCTGCCAAGTATCCTTTGGTAGTGACCCGAGGGCATGACGATGCCAGTGTCAGGAGCTCCATCATTGTAGTGGTGGGGCAAGCGATCGGGTCAATGTCGCATTCCCTGCACCACGCCTCAAATCTTCTCTACCTGCATGCATACAGCAATCTTATTGATGGTCTGTGCGCAGTCAGTAGCACCTCAAAAACCTTCTCCAAGAGGTCCCAGTCATCATACCTTCCAACTCACATAGGGGATCTGGAGGACGGGGTAGCCGGAGAGGTGAGAAGATAGCCAAATCCAGAAGCTCTGAGTACCATATCCTCCTTGCCCCTATCCAGCGTTATCAAGATCAGGGTTGCACGAAACGTTCTGAGAACCCATGGAATGACGGGAATCGAATGGAAGTTATAGTGGAGATCGAAGATCCACTCCACCAGGAACGCATCCCCCAGTGCACCCTTTGCTGCGAATTCCCTTGGGCAAAACTGTCTGCGCTTCCTGTTGGACTCCGTGGCAAACAGATCTTGCTCTGAGGTACCCCAGTGAGCGAAGACCTCTTACTAGCACACTCCCCACTCGTGTGAGACAGTGCTCTGCCTGCTCATAGCATCCGCAAATCCATTCTCCGTCCCTGCCAGACAAACTTCTGAGACCGAGATCTGATTCTCCAAAACTTAGAACCACCGCTGCATCACCTTTCTGCAAAGGTGAAGGGAGTGCACGCTCCCTCTGCTTGTTCAGGTAGTGGAGGGCCACTGTATTGTCGGTCATAATCAGGACATGCATCCTTATCAAAGAGGGAGCAAATGCTTTCAGTGCCAACCTGATGGCTTGCAGCTTCTGCCTGTTGATGTGTCATTGGGCCTCCATCGCTGACCAAAGACCGCTCACTTGTAAATACTCACAGTGAGATGCCCAACCTTTCAACAATGCATCCGTGACCACCCTGGCCTGGGCCAGAAAGGTTCCCTGCCAACATGTTGTCGCTGCTGACCCACCAAGATATATTGTTGGCCACCGATATGCACAATTTGAGGACGTCCTTTAAAGTTCTGAAATACTGGGACTAGTGACCCTGCAGGAGCCATTGCAGAGACCACATATACAGTTTGGCCTATGACACCGGAAAAAAGCAGGAGGTCATGAGACCTAAGAGGCAGAGGAAGGAAGACAGTGGCAAGGTGTTGTGGCACTGGAACAGTTGTACCTTCTGCCTGACACTGGTGACTCTCTCAAGGGGAAAAGCCTTCCTGTCATGCGGCAGCCCTGGCGGTTGTGGCACACATGGAGAATGCATTGTATCAAACGTCCCAAATCAGGTTTTGGGAATAGCTATCCGGAAAAGACTGCACGCAGTCTAGTCCTCTCCCAACATGGCCGCCGCATTGCAGGGTTACTATAGCAACGCACCGTAGCCACAGCTCGGTGTGTTGTATCGTACTTCCTTGTACCCGCTGCAGCTCTCCTAGCTGTTCTCTCCTGCTCCTGAGTGTTCGTGTGTTTTTTAACATTTCCCCTGTTGTTCCTGCTTTGCCTTGGTCTTCCTCTTGCCTTACTAGTCTCCGGTCTCCTCCTTCCGACACTCGTTCGTGAGGCTTCCATTTCACCCGAGGTCCCACCTCGGCTGGTACCCGCTCTGCAAGGTACGCTCTCTCTCTTTACTTCATCGGTTCTTCTGCTAACCTCTCCTTGCTATATTTTCTCTACGGAAAGGTGTTAATTTCATCGTCCGTGACTTTTCTTACCTTTCTGGTTTGCACTTTCTGCAGCCGTTCTGGTGTTTCTTTTCAATATATACTTTATTTCCAGACTACTACCTAAGATTCTCCTTGCTCAGTCCGCATCCCTACGGTCTGCCCAAGCCCTTGAATCTGCTACCCAGCCTCTGCTGTTAGAACTCATCAGTCTGAATCTGTCAGAATCGTACTGCCTCCACAATCAGTACAATTTGCTGTACCAAGAGGATCAACATTTGTGAATCACCGGACACTTAACAGCAGGGTTGTTTGGTGCTAAGAGCTTTTTCCCTGCTCCGGAGGCGGACTCCCTGGGGTTTTCCTCCTGCCAAGGTGGCCTCCGGTGGAGCTCGTCCTTACTTGTGCAAAAAGAAGGTCCAGACAGAAGCGCCAAGGAGAAAAGAATTTCAGAAGAAAAGAGACAACGGGGACCCCGACCAACTCTTCGGAAGAAAGAGGTGAGGAGGGATCACGGGAGAGTTCCCCAGTCTTGGCCAGGCTTCTCCAACCTAGTGTCCAAGACTACTATGATGAACTGAAGCCTTTTTGCTGGTGTCTTGTGGGACTTCGGCAAGTTCAGGGAGAAGCCCAGCCTGTGGAGTAGTGAGCAGGTGTCTTCGAGATGGGACAAAACCTGCTCTGTCGACTTCTCTCAGATCAGCCAGTCATCCAGGTAAGGGAACGCATGGAAGCCAAATCTCCTGAGGTGAGTCGCGACTACTGCCATGAGCTTGGTGAAGACCCTCGGGGCGGAAGTCAACCCAAAGGGGATCACCTTGGACTGGCAGTGCTTGTCCCCTATGAGGAACCTAAGGAGTTTCCTGTGCTTCTGGTGGATCGGCCCATGGAAATATGCGTCCTGGAGATCCATTGACACCAGCCAGTCCGGAAACCTGATAGCGTGGAGAATGGAGAATTTCTCTGAGAGTCACCATCTTGAAATTTCCTTCCTCAGGAACTTGTTCAAGGCCCTAAGGTCCAAGATGGGACAAAGTCCTCCCCCATTTCTTGGGTACCAGGAAATACTGGGAATACCAGCCCAATCCTTTCTGCTTGGGGTCACCTCTTCAATGGCACCCTTCAAAAGCAGGGCTTGCAGTTCTTCCTGGAGCTCCTGTTCCGGTTGTTGTGGAGGAGGTGGTGGCCTGTCCGGTGACCTTTTTAAGAAAGGCAGACAGTAACCCCACTGAACAAGCAGAAGAGCCCAGGTGTCGGAGGTAATCTCCCGCCATTGGGCCTACTACTCAGCTATCCATTCTCCAAACAGGGAATCATGGGGTGGGGGAATCTAAGCGGCTGCAAAGGTGTCTGCTGGCCTTTGGAGGCACCCCTGCCCATTCCAGAGCAAAGGAAACGGCTCTGCCTCTACCTGGGTTGAGGGAGCTGAGCCTTCCTGCCTTTGGGCTGAAGAGGTTCTCACCATCAAAGGCAATGACCAGCAGCTTGCTATGGACATTTGGAGAGAACCCCGATGTATGCAGGTATGCCTGCATCCTAATTATGGTTGCTGACCCCATGGATCTGCCGACACAGTCCACGGCGTCCTGGCCCGTCTGTAATGACTGCCAGGCCACTTACTTGCCATCATCTTCCAGTCTCTAAAAGGCCTCTCGCATCTCCCCTTTGGTAATATACAGGGCAGCCTCACAAATAGCAGTCCACAAACCAAATATTTTGCAAACCCACATGAGGCGTTAACCGCTTTCAGAGCCATGCTGCCAGAAGACAATATCATCTTGGCTAAAGCATCAACTCTTTTCCTCTCCCTATCGGTCGGAAGAATTAACGTGGATAAGGCCGATCTGGTACTGACTCTGGCTGCCTGCACTACAAAACCCTCCGGTGTAAGGTGGCTGGAAAGATATGGTGGGCGGAAAGATATGGTGGGCGTCCCCTTGCAGGCCTGCACTTGTTAGCGAAGTCAGAGTTAACCGGGGGTGTGGAGCATGGTCTCTACCACAAGATGGCGATGGGGTCAGCAATGGCTGCTTTAAAGGGCAAGGCCCTCTCAGTGGAAGGCCCTTCGTCCAGGATATCCGTAAGGTCATAGACTGATAAAGGGTTGGCTGGAGCACTCCAGCCCAGGGTGTCTACCATCCTGTCCATCAGAGCCTGATATTTGGTGTTAGCATGGACAAAAGGATGAGCCTGCTGTGTTACAACATCCAGGGATGTATCCAGTCCACTGAAATCATGAAGGCCCTCAGCCAGGGCAACCAAATCTGCAAGGTCGACAAAGAAATCTTCCCCTCCTGCACCTGCATAAGCAGGGTCGAAACCATTCGACATTTGGTAGTCATCGCCGAAAATATCGACCATGGGGCCAAAGAACTCCGTCCTCAATTTAGACACATATGACCGCTAGACAGCATTTGGCGGTTTTGCAATCAGTGCTGAAAGATGCTTCCGGGGTGCACACTGGCTGATATCGGCGCATTAGTGAGTATAGGTGCCGAAGGCAGCACAACTTTACTCGGCACAGAGTCTGACTGCTCTGCTGACAACAGAGTCATAATGGTGGCCACCTTGGGCCGGGGTTACCGGGCACCAATGGAGCCAACTGCATCCATCTGGAACATATCAAGCATTTGTTCCTTAAAAGTCTCCCACTTGGCCCTGGATGTCAGCCCTGCTGATGACTTATCTGGGTCATCTGAAGAGTCGGACCTGTGTCAGTGCCGATAGTGTCACCTTTTCTTATGGGAGGAAGAGGAGTGGCTTCAGGAGTATGAACTCTTCTTGGTTTTCTTTCAGTGTCTTTACACCTTAGGAGTAGACCCCTCCGTCTCAGCTTCTGACAATTGAACGATCGACCGTGCCGTAGTTTCGAAGTAGGACAGGCCACTGCGACTTTTGCTGCCCTATCCCAGAGGGACTTTGGGTTCATGTTTCTGTAGGAACCACAGTTCTCAGTTTCGTGTCCGGTGCTGAGGCACCAAACGCAGATGTCATGCAGGTCCGTAATGGGCATCATGGAGCTCCGCTCCAAGTAGCGTTTCAACCTGGAGACCTTGGGCGCAGACATGATTCGAATTTGTGTCACAAAAGAAATGAGTTTGTCGAATGTAAAAGGCTATTGAGAGCAAAGTTCCTTGAGCAGCGTGCTGAGCGTACTGAATAAAGGAACTGGAGTAAAGGGGCATTGTGAAACAGTATATGTACAATGACCAACATCACATCCAAAGCCAACGACTGAAGCATTGAGGCAAGACAGATCGACGGCCGAGTCGAGGTGCTCTACGTCCCCTGTCGAAAAGATTACAAAACTGTCACCAGAATGGATATCCATCTGATGAAGAATACGGGAGAAAGGCAATCCATTGAATGACTGCCTTGAATGTGACCCGCTTCAGATCTGTAGAGGACATTGGTTCGAACGGCTAATGCGTCACATTGCGGTCAAGAAAACTGGATGTGGCCGCTGCACTGGAGGAAAAAAAACACACCAGATCCTCCAAGTGACTTTTCACTACTGGGTTAGCCGATGTGAAGTATGATTTGAGTTCTTGTGAACACAAAAGATAGAACGTCGTTTAAAGGACAAGTGATCAGGTCTATTTGGTTATCTCTTCCCCACTTGTTCCTGTACCTGGTGGACACTTTACAGGAGGCCTGAATAAGGCACAGGTTGTCCACTGAAGCTGGTACAGCTGGAGTCTCAATTGAACAGGAGCCCAGCCGACAGAGCCAGCCCCATCCGGGTCTGAGTGCACTCCCCACCTGCTGGGAGAGGAATGACAGTGAATCGATCGATAGGGTCACAGGTACCAGTACTGCTAGTTGGAGCAGGTCCGAGAACCACACCCTCGCCCGCCATCTTGGGGCAGTGAGGATCAGAGAGCAAGTCCTGAACTTCCACACTACCCTTTGCAGGAGTGGCGAAGGAGGGAACGCCTATGCCCGAAGGAGATCCCACGCGATCTGAAATGCGTGCCCCAGCGACTTGAGGCCCTGCCCCTGTCATGAGGCATACTGGCATACAGAGTACACTAGCGGTTGTCTCCTGATGCAAACAGGTCTACCTGCAGCACCCCCTACTGTCTGAAAATTAGGGCAAAGGCTGTGTGTGCTAGTTACCACTCATAGGCGTTTCTGCCCAGCCTGCTGTGCGTGTCTGCTTCCATATTGCTGTCCCTGGGATGGTGGACTGCACTGAGATAATTGTCGTGATGTAAGGCCAATTCCCAGATTTCCACTGCGAGGAGACCGAGGACAGGAGATCTGGTGCCCCCGTTTGTTCAGGTAAAACATTGACGTGGAACCTGCAGTTCCCACCAGCACTGACTTGCCCTGCACTTGAGTCACAAACGCTTTCCGCGTGAGGCCGATAGCTTTGAGCTCTAAGGGAATTATGTGCCACTGCTTCTCCAGTCCACTCCAGACCCATAGATTCAGTTTTGCCCCTCAGGGATGAATCTGTGGTAATGCTGACCGACAGGTGAACCAACCACAAGGACGCACCTTTCATCACATTGTCTGCCTGCAACCAGCACCAGAGATCCCGATGCATGTCCACCGGTATGGCTATCTTGGTTGACTGTGGTTGCTTTTCTTGGTCCCAGCTTGCCGCCAGCTGGATTCTTCTCATCTTCACTCTGGCATCGGGCAACATTAGTACACATGAGGCTAGCAGCCATAGAAGGTGCTGAAACCACCACACATTCTTGCTTCTTCCCAGGAAGGGATGTGTGGCCCTTTGAATGTCCGACAGCCTGTCCTGCTTGGGGAATACCCAGCGAGCCACTGTGTCCCATTAGGCTCCCAGGAAACCGAGCACTTGCGTAGGGTTCGGCTGAGACTTCTTTTGATTGATCGAGAAGCTGAGGTGATGTAGAATATTTGTATCTGTATTTTGTTTATTTATATAGCACACCGGCCCTAGAGCAACTGGGCGCCTATCTTAAGGAGGCAAAGGTTATGATTACATGCATGGAAAAATGATAGACTCTACCAGCTTACAGTAACGTACAGGTAGGACTACGGTGATACAATAATACATACAATATAAAGCAAAAGAGGATAAGTTAACAGCATGTAAGAAAATGCAAATATTGATATAGGCGTGGTATACAGTGGACTATATAGTTAAATGCTAAGGTGAGTGGCAGTATCCAAGTATACCATAAGGTATCTCATGTTTTGTGCTGAGAGCCACACTTTAGTTTTGCTCTTAAAGGATTGGAAGGAAGGCTCAGCTCTGATAGCATTGGAAAGGGTATCCGCCAGCCTCTGGAAGGACTCCTCTGCTCCGTCTGGGGAGCTGGCCGTGACCAGCCAGTTGTCCAGGTAAGGGTACAGATGGTGCCCCTCCAAACTGAGTAGTGCCGCCATCCTGTTCATAAACTTTGGAAACACTTGGGGTCAAAGTTTAGACCAAACAGCAGCACCCTGTACTCAAAGTGGTATCCCATTACGGTGTACCGTAGGAATTTTCTGTGAGGCTGAAAAATGGGGAGGTGTAGGTAGGCATCCTTGAGATCCAGGGAGCACATCCAGTCTCCCTTGCAGAGCGATTCCGCCATCTGGGCTGGCATCACCATCTTGAAATATTCTAAGGGGAGAAAGAGGTTTAAGGGAAGAGAGTTCCAGCACCGCTCTCTGGCCAGCCTGGTTCTTATTGGAGACTGCAAACACTTTGGAATAGAAGCCAGAGCCCATGTCTGTCACTGGGACCAGTTCCACAGCCTGGTCCCTGAGCAGCTGTGTAATCTCTCAGAGGAGTGCTGGTGACCCAACTTGGAGAAGTGCAGGGGGGAATAAGGAGGCTGAGGGGGAATAAAAAGTATTTTGGCCCGTGGTGACAATGGACAAGATCCATTGATATTGATATTTTATTTCTATCGGGCTCGTACACAAGTGTTGCAGAGCGCGACAAGGCAAGGGAGGGGAACAGGGGACAACAAAACAGCGATCTTACTAGGCCCAGTGACATTGTGAATGCGCAAGTGCATGGGAGAGGGGGAGGGGGAAAAGTGCATGGAAGGGGGGAGAAGTGGAAAGTGCGATGCAGAGGAGAAACAGCGAAATAACAATAAATAAAAAATAAAGGCAACAAACCGTGGTAGTGCAGCCAGTAATTTGCAAGTGCTAGTTTTAAGGTAGCAGACAGGGTAGGTTTCATAAGTGCAGGAAGAAAAAGGGGGGGGCTGTATGGGTACAGATACAGACCCCAGTGCAAGGGGTGGCCCGGAGGCAGTGCGGGAGGGTGGCAGGGTGAGCAGGTACCTGGGCCCGGAGGACAGAGGGTGGCCTTAGAGTCTGGGAAGAAGTGACGGCTGCACCCGGGTCCAAACTCCTGGGGGGGGGGCAGGCCATGGGTTTGTAACCAAACGACACAAGTTGTCCCTGAAGAGAGCAAGCCTGCCCCCTACTGGGGAGTTTGGACCCAGATGCAGCCGTCACTTCTTCCCAGACTCTAAGGCTGAGGGGGATGGGGACTAGAAAAACACTCTGGTAGCCTGCCTTGGCTGCTTCCTTCCATGTTGGCTCAGTGACCTAGCAGGCTGACAGTTTCTCACACTGCTAAAACCCCTGAAGCCTCCGAAAGACCTAGCCCACCGATTTGGCTAGCACAGCTAGAGACTTGGCAGTCTGCGTGCTGGTAAGCCACAGCGACCACATTTTCTGCAGGGGCACATTCCCGATTTGCTGCCTGATTCGAGGGCAGGACTTCAGCCAGCACTCCCGGCTCCTGCTGCGCTTGCTCCTGCACTACGACTCCCAGAAAGTCTGCCAGGCCCTGAATTCTGTCACGGAAGGACCTGGTGGAGGAGGATGTGTCGTTGTTATGCTCATCATTGTTTCCCCCCCCCCCCGCGGGTCTCCAGTCGTCTTATCCTGCTTCCCTAAGGGTGACACTGTCAAGGAAGGAGGTTGTAGCATTGTTGGAGGTGGTAGAGGGTGGAGAGGAGGTGACGGGTGGAGGAGTCATTTCCGGGGCAGCCAAGAACGGACCCAACAATGGCAGGTATGGCACCATTTGGGGTATGACCTCCATTGTGAGCCCCTTGAGGGTCCCCTACATCTGCTTTGACTTCATCAGCTGAAGAAAGCTGTTAAAGAAGCTTTCCTCACATGCTGGTTGTGACTGTTGGCCCTGCCTCTGTGGATATGGTGACTCCTGGTATGCCCTGTACCTTTGCGGCATGGCCTGGTCCCCCTGTCTTGGGGTGTAGGTGTTAGACAAGTAAAACAGAAGTAAATGAAATGTTACCCATTTGTGGACCCCCCAACATTTTGCTTTTGTTGCATCCTACTGCCTTGACATTCTGCCAGTAGAGCACATCCTTCAGCTGCACTCCACTGGGCTTTCACTTATCGTTCTGGGGAAACTGACTTGTCCGTCTGACAGTCAGTACTGGGAAACATGGTTTCCCTTAGTCTTATGACTTTGTTGGCACTTTTGGCAACTGTAACACAGTGTGCAAATCACATTACAGTACTGCACACTGGGGTCCTTGCGTTTTTGGGCTCTAGACATCCCTTAAGGATTTTTCGGTAACTGGACAATGTGCCTAGGAGTAGACTGGTGGCAGCAGTAGCTGTTTGTGTATTTGTATTAACTTTTACCGAGCCATACTGTTAGGGAGAATTCTGATTCTATGGCTAATTTCACCATACCTTGTGGGTCCACCAGCAACTCTGCTGGATTTCTGGAGTTTATTTTTTCCACTGGGTAAGAGTGTGAGCTTTTCCCCCACTCTTACCTGTGTTTAACCATGTGTATTTCATCAGTGTTTGTGATTGCGGACTCTGGAGTACACCACTTCAGTAGTCCCACTCTCTTGTGTGTTACACAGCACCTTCAGTGCAGTGACACAGGGTTGTCTTTGAGACTTCCCACCGACTCCATTTCTGGGGCTGACTACTGTCCCCAAGAAAAGGGTAAAATTGCCATTAACTTTACATAGTCATTTAACCACAGATCCAGTACACCCCATTTTACATGGAGTATTGGAAAGGGTTAATTCTTAGTCCTTTTTATCTGTACCTCCTGGAGCATTGTTTCGTTCCCTTAACATTAAGACTAGGCTGTTGGCAGTGGTATCTACCCTAATTTTCCTACCGCGATTATATTACCACACATGGTATTGTTTTAGGCTATTTTAGTAGCCTCGAACTTAAAACCCACTAGCCCAAATACTTTTTGTTTAGGCTCCGGTTGGGTTTAATCGCCATTTCTTTTTGTTAACATCCTTCTTGGGTCTGTCTTTGTGCGGCAAACCAGGTTTGCCTCCTTTGTTCGCCGACCTTTGCCGGGCTTCTGACCAGAAGCCCTCCTTTGGCATCTGGGTGTCTAGGTGGGCTGAATGTGAGGGAGGGTTGTAGTCACCCCCTTCACAGGGTCTCCTTGGAGACCCGATTCACACTTTGTTTTGATTGGCTGAGGTGGTTGTCCGAGCTGGACAAACCCCCTGCTAAGTGATTGACAGCCAGGCTGTGTGAACGGGGGATTTTGGCATAAAAGGCAAGACCCTTGGGCTAGAAGGCAGAGTCACCACTGGGACTGCAAGGAACCGAAGAGAAGCGGACAGCTGCTGCAACCCCAGCCAGAGAATCCTCTCCTGGGTCGGAATCACTGCTGTGCTGTAGTGGTCCGGATAGCCATCAGAAGAGCCCTCTCCTGATTTAAAGGAGCGCACCTTTTATTCATCGTTGTGCTTTTCACTGCTGCTGGCCTCATCCCTGGGTAGTGCTGATCGCTCCAGACATCGTCCTCCTTGTCCCCACGACTGAAGCCACAGGAACCGTGAGTCTGCAGGAATTACCAGGAACAACTGCTGTGGCACAGCTTTTCTCCAACAAAATAAGGTACTGTGCACACTTGGTCATTCTCTCCGTCTGACCAGCTGGAATCGCGGTGAACCCTTTTCCTCCACGAAGTTTTGTTCATTCTTCCCTCCTTATAACTTTTCCTTCCATTTGATAATCTTACGAACTCTTGGCATCTCGAATCTCGAACTGTTCAACGTGTGATCCTCAGCAACTGAGCATCTGCTCCATTGACTCTGGCGCAGGCCTATTGACTTTAATCTGTATCTTTGAACAAGTACTCAAGTCTCCTTACCTTGAAAAAGTATTGCCTTTGATTTTTATTCACTTTTCCCTTTTTTGAAATTCTTAAGTACAAAGTGTGTTTTAACTTCGTGAGCATTTCTAGCCGCGGTTACGCGTTAGTATCGCAACACCGGTCTGTCAAATCCTAATGTACTTACCTTGAATTTACTGGCCCAAGTGGAATTGGTTGTGTGTAGTGTATTTTACGTGTGGTTTCGAATTTATAGAGGTGAAGTGTTTTATAACAGATGGTTTAAAAATAAATGTACTTATATTTTTTACCTGAAGCGTTTGAGTCAGTGTTTGTTTGAGTCACAGTAATTGTGGTCCCTTTGTGTACTCTCTGCTACTGTTCAAATACTCTTGAGATAAGCCTGGCTGCTCCGCTACTGCTACCACTTTAACAGTGTAGTACAGGCTTGTACCAAAGGTGAACTTGTATTACCACTTGTAGTCTTAATTGGGTGTAGTGTTCCCTAAGGGCACTGCACGGGATTCTGCCTAACACATACCACACTTACCGCGTTTGGCTCATGACTGTGGCTAGCATCAGTCATGGCCATGCCACAAGGTCTTTAGTCTTCTCCTTTGGCCATTTTGTCCTTTGGCCTTCCCCTTGCTCTTTGTGACCCACAGAGCGCTTATTTGGCCATGAATTTATCTGCAAAAGCCAGCGCTTTTCCTGGGCTAATGCATGTCATGTGTCTAGGTACCCAGGAAGTGAGCTGGGACTGTCTGGTCTCAATCCACACTCGTGGTGCCAGGATGTCTGCTGTGCATGACAGCATGAGAGCTGCAGTGGTCCCCGATTGGACCACTGCCTGCGTGCATGAGTGGGGCAGATCTCCTCACTGGCCAGCTCGGGTGCGAGCACTCACTGGACTTTGGGATATGAGGAGGGGCTCCGAGTGCAGACCCGCACATCACTCATAGGTCCAAATCGACCTATACACAGAGAAAAGTATCCTGAGCAGCTAAGCAGATCCCAGGAACATCAGGAACTGCACAGAGAAAGTTTGGCACCCTGAGCCTGCTGTTTTCATGGTAGAACCCTGCTTTGCGCTCGATCTTAAAAGACCTGCAAAGGTGCTTCAACCCGTTGGAGACGTGGACCAATCACTCTTAACGCCTCCTTGGTGCACTGCAAATGAGTCTTCTCAGAAGTGTCCCTTGGCTCTCCAGTGGACTAACCAGTGTGTCCCTTGGCAGCCATGTTGTAGCATTGCTACATCGGGGTTCATCTCAAGCTTTGGGAGAGCCCTAGTTTGCAGTGCAAGGCACCTTGTTGCCAAGTATCATCGTCCCTACTGCTTTGGGCTGCGAGAGAGAAGGGTGTGTCAGACCTTGAGACCTGGGTCCTCCTGCGTCACTGGGCGACAGTGGTGGTCACTGCTGGGGATTTTCCTGCCCTTCTTCAAATGTCCTGAGACCAGCTGCATCAGTGTTATCTTTGTCCTGCATTCGAGACGAGAGGTACAGCTCCTGATGTAACTCAGACCTGCACCCGCAGCATCTGTGCACTTTGAAGCGCAACCAAGGAGGGGATTTCGTAGTCCATGCAACCTTCTTCAAAACTGTCAAGTGTGAATCCGGAGTGAGCTAACGGCTGTGAGTAGTCATACAACTTACCGATGGCCCCTAGTTCATCCAATATCTTTTTACGCACAAAGGATCCCTTGTGGTCTTGAATTGGATGGCTCTTGCTTCCTATAGTCATCTGAAAGTAGGGGAAAGCTTTGTTCTCCGTAGCAGACCCACCTCTGACTCTTGGAATCGAAGTTTCTTGTGTCCTCTACTAACGTTTCCTTCCCATTGAAGTTTGTCCTTTGTGAGCTTTACGCATCGATGGGCGCATTTACACACGAACATAACATTGAGCACAAGGCTCCAATCTTCGTAGGGCTGGATTTCTTAAGTTAGGGATACCCATTTCTGGAGTTGGCCATTGTGTTAAAGCTTGGGTGCCTTCCTTCCTTACAGGTTTTGGTCGGGAATCTGCACTTTACCGCATTGACCGAAAAAGTGACTGTGCATATGTTTTATATAATGTGTGTTTAAGTAGTAGTGTTACCGTGTTCATCATTATTAATCTGTGTTTGTTAAAGGCCTAATAAATTGTATATTTTTGCTATACTACTGTCTAAGGGTAATTCTTGTGTCCTACTGTGTGTGCTCATCCAAGACCTCAGATCACCCCCACTACTCCTGAGACTTAGCCATGCCTGCTCTCCAAGCTACCTTGAATTGTCCCGGCTGACTACCCAGAAGTTTCTCCTGTTTCCCTAAACAAGGGTGGCCTCCAGAGCAGAGTTCAGAAATCAATTCTAAGAAATTGGTGTAAAGCGGTGGGATAAGAACTGAGGTACTAGGGTGTTGCACACTGGTGTGGCACTGGATTACATTTACACAGTAATACAGTGAATTTTGTTAGCCAGTAGTTGTATACCACTTAACTATAAAAAATGGAATCAGCCACTGCTATTACGTTGAGTGCTTCTAAATCAGAAACATTAAGAAGGCTCTGTGCAGAAAGAGGCATCACTGCATCTGGCACAAAAGCTGAACTTATTCAAAAGATTATTGATTGGCAGGAAAGTAGGACTGTACCTTTCCCTACTATGATAGTGCAGAAGGTGCTGGGATGCTCCCACTAAGAGTCATGATGCGACTCTGGTTCCTCCTCACATCCTAGATTTCCTAAAGATCTGCTCAGTGTGTATGATGAGAAAAATGACATCATGGGCTGGCCGACTGCTTTTGAGTATTATTACTATTTAATACTTATAAAGCGCTAAATCGCCCATAGGCCTCACAGTGAGTATGCTTGTGAAGTGCAAGAAGGAGTAGATGTTGATAAGATTGCATGGTTGCTCAGTAGACGGCCCCACTATGGCTGCAGTGCCATTGTGGAATTGTCAAAGACTGAGAGAAAAGATTTTGCAAAATTGAAGCAAACTCTGATCTTGAAGTTTGGGAAGACTCCTGCCCAATAGTTAAAAAATTCAGGGAGTACAAGAAAAGAGAAGGTAGTACTTGGGTCACACAGGTAAGAGAATCTTGGGTGGTAGGTTGTGAAGTTATCACTTGTGAAGGCGTGATCTATTTGGTTTTGCCTCATGTTCGGAGCACCTGGCTGACCCTAAGGAGACAGATTCTAAAACGTTAGCCACTGCATCAGATTTATGGGTATCCCACAGGGCATCCCATAAGGACAAGCTCACTTCTGAGAAACCAGCGAGGGGAAGGAGCAGAAAGACGAGGAGAGCGATTCCACTGAGAAATCTTCACCCCTGCAGGGTCATAAAAAGCATAAGAAGGGTAAAACACATGGCCATGTACAGGGTAGTGGGACTAATCATCCCAAACACAACTCTGGCTATAATAAGCCACCCTATCTCCCAAGAACCAGTGGCTCTTGTGTGGCCTGTGGAGCAAATTACCATGTGAAGGGGGACCCCATATGTAAGGTCAAGACCTTGGGGTCCACTCTGTGAATCTGGCCTTCCACCATGAGGAGGAAGAGATACTTACAGTGGCATCCATCTCTTCTGACTCCTTCCCCTGTGGGATAGGATCAGAAATAGTCTTAGTTTCCCTGAGATCCTGGGATCCTAGAGTGTCTGAGGCATTTGCCTCCATCCCTGATAATACCAAGCATTACTTTAAGGATAGTGTACTGGTAGATGGTGTAGACACGCCCGCCATTAGGTACACTGGGGACAGCAGAACTGTAGTGGATTGGACTTTGGTAAACTCAGAGGAGCTGGCCAGAGCCCCCCCCTCGTTTCCCAATAAATTAGCTCATGCCCCCCCTCATGTTTCCAGTAAAGCCTGTAAATCTAGCTTTGAATGGTTCAGTAGTCAGGATACCTGTAAGTGTTCAGAGGCATATCCCTGGAAGAGCCTGCTGGGAAATGATCTCAGAGACTTAGGTCTTGTGGGAGATACAGCAGAGAGTCCCTGTACAAGGCTCAAACAAAGGCTGCCCTGGCCATGTACAAGGCTGAAACAAAGCCAAAGGGGAAACCCAAGGCTAAAAGAGCCAGAAACCAAAAGAGAAGGAAAGAAAAATATTCCCTACAACTCACCTACCACTGAGGTGGAGGCAGTTGGCCAAGCTCCTGAACCTGACGAGGAAGAGGAGCTGCCTGAAGTATTTGACCCCTATGCCCATCCTGAATTGCATAGATTACTAGCAGAAGGTGGTCCTGGCAGGGAAGAATTCAATAAGGGCCAAAGTCGGTGCCCATCTTTAGAAGGCCTTAGGAGACATAAGCTTATCATCCACAAACAAATGACTTGGTTGAGAGAATTCATAGAACTCTCAAAAGCATGATTGGAGCTCTCGAGGAGCCCCAGAGGAGAAAGTGGGATTTCCTTTGGATGTTTGCGTTGGATTCCTACACAATTCGCGCTTTACGTATTAAGTACTTCCTGTGCTTATTAGCGATTAGAGATACAGTCCACCTGTTTTAGCTTGATACCATTAGAAATGTATTATCACTGTGGGTACCGACATGTGTTTCAACCATTACAAGGTCTTTATCAAGGCTAAAATATGGTGTTCACTTCTGTATTCAGTTTTTGTTTTGTAGAAAATGGTGAATATTATCACTGAGTTACTGCATCTTTAAGGCTCGGTGCCTCTTGAGATTAAGAAAATCGTAGTCTGCCAGTCACAGGCAGGATAAGTGGTCAGGCCCTTACGCAGTTGTGGAGCAACCTGGTGAGGTGAACTATTTAGTGGACCTTGGAAGGCCTGGTCAAGCCTCAAAAGTGTTCCATGTAAATAGACTGAAACCATTCATCCCTAGGGTGGAAATGGCTGTTCTGCTCTTGGCTTCAGACAGAGAGGAAGAGGAATCTGAACCCCTCCCTGACCTGATCCAAGGCAGTCCTTCAGATGGCTCCATTGAGGGTGTCAAATTGGCCCCCAGTTGTCTCCTAAGGAGCAAGGTGAGGTGAGCACTTCGGTGAGGCAATTCTCCTCTTTGGCTTTACCTTGGTGCAAACATGCCATTGACACTGGAGATAGTCTACCTACCAAACGTAGGAGCTAGAGGATGTCAGACAAAGTTAGGTCCCACATTAAGTCAGAGGTCAACAAGATGTTGGATCTAGGGGTGATTGAATCCTCCATCAGTTCACGGTCCAGTCCAGTGGTTCCGGTGCCAAATGCTTGTACCTCCGAGTTGAGGTTATGTGTGGATTACAGGGTTCTGAATACTGTCACCAACACAGATGCCCACCCCTACCAAGAACAGACACATTGGTAGACAAGCTAAGTACTGCAAAGTACCCCGAACACCTCTGGTCTCACTGCAGGGTATTGGCAAATATCCCCGACAGAAAGTGCCAAGGAGAAGACAGCATTTTCAACTCCAGAAGGGCTTTACCAGCTCAGGGTAGTGCCATTTGGATTGTAGTATGCACCTGCCACATTCCAGACTGTTGATTAACCATGTTCTGAATGGGTTGGATGAATTCTGCATTGCATATCTGGATGATATAGCAGTCTTCAACCCCGCTAGGGAGGAACATGTAAAACACCTTGGGATTGTGTTACAGGATCTCCAGAATGCCCACCTGATTGTACAGGGTAGCAAGTGTCAAATTGGTCAGCGTTCATGGTCTACCTTGGGCATGAGGTAGGTGGAGGTAGAATACAGCCTCTTCCCACTAAAGTACAAGCTGTACAACCTGTACAAAACCCAAGTGAGAGCTTTCCTGGGCCTCACTGGGTACTACAGGAATTTCATGGCAGACTATGGTACCATAGCTGCCCCCGTTGACTGCCCTCACAACTCCAAAGAAACCCAAGAAGGTCTCTTGGTCTGAGGAGTGCGGGAAGGCCTTTCAATGCTTAAAAGACACCTTGTGCCAGGCCCCTGTTCTCAGGGCCCCTGACTTTCAGAAATCTTTTATTGTGCAGACAGATGACTCTGGCACTGGGATAAGTGCAGTCCTGTCCCAGCTAGAGGCAGGAAACACCTTATTGGATTCATCAGCCACCAGCTTAAGGACAGAGAGCTCAGGTGGTTTACTGTCGAAAAATAATGTTTTTCTATTGTGTGGGCCTTAAGGAAGCTGAGGCCCTAGTTCTATGGGACCCACTTCACTGTGCAAACTGACCATAACATGAAGGGAGAGAATACTATGTTGCTCAGGTGGTTGGTAAATTGGATTTCTAAACTCTGACCGGGTGGGTAGAAGTTTAGGAGACCACCCTCAGTTTAGTGAAACAGGGGGACCTTCTGGACAAGCCAGATCAATCTAGGTAGCTTGGCAGGCGGTCAAGACTAAGTCTCAGGAGGGGTGAAAGTGATTGGAAGCCCACAATGAGCACACACAGCAACAAACCACAAATTACTCTGAGAAAAGTGTATACATAAAATATCTATACATTTATTGTCGGCCGGACCAAATAGGCACAAGTAACTTTAGCAATGAAAGAAATAGATATCACACAAATCCTCAATCTATACAGTATATATACAACACATTTCCTAATGCAATTTAGTTATAAGCTACAACTACAAACTGCAAAGAAAGGGTTAAGTACACAAATGGCGATAGGTAATCCTTCAGAGTTCGTTCCCTAACTTCCAAGTCTAACCCTAAGAAGAGGGGAGCCTTGTCCTCAACAGTACAGTTGTGCGTAAAAAGGCATGATCACGCAGATGACCAAAAAGCGGGTCTTCTTTGTAGGGCTGTAGCAAGTCAGGAAGGGGCGTGTGGCAATGAAGAATAAGTTCTAACTATTTGAGTAGCCCCTGTCCTTGGCGGCAAAGCAGTATTCAAGTGGTGAGAATAGCTAGGGAGTGCAGGCTAGCCCAACCGATATTGAATACCTTTAAGGGCTACTCGTGCGTAAAAACAATCGGCTGTGCCAAGGGGCCACTGGTAAGTTATGCAAGTACTCACCGACCCTCGGCACAGTCCGGACCAAACTTCGACAGCTTAGTCGAGGTCGCTAGTAGGTTCGAGTCCTGCAGTTTCAAGGTGCTCCGGGTCTCAGTGGCTGCGGTGGAGAACGATGTCTGTGGCAGGACAGTTGCCTTTTCTCAGGTTCCGAAGGAGGTATGAATAAAATTCGGGTGCAAGTGGCTTCAGGGCACAGAAGAGCAGAACAGCAGGGGACCTGTAGCAACTGTCACCACCAGGTAGTAACGTGGGAATCATGGATGTGGACAGAATTATGCACTCTCCTAATTCGGGACCCAAAGGACCCAGGCTGGTGAAATTTGGCGGGAGAATGCACGGGAACACGAGCAAGTGATGCCCCAAGTCTCGGGTCTGCACTTGAGACGGTGGCGGCGGCGCTGCAGGTTACCCTGAGGTAGAGCTGGACAGATTACTGGATGGCACAGGAACACTTCCAAAGAGGCCCCTTCGGTGGGTCAGCAGGGGGCGCTGAGAGTAGTTCCCACTACTCCAAAGGGGTGAAACGCCTTGGCAGGCCTTCTTGATTGAAAAAGAAAACAGGGGTTCCGACGGGACAGCAGAGGGAAAAGGGTGCCAAAATCTTCCAAAGCGTCTCTGGCACTATTACGAGTCAGTTTCTTCATGTAGGAGACTTGGCTCCTTCTGTAGTTCGGTGAGAACACAGGTGATCGACCTGGAATGGCTGCAGAGCCACTTCTCTTATACAAGGTTAGCTTTGCGCCAAAATCGAGGACTTCCAATAGGAGATCTGCTCTCTTGCAGGCATCCCAGATGTGGACAAATCACAGCCTCAGTGGTCTCAGTCATTCAGGCACTGCAGACATCCTGGCACCAGTAGTGTGGATTGACAGTTCCAGCCCTCTTCCTGGGTACACATACGTGACACGCAGAAGCCTGTGAAAGAGATTGTTTTTCACGGGAGGCTGCATGCCCAAATAAGGAAAATCCAGGTTACTCGACCGGTTCCATGTGTGAATGTCCCCGCCAAAATACTGCCATATAAAAATATTGCCATATTTTTGTGGCGATATTAAGGCATGAAACCTGCGGGGGATACCCCTGCAACCCCTGCATTATTTTTAAAAGGAGCGAGCGAGGGACACCCTCACAAAACCCGCTCCCAAGGACCCAAAAAATTATCCCCCCCAAAAATATCGCCTATGGCCAATTCCAGACGACCATATATACGGCGATATTTTTGGTGGGGATAATATGTAGTGATACCACTCGACCTGGGTGAAGGCAAGGGACAAAATGGCCATGGGACAGAACAAAAGACTTTGTGGCTCAACCATTTTGGGACCTGGCCACAGTCTTGCAGTAAACGCGGGTTAACTCAGTAAAAAGTAAAACTTTATAAAAAGTAACTGCTGCCACCAGCTCATCCCAGGCACACTCGTACAGTCACCAAAAAATCATTTGAGGGTGTCTAGGTTCATAAAACAAAAAAGGGACCCCAGCGCACAATAATGAAAGGTACATTGTGCATTGTTAAAAAGTTACCAAGAAATGGCAACAGTCATAGACTAAGGGAAACAATGTTTCCCAGTACTGACAGTCTGAAGGACGTGTCAGTTTCCCCATAACAAGTGAGCAAAAGGGGAGTTCAGCTGAAGGCTGGGATCCACCGGAAAAAGTCAGATTAGGATAGCCAAACAAAAGCAAAAGGTTTGGGGGTCCATAAATGGAGGGAAAATTGCACATAAATGAAATCTTTCCTAACAGTGGTCCATTAGCCGCCGAATTTGACTTCACAATTGAGCATAGGCTAGGTGTCTAACATAGCAATACTGATGGGTTGGGGGGGGGGGTCCATAAATAGAGGGAAAATTGTCCATAAATGAAATTCTTCCTAACACTCGCCCCTCCCAGACTAAGGGGGAACTAAACGCCTGGTTAGACCTCATGTTCAGGTCAGTTAAACATTCTGGACAACCTATCAGCATTGCTATGTTGGACACCTGGCCTGTGCTCAATGGTGAAGTCAAACCCTTGCAGGCTTATGAACCACCTGAGCACCTTTGGATTCTCTACCTTCATGTTCATCAGCCACTTTAAGGGCTTATAGTCAGTCTGTACACTGAAGTGGGTTCCATAGAGGTAGGGCCTCAGCTTCCTTAGGGCCCACACAACAGAGAAACGTTCTTTCTCCACAGTGGACCACCTGAGCTCTCTGTCCTTAAGCTGGCGACTGAGGAATCCAATCGGGTGTTCCTTGCCTTTCTCATCGATCTGTGATAGTACAGCACCTATCCCAGTGTCAGAGGCACCTGTCTGCACAATAAAAGCACATTTGTAGTCAGGGGCCCCGAGGACAGGGGCCTAGCACAGGGAGTCTTTTAAGCCATTGAAGGCCTTCTCACGCCCCTCAGACCAGGAGACCTTCTTGGGCTTCTTTTGAGTAGGGAGAGCAGTCATAGGGGCAGAGGGGCTTAGTCTGCCATGAGATTTCGGTAGTACTCAGTGAGTCCCAAGAAGGCTCTCACTTGGGTTTGGGGGTAGGCCAGACGTGTACTGCTTGTACTTTACTGGGTAGAGGCTGACTCCTCCCTCCACCTACTTCATGCCCAAGGTAGACCACTGATCCATGACCAATCTGGCACTTGTTGGCCATTATGGTTAAGGGAGCCTTCTGAAGAGCGTGCAACACAATTCTGAGGTGCTCCACATGTTCCTCCTAGGTGGCACATAAGACTGCTATATCATCCAGATATGCCAAGCAGAAATCATCCATCCCATTTAGAACATGCTTTATAAGCCTCTGAAAAGTAGCAGGTGCATTTTACAATCCAAATGGCATTACCCTGGTGCAGAGTTCGTGGTAGAGTTCAGTCTGCTTACTGCTTGGAAACTATTGTGGAGGAGCTGCATCGTCCTGGTATTCTTTGTGTTCCTGTACCTTTAATCCTAAGGCCAGCCTTCCTAAGTGAACTCCCCACGCGGAGCGTGGCGCAGAGTTCGTGGCAGAGTTCAGTCTGCTTCAGTCCGCGTCAGGAAGCGGCCTCACTCCCCACTATGAAGCATACTGTGTCAGGAGGGCTGCATTGCTCACAGGGACCTCAAACACAACGCAAACTTTTGCAACAATGGCGTAGACTGGAAAATCCTAACACTGGAGGTAAGCATACATTTGCCTAATAATGATATTAACACTAACAAAGATGAGACAAACTCTACGAACAGTGATTGTCTTGTTCCCTCGTTGGCCTCTCTGGCGTCGTCGGCTTCATACCAGCAAGGGGGAGGGCTTGGTCGCAACGTTCCAACAAGTCGTGCTACATACGTGAACTGCACTGTCGCGTCTCCTAACACGCTACCCCTTCCTGGCCCTCCCCCCTCCTCAGTCTATGCCGACGCACAGGAAACACCCTTTGATTTCGATATTACAGACATCACTGATCGAGACCTGATGGAGCTGTGCTTGCTGTTTGAAGCAGAACCATTAATCAGCGATTCTTGTGACCCTTGTGCGTGTCCTCGTGTGCGTTCTGCCCTTGAGAAACGATTTCAAGAAGAAATCGTACCAAACGAGAGCAACGCCAAAGTGCTAATCAATAACCATCACATTTCAGAAGTCGGTCACTCGACCCCGATGCAACGCAAACCACACAGTTTGAATGCGGCTAATGAGACAATCAACACTGGATTAAATGCCTCATTGAACACCAGAGGAATTAGGGAGACGGAGGGCGAGTACCCCCGCAACTCAATTGAGCTCCACAGCTCAAACCTACAAAATTTCCTCCCTAACCTTAATCCAAATGATAAAGAGCGTGTAGGGCAACACGAAACTACCAAAAACACAACAAAGTGTTCAACAAATGGCTACAACGCAGCCACAGTGATCTCTACACAAACTTTATCTTCACATTTGAAAAATACAGCTGTAATTGACGCAGCTGCACTAAAAGCACGACTGACTGAGCGGCTAAAAGCGGACTTTCTTTCCATGCATGAACGTCTAGAAGCCAGCTGCACTCAGAAATATGCCAACTCCCCACGGACCATAGAGAGATTAGCTCGACCAACCTGTCCACCCTTGAGAGTACTACTGTCCCAATGTCCAGCTAGAGAGCAACTTCAGGGTCAAATCCAAGTAAATACATATCTTAGACCAAAAGCAACCAAACCACAAGTGGACTCTGAAGTTGAAACAAAGCGAAGCTCTCTAAATACGACACCAGATGTATACGTGAATAGAAATCCACCAGAACTACTACAAACAACTTTGTTAACAAGTCAAACCGAAAAAATTGCAAATATTAAGGGAAACTTGTCAACACCCGCAAGTGTGCAGATTCATAACAACGTACTTGGAGCAACCTCTATTGCCTTACTACCCTTTATGAAGCTTTACGAGACAGTAAATTACTCAATTCAAGATCAAAGCTCATTGCTGGTAACGATCAATAACAAGCTGCTGACTCTAGATAAACTATCTGAAAACCTTACACACAGACTGGATTATGAAACCGAAACATCCAGACAATGGCAATCCCGAATACACGAGTTAACAAAGCGTGAAGCCTGCGAAAAGACGGATTTAATTGAAGCAGTGATCGAATGCACAAAGTGGCTCAGACATAATGTACCCACACGACCAGCATGCAATCCTCACAAATGCAATTGTCAAAAAGCGGTGAAAACGAACTTGCCACCGATTGATACGCCTTCTTTGGCTAACAGGACAGCAGTCAAATCTTGCCAGATGTTAGTGATTAAACTAACAAAGATACCAGCAACACCACACGAAGGAATTGAAGTCCCACTGAACTTGCGTGTTACAGAGGAATACGCAAGTGTGAGTGGTGATACTGCTGCCGAGAATACCGGAGCCGGTGCTGATTTAATCAAGATGATGCCAAGCAACGATGTCCATAAATCTCCATTTCGGCTGAAAAGGAGATCAAACTTGGGACGTCGATTCAAGAAAAACCGACGACATCAAATAAAGCGTCATTCGGAATCTCCACCGGAACTGCTCTATCGATATTGAAGCCAGCCGCTCTAAAGTCCTCTGCAAAAGTCAAACATAGCGAGCCTCTTCAAAAACTCAACCAAAAACCAATAGCAAAATAAGCCTGAACAAACACTGCAAAAAAGTTCATTAGAAATCTTACAACGCCATCAAAGCTCGGGCTTTTTGATCGCACCGATATCGCATCGATTGACTTATGCGAATTTTCAACTTACTCCATAGACGGTGACGCAAAAATCGTGGAGGTAACTGAAAATTCTACAGACCATAAACAAGGCCCACAGGAAACGCGGGCTGAAAGCTTTAAACTCCACAAAATCTTACCAAAAGAACGCTTTAAAGAAGTGGAACCAAACAAACCGGAGAGACCAAACGCTGAAGCAAAAATCTTGGAGAGCAGTCACAGTGAAAAAGAAGTCCAGTACTCAAAAAAAAGACCGGCACACAAGCCCCCTGAAATTATCAAAACTAAATCCGAAACAAACACAAGGCCAATTGCAAAAAGCAAGACACACAGCAAAAGAGTCAGGGAACAGACAAACTCCTAACTCTAAAAATGGAACTTGGAAAATACAATTGGAGTACATTTTAGAAGAGAAAAATTAGGTGAACCTAAACAGAAACAACGTTGTGAAGCTACTGCATAGGATCCCCGCTGTCCGGACCATAAGATCGGATGACATTGCGATTGCAGAATACAAAACTGAATGTCTTGCATATGAAATCCAAGTTCGTTGCTAAATCCATAATTGAAGCCAAGGAAGATTTAATATTAGTTGGTTTCGATGTCAAATCGTATGCTGACCCTGCTGAAATACAAGTAGCCAATCAGCGATCACAGCTCTCACACACTTCCCACAAACAGCGACGACAAGATCTGTGGAACCAATTTAACGATCCCTCAGGTTCGATGAAAAAAAACGTCAAATTCCCAATCAGCGCGACACAAAGACTAACATCAATGCCATAACTAGCATAAAAAGGAAGGATCTAAGGTCGCTCACCTGCTGACGTCCTGGAACACCCGAGGATTCACCCACCTGTTTCATGATGACTCGCCGATAAACAACGATCATTTCATAATTTGTTTGCAAGAGACATGGCTGCGCACAACTCCAACACGTGATGGCTATTCAATTTATCAAAACGCTGCTGGAAAAAACCAATTTGGGAGACCTTACTCAGGTTTAAATCACCATGATCAAGCATAATAGTAACTGGAAAGTGATAAGTTCTTCAAATCCAAACTTATTCACACAAGTTACTATATTAGAACAAAGTAATTTGAACCTACCAAATCCAAAACAGTTAATAATTATACACCTGTACTGGAACCAAGCTATGATTTCACAAAACAAATTTATTTCAACAGTAACTAATCAAATCGATAAATGGATTACTGACATTTGAAGATCCTTTTATCATGATATGCGGCGACCTAAACTTCTCCTGGTTTAACAAAACAAACTAATTGATCACTGTAAGAGATCATCGCCAGTCAGAGAACCAGACAAACCGTGGACAACGTTGGTCAGAAGAGATGGCCTTACGACAATGTGAAATGCTGAACGGTTGTATTCGAGGAGATATCCCAGCAGCAAAAATGTGGCATAGAGGCACAATTACTAATACACTTTATTACATCTGGACCTCAAGAAATCTGTTGAGTAAATTAGCCAAACTAACAACAATAAAAACACTGAAAAGTGATCACAATCCATTATTGCTATCTTGGCAATTGCCCAACCAAGACCATCTCTTAAGGTATAACCCTACCCTGGTCATCAATAATGGAAACAAAAGAAACAGAAGAAACGCAAACCAAATAACATATTTGACATCCAAAATGGCTTGCAAGAATGACAACGGTCCCGAAGTGAATTATGAACCTCTATTGCATCAATTTAAAACAAGAATAATTGGTAACAAAACAGAGATGCTGGCACCAAAACATTCTTACAGTACAATTGTAGCAGAAGCAAAGAAAGAACTAGCCAGTGATCTCCGAATCTTAAGAAAATCAAAAACCAATAACCACATAGAACTGGCAAAAAAACAATGCCAGCGTTGTCATAACTGGCTCAAATCGTTCAACATGATTCGGGAGCAAGATCAAGCCGAAAAAATGCTACGATTAATCATGTTAAAGGACAGTCGACATATATGGGAAATATTAAACACTGAGCACCTAAAGCAAACTTTCTCCACGTCAACCAGTGTAAACGCTCAATTTGGATCAAACACTTCTCGTCTGTTTTTGCGTTGAAAACATCTTTAGAAATGCCATCTTGTCACCAGACAACATAGTTTTGGGACGTTACAGAAACACAAGACACCATAGAAAGGGCCATTCAAAAATTAAAAAAATCAAGAGCTCCAGGCCCTGACGGCATTTCAAACATGACGCTCAAACAAAATAAACCTCAATGGGCTGCTTTCATCAAGTTACTGTTTGACTAGATTGCGAGGTTAAAATTAATCCCTGAATCTTGGAAGAAAGCAGTGATCGTACCGATATTCAAGAAGGGCGATCGTGACGATCCTGCAAACTATCGTCCGATCGCCCTTCTTGATACAATGGGGAAAGTGTTTGCGACTTTCTTGCAAGAAAAACTGGCAAGATGGGCAGAAGTCGCAGCAGTGACAGATAATCGGCAAACAGGATTTACCAAAGGAGTAGGAGTTGAGCTAAATCTAACATTGCTTAACATAACCAAACTTGAAACCCTGAAAAACAGCAAGCAACTATTTCTTGCATTTATCAACCTAAAACAGGCCTTTGATCGCATTAACAGACAGACTCTATGGAAGAAATTGAAGGCCTGGGGATGTCTGGATAGCCTACTGCAGCCGATCATGGCACTATATTCAAACACCTCGATAAGAGTAAGGCTAAACAAAGAAGGGGACCCTTACTGAAGACATATCGACCGAACAGGGAGTAAAACAGGGATTGCCGCTTAGCGGCACTACTGTTCAAACTCTTCATTTCAGATCTACCTAAGGCCTTCACGCAACCCAGGGCCTTCCCTCCAAAGTCAACGGCGAGCAAATTAGTTGGATGATATACGCCGATGACATTGTGCTTTTAGATCTAACACAAATAGGTCTACAACGATTACTCACAGCTTTACAACGCTACCTAGTGGGAAATGAGCTAAATATAAACGTACAAAAATCAAAGATAATATCCTTTGGTCAAAAATCACAACCACGATCCAAGAATTTCACCTGGACAATAAATAATGTACCCCTGCAACAAATTGATAGAATATGTTATTTAGGAGTAATCTTTAACTCCTCACTTCGGGAATGGAGCTGGAAGCATGACCTGCTGTCTAGAATGCAGATGTTTGCCTTACAAGGAGCCAAGCTCCACGCCAAGTTTGGGAAATTCACTCTGTGCCCAGTGTTAACATTCTATCAGCAAAAAGTGGTCCCGGCAATAACATTCGGCAGTGAAGCAGGATGGAATATCAATGCACAATTTTGGGACCAACTAGAAGCTAAGTTTTGGCGGAAGACGTTGAAGCTTCCTCAAAATGTATCAATGATTGCCATCCGTCACGAGCTAAGTATTGACTCATTATACGGGACAGTCCTATGGAAATCAATAATGATTCTGCGCAAGATGCGAATTAAGCCCACAGTGAAATCTTATGAGATTTTAAGAGTGAAACCAATGCATAGCCTGAACGATCTCTTAAGAACATGGGAAAACAAACTACTAAAGATACTAAATGAAGCAGAGATACCGTTAGACCAAGTGTTATATATGCCACAAATCGCAAAAAAACAGATTGTTCGATGGAATTGGATTGTAAACAAAGAGAACCGTATGCAAATGAAGACAGGATGTGCTTTCAGCCTTTCCTTGCACGAAATCGGTGTCCTTCCAAAATATGTGTCGATTTCCCCCCGTTACCATCGTGATCAGTTTATCAGATTGCGATTGAATCTCTACAGAACCAAAGAGATATTGATTCTGAAGTGACACAGCAATACAACAGATAACTTATGCCGCTTTTGCAATCATGAAGTAGAGTCTGTGAAACATCTGGTGACCAGCTGCATAGCAATCTCCACTATACGCTCATTGCACATTGGTCAATATGCGCCTAAGAACGATAATAGGGAGGAGTGGTGGAGTTATTTGATTTATGGTGTAAATCAGCAATTGACATGCAGAGTCATACATTTTATGGACAGAATTATGCTAGACCCAAATGAACCACCAATTCCGGATCTATAGCGTCTTGGTGCATGCAGGAATGTTAATCAGAAGTTAAGGCAGTAACATGTCAATTGTGAAAACTTTGTAAACTGTGTAAATTGTGACAAAAAGTTTGTTTTTCTTTTCCAAACTAGGTTACAAAATAAAAAAAATAAAAAAGAATTACCCTGACCTGGTAAAGGCCCTCTGGAGTTGGGAATGCTGTCTTCTCCTTGGCATGCTCTGCTAAGGCTATTTGCCAATAGCCAGCAGTGAGATAAAATGTGCTGAGGTAATTGGAGGCACCCAAGGTATCCACCAGCTCATCAGTTCTTGGTAAGGGGTGAGCATCTGTCCTGGCGACAGCATTCAGAGCCCTATAATACACACAGAACCTAAGTTCTGAGGTACCAGCTTTTGGCACTGAGACCACAGGGCTGGACCAGGGACTACTGGAAGGCTCAATCACTCCTAAATCCAACATCTTGTTGACCTCCGCCTTGATGTAGGATCTTACCTTGTCTGACATTCTATAATTCTATATATTTGGTAGGTACACTATCTCCAGTGTCAATCTCATGTTTGCACCAAGGTGCCAAATATTGAGTCAGTGAGAACAAGGAGGAGAGTTGCCTCAGCAAAGTTCTTACTTCCCCTAGTTGGTCAGAAGTCTGGTGAGGGGACATATGGACACCCTCAATGGAGTCATCTGAAGAACCATTCTGGAACAGGTCCGATAGAGGTTCTGATTTTTCCTCTTCCATATATGAAGCCAGTAGCAGTGCAGCTATTTCAACCCTAGGGATGAAAGCCTTCACTCTGTTTATGTGAAACACTGTTGGCGCCTGTCCAGGCCTTCTAAGGTCCACCAAATAGTTAACCTCACCCAGCTGCTCCAGAACTGTGCAAGGACCTGACCATTTATCCTATAGGGCACAGGGCCTTATGTGATTCATGATCAGGACTGATTAACTGGGGATAAAGTGCAAAAGTGAAGCTTTC
Source organism: Ambystoma mexicanum (assembly GCF_040938575.1). NCBI lineage: Eukaryota > Metazoa > Chordata > Amphibia > Caudata > Ambystomatidae > Ambystoma > Ambystoma mexicanum. The sequence goes on from NC_090932.1 coordinate 1,674,791,884, forward strand.
TGGTCATACCAATGTTTGAACAATGCCTGACCAGCCTTCAACTTGTCACTGGCCTGAGCAATCAGGAGGGCCATGCTCTTCCTTAAACCCAGCACATAGTCCACCACATTGGTAGTGACAGGAGGAGTGCAGAGGTCCTACCCTTCCTTTACTATGGCCAGTGGTGCCCTTACAGGGTGACCAAAAAGAAGCTTGAAGGGGCTAAAGCCAACGCTCTCTTGAGCCACCTCTCTGAAGGAAAAGAGTAAGCATGGTAACAGGAGATCCCATTTTCTCCTTTGAGGTTCTTACAGAGCCCCGATCATGCTTTTGAGAGTTCTATTAAACCTCTCAACTAAGCCATTTGTTTGTGGATGATAAGTTGATGAAAACGTATAAGTGAACCCACACTCCTTCCACATGGCTTGCTTATACTTGGACATAAAGTTGCTGCCTCTATCACACACAACTTCTTTAGGGAAGCCAACCCTAGTAAATATGCCAAGTAAAGCTTTAGCAACTGTCTTGGCAGTCAGTGTCTTCAATGGGATGGCTTCAGGATATCTGGTGGCATGGTCGACCAGCACCACGATAAACCTATTGCCAGAGGATGTCTGAGGGTCTAGGGAACCAACAATGTCAATCCCTATCCTCACAAATGGCACTACCACAACAGGGAGTGGCTCCAATGGAACCTAGATTCCTGAGCCACTTTTTCCAGAAATCTGGTAAGTGGCATAACTCCTGCAATGACTTTCCACTTGCACCCCCATCTTGGGCAAGTAAAAGTGCATGAATAACCTTTGCTTGGTTCACTTGATCCTAAGGTGACCAGTAAGGGAGACTTCATGTGCCAGTTTGTCACGTCTCGGCTAAATTGGAAGCTGCCTTGGCGATTGTCTGAGCGCTATCCGGCACGTAAACGTCTTGGAACCACAACTCCCACAACCCTTGCTGTTACAACCACGTGACGTACACGCATGACGTTGCTGTGTTTTCATTGGTTGGGAACTTCATTTAACTCCCATCTATCCGGAGATCGAGTGCTCCTAAACTGCTCTTAGTTACGAGCTCTGTTCCCGGATTCCTGTTTGACTTCCTGACTACCCGGCGCTTGAATCACGTTATTGTCCTTGTCTGTCTCCCGATGCCTGCCTCCCTCGATTGTTCCCCTTGGATTATATGAACCCGGCTTACCCATTATTGACCTCCTACTTCTGAATCCTCCAGTTTTGGTGACCCGATAACCCGAACATTTGCGAAAGGGAAATAGCGTGAGATTAACGCTCGCTTCCCTGATCATTTCATTTCTTTCCTGGTCCACACCTATTGCTTTGAACCTTTTTTGGGACGCTCTGCTGTTTACATTTGGATTGCTTTGAGCCTTTTTTGGGACGCTCTGCTGTTTACATTTGGATTGCTTTGAACCTTAATTTGGGACGCTCTGCTGTTTACATTTGGATTGCTTTGAACCTTTTTTGGGACGCTCTGCTGTTTACATTTGGATTGCTTTGGAACTTAATTGAGACGCTCTGCTGCTTCCACCGTGGTGTTCCTAGGATACTGGCACACCTTCCCTTCACTCTTCATCCTCCTTGTTTTCTGCACTTCGATACCAGTAGGTTACTGGTATATCATTCCTACGGAGCAGGTAAGAGTGGGTAATTGTGGGCGGTGTCGGCTGTATATTCTCCGGCACTACTTGGCTGCATTTCCTGAACAACTGTTTCATTCTTTGTTCCTCTAGCTCTGACGATTCTGCTCCGGCCTTTTCACTCAAGCCCCCGGCCTGCCAGGTGTATTGATCCCTGTAGGCTGAGCTCTTGGGAGGGAAGTCTTTGGCACATCACCTAAAAGACCCCAGATTCCTTGAAAGAAAGGAACTTCCCTAGAAGAGTGGGGAAGGATTATCTGCAACGACCAGAAATCAACCTCTGGGTTGTGACAGATTTAGGAGCCTTACAATAACGCCTATTCGTTATGGAGGCTGCATCAGACCCGATGGCAGCTCTCATGCAGGCTTTTTCCGCCTTGCGCACCGATATGGCCTCCGCCCATGCGACTTTACATCAACGCATGGATGTATTACAGAGCTTCGTGCAGCCATTACCCCATGATGAGGAATTCGGTGATGCCGCTGCAGCAGCACCTCCTCCTGTATCCCCTCCGGCTCCAGCTCCGGTTGTTCTTCCTGGGCCTTTTCCTTTGGCCCCACCCGAACGCTTTTTGGGGGATCCCAAGGTGTATCGGACTTTTGTGAATCAGTGTCGCCTCCACTTTCTTTGTCGCCCCTTGGCATTTCCAGACGCTACTACTAAGGCGGCCTTCGTTCTCTCCCATCTCGGTGGCACCGCCGCAGCATGGGCTAACCCGTTGCTGGAAGCCAATGATCCGGCTCTTTATGACTTCGATATGTTAATTCATTCCATGAACAGTGTTTTTGATATGCGATACAAAGCACAAACTTCGGATTTGGAATTCTTGGCTATTAATCAAGGCAAAACGGATCTCCTGACCTACCTGGCTCGTTTTAACCAGCTGGCGGCTGAAACCACGTGGCCAGAACAGAAGAAAGCGGCTGTTTTCTACAAAGGTCTGTCGGATGATCTAAAAGATGCCTTATCAGTGGTGCCCGCCCTTCCACCAGGTTTTCCTGAGTTACTCGACCTGGTCCTTCAAGTCGATGCTCGGATTCGGCAAAGAAGGGGCGAACGTCGGTATCCTGATATTCGTACCTCTTCCCGAGCAGATGGCACTACTCCTGTTTCTCAAGGTGAAGCCGAACCCATGCAAATCGGGGCCATCAGGGGTCCATTGTCCAAGGCTGAAAGAGAGAAACGGGTGCTGAACCACCTATGCTTCTATTGTGGCCAGTCAGGACATTATATTCGTATATGTCCTAAAAGACCCGCCAAACCGGCGGGAAACGCCAGGACTCGTCCGTAAACCGGGCCTTCAGGATGAGTCAAATGTACCCAGGCTCGGATATGTGTTTTCCATCTTCACATGTGTATCTTACAATGTGTTTCAAGGCCCCTGGCATCAAACCATTTTCCAAACCTGTAATGATAGACTCCGGGGCTAGTGGGAATTATATGGATTCTGGCTTGGCCGAACGTTACAAACTACCCATAATTCCCAAAACACGACCCGAGGACATACATGCTGTAGACGGTTCCCGTTTGATATCCGGACAAGTCATGGAGCAAACGACTTCCCTACAAATGTCCACCTTACAAGGTCATTCGGAATCTATCACATTTGACCTTATAACGGCCCCCCAGTTCGGTATGATTCTGGGTCTATCTTGGCTGCAAACTCATAATCCTGTAATTGATTGGGTTGAACAAACCGTGCGGTTCTCATCCTCATTTTGCATACAGAAATGCCTTGGGTCTCACGAGGCAGCAGTCTTCTCTCCTTGCCTGGCCCTGGTGACTAGTATTCCTTCCATCAGTGCCTTATCCTCTATCCCGGGCCCTGTGCTTCCATCGGAATACCGAGAATACTCGGATGTGTTTGATAAAGGCTTGTCAGAAAAACTGCCTCCACACCGAGAATACGACTGCCCCATCGATCTCATCCCTGGGGCAGTCATTCCACACGGTCGTATCTATTCACTTACTCAAAAGCAAGAAGAACACCTGCGAGACTATGTGGACAATGCATTGCGCTTGGGACACATACGTCCATCCCGTTCACCAGCAGCCTCCCCGATTTTCTTTGTACCTAAAAAGGAAGGGGATTTACGCCCATGTGTGGATTATCGTGCTCTCAATAATGTCACGATCAAAAACCAGTATCCTCTACCACTTATCACGGAGCTCCTTGATAAAATGACCTCCTCTACCGTCTTCACCAAGTTGGATTTAGGGGGAGCATACAACTTGGTGAGGATACGTAAGGGGGATGAATGGAAAACCGCATTCAAGACGAAGTACGGGCTTTATGAATATTGTGTAATGCCCTTCGGGCTTTGCAATGCCCCAGCGACGTTCCAACACTTTGTTAATGATATTTTCAGGGACTTGTTGGATTGTTACGTCGTAATATATCTGGACGACATCCTGATATATTCAGAATCCTTACCACAACACATACAACATGTACGCTCTGTCCTGCTTCGTCTAAGGGAACACTCTCTCTTTGCTAAGCTGGAGAAGTGTGTGTTCCATGCATCGTCTGTAGAGTTCCTGGGTTTTCAAATATCCCAAAAGGGAGTGCTTATGTGCACCTCCAAGGTCCGGGCAGTACTGGATTGGCCTGTCCCGACTTCAGTAAAAACCCTTCAATCATTCTTGGGTTTCTCTAACTTCTACAGACGTTTCATCGCTACCTTTTCCGAGATAGTTGCGCCACTGACTCGGTTGACCAGTCCGAAGGTCCCTTTCCTTTGGGATGAACAGGCGCAGTCTGCATTTCACCAACTGAAGGAGGCTTTTACCACTGCCCCCGTCTTGCAACACCCTAATCCGGCCCTTCCATTTATCGTGGAAGCCGATGCCTCTGCAATTGCCGTGGGGGCCATCCTGTCGCAGATTTGTCCGGCTACCCATCGACTACATCCGGTGGCTTTCCATTCCCGGAAACTAACGCCAGCCGAATGTAATTATACAATCATGGAGAGAGAATTACTGGCGATTAAGGTGGCATTCAATGAATGGAGACATCATCTATTAGGTGCTAAGCATCCCATTACTGTGTACACGGATCATCGGAACCTCCAAGCATTGTCCCATGTGAAATGCACCAATGCTAGGCAAATACGGTGGCATTTGTTTTTTACCATGTTTGATTTCACGGTGAAATATCTACCCCGGTCCGTTACATGGAAAGGCGGACGCCTTATCACGTATTGGTACGGATATGGAAACTATGAAACAATCAACCCCAGTATTGTCCTCAGGGACTGTAGTGTGTGTTTGTTCAGTTTCTCCGTCCATCCTAGATGAGTTAAGGAGATGGGCCAAGGATCATGCTACTATACTTAAAGAGTTGGACGCCGAACTCATCACCGGTCTACCATATGTTAAAGGCCTACTATACCTGCCTGATAATCAAACCCGGAGAAAAGCCCTCGAATGGTCCCATGATCTCCCGTTGGCAGCTCACCCTGGTCGGGCTAAAACATATGACCTTCTCCACCGATGGTGTTGGTGGCCTGGTATGAAAAAGGACACCGAAAAATATGTCTCCAAGTGTGCCGTATGTACACAGTGCAAAAGACCACCAGGTAAACCCGTGGGTCTTCTAATGAACATGCCATTACCCCCGTATCCGTGGCATACGGTCACCCTTGATTTTGTGGTGGAACTCCCTTGTATTGGGGGGATGTCCACCATTCTTGTAGTTGTGGACTTTTTCACCAAAATGGCACGATTTATTCCGTGCTCAGGAATACCTACTGCTTCTATGTTAGCGAGTCTGTTTTTTGACCATGTGGTGCGTTTTTTTGGCCTTCCTACGGTTCTGATATCTGACCGGGGGTCTCAATTTACCTCTCGCTTCTGGCGCTCCCTTACTTCATCTTTGGGTATTGATGCCCGCTTGTCCTCGGCCTACCATCCTCAGACGGATGGCCAGACTGAACGTACCAATGGCACTATGGAACAGTTTCTTCGCTGTCTGTGTCTGCAACATCAGTCTAATTGGTTTTCGCTGCTAGGTGCAGCAGAATTTGCCTATAACAATTCTATCCATTCTTCGATTGGCTGCTCTCCGTTTTATGCTTTATATGGTCTGCACCCAAGGACTCTGCCGCCTGTCTTGCCTTCTTTAAAACAGTTTCCCGCAGCTAACGCTGTGAAGGATTCCTTGCTTGCCATCCGTAAATCTGTGTTATCTCATTTACAAGCTGCGCAATGTCGTACCAAAATGCAGGCTGACAAGCGACGCGCACCGGCTCCTTCGTATTCTTGTGGTGACCGTGTGTGGCTCTCTTCAAAACATCTGGCCATTAAAGGTAAGAGGAAACTGTTGCCATGTTACCTGGGTCCTTATACGATTATACAATGCCTTAACCCTGTCACTGTTTGCCTAGAGATACCATCTCATTGGCGGGTGCACCCGGTGTTCCATGTCTCCTTGCTTCGCCCTTTTGTTCCTGGCACACGGTTGCCTGCTGTCCCCGCCCCGGTTACCGTCCATGGAGAGGACGAGTAGGAGGTGCGTGCTATCGTGGACACTCGCCTATGTCGTGGGGTCCGGTCTTACCTGATTGATTGGAAGGGGTACGGTCCGGAGGACAGGTCCTGGGAACCGGACTCTAACTTGAACGCACCCCGTTTGTTGCGTGCCTTTTGGTCTCAACGCTTGCGAAGACTCAGGAGAGAGCGCTCTTTGTGGAGGGGTACTGTCACGTCTCGGCTAAATTGGAAGCTGCCTTGGCGATTGTCTGAGCGCTATCCGGCACGTAAACGTCTTGGAACCACAACTCCCACAACCCTTGCTGTTACAACCACGTGACGTACACGCATGACGTTGCTGTGTTTTCATTGGTTGGGAACTTCATTTAACTCCCATCTATCCGGAGATCGAGTGCTCCTAAACTGCTCTTAGTTACGAGCTCTGTTCCCGGATTCCTGTTTGACTTCCTGACTACCCGGCGCTTGAATCACGTTATTGTCCTTGTCTGTCTCCCGACGCCTGTCTCCCTCGATTGTTCCCCTTGGATTATATGAACCCGGCTTACCCATTATTGACCTCCTACTTCTGAATCCTCCAGTTTTGGTGACCCGATAACCCGAACATTTGCGAAAGGGAAATAGCGTGAGATTAACGCTCGCTTCCCTGATCATTTCATTTCTTTCCTGGTCCACACCTATTGCTTTGAACCTTTTTTGGGACGCTCTGCTGTTTACATTTGGATTGCTTTGAACCTTTTTTGGGACGCTCTGCTGTTTACATTTGGATTGCTTTGAACCTTAATTTGGGACGCTCTGCTGTTTACATTTGGATTGCTTTGAACCTTAATTTGGGACGCTCTGCTGTTTACATTTTGATTGCTTTCGAACTTAATTGAGACGCTCTGCTGCTTCCACCGTGGTGTTCCTAGGATACTGGCACACCTTCCCTTCACTCTTCATCCTCCTTGTTTTCTGCACTTCGATACCAGTAGGTTACTGGTATATCATTCCTACAGAGCAGGTAAGAGTGGGTAATTGTGGGCGGTGTCGGCTGTATATTCTCCGGCACTACTTGGCTGCATTTCCTGAACAACTGTTTCATTCTTTGTTCCTCTAGCTCTGACGATTCTGCTCCGGCCTTTTCACTCAAGCCCCCGGCCTGCCAGGTGTATTGATCCCTGTAGGCTGAGCTCTTGGGAGGGAAGTCTTTGGCACATCACCTAAAAGACCCCAGATTCCTTGAAAGAAAGGAACTTCCCTAGAAGAGTGGGGAAGGATTATCTGCAACGACCAGAAATCAACCTCTGGGTTGTGACACAGTTGCAGGAAGAAGGATCTTACTTGAAGGGGAACCACCAACCTCCTATGGTCTCCCTCAGTAGACTCTGTGGGCTCACTGTACAGAATGTAACATCTAACAAGGAATATCGAGGCTTAGTACCACCAAACATTGAATCCGCCAGTCACAAAGTCTAAAGTTATGAATATACCTTTATTATGTACAGATTCAAATATCAAAGCAGATAGCTATCTGGCTCCCAACACCTTGCAGTGTGTACCAGCAAGCACTGTGAGGGGAGTGAGTACTGGTCATCACAAAACATGCAGTATTTATACATAGTCCTGGTCATAGCCCAGCCCATCTCCAAACTAATAGGTTACACATTTGGGTTTGTGCCCAGTTCACATAACAAATATACAATATTTGTTTGTACTTTTTACATGTTATCCCATCCTTGAAGATTCAATGGTGTTGTTGGTTCTCCAGCTTAGGTTGATCCTAGTTTCAAGAAACACATTGAATAGCTTATGGCTAAGGCACATAGTTTGAGTTTGTGTACCATTCAGTTCTTATATTTGAATATGGCTGATGATATTGATGCAGACAGCACTTTAATTTGAAGTTCACTTTGGCTCCAAGGTTCCTTAAACATACTGACAAACTTTGTTGTAGTCAGCTGTGTGGATCTTTAGCTTTTAGAGTAACTCCTGTTTTAAGAAATATACAAAGGATTCCTTCAAAAACTAAAAACATTAGTTTACATGCATTGTATATCACTGTTTGATGGAGGATGAGTTTTGTAGACATAGATAACACTTTGAATGAGAGTTCATTCTGACTACAAGGTCTCTTTGCAGAGGACAAATAGTCTGCTCTGCCAGCCCTAGTTTTGACATAGCCTCAAAGGTTGTTTCTGCGCTGGCAGCTGAAAACATGGTTACGCATTTCTGAACAGAGAGAAGAAGTTAGAATCAAAATGGAGGCTATTTTCCAAAATGGCATTTAAGTCAATTCTAATTAACCACAGGTTTTAATACAAATGCTTATGGCTTAGGACAATATTCATAATCAGACGATATTTATGTGAATATAGTTTAACAAACCCTCTTTTTGGCCTAAGCCAAGAGCATAATTCAAACATTCTGACCATACAATGACCATGTGTCATAATCAGAACACTCTGAGTTGCTGGATTCAAAAACATCAATTGCCATTAACTCTCTAATAGTTATTTCCTGTATTTCTAAGGCATTGGTTGCTTTTTCAGGCATTTGTATCCTACGTCCTAGTGTACCTACGGCTTGTGTACAACATCCTCCTATCATGGAACATATGACAGGGAGGCATTGAACACAACAACAGAACAGGAGAATACCAAGAATCACCATTAAGACTGCAAAGATCTTCCAACCCCATGATCGTAATGAGTCCCAGAATCAAGTACTAAGATTGGAGTTTCCCTCTGGGACATGTACTTCAGTACTCAAGGTATGTAGATTTTGAATTGCCTTGAATATGGTAGGGGAGGAGTCAGGTACGAAAATGCAACAAGTAGATCCCACCAATTTACATAATCCACCACGCTCAGCCAGGATGATGTCTAACACCATCCGGTTCTGTAGAGCCACTAATCTAATTGCTTTTTGTTCTAACGTCATATTGTATAGTATATCGGTGGTCCGGTTGATGGTTTTCTCAAATACTCTTGCCAGTCTCCTAATATCCTCAGGGTTCACGATCTGTCCCCAAAATGGAACAAAGGATTTCGCTACATCACCCATGACCTTTGAAGGAGTATCACCACCTTCGTCCGGCCTTGGACAAGCTCTAGAGACCTCAGAAGTGCTAGCAACATATACCCCTGGTAGCAAGATACCCAAATAAGTACCCTGCCAATCTCTAGGTAGCCAAGGATAAGCTTCATTGCCACAGACAAAATAAACGGGATCACCTACATACAAAGGTCTGTCATCACTAGTTAGATTCACAATGTTGGTGCAACCCTCAAAAGTACCCATTGGCTGAGAACCATCCCTTTGTATACAGAAGGAAACAGAGTTGGGGCTATGATTGATAGTATATGAAGGAGGCATGGCATCCCGGTTGCCTACGGGAGCCATCTTGAAAGAAATTAGCGATTGGAAAGTCTATCGGAAGACCTAATAGAAGCAACATTGAGTTTGCTCTTATTTGCAAAAAGGGAACATCCCAGAGGCGTCAGGACTCGTCTTTCAAATTCATTCAAGTTAGTCCCATCAAAGTTCCCAGAGATGCTATCATTCCAACAACCAAAGAATAGTGCCCTTAGAGAAGCATAACATGCAGTAGTCAAAGGAAGAGGATGAATATAGCAGCCCAACCCCTTTTCCCCATTCTGTGGCAAATGCGAACATATTCAGCAATTTGTTCTATTGAGAATTGCATGAGATGCATTCATAAGTCAAAGAGCGTTATTGTGGTAACTCGGTCTGTGTTGGGAATCCCTAGGAGGTAGAGTGTGCAGATGCACGAAAGGTGAAGACATAGTGGGAATACTTTCAGTAGGTAGCAAAGTCACAAGTGGACGCACCCCTTCAATGTACCAAAACCCAAGCGCTATCACATCTGTTAGACCAGTTAACATTATCACAAGAAAACAGTAAGTCCTCATGGACCATGACTTTTGATGCTCAATGTCTTTGTTAGCCACACGACCAATAGCTTGCTCCGTACGGGTAGAGTTAGAAAAGGGCATTGTTCCTCAAAGTCCGTTTTGAAAAGTTACGACAGACTCCTTAAGTTCATTCGTTGGCGATCTCCTGACCACGTGGTTTATCTTGATAGAAGGTAACTTTGCCGGTCCTGGCCACTTACTTATGTTTCAGCAAGAGTAGCAAGGGACTAGCTCAACAGTTGTTTCCTGTGGGCACAGCCATGCCATGCTCTAAGTCTAATGCCGTGGACGCAGATTGTACCTCAAGACTCCAGGTACAGCGTGATCTGCGAACAGAGTGTCTTTGCTTCCTGATGGAAGTGGTGAAACAGAAGCAAGATTACTCAAGGGTGCAGAAAGATCTGAAGAAGAATTCGAAGACAAAGCAGCAGTCTCCACAGGCCCCACAGGCTTAGGAAGGATCTCCGAGACACCCTTGGTGTTGTTCAAAACAGGTTTGTCGTACGGAACAGAACAGACAGTCTCCTTGTCTTCTCCTTTGTCAAGTGGCAGAGGAAAAGGTATCTTCTTAATGTGAGTCGCGTGGATCCAGTCTCTCTTTCCGTAACTCGTACAGCGGTCTGTGTGGCCAACAGGAGCTGGAACGGTCCTCTCCAACGCGGCTCGAGACTGGATGTTTTTTCAAATGATTTCGTAAGCGCCCAGTCGCCTGGTCGAATTTGGTGACCTGGCCCCTCGTATTTAACTGGGAGGGCTTTTTGCACCTGTTGATCAATCAAATACAAGTTTTGAGTTAACCGGTCACAGTATTTAGCAAGAAGCAAATGCTCCACGTCTTTCAATTTCTTGGGCTTATGAAAATTCCAAATATTAGCTGGTCTCCCCATTACAATTTCATAGTGGGAGAGTCCAGTCCTAGTCTGTGGGGTCGTCCGCATGGACAGTAGAACTACCAGTAAGGCATCTGGCCATTTCAAGTTACTGCTAGCGCAGACGTTTGCTAGCTTGTTCTTCAGGATACCATTATGAAGTTCTACAAGCCCAGCACTCTGAGCATGTCTGGCCGAATGGAACTGTTTATCGATCTGTAATCCCGCACGTACTTGCAGAATAACAGCAGTGATAAAATGTGGACCATTGTCTGACCAGATGACCCTCGCCAAACCAAACCTAGGAAAATATTCCTTAAGCATTGTTTTCGTTGTCGTTATTGCTGTGGCATCTTTCACAGGGAAGGCTTCAACCCACTTGCTAAAGGCACAAATGACTACCAGAACCTACTTGTAATTTCGGCAGCGCTCCATTTCGATGAAGTCGAAATGTATCACTTCAAAGGGCACAGAGAGGGGACCAAAACTACCCCTCTGTGTTGATTTACCCTTTCCCACATTATGTGAAAGCATACCATGCAGTTTTCACCAAACACTCAGCTGTCTTTGAGATATTTACATTTACCTAGACAGGTTCTAGAAGCTTATAGATTTTCTAGCACATATGAGTTGGACCATGAGCCATTGTAACCATTGTGGTGACATAAGCATCGGGTAGCATCCATCTATTCTTTATGTTGTCCACCCAGCACCCTTCCTCATCCAAACTTGCTAAACCCTCAGCCCAGTGTTTAAGTTCTTTTGAAGTGGCATCAGCTTGAATATCTTTTATCGAATCAATTCCTTCATCTAATATACCAGTGTTCGTGGCTTCCTTGGTGACATACATTTCTGAATATAAATCAGTGGCAGTCTGTTTGGCTATCCTGTCAGCAAAAGCCTTTCCTCTCCCCCACATCATCTGTTACTTTCTGATGTGCGGCGCACTTCATGATTGCTACTTGAGTACGAAGCGCAAGTGCTGAGAGTAGCCGAACTATCAAGGTACCATGTTGGATTTTAGTTCCGTGTGAGGTCAAGAAACCTCTCTCTGCCCATAGTCTACCGAAGTTGTGAACTACCCCAAAGGCATACTGGCTGTCTGTATATATATTTCTCTAAGCCCTTCGGAAAGTTCACAAGCTCTAGTCAATGCGATAATCTCTGCGGCCTGCGCAGAGTTACGTGAAATTCTTTTGGTTTCCACAATAGTGCTGAACATAGTGATGGCATAAGCAGCAGTGGATGTACCATCCAGATGTTTGAAGCAGGAGCCATCGCAAAACAGCTCCCCTTATGGATCTTTCAATGGTGTGTCATTTAAATCAATCCTGCCTTTGATTTCTTGCTCTGTGGTATAGAGGCAGTCATGTGACATTTCGTCACTGCAAGCAGTTTCTTGCGGAAGAGGCAATAGTTCAGCCAGATTTAATGAGCAACATCTTGTCATTTTGATATGCGTTGCAAATAGAATCAGCTCGTATCTTGTTAATCGTGCTGATGTAAGATGTTGCGTTTGCGTTCTGTTCAATAGAATGTCTACGGAGTGGGGTACCATCACGGTTAAAGAGTGACCTAAAACCATGCTCTCACTTTGTTTTACGGACACAGCAGCAGCAGCGACAGCTCTCAAGCATCTCGGCAAAGCGCATGCAACAGGATGCAGCGCGGAGGAAAAATAACTGCATGGTCTACTCTTCCGCCCGTGTTCCTGCGTTAACACAGCCAAAGCACATCCATCACATTCATGCACATATAAAAAGAAGGCCTTCTCATAATTTGGTGTGCCCAAAACTGGTGCTGAACACAGTGCAGTCTTAAACAGATCAAAAGCTTTCTGGTGTTCCAAGTGCCACGTTAAAGGCAAAGAATGCCCTTCTTTGTCAATGCCAACATTGGTTTTATCACTAGTGAAAAGTTTGGGATCCACTGTCTACAGCAGAGGTCTTCAAACTGTGGGGCGCGCCCTCCCAGGGGGGCGCGGCCACATCCCAGGGGGGGGGTGCCAGAGCCCAGCATGAAATGTAAAAAAAAAAAAAAAAAAAATACATTTTTTTTACAGATTGGAGGAAATGGGAAGGGGCAGCTCACATGGTCAGACTGGACACTAAAACGGTCTTAGGCACCAATGAAAAAAATGTCCAGCAGTTGCAAATGGATATTCAGTCCTTTAGTCACACACTGTTTGAATAGTACCCAAAGGGTTGTTTTTTGTTCAAATGTAAACACATTGTGATTTTTAAAGAATATTTATTCAGCAAAAATTGTCAAAACTACTAGCTGCATAGTGAAGTAGCTCCTCAAACTGGCCCACATTGGCCAAAAAAGTGGCCCATTTTGACTGGCCTACACTAGCATTTTGCATTTTTGGTACCGTCATCGCCCTATAGGCCAGTCCAAGCCTGCCAGCTCATCCATATTGGGTGAGGGGGCGTCCACCCACTGGCCACTTCACCCATTAATGAGGAGCCAGCCCAGTGAAACACTGAGCAATCCCTCAGCTGCTTTTTCCAGCTGAGGGAGTGCTCCTGGGCTGGCTGAACTGTCAAAGGGAAACACTGTTTGCCTTTGACAGTTCATTTCCCCAGCCGCACATGATCACTGAGCCATGCAACGCTGGGGGTATTTTGCTTCGCCAGCCTTGCATAGCTCATTGGAAATGCTGGCTGGGGCACTGCATGTATGTATGTATGTGTGAGGGGGTGCTCCTGCGCCTCCTCGGACATACAGGCAGAGCAACCTTGAGCGGGGCATTTTAGCAACCACGCGCAGGCCCCTGCAGAAGGTACGTTTATGGTGATTTATTTTTTATTTAAATGTGTATGGATGTGTGTATGCTTGTGTTACGGGACTGTGGTGGGAGCAGGATGGGCGGCAGCACTGGGATAGTGGTGGGAGTAGGGTGGGGAGAGCCCAGGGTCTGTACTGGGAGTAGGGTGTGGTGACGGCACGCAAAAGTTCATAGCAATTTCTACATACTGTCCATCTGGCACTTTTGGGGGGGCCCGGCCTGCCCAAACTTTGCTCAGGGGGGGCCCAGGCCAAAAAAGTTTGAAGACCACTGGTCTACAGTAAGAAGCCATTCCTATCACGGCTCTAACCTCTTTCTGTGTATTTGGGACAGACATGCTAGAGATGCTTTTTATCCGTTCAGGTGTCAGTCTTCTTCCCTCCTTTGACAGGAGATAGCCTAAATTGGCGACCTCCTGTCGACAATATTGAAACTTTTTCAATGAAGTTTTATGCACATGTTCTGCTAGATGAATAAGCAGCAACACAGTGCCCTCCTTGCAAGCAACATCTGAGTCTGCAGCTAAGAGAAGATAGTCAACGTATTGCAACAATGTACAAGTGGGAGAAGTGTATCGAGCTGCTCTTTCAAAGCCCTACTGTAAATGCTCGGACTCTCCGTGTACCCTTGTGGCACACGAGTAAATGTAAACGAGTGTCCTCCTAAGGTGAATGCAAACAAATATCTACTATCCACATGTACGGGAATACTAAAGAAGGCATTCTTAAGATCCACCACACTGAAATGAGTAGCAGAAGCTGGAATCATTGTTAATATTGTGGTTACATCAGGCACAATTGGAAATTGTGGAGAAACAATCTTAATAGCACGCAAATCAATAATAAAACGGAAAGGAATCACATTATCCCCTTTCTTGTACACCGGTCAAATCGGGCTATTGCACAAACTTCCTGCAATTTCTTCAATCACTCTGCGATGAACAAAATCAGAAACTATACTTTTTAAAGCTTGCTCACCATCAACTGAAATCTTATATTGTGGAATACGTGGCAATTTAACAACTGGTTTCAAGACAATTTTAACAGGATCACTTTGCAAAATGCCGACATCATTGTCGTCAACTGCCCATAAACACGCCGGAACTTCACTAAAATCAGGCGGTAAAGGTCTAGTCAAAAACTGTGAGGCAGAAGATTGCTGGGGTGAAATCGTCTGTTAGGACTTGATGGTCGTGTAGATGATGAAACCTCCGCCCCCAAGTACCACACGAGCAAAATAGCAATATTACTGCTTGGGCAATCTTTGAGGCCACAGGTGCAGAGTACCATCAGCCTGGAACCAGGAACGCCGGAAGGACCCCCTTGACCGCTGTAAGGCAAGCAACCAGGTTAGACAAATGGAAGCAATCCCAATCAGAGCAATACAATATCACTACAGAAGGCTTACCCAATGCAGGTGACAGGGTACCCAGGATAAGGTGAATGGACAGGGGTCTGCAGTAGTCGACGGCGGTAGGCGACATTTGTTACACAGGATGGCACTCTAGATGGGTGGTAATAACACCTGATGCAGGAGAAAAAACATGAGCCAAAGGCGAAGCCAGGAGAGTCGAAAATCAGTCCGGTAAACAATCCGAGGTCAAAGCACCAAGAGATAATGTCAAATGCAGAGGAAAATCCAATAACAATTCAAATGGAAGGCCGAGGTCAAAAATCAGAGTAAGTCGCCAGAACAAATGCAGAAGTACCAAAGGAAGGCGAAGACGAATCCGGGAAGCAGTCTGTGGTCGAGATAATCAAGAGCAACAAAATCCATGAGAATGCCAAACAGTACTAACGAAGTCAGCTGTGAAGCTCTAAATGTGAGTCAGTACGTTCCTTTTGAATACGAAGGTGATCACATGATTTAGTCACGTGATCATGCTCCGTGCACCGTGGATTGTTTCTTTACGTGCAGCTTCTTGACACGTGATGCGTGCTCCGCGTCTCACTGCTCCAACCAGGTCCCGTCCTGGTCGCGTGACGAGCCCAGTGGTGCTGGTGTCTCGGGCGCGCGGTGGCAAGCCGCCACGGCAGTCACCAATGTAGAAAAGGGGACCGCACCGGGCGCACTGGACGCATGTCCTTCCGAGAGTGCCAAGTGCCGTCGCCCACTCGCCATCGGCAGACCTGCATAGGTAAGTGGGACCTAGTCTGTCTGGGAACCTGAAGTGTTTGTTGTCTTCGCTAACGGGGCCGCTAACGGGGGCGTGACATCGTCAAACGTACTCCATCCGAAGAACATTGAATTACCGCATTTAATTCCTTCAACAGATTCAACCCCAACAAATTCTCAGCACAATTTGTTGTTAGAAGAAATGGATAGTGATCCGTGAATGGCTCCAGTGAAATCGGTACCAGCTGAGAAACCGGACTGACCACTGGGTGCCAGAAAATCCTACAGAAACGTTATTCTGCCCTGACAATGGAATATCTGGAACCCATGAATGATCAATAGAACACTTCTGTGCTCCCGTATCTATCAAAAATAGATGCTTCCTACTCCCCACCATCATTTCTACGTAGGGCCCTTTCTGATTGACGGGAATAGGTACAGGTTCCAGACAAGATCCTCAGACAGTAAGGCAGTTGAAGGATTATCAAAAATATTTCTACTAGCTATACTAGGTTGCTGGCTATCTTGCGAGAAAGACTGTGGATTTGGAGCGAACTGGCTTCTACAAGGACCCCCTACCCCAGGGCGGCCTCTGGATCGTCTACCCATGACACCACATGTGTTATTAGATCTCTGCTTAAGGATTGGGCATTGTGCTTGCCAATGACCCTCTTGTCTGCAATAAGGACATCGATTCATGTGTACAGGACCCAACTGCGCATTACTTTGTGGAGCAAACTGTCCTCTAAACTGTGTACTCCCACCTCTGGTTCCTCCAACTATCTGTTGCAATAGTACTTTGGTTTTCAGGTCTCCCTTTTTCTTTTCATTTCTCTCTTTTTCATTATTGACTCTATTCTCGTAATACTGAGCCATAAGCAATACTTCAGACTGTGACTTAGCTTGCCAAGCACTCTCAGAAGTCATAATTTGTGACTGGATATCAGGCAACAATCCACGCACAAATTTATCCACAAACAACCTTTTCCCTGACTCGTTGCTTAAATCCTGTCCACTAAAATCTGAAAATACTTGTTCGAACCGATTAAAGAATTCAGTAGCACCTTCAGATTTCCCTTGGGTACAAGCAGTGAGTTTGCCCCAAACAATCGTTTTCTCGGGAACCAGAGTTTTTAATTTCACTACTATTCTGTCTGGCAAAGTCAGTATCACCTGCGGTGGTCTCTCACCAGCTTTCCTTTCTCCGTCTAACTGTACTAAGTTAACCCATGCATCACCCAGCCCTGCCTGATCATCTACAGTTCTAATCTGTTTCCATAAATCAGCAGGTAGGATCACAGGGAACAAACAACAAGTTTATACCACCCAGAGTGAAATCTGATGAATGCAAGAAAGATTCTATTTCTTTATAAAATCCTGGAGGATTTTTCCTAATATCTGGAATCGACTGTCTAATGGTATTCACTTCCTGTCTGGAGGACGGAACATGAACAAATTGTGAAACATAGTGAGCTTCAATAGTGGTAGCTGGTGTGCCTGCTACATCAGCTGGAATTTCCACTTTAGGAACAAATGTCAGAGGAACATCTCTCATTGGCATTTGAGAAGTAGGCAACTCTGAACGTGTGTTAAGCAATAAGGCTAAATCGAGCGAAAAAGTACTCAAAGCAATATCAGGTGAAAATGCTCTCTTATAAATAATCATCAAATTTGCGGGGCAACAAATCTTTTTCTTCATACACTCAACCTGCAGGTACTCTACCATTACCTGTAACACTTTCTTTTGCATTTCTAGAGTATACTGACTAAACGTATGATATACTTCCATGGGAGATATCGAAACATCTGAAATCCATTTAAGCGCATCCCTTGTGCAAATTCGCATCTCTTCCCTCGTTGATTTACAAGAAGGAAGAAACCGTTTCTGCACATACAGAGCGTCCAATCTATCACCATCTGTTTCATCATTCTGTAACCGATCTAACTCCCTCTTAAACTCAAAAACCCTCTCGACATGCTCATGTACTTTCTCCACAGTGTCCCTTGAGTAAGCTAAGACATTCAAATCCCTCAACCCTGTGGGACATCCATGTCCGTCAAATCATTCCGCATTTCAGCCAAGTGCATTCCAATCCCCTCTATAAAAATATTCTGTTTGGGAATACTTTCTTGGTCAGAAATTGCAGCTAAAACAAATGATCTTTCACCTTCTATACATTTCTTAGCCCATACATCCAATTCCCTCTTTCTAGCTTTAGAAACTGTACTACAAGTCACATTTAATTCGGCACTCGCCCCTTCAATGGGTTCAAGTGGAGCAGAACCACCTGGGAAAGAGTTCAGACAAATCCTGTACAACAGGTGGTGGAGACACTACGGCTGGCGATAAAGACTGGATTACGGGAACAGCAAGTATCGGTAAGGGTGGAGCTGCAGAAGGAGAAACAGCAATAGGAAGAGGAGCAACAGCTGGCGGTGGAGGAGCAACGGGAAGAACAGGGACAGCTACAGGAGGAGGTGCAACAGGAAGAGGTAAGACAGCAGGAAGAGGTACATAAGGAGGTGGTGCAGTGGCGCCAGGCCTACGTTCATTTAAAAGTTTATCAATTAGTTCATCTGAGGCATGAAAATCTTTAGACAGATATATCTTCTGTATACTAAGTTGGAAAGCCCTATCCATGATTCTAACAGACTCTGACTGTTTCTGTTGATCATACAATAATGCCTTTTCTGAATTTGACATAGGACGACGTGCATGCTTCTCTTTACTCTTAAGTTGCTGCATAGCTTCTTTTTTCCAATTCTGAATTACATCAAATGCTGCAGGTCTAGCATTTTTCCTTAAACAATATGGACTCTAAATACTCTATACGGGCAATCTCAAAACTACCATTGACTGGCCACTGAAATTCAGAAGCATGTCTAGTTTGTCTGTGCCAAATATCATTGAATACTATACTACCAATGCCGTCCTTGCAGTACATAGTACATGCCGGCGATCCCTCCTGTGGCGCCGGATGGCAAAATTCCAAAGATGGTCTGTTTCTGCGGAATAATCCCCTGAAACAGGCAGACAATTTCCCAGGCATATCAGATCACTGGTGTTACCTGGCGTCGTTTGAACTCACGAGTACAAATCTGCAACCAAATATCAGGATACTTAGGAATCGGGGCACGACTCGCCTCGTTGCAAAGGACAAAAGAGCTCTGATAGGATTACAAAGGATCGACGTGGCTGGTGATTCCAGCAAAAATACCCGGCTGGATATGGGGACCCTCGTCAAGATGTCCTCTCGAACCGCTTGTCACCGTTCAGGGATCAGATCGTGCAGTATTGTCGAGGTGTCACGTCTCATACAAAAAGGGGCCCCTTTTCTCATGCTCCAATCCAAGTCCGGTAGCCGCGTCGTTAATCAGCGAGGTGACATCAATCTTGAGGGTCCCGATTCGGGTGCCATATTGTAAGATCAAATAAGAAATATCGAGGCTTAGTACCACCAAAAATAGAATCTGCCAGTCACGAAGTCTAAAGTTATGAATATAACTTTATTCTGCACAGATTGAAATATCAAAGCAGATAGCTATCTGCCTCCCAACACCTCGCAGTGTGTACCAGTAAGCACTATGAGGGGAGTACTGGTCATCACAAAACATGCAGTATTTATACACAGTCCTGATCATAGCCCAGCCCATCTCCAAACTAATAGGTTACAAATTTGGGTTTGTGCCCAGTTCACATAACGCATATACAATATTGGTTTGTACTTTTGACATGTTGTCCCATCGTTGAAGATTCGATGGTGGTGTTGGTTCTCCAGCTTAGGTTGATCCTAGTTTCAAGAAACAAATTCAATAGCTTATGGCTAAGGCACATAGTTTTAGTTTGTGTACCATTCAGTTCTTATGTTTGAATATGGCTGATGCTACTGATGCAGACAACACTTTAATTTGAAGTTCACTTTGGCTCCAAGGTTCCTTAAACATACTGGCAAACTTTGTTGTAGTCAGCTTTGTGGATCTTTAGCTTTTAGAGTAAGTCCTTTTTCAAGAAATGTACAAAGGATTCCTTCAAAAACTAAAAGCATTAGTTTACATGCATTGTATATCACTGTTTGATGGAGGATGAGTTTTGTAGACATAGATAACACTTTGAATGAGAGTTCATTCTGGCTACAAGGTCTCTTTGCACAGGACAAATAGTCTGCTCAGCCAGCCCTAGTGTTGACATAGGCTCAAAAGTCGTTTCCGCTCTGGCAGCTGAAAACATTGTAAATCATTTCTGATCAGAGAGCAGAAGTTAGAATCAAGATGGTGGATATTTTCCAAAATGGTGTTTGAAGTCAATTCTAATTAACCGCAGGTTTTAATACAAATGCGGATGGCTTAGGACAATATTCATAATCAGATGATACTTATGCGAATATGGTTTAACAAGGAGCCCACCCTCCCAATAAATCCTGTGCTTCCCAGGAGGTTCACCTTCAAGCTGGGAGCAGGCCTGTCTCCTAAGGCCTTCCAAAGATGGGTACTCACGTTGGCCCTTACTGAACCCTTCCCTATAAGGACCACCTTCAACCAATAAACGTTGGAGTTCAGGATGGTCATGTGGGTTGAGTATTTCAGGCAGCACCTCTTCCTTGTCAGATTCAGGTGCTTGGCCAACTACCTCCACCTCAGTGGTAGGTAAGTTTGGGAAAATATTCTCTTTCCCTCTTTTTAATTGTCTGCCTCCCGTAGCCTTTGGTTTCCCCTTTGGCGTAGCCTTGGACTTGGAAAGGGCAGCTTTTGTTTATGACCTTGTGCATGGTCTTTCTGCTGCATCACCCACAAGACCTAAGGCTCCGAGTTCATTTCCCAGCAGAACTTTTCCAGGGACTTGCCGCTGTACACTCACATGAATCCTTACTAAAGTCAGATTAACAGGCATTACAGGGAACGTGATAGGGGGGCCATCAGATAACTTGGTGGGCATCAGGGGAGCTCTGGCAAGCTCCTTCTGGTTGACCACAGTGGCATCCACCACAATTCTGCTGGCTCCACTATCCCAGCACACTGTCCTTAAAGTAGTGATTGGTGTTGACAGGTATCCTAGCATAAGCTTCTGAAACTCTTGGCTTGCAGGAATCCAGGGAAACTAAGACTACCTCAGATTCTATCCCACTGGTGAAGGAATCTGAGGAGAAGGATGCACCTGTGATAATCTCTTCCTCCTTAAAGGAAGGGAAAGCCAGGCTCACAGAGTGGACGCTCAAGCTTTTGACCTTACATCTGGGGTCCCCCTTCACATGGTTGTTAGGAAAGATTTCTCTTTACTGCACCTTTCCTTCCATCATTATGGAACCCCCAAACCTTTTGATTTGATTTTCTAATCTGAGCTGTACATTTTGCAGTGCATTGAAGCCTCAAGCTTCACTACACTGGCCTTTGCTCATATGTTATGGGGAAACTGACATGTCCTTTAGGCTGGCAGTGCTGGGAAACATTGTTCCCCTTAGTCGCGTTACTGTGTTACTACTTTTGGTTATTTTTGTATCACTTGTGGTAACTTGTTATCATTGTGCACAGCGGCTTACACTGCAGTGCAATGAGTTGCATTTTTGTTTTGCCCTAGACTAACACTCAGAGGATTTTTGGTTACTCTAGGTGTGCTAGAAGGATAGGCCGTGGCAGCAGTGACTTTTCCCCACCGTTGGGGGATTTTCATTTTAGCTTTACCGCGTTTACCACATTTGGCTACCAACTGTGGCTACTGGTCAAACATGGCAATGCCACAAGATTTTTCACCTGTTCTTTTGCCATCTTGTTCTTTAACCTTCTTCCTGGCCTAAGAAGCCAGGCAAATCCTTATAAGGACTTCCATTGTCTGTGAAAGCAGAAGCTTTTGGTGGGCTACTGGAGGGCTGGGTGTGTTTTCTGACAGTATGCGGGCTGGGTTTGTCTGACCCCATTCCACAAAGTGGTTTCAGTGTGTCTGAGTGGTATGCATGAATGTTCCTGGCAGTGGTCCTGATTGGACAACTCCTGGAGTGTGTGTGGGGGCTAGTCCTGCTATTGGCTAGTGAGGGCAGCAGCTCCTACCTGGCTTTTAGGATAAGAGGACCCCTACACCCATTCTTCAGAGATCCTGGAGAAACTTGAAGGAGCCAAGTATCCTATTTAGGAGTGATACTCGTTAGGGAGAATTCTCATAAATGGCTAATTTCCCTTACCTACTGAGTCCTTCAGTAGCTTTGCTGGATTTCTAGGATTTATTTTTTTCACCTGGTAAGAGTGTGAGCCTTTTTTCCCACTCTTACATGTGTTTTGCTGTGTGTGTTTTCACTTTGTGTGATCTTGAGCACTGGAGCCTCACCTACTCCATGGACTCATATTTTCTTGTGTGTTACACAGCACCTTCAGTGCAGTGACACAGGGATGTCTTTTAGACTACTGTCCCCCAGAAAAGGTAAAGTTGCCATTAGCTTTACTTTAGTCACTTTTAACTACATACCCAGTACACCCCATCTTACATGGAGTACTGGAAAGGGTTAATTCTTATCTCTTTTTGTCTGTGTCTCTTGGAGCCTTGTTTCACTCCCTGCACATCAAGACTTGGCTGGTGGCAGTGGTATCTACCCCAACTTTTCTACCGCGATTATCTTATATAAACGTGGTAATGTTTTAGGCTATTATATTATCCTCAAACATAACCCCACTTGACCAGATATATTTTATTTTGGCTCCGGCTGGGTTTATTCGCCATTTCTTTTTGTTAAAGTCCTTCTCGTGTTTTTCTCTGTGAGCAAAACCGGGGGACGATTCCCTTGTTCGCGGTCTTTTCACGGGCTTCTGCACAGAAGCCCTCCTTAAGGCGCTGAAAGTCTAGGTAGGCAGGATGTGAAGGAGGGATCTTCAGACCCCTGCCATGGGTTCCCTTGGTAACCCAAGTCGCACTCTTGTCTGATTGACTAAGGGACTGGCCTTGGCAGGCCAGCCACCCTGCTGTGTGATTGACAGCCAGGCTGTATGAATGGGGGAAAACTGCATAAAAAGCAGGTCTCTAGGACTGGAAAGGCAGAGTTGCCACTGGAACGAAAGAACCAATGAGGAACTGGAAGAGGAGGACCCCTACAAGGATTGAACCGCCCGGTGAAGCCCTGCTGCAGGTCTGAATCTTCAGAATCCGACGACAGAGAAGATCATCCAGGAAACTTCTTCCCTTGAGCTGGTGGGACCAACCAGTTCGCCACAACTGCAAGCCAGGACCCCTCCTCTGGTCGGATTCGCTGTACAGAGCTACAGTGGGCCGGATAGCCAGGAAGGTCGGACCCTGCTTGGGTTTTAAGGAGCGCACCTTTTATTCATTGCTTTGCTCTTCTGCTAGTTTCTTCCCTGGGTAGTGCAGGAACCTCCAGTCTTCCTACTTCTGCTCAGTCCGACAGTCGCTTCAGGAACTGTGAGCCTGGAATGTCTGCCTCAGCTACAGCTCCCTCTCAGTTTTAAGGTACTGTGCAAATCCGGTTGTGCATTTCGTTCAGCCGCAGTGAAAGTGTTTGAAATCTTTCTCCAATCCAAGGGCTTGTCCTTCTCTCCTCTTTGAACTAACTTTTCTATCAACCAACCTCATCCGGAATCTGTGCCACAAACTTTACTGCAAACTACCCTGAACTATGTGATCTGGAGCAAAAGACTTTTGACCCATTTACTTTGGCCTTAAGCCTTTTCTAGCTGATCTCTTCACAGAAGTTCCTCTTGTTCAATTGCCCTGAGTACTTACCTGTTGGTTTGATTTAATTTCTAATAACTTTGACTTTCCCTCCCTTTTAAATCGCTGCAGAGCCATTTTGATCCCACTTCATTTTGTGAGCTTAACTTGTCTGGAATTTAAAGGAAGTGGTGTGGTGTATTTATGATCGTGATTTTTAACTTGCTTATAATCGTGAAATGTTATACAACTATTGAGTAAATAAAAATATATTCTTTTACTTAGAAACCTTGAGTCAGTGTTTGCCTGAATCATAGTAACTGCTGTCCTTTGTGTAACTATTTGATACTGCTCACTTACTCTTGAGGTAAGTCTGGCTGCTCTGCTACTGCTACGACTTTAACTGTGTAGTACAGGCTTGTACCAAAGGTGCAATTGTACTGTCACTTGTAGTCTTAATTGCGTGTGGTGTTCCCAAAGGGTACTGCATATAATTCTGCCTAACAATACCCGCAAAGAAACCGGAGACCAGACTGAAGGAGGCCTGGCAACCAACTATTGCTGCTGTCCTGGAGGAGCCCCGTCTTGCTTGTGATGTTTAGTAGTCCTGCAAAGGAGATGCGCCCCTTGGAATGGGGGGACCATCCATTCCCGATGTCTGCTCAGTGCCCTGTCAAGAGAAGCCTTTGGAAGTGCCTTGGAACCGTCCTGTATTTGACCAGTTTTGTTTTTGGGCTACCGTGCTGCCGGCGTCACCGTACCATGTTTTGGCATAAAACTTGGTTGACCCGCCGCTGGCCCTACGAGACTAACTCCTGCAGAATATCGGCATCCTTGCATTGTGGGGACCCGAGATAGAAGGGAAAGTCTGACCGCGGCTGCTGAGTCCTTTTGCGTCGCCCTGCTGCGGTGACCACCGTCCGAAATAGCCTACCTGACCCGAGTCCAGTCCTGTGAGGGGTGCTGCATCAAGTTTTGCTGCATTATTCATTTGAGAGTCCTTGCAACAGTGAAAGACACCAACCGGAGATCACCTCGAACCTGCAACCCCTGTGAATCGAGGACTTCGACTTCCAGCGGGAAAAGCAACATCAGACCCTCTTCGTTTGTCCTGCCAAGTCTGGGGAAGAATTGTAGTACGGGGGTTAGTTACAGAATTTCTAACCTACCCCTATACTCCCATTATAAGTCAACAGGCTTATAATAAAGCTTAATTCTAACACTTTTGGCTTTGCCATTGCTTGCTTGCGCAAGACATATGTCTGTTGGGGCTACTTTTGTGCATTAGTCTAACTTGAACCCTAACCCTAAGAACCCTTCACTGGACCCCAGAGACTCTACCTGCATTTTTACCTGCCTCCTAGCTTCTTTGGAACTTCAAACTGGACTATTGGGCAAAAGGCCCCAGACAACTTCGGGCTAACCAATTTTAGTTGGGGGATCATCTCTGTGGACCTTTTTGTGCATAATACTACTCTAACCTTTCCTTTGGAGGAGTATCTGATTTGTATTATGCCCTTTAACAAAGTGAATGTATATTTGTATTCAGCTTGATAGTGTTGTGTAATAAGTATACCTGCTAGTAATCATTTTTCAATAGTGTGTTTTGGCCATAATTAACTTTTTTTTATACATCTGAAAATGAGCAGTCCCCCCAAAATACAATACAAAATTCCCAAATGAGAGGCAATAACGGACACACCCCGGTAGGGAATGAGACCAAGACCAAGTGCGGGTGAAGTTAAGAGATAAAGTTCATCTAAGTAAAATAGGGCATACAGAGGACTCTGCACACTCTGAGAGCGCTCTGTCAAACAATGCATGAACATACATATTTATTACAAAATCACGTCATCTATGACATGGAATATAGGGGGTATATGAATCGATGGGATTGGGCAATGATGACTGGGCACTACAGTATCATTAGGCCCGGTGCTCCATGATTGGTGGAAGTCTACGTAGTACCGACACGGGGTGCACAGGTCAGCTGGGCTCTTCTGGGTGGAGCGTAGGGTCAGGCCGTGTCTGAGCTGTTACAAATTATTCTACCTTACAATGCCCTTTCAGCCCCACATACACTGACAATAATTGCCACATTTCTACACACACAATATATCTTATACCCATAAATTATGTACAATAAGAAGGGTCACTTCATGGGTGGGTCCAGGTGCCTTATCTTGAGGTTATACTCTCTGGCTATCTACATCAATTACTTTTTTAGATCTTTTGGGGGACAGCCTAATAGTGCGTTATTACAAGAGGGGGATATATTGCCACTTGGAACTTGAACATTCGTCGAAGGGCACACAACTGGCACATCAAACAGAATTTGGGGTCAGGGGCCGTGTTTCTGAACCTGGGGGTCTGCTGGTGCCGATTCAGAGTTATGGAGATGGATGGTTTTTTCCAAGCTGGCACTGTGGCCCAGTTCACTCGCAGGGCAGTAATGTAAAAGGAAGATGAAAGATACAGCATTTGAAGTGTTACTTTTTACACTCAAGCATCCGTGAGAACGGCCTCGCTGTAAAGGCAGCACATGGAAAGAGGAGGGGGTTGTGGTTGGCAACTGTGCGTGGACCCAGGGGGATCGATGCAGGCCTGCAGGTCGGCGCTTCTGCGAGGCCTGCCAGAACCAGTACAAAATGGAGTCAGGAGGCGCTCCTCTTATAGGTGTTGCACATGTATGTGTCGCCCTGAGGCTGTCCAGTGCCTTAGCCAGGGATGGGAATGGAGGGGAAGGGGATGCGAAGACCCTTTCTCCCATACATTCCCCCCTTTTGTTACTTAAGTAACAAATATTAAAACTCCCCAGCCTTTCATGTTCATTTTCTTCTGCTATTGCTTCATCCCAGACAGGTGTTCCCTTTTGTGGCATCCAAGCCCTGCATACTGCTCTCAGGCTTTCCCCTGCTCGTGCATACACGTCAGGGGTGCATGTCATGTAGATACAACCCCCATGCCCTTCTACTGTCCACCCAAACCTCATCTTACCATTGCAATTCACGGGGTTCTTTGATTGTGGTGTGATATAATGGATCTACAATGTACCCAGTGTTATATATAGCTGTCATTCTGTATTTAGGCTCTGAGTCTTCTCCTGTTTGAACTTGCGCCTCATGTGTCAACTGTACCACACCTGTTGCTCGTCCCATTGTCACCATCATCATCACACTTTTTGGTACTGCACTTGTACAGCATCTGAGTCTCAATTGGCTCACACAAAAAATTTAAAGAAAAAAGACGATGATTGGTATCAGCAAATTTACAGTTATTCCGAGCCAGGCCGGAACCCATTAGAACAGATTGTCAAACCAAGTGCTGGGCTGCACTCCTCCTTCTCCTTTCATTTGTTTGCCAAGGTTGTGTACCACTGCTATTGTGTGGGATAGTGTTCCACTGTCCGCATCTGCAGAGGGTACGAATGTGCAACATGCGCTGATTTTTCAGCAAACACCACCGTCCATTGCTGTTAACAGGTCTAAGACATACCTGTTCTGCATTGTCATTAGCCGCAGGGCCCGTAGCTCCTCCTTTATTACATTGAACCCCTCTTCTGCATCATTGGCGAGTAGAATGAGCTCCCAGCAAGTGATCTGGAGCCATTTTGCATTCGCTTGCGCCTGGATGCTTGGGATGAGGGACGCAAAGAACATCTCAGCAAACGTAAAAAGTTTGAAGCGGTCAGGAACTTGGGCCAACAGGTCAGAAGATGCTTTGGAGATGTAGTTTAATGATCTTCGTTTTCACGAGACCGTGCTTTGCAGCTTTTCTTCAGAGGGGACGTAGGTGGGGGGATTCTTCAGTTGTTGACAGGGGCTCAGTATACTTCGTTGCTGGCAGCCCCCTTGGATGTGGCTTTCCGGTATCACCATTAGAGCGGAATGCAGCGTTGCCAGAGCGCAGGTGCCCCTCCATAACTGTGGAAGGTGCAAGTGCGCCCGTTTGCCACAAAAACCAGTAAGTGTCCATCAGCGCAGCAACCCCCTTTTTCATGTCTAGAATAATTAGGGTCTTATTACAGTTCTGGTTTGTACCTAGATGTGTTCTTCCTTCTCCATGGAAACATAACTCGTACAGGATTTTTCGTTACAACTTGAATGGCTTTCCAAGGGCTGTAACCCACGTTAGTTTCGCGATATGCTGTGACCATATCGGGGCACATGTTCTTTGAATCCACTGTAACTTTTCATCTGAGAGTCCTCGCAGTGCTTCTGCTTTGCACGTTATTTGTTCTTCTTGCCATTTATTGTCCAAAAACAATATTCCTTTTATCACAAGAAAAGGCTCTTTCAGGCAGACCACTCCTTTTGGTTTGTGGTAACACGTCTTCTCGTTCTGCAGCATTTCAAATGAAACTGTGTGTGCTTGAAGTGTTTTTTATTCTACACAGTGCGAGATGTATTAGACACTGACATTCTGCAATAGGTGACTCTTGTGGTAACAGAACTTTAGGAGTTCCCGAGGCGTGGGGTTTCAATGAGCACACAACAGCTCTCGGTTGTGGTCTGCTTCGCCATTGTACTCATGTCTGCGTACCATTTATTAGACTGATGTGGGTGCTGGGGGTCTTCTATTGTGTCTAACCCCAACCCATAATATTCGCCATATTTCTCCCAAACCCACCCCCCTTTTCTTTCTTCTGTTCCCCCCTGGGCTAGCGGGTGTCTCCCTTTCTTCCCCATATTGTATTGGGAACCCCTCCCATTTTCCCCATGTCCCACTTATCATTTGTTCTGATATCATCTGAGGCAGATTGTGTGGTTGCATAGGGTTCATTGTTGGGCCACGGAAATTCAGAGGTATCTGGGTCATTCATTTCGTACACACTAAACTCAATCATTATAGGGAACCATGGAACCGTATGACACAGGACGAAGGGCTGTGTAGTTTTCATTGTGTGTGATATTTTTGCACGTTCATGTGCTCAAATTCATTTGAAGCCATCCCATTTCAAATGGGACCCTTGTTTTACGAGGTCTACTCCTCCTCCCCCTCCTTTAAATCTATTGATGTAAATGATATTGTCCAATATAATACAAGTCCAAACATCATGGAAAAGAAAATTATTGCACTGCAATATAATCCACACTCATACAAATATAACCTTAAACTATTAATTCTTCTACTATTCCTATCTACATTTATGTTGTTGGCACTGGGGGCCCCCGTCATTGCCATTGATGATCCTACAGAGTGAGATATAGAAGGGTTAAGTACACATTTCTCACTTGTTAGTTCATATTTTATCTTCCATTTTTTATTTTTGTTACTACGAGAGAGAAAGAGAGCCATAGAAATGTCTGTTTGCAATTTATATTTCACTTTTTACATTCATTTTATTCATCATAGTTCACATTTCCCTCTTATGTACATATGCTTAATTTTTTTTGTCATCTCTTTTCCATTTCAGCGTTTTTCCCTTCTTCCCCTTTTCATGTTTGTGCTGTTCTTTTTGTACTCTCCTGCTCTTATTCTGGCATTACGCTGTCATAAGCCCTTCATACGTCGTATAAGTGGATTCAGTATCGTAGGCCCTTCACGTTCACTGCGGTGGGTGTGCAATATTTGACTTCATAAGGGTTATGGAACCTGGGTGCATTCCACTGTCGCACAAAGCTACACACGTATATCGTCTCCCATGGCCTCAACTAGCTGTTTGGGCTATTTGTGGCCGGTGTCATAATGTCACTCTCATTCTCCTGTGTGAAGGGAGCAGCTAGCTGTTTCGCGATCATCCTTGCTGCTTTGGTCAGTTTTTTTTTAAAGTATTCCTGAAACTCTTCTCCTAACACTGTTTGTATCCGACTGTCTTCGAAGGGGGAGAGGGCTGTGTGCAATATTTCATGTGCAGACAAGTAGTGGTTTTTGTTGGGCTGCTTCCTTAACTCAAACAACGCTAATGGCAAGCAGTACACCCAGTTTTTCCTTAGGGTGTGTTTGACAACCTGCTTTTCAAGAGGGTGTTGATTTTTTTCACAACGCGGTTTGCTTGCAGGTAATAAATCTAGCACAATTTGTGGGTAATACCAAACATTGTCATTGTTTTGAACAGGTCATTGACGAGATGCGTTCCGTTGTCCGAGCGTATGACGTCACATATTCCCCAGCGGGGACACTTCACTTACTATAAACGTTGCTGCATATTTTGCATCTGGGTGTGCGCAAAGGACTGCTTCCACCTAACGAGAAAACGGGCCGACCACCACTATCAAATATCGGGATCCATTGCATCTTTCTCCCATGTCTGCATAGTCAATGTGCAGTTCACGGAAAGGTCCAATGGGCCAGGGCAATGTTCCTCACAGTGTTCTTAGTGTCATTCCTGAATTGTATGTTTGACATGTGGTGCATTGTATTGCCATTTTAGACACATGTTCGTGAAGTCCAGGCACAAACTAATTTTCTTGCATCTCTGCAGCTATATGCTGTTTTGCATTGTGGTCTGGGTAGTGGAGCTGTTGAAATGCTGTTTCTAATAGTTTTTACTGGCATCACTACTTTACCTGTGTTGTTCTGTCTCCAGAGGAGGTCCGTTGCTGACTGATTACATCCTCTCTTACCCCATAACTCCTTCTCTTTTTGTTGTAGTTCAATTATTTGCGAAACTGGCATTGCATTATATCCCTCCCCTTGCTCTTCCTCTTCATGCCTTTGCAACACAAATTTGCCAGGCATTTCTTTCGTAAGATATGCTGCTTCTTTCAAGGCAGCATCCGCTGCTGCGTTCCCTAGCGAGATGACATCACTATTGTTCGTGTGGGCTTGGCATTTTACCAGCGCTACCACTGTGGATTCTTTTAAGGCCTCAATTAGTTTAATGAGTAGTTATGCATGCTGCACGGGGGACCCGTCTGCTCCTCTAAATCCTCTCCTTCCCAAGCATGCCAGCCCCCATGCACTGTTGTTGTCACATAAGCTGAGTGAGTGCACATTGTTACTGCGCTCCCTTTTGCTGTATGTAGCGCTTCAATTAGTGCCACCAGTTCGGCTGCTTGTGCTGATAAATGTGCAGGTTTCCTTTTTTGTACAATCACTTTGTACTCTTCTTCCTCTAGTCGCACCACTGCTGCCACCACATGCCTTTTTCCTGTCTCACAATTTATTGATGCGTACCCATCTACAAAGTACACCTCTCCCTCATTGAGTGCATTTTCATGTGCTGCGGGTGTGTTTTCATCTTCCCCCGTATGTGGCGCAGTCATGATTTTGCATGTCTTCTACCATGCATGTTTCTGTGAGGAATGTGGCTGCGTTCACTGTCTTGCACCGTACTATGTGTATGTTTACACTGGACAGGATGATCTCACAGGCAGTTGCTCTCTGTGTTGTTAATGTGCTTTTTGAACTTTCAAGTATTGCAAACAGTGTGCGCTCTATGAATAGTGTCACTGAGCACCCCATTACTATTGTGGCACTTTTTTTCAATGGCACACGCTGCGGTTGCAAGAGCTTGTTCGCAGGCGAAATGTCCTTGCATAACTGCATCAAGAGTGCCGCCGTAATATGCCAGCGGCTTATGGCCCAGCAAGGTTTTCTGTGTGAACACTGAGGTCATTAGCGTTCCATCGCAGTGTGAAAACATAGAATTTGCAGTCATAATCTGGGGTTGTCAGGACAGGTGCCGTGGAGATCAGTTCTTTTAATGTGTTAAAAGCAGTGTGCATTTCTTGTGTCCAACTCAGGGCAGTGTTTTATTTTTGTGCTACCTTAAGTGCGTGTAGTAGGGGTTTTGTGCTCGCTGCATAGTCCAGTATACAGGCGCAGCAATAGTTACACATGCTGAGGAACTTTTGCATCTTCTTCACTGTTTTGGGGTCACTTACTACCTGCACTGCTACTACCCTATCGGGTACTATCCATTTACTATCTTTCGATATCAGTTGACCCATATACAGCACTCCTGCTAGACAGTATTGCAATTTTTGTTTGTCCACTTTATATCCTGTGTATGCTAGCAGAGTAAGCAGTCATATTGAAGCTTTTCTGCACGCTTCCTCATTCTTTCCACAAATCAACAAATAATCCACATACTGAATGATTGTGCTCTTAGTGTCTACGTTGCCAATGTCTTCATGGAGTATTCTGTTGAAAATACTTGGGCTCTCACAATATCCCTGGGGCAATCTACAATGCTCATATCTCTTCCCTCCCAGGGTAAATGCGGTGAACTATTGTGATTCAGGGTCCAGGGTATCGAGAAAAAAACATTCTTCAAGTTTAGCACTGTGAAACATGTTGCAGTTTTTGGAATACTACACAATATTGATGCAGGGTTTGGGACAAGTGGGAACTCTTTGTATGACGTCATTGAGAGGGTGTAGGTCCTGTATCATCCTCCATGCCCCCCTTTGCTTTTTTAATGGGATAAATACAAGTATTACAAGGAGAGTTTGATGGTACAATGTTCCCTGCTGCAGTAGTGCATGTATTGGCTCTTTTATTCCTTCTTCCGCTTCTCTTGACAGGGGGTACTTTTACACCCGGGGCAACAATGCTCAGAGTTTGAGTTTTATTTTTACAGGCGTCAAATCTCTTAGTAGCCCTACATCATGAGGGCTAGCAGTCCATAACACTGGGGGTACTTGTTGCATGTCCTCACTAAAGAATGCTTTTGGTGCACTGGTGACTGCCATGAGGGGGAGTAGCACTTGTCTGTGTTGGATCATTATTTCACAGGGGATCGCTATTTCCATTATAATTTCCCCCATCAGTGAACAGCTCCTCATCTGAAACCTCTCATAGTGCTATATTGGTGTTAATACACAACACTGTTCGCCACTCGCATCCATGCCTGTCTATACCAATAACAGTAATTTGTTGTGTTGACACCTACACTCTGTGTATGTCTATAGACACTACTGCCCCTGCTACCACCTCCGGGGGGTGCCACGAGGCGGAACACAAATTCAGATGTTACCCGCCACTCTTGTCGTGTGAGCTCTGGCACCACACGTGCTAACACCTTCAGTCGCGGTATGAACATATCTGGGTCGACTGGTATCCCACGTACTTATTGTGCAGTGGCCTGCGTGTGGATAACTAACATGGCGCGCATGGCACATATCCCTGGTATTGAACACACCATTCCTCTTTCTGTAAAAGATATGGTCATGTTGAGCTGGTTATTGCCGAGTCTTTGTAATACAGTAGGGGTGCTTGCACTGTCTTCCCACCTACCGTTACCTCCAATTCTTCTGTGTACGGAACCACCACCCCAGAAAATCACTGCGTCTCCATTTTAAGATACAACAATGGAAACCGGCCTTCTTTTAGGCACGACTTCTCCGCCCCCGAATCCACCATGAAAATTGTTTCCTATCCCCGCCTCCACCAGTGGTTCCTCGGCTGCATTGAGAGTCATTGACGGTACTGGACACGCAAGTGCTCTCTGTGGGCTGTCCTATACCGAGTAACTCATGTTCTCCCCATTATTGAAGACATTTATCTCCTACCATTGCAGTCCCTCTGAAGGGTGCTGGTGCACTATTTGCTGTGCTGGCGAAGGGATTTCTGCGTGCCGGGGGCAGATGTTCCTGTGATTGCAGGTGTTTTTGGATGTTTTGTGGGTGTGCCCTCTGTTCGTGTGTATACCTTGAGTCGTGTTGCTCTTCCCTCCTAAAGCCACCCATAGACAAGCCGTACGAGCTGCCTGGGTGGGGGTGACCATATTGTTGCTCATTTTGGTATGGACCCATGGGACGGCTCTGGCACTCTCGTGCAACCACACCTCCCGCAGTTCCACTGTCGTCCTCTGGGGTCCTGTCCTCCATATCCATACCCACCCCCTCTGGACCTCCTGTATGCACCTCTTCCACTCCTTCCTTGCCATTGGGGCCCTCCATATTGTTCCTCGCTGGCCCATTGCTCCTGTCCAGTTTGCTGCCATTCTTGCCTGTATAGCTATTGACCCCGCCTCCTTTTCTTTTTCTGTGGGGAGGGCTGCTACCACTGCGGCGACCTTCACCAATTTTGTATGTACTAACTTTGCTTTCTCTGCCAACCTCCTTTGTGCTATTTTCTTCTCCCTTTCTTTGATCCTCTTACAATGGTGCACTATTATGCTCTGTATTTCTGGCCACCCCTTGTCTTCTATCCCAGCTATTTTATCAAGAGCCTTCTGCACTTCCTTTGGGAGTCATCTTTTAATTATAAAATAAAATAGGGAGGTGGATTGGTCCAAAGCCGGGCCCCTCTCCGCTCCCCACATCTCCTGCACCCGAAGAATGTAAGCAGTCGCATCCTCCTCCTCCCCCATTGTACACTGCATCGAACTGTAGGTCGGGGGTGTCTGGGAATGTGTCTCTCAATGCGTCCCATACTCTTGCCCTTACTGTGTTAAATGATGCCCCATCATGGCGATCACACTATTGTTATTACAGGGAAATCCTGCCTTCGCCAACAGCATATTAGCTTGATCCCCCACCACCGATACTAGCAGGCTTTTGACATCAGCAATTGCTAGGGGGAACCCGGTAGTATTTTTCTCAAATGCATATATCCACTTACTCGCCCTTACTGAAAGCAGGGGCAACGTCTAACAGGTTTGCCTTGCCCATTTGGGCCCAAGGGACATAATGGGGCCTTAGCGCTCCTTTGTGTATCAATGGCAACTGTAACTTGCTCCTTATTTTCCTTGAACTTACCTTCACTCCCTTGTTTCCTAACACTGCTATTCTTCCTGCTCTGGTTCTCAACCTCCCTTGCCACTCCTCTTCCATTACCCTCCCTATGGGGGATTTTTCTATTCCTAATGGCCCTCCACCTGTTGCCCCCCCCAGTCCTCTATACAATATATGATATTGTATGGCACTCATACATAAGTGTTTCTCTTCTTCTATGCCGCCCCAGTATTCTTCTTCCCTCTCTGATGCTACACCCTCACCTTCCCCACTCACCTGTTCAACTACTTGATCTATTTCTATTATTCTCGTGGGGGTGTCGTTAATCCGGAATAGTATTTCTTCCTTCTTCCAACCCTCCTCCATGGTCCTTTTGGGTGTCTGGGGCATTTTTGTCTGTTCTACCCTCGGTGTGGGCGAGCAGCTCTGCTCGCATATATCTCTCAATCGTGTCATTTTTGTTTGAGCCATTGTTAGCCTTGAGTCTAGATCTCGGGTGAATTTTTCTATGTCTACAGTTGTAGTACTCACCTGTCCAATTGCTCCTGGCTGATCATATGGGGGCGGTGCTGGGGCTGTTGCTAGGGGCACAGGTAGGGACGTGGGTTTGGAGACATACACTGGGTCACTGTATCCATCAGCCGGCTTAGTCAGGAGTGGGTATAGCCTCGCCACCTCTGCTCTCCCTTCCTTGCTTTCTTCTTCCCCTTCATCGCTATTTGTTGCCAGGGGAAGATGCACCCTGCCCTTTGCATTTGTTTTGGGTATTCTCCTAAAAAAGCCTCCATAAATCCAATATTTCTCTCCTGTTTTGAAGCCGTTTCCCTTTGTACCTTACGAACAAACATGTTGCTACCATGTCCAAAACACTTAACGACCCCCCTTTGGGCCACACCTGGGGAAAACCTTCTCCATTTAGCTCTGTGATCCATTGATCATGGTACTTTTTAATTCTATCTGCATACCCTGGCAAACTCTGGAAAACATGCGAGACTGGCGTTTCTGCACCCATCCCTGATTTAGCAATACCTTTACTTCTTGATAGATCAATTCAAATATACTCAATCGATACACTGCAATGATTCACCTCTGCATGTGTCACGGCCGTACTCACTTTGACAGAATGTGTAATTAAATAATTGTGCAATATCGCTGTTATCATTAATCATTCACCTTAATAGCGCGCAATGAACTTAAGACATACCACATTTAATATTTAAACACAAATTCACCCTGTCTGTTTCTTCTATCCCTGTTTTCCTTCCACTTTATGCTCTACTTCCTCTACACCCCCAATTTATACGTGTCCCTTTAAAATAAAAGAAAGAAAAGTGTTTCTAAATTCTATTTCAAGTCCTCTCCTTTATGTAAGACTCCTACTGTTTTCACTTATTTTGCTCGTTACTCTCCTGTACTAGTCGAGATAGTACTAATGCGGTACCGCCTTCTACCACCTCGCGGAGCTAGGTTCCCGTACCTCTATTCACCTTGTAACCTCTGTACTTCACCTAATGGCCATATGCAAAAAGAGTAAGAATAGGCTAGAAGAAAAAGCTCCCCTTAGACCCTGTTGGTCCACCCCCTTCATCCCCCCACTATACAATTTCACACTTTCTTTTATCCTACTCCCTTCTTCCCGTTTCTCCCCCCCCACTGTCTTTTAATGTCACTGTTAAGTGGGAGCTGTGTTTCTGAACCTGAGGGTCTGCTGATTCAGAGTTACGGAGATGGATGTTTTTTCCAAGCTGGTGCTGTGGCCCAGTTCACTCGCAGGGCAGTGATGTAAAAGGAAGATGAAAGATACAGTGCTTGAAGTGTTACTTCTTACACTCAATCATCCATGAGAACAGGCTCGCTATAAAGACGGCACAGGGGAGCAGAAGGGGGGTGTGGTTGGCTAACTGTGTGCGGACCCAGTGTGAGAGGTGCAGGTCTGCAGGGCGGCGCTTCTGCGAGACCTGCCAGAACCAGTACAAAATGGAGTTGGTGTTCGTACAAAATGGAGTCGGGAGTTGTTCCTCTTATAGGTATTGCACATGTGTCGCCCTGAGTCTGTCCAGCGCCTTGGCCAGGGACACATGGTCAGCCATGGAACGAGCATAGTGTGCTTTTTAGGGACGGGAATGGAGGTGTGGGAGATGCGAATACCCTTTCTCCCATACACATCCTGTCCAAGTGTAATCTGTGATTCCCCATGTGTGACCTCATTGTGGACCTTTACAAGCTCACCACCTCTGAAGAACTTAGCCTAGACCGCCTGTGACTGCTACCTAAACTGGTTTGGCTACAGTTTCCCATAGTTGTTCCTGTCACAATATAGGTTAGCCTTCTATACATCTGTCCACCAGGCCAGAGTATAGAAAATCAGTCCTAACAAATTGGCGTACAGAGGTGGGATAACCCTCTCTACTTAACATTTAGCTGTTTTGTGAAAATGATCTGTATTGGGTACCGCAGTGTAGATCACTGGTGGTGTGTCTGGATAATACTTACACAGAACACTATAATTTGTTATTGCCTTGTAGAAACCAGATACTCACTGTACTAAGTATCATGGAGACAATTACTTTCACCACTTTAAGAGCTTCAAAAGTGGATCAGTTGAGAAAGTTGTGTGCTGAGAGGGTCTTGGCAGACTCTGGCTCAAAAGCGGAGTTGGTAGTAAAAATTCTAGACTTTGAGAGAAATAAAGTTGTGCCTAACTTAACAAATGGTCCTCATAGTAGTAATGTCATTGCTGCCACAGCAGTGGCTAATGTTGAGGATGAGGAGGAAGAGAGTACATCCTCTGGAATTCTGGCTGTGACCTCGGAGTGCTGTGGCATTGCTCAATTTGAAAATAGAGAAACTTAGGCTCAAAGAGAAAGAGCTTGCGTTTGAAATTGACTAATTGGATTTTGAGAGGGTTGAAAAGCAGAAAGACAGGGATCACCAGCTGGAGCTTGCCAAGATTCAGACTTCACAAGGTTCTTCCAGAGGATCTGGAGATGGTTCTGGGTCCTCTTCACATCCTAGGTTTCCTAAAGATCTCTTACATATATGTATGAAGAGAAGAATGACATAATTGACTGGCTTGTAACTTTTGATTATGCAAGTGAGGTACAAGGAGTGAGTGATGCTGATAGGATTGCGTGGTTGATCAGCAGACTGCCCCATTCTTGCTTTGGTGCTATTATGGAAATGTTGAAGGCTGGTAGATTAGACTTTGTAAAACTGAAGCAATCTCTGATCCTCAAGACTCCTGCCCAATACTTGAGGTTTAGAGAACACAAAAGAAAGGAATGTATGACACATGTAACATTTGTTGCTGATTCTTTCAAGAACTTGTGGGGCCATCAGGTAACCACCTTTGAGGGTATGATCAATTTGGTCATCCGTGAATATTTTTTTGCCTCTTGTTCGCCATAGCTTAAGCAGCATTTGGCTGACTCAACAAAGTTAAATCCAAAGAGGCTCGCCATTGCTGCAAACCTATGGGTATCACAAAGAGTGTCCCATAAGGACAAGCCTGCTTCAGGTAAGCATGGGGAGGGGGAAGAAGCAGAAAGAGGGTGGGGGTATTGATAAAACTATGTCCAAGAAAGTCCACAACACGTTTAATAAGGGTAATTCATTCAGAATAAGGTCAGGGTAGTGGGACTAACCCTCCCAAGCATGCGAGTGGCTACTCTAAGCCTCCCAATGTGTCAAGTGCCAGCGGGACTTGTTACACTTGTGGAGCAAGTGGCCAGAGGAAGGGGGACCCCAAATTTAAGATTAAGACTTTGGGGGACCACTCTGCCAATCTGGCCTTCTCTCAGTATGAGGAAGAAGAGATGGCATGGGTGTCCTTCCCTTTAGACTGCATTCCCTCATAGGAAGAGTCTGAAGTTAGTCTAGATTCCTTGGGAACTAGTAGTGCTGGAGCATTGGCTCCCATCCCAGTCCTGTTGCATAGTGATAATTCTTAGGAGGATAGTGTTCAGGTAGTAGGTGTAAATAGCTCTACTGTTAGGAACACTGGGCCCAGTCCTACTGATGTAGCTTCCTTCATGGTAAACACATAGGTTCTAGCCAGAGTTCCTGTGGGAAATACTCAGTTGGCTGGTAGACCCTCTCTTAATGTTCCATAAACCCCTGTCATTCCAGCTGTGAATAGGAATAGGTCAGGGCATCTGTCAATATGAGGGGAGTGGTTCTCTAGAAGAGTGCTGTGTGAGTTGAGTCTTCAAGACTTGGGTCCTGTGAGACCCTCACCAGACCCTTCGAGCACTAGGTCTCAAAATCAGGCTGTCTTAGGCCTAGGCTTTCTCTTAGGTTTGGCTAAGGAGAAACTTATGGCCAGAAACAGGGGCAGAGGGAAGGAGAATATTCCCCCTGGCTTGCCTACAACTGAAGTTGAGGTAGTTGGAAGTGTCCCTGTTCCTAATTGGGAAGAAGGGCCCCCAGGAAACCTTGAATCATATGGGCCTCCTCAGCTGCCTAGTATATAGGTAGTCCCAGGAGGGAAAGAAGTATGGGTCAAACAAAAGAGAAAACCATCCTTGTTAGGCCTATGGAGAAAGGCCCGCTTCCAATGGGAGGATTCTCCTCCAGTGAAGCAAAGAGTTCAACAGGAAAGTGGGTTACTGCAAAGCAAGTCCACCAGAGTAAACCTTGAAAGGTTGGAGGTTACTCAGGTTGTGAGGCCCTTCCTCCTGCAGTCGGTGTGTGACATTCCCCTGGTGATGCATCCTAGTCTCCAGATAGTAGCCTGGGTGGCCTAACACACATTGTTGCTGGCCCATGATGGGGGTCCCAGAAGAAAGCCATTGTAGGAGTCTCACTCTCTGTCACCAGGTTGACAGGGGTGAGACAAGAATTGAATTACTCCAGGGTTCACTTTTAGGAATTCACTCATTGCTACCAGAGACATGGCCTAATCTGACTAGCCCCTTGACATGGCCTAATCTGACTAGCCCCTTCACTCTGGAGACCTCAGGCAATAGGTTGCAATTGGGGATTACTGATCATAGTCCCATATGCCCTTATGCCAACCCACAGGGAATGACTGCCAAGTCAGTCATTGACACGATACTGAGTGACAGCTACAGAGGTAGCTCCTCTGCTGATATCAGTAGTGGTCAGACCCAGTGGAGGGATGGGGAAGTAAGCCGTGAAGTGTCACTGAGCTGTCATCAACAGGGTGGTCTGAAAGAGAGATCTGTCAGATCTCTCAGGAGTTTGATTGGCACTCTCTGTGAGCCCCAGAGAAGGAGGTGGGACCTTCTCCGGTCAAACATGTTCAGTAAATCCCTGACCAACTGTCAGTGGTCTGGGCCTTGCCATGTTTCCCAGCTTGGCAAGGTAAACTATTCTCAAGGCTTTGGTGAACCTGGACAGGTTACCATGCAGTTTCCTAGGAATCGAATGGAGGAATGTATCTTGGGGGAAACAGGAAACAATTGGAGCCCTGCATATGGCTATAGAATGGTAGCCAAAGAAATCTGTGTCTCTCCCTGCCCTGTGCCAAAGCAGCCCTTCTAGTGCCCCCCACCCCCTGTTGTCTTTTACACCCTTTATAAAAGGGTGGTGTAAACCTGACTGTATTCTAGGATTGAGTGAACCCGCCAGGTTTAGGTATTGTGGTTGCTCAGAACCAAGAGAAAGTTCCGACAGTTGTTGTGAGATCCACCCTGTGTTGGAACAAAGAGTGTTTGAGCATTCTAGCTGTCCAGAGTCCAGACATGAGGATCTGGACCAAAATACAGGTAAAGCCAGTTTTGGATTCTGAATGGACACAAGAGCTCAGTATTCTGTCCCCAGGACAGAGAGACACTCTTCACTAAGAAGTAACACCTTAGTGGGTCAGCTCTGTACTGAAAAGTACAGCTTCTGTTATGATCTCCCTGCAGGGTATGGCAACATATCCCTGTCAGTCTGTCCTGAGGAGGAGACAGCAGTTTCACCCTTTTCAGAGCCTTACTTCAGTATATGAACTTCTGGATTGGTGCCTGCAACTGACACCTGTCAAATGGGCTTGGCCCCTGTTCTGAATGGGAAAATGGATCTTAGCAATACATGTCTGGATGACATGGCAGATTCAACCCCCACTCAGAAGGAACTGGGTCTGACTCAAGAGACTGGCTGTCATGACTTTCACCAGGCCAACTTGTTCAGTGAGACAGCCAAGTGTCGAACTGAACAGGAGCCACTGGCCTTCCTCATGCATGAAGTTGGTGCATCAGGGGACAGGATGCAACCTCTTGTCAGTCAAGCACTTCATGTACAGAACTGGGCAACCCCCACTACCCAAGCCCAAGTGAGGACTTTCCTAGGCCTCACTGGGAAATACAGGAGCAAAGCGGCAGCCTATGGAAATATAGCCATCCCTCTGACTGCCCTCACTACTCATAGGGGACCTAAAGAATTCTTATGGACTCCTGAGTGTGAGAAGGCCTTCACTGGCCCTGGTTTAAGAGCACCTGATTGGAAGAGCCCTTTCTTAGTGCAGACAGATGCTTATGACAGATATTTTAACATCTTTCACAGCTCAATGACAAAGGCGAGGAACATCCTATATGTCTAATCAGCTACCAGTTTAGGTGTGTAGAACTCAATTGTAGAAGGTGGAGAAGAGCTGTTTTTCTATTGCATTGTGGCATAGGAAGTTGAGGTCCTACCTCCATGGGACCCACTTCACAGTATATGCTCCCCCCAAGCCTTTGAAGTGGTTGATAGATGTTAAGGGAGATAATCCTGGCTCAGGTAGTTCATGAGTCTAGAGGCTTTGAACTTCACTATTGGGCATAGGCTAGATCCCAAATGTAGCAATCTTTGATGGGCTGTCCAACAGGGAAAACCGACTGGAACAGAGGACCCATCCAAGGGTGGATTAGTTCCCCCTGTCCCTTAGTCTTTTAGTGGGGGAGAGGGGCGTGTGTTAAGGATTTCTCTTTGCTGCACCTTTCCTTCCATCTTTATGGAACCCCCAAACCTTTTGCTTTTATTTTTGATCCAGACCTTCACAGCGCAGTGAAGCCTTCAGCTTCACTACACTTGCTATTGCTCATATGTTATGGGGAAACCGATATAGCCTTCAGGCTTACAGTAATGGGAAACCTCGTTTCCCTTAGTCGTGTTACTACTTTTGGTTACTTTTGTATCACTTGTGGTAACATTTTATCACTGTGCACAGCAGCCTTCACTGCAGTACAATGGGGTGCATTTTTGCTTTAGCTTTACCGCGTTTGGCTACGAACTGGGGCTACTGGTCAAACATGGCCGTGCCATGAGATTTTTCGCCTGCCCTTTTGCCATCTTGTTCTTTAACATTCTTCCTGACCTGAGAGGCTAGGAAAATCTTTATCAGGACTTCCAGTGCCCAGGAAAGCAGAAGCTTTTGGCGGGCTACTGGAGTGCTGTGTGTTTGCTGTCAGGATATGGGCGGAGTCTGCCAGACCCCATTCCACAAACTGGGTTCGGTGTGAGAGTGATATGCATGAATGTTCCCGCCAGTGGTCCTGATTGAACCACTGTTGGGTTGTGTGTGTGGGCTAATACTGCTTTTGGCTAGTGAGCCCAGCAGTTCTTAACTGGCTTTTAGGATAAGAAGAAGACCCCAGCACCCATTCTTCAAAGATCCTAGAAAAACCTGAAGGAGCCAAGTATTTCTATCCAGCTGTGAGACCTGCAAAGAAACATGAGACCTGAAAGAAGGAGGCTTGGCAACCAACTACTGCTGCTGTCCTGGAGGAGCCCTGTCTTGCTTGTGAGTTTTAGTAGTCCTGCAAAGGAGCTGCGACCATTGGAGTGGAGGGACGATCCATTTCAGACGTCTGCTCAGTGCCCTGCCAAAGGAAGCCTTCGGAAGTGCCCTGGAACTGCCCTGTAGCTGACCAGCTTCGTTTTTGGGCTACCGTCCTGCCGGCGTCACCGTACTGAGTTTCAGACTAAATCTTGGGGGATCCACAGCTGACCCTACAAGACTACCTCCTGTGGAAGTTTGGGGTCCTAGCATCGAGGGGACCCGAGATAGGAGGGAAAGTCCAACCGCAGCTGCCGAGTCCTTTTGCGTTGCCCTGCTGTGGTGACCACCGTGCGAAATAGCTTACCTGACTCGAGTCCAGTCCTGAGATGGGTGTTGCATCGGGTATTGATGCATTCTTCAATTCGAGAGCCGTTGCAATAGTGAAAGCCATCAACCGGAGATCAGCTCGAGCTTGCAACCTCTGTGAATCGAGGACTGTGACTTACGGCAGGAAAAGCAACGTCGGACCCTCTTCCTTTGTCCTGCCAAGTCTGGTGAAGAATCCAGTACAGGAGGTAAGTTACAGGAGTTTCTAACCTACCGTTATATACTCCCATTAAAAGTCAACAGGCTTATAATAAAGCTTAATTATAACACTTGTGGCTTTGTCATTGCTTGCGCAAGACATCTTTCGGTTGGGGCTACTTTTGGGTATTAGTCCAACTTGAACCCTAAGAACCCTTCACTGGACCCCAGAGACCCTACCTAAATTTGTTACTGCCTTCTAACTTCTGTGGAACTTTAACCTGAACTATTGGTCAAAATGCCCCAGGCAATTTAGGGCTGGACAATTTTATTTAGGGATCATCTCTGTGGACCTTTTTGTGCATTATACTACTCTAGTTTTCTTTGCAGGAGTTTCTGATGTGTATTATGCCCTATTACAAAGTGAATGTATATATGTATTTATTTTGATAGTGTTGTGCGACAAGTCTACCTGCTGGTAGTCATTTTCTATAGTGTTTTTTGTCCATAAATAAATAACTATTTGTATACATCCTGACTAAGTAATTTGGGATTACCATTGTGTGACCTCATTGTGGACCCTTTACAAGCTCACCACCTCTGAAGAATTTAGCCTAGAACATCTGTCACTGGTACCTAAACTGGCTTCGCTACAGCTTCCCAGAGTTGTTCCTGTCACAATATAGGTTAGCCTTCTATACATCTGTCCACCAGGCCAGAGTATACCAAATTAGTCCTAACAATGGTCACTTGCCACACAAGATCCACTGGGGTCTGTTCACATAGGGGGGCTTACTGTAACCTTAGATATACTTGGGAGGGTTACTCCCACTACTCTGTCTGTTCTCAGGCGACTTAACCTGTTTAAACATTTTGTGGCCCTTCTGGGATGAAGATGTTTTAGAGCCCCCCACCCAACTTATCTTTTTGCTTTTTCCCCATCTCCTGCTTACTAGAAGCAGGCTTGCCCTTATGGGACACTCTGTGTGACACGCATAAATCTGCTGCAATGGCTAACTTCTTAGGATCCATCTCCTTAGAGTCAGCCAAATGCAGCTTACGCTCAGGGAAACTAGAGGCAAAAATATGTTCGAGCATGACCAAATGCATCATACCCTCAAAGGTGGTGAACTTGTATCCTTCTACCCACCCAGTCAAGTTGTGAAAAGAATCAGCAACATAACAACCCCACGTATTACCTTTTCTTCTTGTATTCTCTGAAACGTTTCAAGTATTGGGCAGGAGTCTTCCCAAACTTTAAAACCAGAGTTTGCTTCAATTTTGCAAAGTCTTTTCTGTCAGCCTTTGACAGATCCAATAGCACTGCAGCCAGAATGGGGTGGTCAACTGAGCAACCATGCAATCTTATGAGCATCCACTACTTCTTGCACCTCACATGCAAACTCAAATGCAGTCAAACAGTCCATGATGTATGATAGGAGGGGCCAGACCCATTACCAGACCCTCTATTGGACCCATTGGAGTTTTGCAATCTATCAAGCTCCATCTAGCTGGTGGTCCTGGTCCTCCTGCTTCTCTGACCTCTCCAGATCCAGCTTAGCCTTGCAGAATTCAAGCTGCTTCTGCTTAAACAGCAGCACTTGCTTCTTGAATTCCAGCATGGCCTCAGCCCCAGAGCCGGTCAGTGAGACAGAGGACACATCTTAATCCACATCATCATCCTGG
Source organism: Ambystoma mexicanum (assembly GCF_040938575.1). NCBI lineage: Eukaryota > Metazoa > Chordata > Amphibia > Caudata > Ambystomatidae > Ambystoma > Ambystoma mexicanum. Next base: position 1,674,835,887 of record NC_090932.1, read on the forward strand.
CCTCTCTCTATGGTAGCACTAGTAAACACATTACTGGTACTAGGGATAGTCCCAGTACCATCTGTACTACCTAGACCTAGAGTCTACCTAGACTCGAGTCTCACCATGTGCAAACACATCAGCGCCCTAGCCTCAATGACAGCCTATACCACTAAACCCATCACATTAAGTTGCCCTTTCCTCACTCAACAAAACTGCATCACATTAGCAAGAGCTCACATCCTAACCAAAATCGACTATTGTAACATGGGCACCTCGAAAGAAAACATCAACAAAATGCAGTTACTCCAGAGCAAAGCGTCAAGATCAGCATTAGGCATAAGAAAAAGGACCATATATCGCACCACAGGAGAGGCACACTGGTTACCCATCCAAGCCAGGATACTTCACAAAACACACACACACACAAATGTGTTACAGGTGACACACCCAGCTACCTTAACAAATGCCTAAACCGCAAAGCAACAACCAGAACCCTTAGATCTAATGGAAACTTACATCTACACGTCCCGTGATTCAGTTATGTAAGGAACAAGTTACTTACCTGTAACTGTTGTTCTCCAGCATGGGTCTGGCATGGATTCACATGCTCATGAATATTCCCCGTTGTCAGGCCGAAAATACTCGGTATAGAAAAAATCAGTATCAGTTTTGTTTCTGATCTGTCTTTCTCAGTAGTAACCAATCACTGGTCTCTGGGTCATACTGCCCCCAGCCAATGACTGCCCTCTCCCTAAGCCCCGCCCCTGGCAGCCATCCTCAGATTTGGTAGCACGTGAAGTGGCAGTATGACCAAGTGAAGAGCCGCAGAGGGGTAGGCGGGAGGGTTTGCATGTGAATCCATGCCAGACCCATGCTGGAGAACAACAGTCACAGGTAAGTAACTTGTTCCTTCTCCAGCATGGGGTCTGGCATGGATTCACATGCTCATGAATATAAGAATACATAGCAGTATACACATGCACAACCACGGGAGGATGCAAAAGGCTCAATATCAAGCAATACAACAACTCAACATTAAGCAACTCTTACCTCCTCACCAGGCTCACCTTAGGCGAACAGGTTGCGCAGCACTGCCTGGCCGACTCTTGACTCCTCCCTGGAATCCCGGTCGACGTAGTAGAATCTCTTGAAGGTGTGCGTCGACCTCCACGTAGCAGCCCTGCAGATGTCGAGCAGGGGCACACCAGACAGGAACGCCGTAGTAGCAGCGATCGCTCTGGTCGAATGGGCTCTCGGACGGCCGGGCAGCGGTCGGTTTTCCAGCCGGTGACAGTGCATGATGCAGCCGGAGAGCCATCTGGAAATGGAAGTCTTCAAGAGATCCTTCCCTTGATTCACAGGTCCAAAGTTCACAAATAGCTGTGATGTCTTCCAGAAACTCTATGCGGTCCACGTAGAACTTCAGCGCTCTAGCTACATCTAGCGAGTGCAGAGCCCTCTCAGCCGGCGACGGGAAGAAAACTGGTAACACCAAGGGCTCGTTGAGGTGGAAGTCCGACGGCACCTTGGGCATGAAGGAGGGGTGCGTCCTCAGCACCACCCTCGTGTCGTGAAAAGTCAAGTATGGAGGCTTGCAAGATAGGGCCTGGATCTCTCCCACTCGTCGTGCGGAGACGATGGCCACAAGAAATGCCATCTTCCACGACAAGAACTTCAACGGCGCCGAATGCCTGGATCTCCCACTCGTCGTGCAGAGGTGATGGCCACGAGGAATGCTGTCTTCCACGATAGAAACTTCAACGGCACTGAATGCATAGGCTCGAATGGGGCTCCCATGAGCCTAGTTAGTACCACGTTGAGCTCTCAAGCCGGGGCAGGGGCCTTCACCGGCGGGAATGATCGGAACAGTCCTTTCATAAATTCCTTCACCAGACGATGAGACCACAAGGATGCCCGTCCTGTAGTTCTGGTGTAACGTGAGACGGCAGCCAGATGTACCTTGATGGAAGCGTGAGATAGGCCAGCCTTGGCCAAAGACGGTAGGTACGGCAATACTTGAGGGGCCGTAATCCGCAGAGGGTTAATCTTCTGTGCCCGGCACCAGACAGCCTCTTCCATTTGTGTCCGTAGCACTTGAGAGTTGAGGGTGCCCTGGCCTTTGCAAGAACCTCTCTGCAGTCGGCCAGGATGTCGTATCCTCCAAACTCTAGTGCTGCAGGAGCCAGGCCTGCAAGTTCAGCGACTCTGGTTCGTGATGAAGAATGGCGCCTCCTTCTCTGGAGAGAAGATCCGCGTCCGTCGGCAGCTTGACTGGTGTGGATGTCGACAAGTCCAGAAGGTCCGGGAACCAGATCTGCCTCCGCCACGCCGGTGCGACGAGGATCATCCTGCACCGGGACCTCTTGAGCTGGTTGACGAGCGGGAGTAGCAACAGCGGGAATGCATAAAGGAACAGGCCGTCCCAGGGGAACGAGAAAGCATCGCCCATGCTCCTCGGTTGGGGAAACCTGCTGGCGAACCTCCGGCACTTGGAGTTCACCGCTGTCGCGAAGAGATCGATCTGGGGTTCGCCCCATCGTCGGAAGAGTCGGTCCACTTGATCCTGGCGCAGTTCCCACTCGTGGCACAAGTGCGGCTCCCTGCTGAGTGAGTCGGCGATGGTGTTTTTTATCCCTGCCAGATGAAAGGGTACCAGAAACATCCCTTGGGCGATGGCCCAATGCCACAGATCCTGGCCTTCCTTGGACAGGGCAGGGGATCTGGTTCTGCCATGCTTCCGAATGTAAAACATCATGGTGGTGTTGTCGGTGAAGATCCTCACCACCTTGCCCTTGAGGGACGGAAGGAAGGACCTGAGGGCCCAGAACACTGCGCGGAGCTCCAAGATGTTGATGTGGAGGGTCTTCTCCTCCGAGCACCAAAGGCCTCTCGCGTGGAGACCCCCGGTGTGCGCTCCCCAACCTTCCAGGGAGGCATCCGTCGTCACTGTCACCTGGTGGGCCGGGGCTAGGAAGCCTGTTCCCGCTGTCAAATGAGCGCGGACACCCCACCATCGTATCGCCTGACGGAAAGTTTCGTCGAGCGAGATCCTGTCCTCGAAGCTGCCCGTCGTCTGGATCCAGTGGGCGTCGAGGAATTCTTGCAAGGGCCGCATCCGAAGTCTGCAATGGGGCACCAGATAAATGCAGGAGGACATCATTCCGAGGAGGTACTTGATAGACCTCACTCTGGCCACGTCCGTGGCCAGTAGACGTTGCACCTTTCCCAGGATGGTCCTTATCCTTTCCTCGGACGGTGAGGCCCGCCGCGCCACTGTGTCGAGCTGTGCTCCGAGAAACAGGGCGACTTGCGACGGGACCAGGTGGGATTTTGGAAGGCGAGCTCCCTTGTCCTTGCCCGTATGAGCCAGTCGTCCAGGTAGGGGTAGATGTGGATCCCCTGCAGGCGCAGTCCCGCTGCCACCGGTGCTAGGCACTTGGTAAACACCCTGGGTGCCGATTTTAATCCAAACGGCAGGGCCTTGAACTGGTAGTGCCGCCCTTTGACCACGAACCTGAGGAACTTTCGGTGCCTCTTTAGAATAGGGATGTGGAAGTAAACATCCTCCAAGTCCGACGACGACAGGAAATCGCCCTCCTCCAGCTGTCCCAGCACGTGCTGGAGGGAGACCATCCGGAACTTGTGTGCTTTGATGCATTTGTTTAGTTGTCGCAAGTCCAGGATGGGACGCCATCCTCCCATCTTCTTCCTCACGAGGTAGTATCTTGAGTAAACTCCGGAGCCCTGAAGCCTCTTCGGGACAGGCTCGATGGCACCTTTCCTGAGCATCGCCCGTACTTCCAACAGCAATTGAGGGACGTGATTTTCCTTCCTGGCCACGGGAGGAATGCGGGGGCAACTCTTCTGGAACTCAAGGGCGTACCCCCGGGCCAGGGCGTCCAGCATCCAACGGTCGGTGGAGATGGACTCCCACACGCCGAGGAACTTCGTCAGTCGGCCTCCCTCCGGGTTGCTTCGGCGGGGGCCCAACCCGACGGACGGTTCAATCTTGCTTGGAGACCACTTTGCCTCCTTGACCACCTTGACGACGACGGCGGGATCCACCTGACTTGCCGCATCCCCTGTAGGCCTCCTGCGACGAAGACCTTGCCGGTAAGTAGAGGAGCTGCTGCCGGCTCCCTTGGAGGCACCCTGTCTGCTTCCGGAGCTCCGAAAGGACGGCCGTCGCTGTTGGAGCACACCCAGTGCACGGGCCGTCTCCGTGTCCGTCTTGATGGCCTGAAGGGATTCATCAACCGCCTTGCCAAAAAGGTTGTTCCCATCGAAGGGCATGTCCAAAACCTTGGTCTGAACGTCCTGGCGGAAATCCGTCGCCCTGAGCCATCCTCGTCGTCTCAGGCAAACGCCGTTGCCCAACTGACGGAAACTGGTGTCGGCGATGTCCGTAGCCACCGTAATGGCGTGGTCCGAGGCAATCTCACCTTCCTGCAAGATTTCCAGGGCCTCAGCCCTTTTGGCATCCGGAAGGAAGTCCAACAGAGGGGCGATCTTTAACCACAACTCCCTGTCGTAGCGGGCTACGATGGCCAGGGCGTTTGCCGCCTTGATGGTCGTCGCTGCAGATGAGATGACCCGTCGTCCCATCGCATCCAGTTTCCTACCCTCGCCGTCCGGAGGGGAGGTTGAAATCTAGGCCGATGCCCCCCGCTTTCTTCTTGGCCGCCGCCGAAATGACCGAGTCCGGGGTAGGTTGCGTCCTAAGGCACAAGGGGGCAGCGTCGGGGACCCAGTACTTCTTCTCGTACCGGTCCCTCTTCGCAGGAGCCGTGGCAAGGTTCTTGAGGAGGGCGAGCCCCTCATCCCAGATGTCATCAAGAAGCGGTACGGCGAGGACCGTCTTCCTTTTAGCCTCGCGCCGCTGGTAAAGGAACCCCTCCTTCTTTTCCTCGGGGCAGAGCTGGAAGAGCTCGGATGCCCTGGAGATCATTGCATGGAAGGATCCAATCTTGTCGGGCGGGGACGCCCGGGCAGGGGGCGACAGGGGACACGTCCCGTCATCGCCTCCGTCGTCATCCGTACCCGTCGTAGTCGTGTCCATGCCTGTATCACCCCTGTGGGTAGTGGACCGGGGGGAAGGCAGAGAAGGCCGCAGAGGCGGGAGAGGAGGCCTAGGATGCATCCTCCTCCTCTTAAGCGGTGGGCTCCCCAAAGGTCCTGGCTCCGGATCCTCCGTCGAGTCTGGCTCAGGCTCCTCCGTCGGGGGAAGGGGCAACCTAGTCCTTATCTCCGAGCATAAGGACTGGATGGCTGACGAAATGGCCGCCGAGGTGTCCTGCGGTGCCGGAAACGACGAGAGCGAGGGCTCTTGAGGAGCCTCGTCTGCGTCACCGTCGCCCTCGTCGGGATCCCTCCCGATGGGCTGGGTCTCCTCTACGACTTGGATGAGCTCCTCTTCAGAGGTCGTGTCCGTATCCACGACGGCCACCACCCCCTCCTCCCCCCCTTTCCAACGAGGACTTCGCGGGGGTCTTCTCGATGGCCCTGAAAGACGACTCCCTCCGCGGTGGCAGGGAGACTGGTACCTGAGGGCGCCTCCACTGGTGTAGCCTCCACAGGATGAGCCAGGGCCGCGGCGACATCCTCAATCGAGGTCCTAGCAGGGTGAATCATGGCCAACGTCACCTTCTGTACGCCTGGGGCCTTCACCTTCGGGGGAGGGTCCGAGCCTCGCTCCCCCTCTGCCGGAGTCTTTGAGATCGACCGGGGCCTCTTCAGAAGCTTCGCCGGGTTCTCGGACTTCCTCTTACCCGAGCCAGAGCGTTGGCTCGTGGTCGATGGCGCCGGGGAGGGTGCGCCCTGCCTGGCAGCCAAGGAGCCCGACCGTTCGGCGCTCCCGGTGCCCGCGGACTCGCGGTGCTTAGCCTTTTGTTGGGCCCCAGTCGTCGGAGCACCCTCACAGGACTTAGAAGACCGCTCGGACTTCTTCTTTTTCTTCTCGCCTGACGGGCTCTTACCTTCCATCCAGTTGGCGAGACGGAGGTGGCGATCCTTCATGGTCCGTTCCGACATGTTTCCACAAAACGCGCAGTCCTTCTCCTTGTGCGTCTTGTCCTCATGGAGACAGTAGAGGCATAACGAATGCTCGTCCTCCTTGAAAACGTTCTGAAGCTGGCATCCAGGGCAGGTCCTGAATAGCGTCCCTGGCGTCGAGCTCCCTTTCTCCAGGGCCATGTCCAGGGTAGGCCTCGGAACTTCTGGAATCCTCCAAAAGCGTAACTCGACGAAATCTTCACCCTTGAGGGGCGTAGAAAACTCCGAAACGGATCCCCGTTGATCGGAAGTAGAAACGGTGGAGCTTGAGGCTCTTTTAACCGGAAAAATGAGAAAATCTCCTGAAAAAAGCACAAAACGCAGCAAAAGCTCGAGAGCTAAGCACGAGGACTCCCAACACTTGAACCTGCGGTAAAAATCTGAGGATGGCTGCCAGAGGCAGGGCTTAGGGAGAGGGCAGTCATTGGCTGGGGGCAGTATGACCCAGAGACCAGTGATTGGTTACTACTGAGAAAGACAGATCAGAAACAAAACCGATACTGATTTTTTCTATACCGAGGATTCCCGGCCTGATGACAGGGAATATTCATGAGCATGTGAATCCATGCCAGACCCCATGCTGGAGAAGAACAGGTAGCTCCAGCTTCACTGTAGCAGCCCCCAGAATTTGGAATTCACTCCCAGCGAATATCAGTAATGAGCCTGCCCTGAACAAATTTAAGAAACTTCTCAAAACATGGTTCCTTAACAAATACTAAACACCAATGTTCTTCCAGCCAATGTAAATGTTTTGTACCGCTGTAATTATTTTATATGTAATAACTAAGCCTGAAACTGTACTGAATTGTACATGCAGCCACTAAGTCTATGCTTTTCCTGTAACAACGCCGTGATACCCCTGTGTTTGGGCGTAAAACAAATGCAATAAATAAAAATAAAATACTATCATAAGAAGGCAAAGCCAGAATTCACATTTCCTGCCAATCTGTAATCCTTTGAATCATTTCAGATTTAGTACCAATGGCTGAGAGGCCCCTTTCGGTTAACTCTAAACTAAAAACACGGTGTCTCTCGTGTAAGTGTAACCTGGGTTCCTTACCTTGTGCAACACTGGGTACCTCTGGGCAGAAGTTCCTCAGTTTAGTGAAACAGGGGCACCTTCTGGACAAGCCTGCCCGATGTAGTTAGCTTGCCAGGTGGTCAACATTAAGTCTCAGGAGGGTTGAGAGTGATCAGAAGCTCACAATGAGCACACACAGCAACAAACCACAAATTACGTTTTGTCGCAGTTTCTTACGCCCTCACCCTTAACTCAGGGAGTTCCTTTCCTCTCAATAATGGTGGCGCTCCATAAATCACTATTGTTTTGATTCAGGTTCCTTTTGGTAGGGCCTCCAACCCTTCTTGCACCCAACCCCCAACAAATAGCCAGTGACACAATGGACTAGGAACCAGGACGCTTTGTAGATAGTGTATTTGTCAAATTTGGTTTAAATAAATGAATAAATCTATATTCTAACAGCCACCAATGCTGTGGCAACACAAGAACAAAAATGGCTCCCGTAATGGCACCAACACAGATAATACTGAGATATGCAGTCACAATTTCCTGCAGCTTTCTTTTCAAATCACCCACCAATACAGAAAAAGAACAATTGAAAACCCACAGTGATTGGTAATAATACTTTTCTCCTGTTACTCACCAACTAGGATGAGGATAAGGAGGTGACCAGGACTGGTATTCACAGGGTTTGATTGAAGAGCTCGGATGGGGCCTCCAACCGAGCCTCCTCTCTGTGAGGGTATAGATCTTTAAAATGATATGACCCTCTACTGATTAAAACAGTAAAAAAACCCTATCACCCAAAAGAGCGGGGAGAACACACCGCCACGATTTTCCCAGCTGTAAAAATGAAGAAGAGATGAGTTTTATGATTGCAGACCGGGGATGGATTTTCCTACCTAAAGACAATATCACTGTCAAGACTATTCAAGGAACTATGACAATGGGTTGGAATAGGAAAGAAACACTCCTTACCACTAGTAGAGTTGGGATCAATCCAAGGTGAACAAAAACGGCAGTATAAAATAATAAACGGGAAAGTCAGTAGAGGGTTCTAAACCGAACGGCACGAGGAGCGCACTAGGTCCGGGTTGGTGCACACTCTGCGCAGCGTCCCCCTGTGCACTTGTTGAAGAAAGGTAAACGCAATCCCCAATAGATCAGAAGTGATAGAAATGTCAATGAATCCCAGATGGTAATTTCCACAAAGGTAAGTTCCACAAAGGTAGTTTGAGATCCTGTTAGATGTGCTGTTCGGGGCTAGTAGCAAGGGCCAGTGTAATGACAGAAGGCAGGTGTGGTGTGAATGGAAAACTTATAAGCAACCGCAGTAACAAGGCTTGCAAAAGGGAGAGCAATCCGAAATGCACGGGCACTTTCCTTCTTTTTTACAGGCTAAAAATAGCAGTGATAAATGTTAGGTGAATCACTCAAAGAAGGCTGGAAAGGGTCCTGTTAACGTGCGGGCGGTAGAAGTACAGAATCGTGAGGCAAGGCAGTCCGTGAAAACAAGATATAGGTCCTGGTACACTAACCTGGCAAAAAAGTACAAAGCAGCAGACAAGACGGTCCGTTAGGCAGGCAAAGGTCAAGAAATCCAGATTTCCAAGAAAGGACGAAGACGAAACTTCAAAGGCGCTAGCAACTTCAATCAGAAGCAGCGAGCCGAATGAAAAGGCTGCTTTTACCCGAAAGTGAAAGCAAAACGTCAGAGCATGGTGATTGGAGGCGCAGGACACATGATAGTGCAGTGGAGCATCATGGTACTCGTAGTTTGTTCGATCCCTGCCGCAATCTCCATTGTAAAAGGAACGGGGGAATGAAGCGCCGCACACCATAAGGAAGGAAAACAGGTTTGCGCGTACCTTTTAAAAAACAAGCCCGTCTTCTGGAATGATGTGCACGGCGGGATGTAACATCTCCCAGCAACCGCCAACCTCAAAACATCAATTAGACTTGGGCCCTCTCAATTGAAGGCCAGTTGCAGAGAGTGGGAACACAATGGAAAAATAGTTTTGGGATTCTGAGAAAATGCACTCTTTGGAAAAAAGGATTCAAGGGGAAAAAATCTTTTTTCTACTTATTACCACAGATGCAATATGAGAGAAGGAAAAGCAATGGTAAAATGTGTTTTGCCACACCTAACAATAACAGGCAGGGCTTTGTGGTTTTTGTCAGAGCACAATGGGAACAAAGGGTCAATTTCATTTTGCACCCTGCACACTCACGTGGAGACATGGTTTTGGGATAAATTCTTTTGGCAAACCTTTATGTCTATACCGGCTCAAAACACACTGGGAAGAGCTTATTAGTTTCCAATACCAACACAACACATCCCGTGATTTCTATAGGGGAATTAATTGATTTACTTTCATTAAATATGCTAAGGATCTACACAAACAGGATATTTTGCTATGGGGAAATAACTAGAATACTTGAAAAATGCAGGGCCTACACAATCTATGGCTTTGGGATAGTTTTACTGTACAGGAGAGGTCTTGCAATGAGCATCAGGGGACAGCAAGGGTGTCAGTTTAGGATAATCCCCTCTGGCTCCTCCAAGGGGTCTCAGTCAGCTTCTAGGTCTCCTGGTCCCTGTCTCCAATGCAAGATTTGAGGCCTCTCTGCTTGGATGTTTCTCGCAAGAGTTTAGCAGCAGATTATCTACCGGAATAAGTGGAAAAGGCCCAGTTCTAATGCAAACTGGTTTACTTATAGGGCAAATACATCACAAACTTGTATCCACCTCCCACCTATGTGCTAATAGGACAAGATGAGGGGTGTGAGTTAGGAAAGCTGTGGGAGGAGAAAGCTTTGTCATCCCAAACAGACATGTGGGCTCGGCCTGTTTAGACTCTGAAAATCTATCAACATGGCAAGTACCCTAATTTTTCAAATCTTTACATGTATGAATATATTTTTAAGAACTACATTTTAAGGCAAATCAGATGATGCTAATCTGAAGTCGGCACTCCGTTCCTATGCAGAGATAGGTTTCTTCTTCATTTACTTAGGAGCTGCATCAGTGAAAAATATGCCACATCATAGTTCCCATGTTAATGTTGTCCTTCACCCTCACACAACTTTGAAATCTCTCGGAATCAAGGGAAGGCCCAATCAAATTTTGATTAATAACTTTAGTTCTGTTTATCGCACCAAAATCTTTTTGGCATGGTTCAAAAAAGGGGGTTACTGTCACCTTTAATAACATTTTGGAATTACTGTTGTGGCATATACGCTGCCCTTCTTATGCAATAATATATTTTCCTATTGACTAAACTTCAGCCTTTTCCTTTGTTATCTTAAGTTGCTAAGCATGTGATCAACCAGAGGCTTATGTTCGCACCTCCCTTCTTGGCCTTGTAATGGCTCTGGCTGCATCACCAATGGACATATCGGAATTGTGACCTCAAGGCCACTTCTGCTGAAAGAACAGGCATGGCCCTATCTGTTTCCACCAGGGTTTAAATCTAAGCAGTGCATTTCTTTATATATTTTTACGCAATGGCCCTGATTGAGGGTTGACAACCAGACCTCCCTCTCCAGGATAGCAGAGGAAAGGTCTTGAAGGTTAAGTTTCATCTTTAGGAGAAATGACCGGCTGCATGTCAAATTCTGCAAGCAATGGCTTTTAAACTCACACACAATGCATTTTACTTGACATTTTATAAAGGCATCTGGGCCTTATATCCATGTGTAATGTACTTCTTTAATCTCACAGTTGCAAAATACATGAATATCACTTCTGGATTGTCCATATGTATAGGGCAGTTATATGAGAAAACCATGTTCAAACTCTGAAAGTATAGTGAGCACTTATCTTAGCATACGGTCATTTGGATGAGGAAAAAGGAAGTTCTTTTATTTCTTATAATTGCAAGAAGCTTGGTGTCAATTAAGATTTCGGATATCACAGTCTCATGTTGCAAAAAGATATTGTACACTCTGTCTCTTTGTAAAAGTGTAGCTCTCCATGGATTTAGTAAAACAGTATTGTCAGCCACATGTATTTCTTTTCCTTGCTGAAATGCATCGTGCATATCTTTGCACTTTTGAGATTTAGGCCCACTTTCTTTCCATTGAGATTTAGGCCTGTTTTTGGTTCAATAGGCATCATGTCTCACATCACCATTTCTGTGCTGGCCTTCTACTTGGGATTTCACAAATCACTCTGGCCACTTTATTTCTGGCATTCAGGGTCAAAATTTCACACCACATCTTAGACAATTGTATATTCAATTGATATTGAATTGATATTTTATTTAGACTCGTACACAAGTGTTTCAGAGCGCGAAAAAAGCTATACATTCATTGTCAGTTGGACCAAATAGACAAGTAACTTTAGCAATGAGAAAAACAGATATCACAGAAATCCTGAATCTATACAGTATATATACAACACATTTCCTAATGCAATTTAGTAATAAGCTACAACAACAAACTGCAAAGAAAGGTTTAAGTTTAGTACACAAATGGCAATAGGTAATCCCTCAGAGTTTGAATACCTTTAAGGGATACTGGCGCGTAAAAATGATAGACTGTGCCAGTGGGCCACCAGTAAGTTATGCAAGTATTCACCCACCCTTGGCACAGTCCGGACCAAACTTCGCCAGTTTAGTCGAAGTTGCTAGTAGGTTAGAGGCCTGAAGTTTTGTGGTAATGTGGCTCTCAGCGGCTGCGGTGGAGAACGATCGTCCGTGGCAGGACAGTTTCCTTTTCTCAGCTTCCGGAGGAGGTATGAAGAAAATTCTGGTGCATCTGGCTTCAGGGCACAGGAGAGCAGAACAGCAGGGGACCTGTAGCGACAGTCACCACCAGGTGGCTGCATGGATGCGGGCAGCGTTACGCACTCTCCTAATTGGGGATCCAGAGGAGCTAGGCCTGTACATTTTGACAGTAGAAGGCACGGGGCCACAAGCAAGAGATCTCCCAAGTCTGGGGTCTGCATTAGAGACGGCAGCAAAGCTGCAGTTTACCCTGTGTACAGTTCACTGGATGGCCCAGGAACACTTCTGAAGGGGCTCGTTCGGTGGGTAAGCAGGTGGTGCCGAGAGTAGCTGTTCCCACTACTCCAAAGGGGCGAAGCGATGAGACAGCAGAGGGAAAAGGGTGGCAAAACCTTCCAAACCGTCTCCGGCGGTATTACGAGTCTGTTTCTTTGTGTAGAAGACTGGATTCTGCGCAGTGTCCGTCGGCCCCGTCCTTGGTGTGGGCTCCTGACTGGAAAGGGCCAGTAGCCTTGTTCAGGACGTGTATAGGTACGCCGCTCAGACCGTGGTCCGGTACCAGAGTCCAATGACCCCTTACACCAAGGTGCGGTTTTAGTGCGTTTGTGCCCCTCTGTGCCAGGCCCGGTAGTGCCTTTGGTCCACTCGGCACACGCGCCTGTAACTTTTGCTGAGTCAGGCCTGGCCCCAGTAGAAGGGCTCGACGTGCCCCTCCCAGCCAAAAGGACTGCTAGAAAGGACCTGCTGGAGTTGTTCATTAAATAAAGGATTTACCGTGTCCTGATGTTTTGCTTTTCCAACTAAAAATTCTTAACGTGCTGTGGTGGGGACCTGCCGAAGAGGTCTCACCACAGTCCAAGTCTGTTCTTGAGGGTCCTCGGCATAAGTGCGCTACAGGTGGCACAGGCGTCCCCCTGGTGCTCACATCCCAGGCAGAGCATATTTGGATCGGAGGATGGAAAGTCGCAGTCGCACAAGGCACGTGTGAACCCGTATGCAACTGACATGTGCCGGGAAGGTGAGGAACCGGAGGCCAGTACAGATAGGGAAAATAGAAAAATAAAAAAGAAAAGGGGCACTCCTGCAAAGGTGCGAAAAGCGCCTTGGCTCAGCCCGAAAGGTCTGTTTCCGTCCGAGCAGAAAAAGTGACATAGGTGAGGCAGTGGCGGGTGGGACTATATGCTGTACGTACGCCAGAGCAGGACCCCTGCACCTGACATCAAATTGAAAGGGGGAGTTTACAATTACACAAATAGAGCATGGAGTAAAGGGTACAGGACTTAAGAGTATTAATGGAAACTTAAATATGTGTGTGGACTACTATTCTATAGAGGATCACTCTTCCATGGCATCATTTTAAGATCCTGCAGTTACAGGCAAAACTGTCACTAAACGGGTGCATTACAATCTACTTGGCTGCAGACCGTCCGTTGCACCTCACATCGGGAGCAGTGGCGTGACACATCGACAGCCAATGATTGAGTCAGTTACCAGGATTTACTCAATCTCAGGCCGGTGCATCCTCACCTCAGGTGGTGTATCATTGAGGGGTTTCTAGGCTACTGTGTGCCTGTTCCACTCAATGCACACATTGGGTCCCCCTTTTGAATTCACCTCCGTGCACAGTGTGTATCCGCTCCACTATTGCACTCTTGAGGTTGCATCACCAACCAGGGAAGGTACTGCTCCTCATGTTCAGATCACAGAACATGCTCAGAAATGGTGTCTCCTGCACTCTACTTCCAATACATGATCTCTGCTCTGAAACAGGTTATCTCTCTGTGTCTTACATACAGCAACCAGCATGGGAATCGGTTGGCATATAGCATTTTGGTGCACTTGGTGTGTGCATGACGCATTTGAATCCATTCTGTTCAAATTGTGTAATGGTTTGTGTACGTAAACATGCAATGCGTTTCCCCCTTTGTGATGCCCCATCACAGTTGCAAGACCCCAATGTCATTTTATTGAAGGATTATTTTCTGGATTTCGGCAGGTGCCAACTAGTGACCGTTCATTACGGTTTCTTTTAAAGGAAAATACTTTGTTTGCCTCAAACACCCCTGGTTTTACTCATCACGTGCCAGTTCTTACTTGCACTGTTTACCAGGCTAAAAGGTGTCACACAGACGAGTTTCTCATTGGACATGTTTTTGTACGGGCCACTATGCCCTCTACTACCCACTGTAGATTTTGAGTGGTTTTTTCAAAATAAATCTCCCTTCTTGGTATAGTTTCTTCGACCTTAGTGCAAATTAGATTCAATACTTGGGGTGATAATTGGAAAACTGCAGGAGGAATTCTCTGGCCATCTACTTTCTGTACAGTTCTGTGTGTAATGTATTTTTTGTAGCCACTATCTTCAAACCAGAAAGGGCAATGTTGTCTGTTCATGTGCCATCGATAAGATAAACGAGCTGCATTCTTCATACAGATCACTGTCTGAAGTTTGATCTGTGTATATCACAGCTGTGTGTTGCTATAGTCGGCCATGCATTCACCAAATCCAACCTCAACCCCATACGAGTATCTTTAATCCGTCTAAAGCATGTACTCTTAAATAAAGACATGCACTCCAGCCCACGCCGCAATGGAATCCATAGAAGCAGAACTAGATGGCTGATGTGGCGGTCTATTTGTCGACAACTTTGAGACTATGCTCCGGTTCAATATTGGTATATAGACACGAATGCATGGATGTCAGCGATGTGGAAGCCCCTCCCCAGATTGGTATCTGTGTAGTTCCCAATGGGAGATATCTGAAGCGTGAATGCTTCCCAGAATATATTGATATAGCAGAGGTTCTGACATGGAATGTCTGGTTTCCGCTTCTTGGCAAGAGTGTCACTATAGCAACGTACTAAAACAGCCTCTCATCGTCATCTTTTGTAATCTCACTATTTTATTCTCATTCGGTTTCTCAGAACGTAATTAGATATTGATAACACACATTACTACAATGCTGTAGCCAAAGGTGTTCATTAGGATGATACCACAACCCTTATCTGCAGGTGGCGATGGCCGCCCTTACATTATTCAGCCAGTCTCTATCACCAGACTGATTTTTTTTAATGTATTGTGCATTTGTGATAAAACCCGATTTTCAAAAGTCTCTCTCTGGAGAACTGGGAAGTCGGATGGTCCTCTGACATCTGTACGATTGAGTGTAGTTTTAACAGAAAAACGACTTTAGCCGATCATTCGTTAAAAAAAAAAAAAATCCCTCTATTCCCTAGAAGGGGCGACAAATGCAATGAGTAATAATTTGGGGAAATTTGCAATGGAATGGAGGGAAACTTGGCCTTCGGCAGGGAGATTTTAGAGGACCTAACGCTGTCCACAACAAATGAAACATCTGGACCAGAACAAGCGAACCACAGGGGGGCAAGCTAATCGAACATAGAGACTGCAAGCTGCCGAGAAACGAGGAGGGTCTGGGGAGGCAAGTGGGACAAGGGGGAGGGGAGGGAGGTTTAACATGTTGTAAAATCAATAAAGAGAGGTTTAAAAAAAGCATCTCTATTAAAGGCATCTGCTTTTTTAATCCAAAATTAGACACAGGGACATGAGCTGGGTACTCTCAAATGACAAATAACCCAATAAACAATGTGCGTCCTTGTCAATCCTGGCACCGATACTACTGCTGGGTGCTGCCCATTCACAGGTCTTATCCTGGTCAATCCTGGCACCGATACTACTGCTGGGTGCTGCCCATTCACGGGTCTAATCCTCGTCAATCCTGGCACCGATGCTACTGCTGGGTGCTGCCCATTCACAGGTCTTATCCTTGTCAATCCTGGCACCGATACTATTGCTGGGTGCTGCCCATTCACAGGTCTTTGCTCATGTCTCGGAATTGTCAGGCAGTCATTAGTGCCAAAAGGAACAAGTTACTTACCTGTAACTGTTGTTCTCCAGCATGGGTCTGGCAAGGATTCACATGCTCATGAATATTCCCCGTCGTCAGGCCGGGAATCCTCGGTAAAGAAAAAATCAATATCAGTTTTGTTTCTGATCTGTCTTTCTTAGTAGTAACCAATCGATGATCTCTGGGTCATACTGCCCCCAGCCAATGACTGCCCTCTACCTAAGCCTCCCCTGGCAGCCATTCTCAGATTTGGTAGCACGTAAAGTGGCAGTAAACCAAGTGAAGAGCCGCAGAGGGGAAGGAGGGAAGGTTCGCATGTGAATCCATGCCAGACCCATGCTGGAGAACAACAGTTACAGGTAAGTAACTTGTTGCTTCTCCAGCATGGGGTCTGGCATGGATTCACATGCTCATGAATATAAGAATACATAGCAGTATACACATGCACAATCACGGGAGGTGGCAACAGGCTCAACATTAAGCAATACAACAACTCAACATTAAGCATCTCTTACCTCCTCACCAGGCTCACCTTAAGCGAACAGGTTGCGCAGCACTGCTTGGCCGACCCTGGACTCCTCCCTGGAGTCCCGATCGATGCAGTAGAATCTTGTGAAGGTGTGCGTCGACCTCCACGTAGCAGCCCTGCAGATGTCCAGCAGGGGCACACCAGACAGGAACGCCGTGGTAGCAGCGATCGCTCTGGTCGAATGGGCTCTCGGACGGCCGGGCAGTGGTCGGTTTGCCAACTGGTGACAGTTATTATGCAGCCGGAGAGCCATCTGGAAATGGAAGCCTTCGAGAGAGCCTTCCCTTGATTCACAGGTCCAAAGTTACAAACAGCTGTGATGTCTTCCGAAAACTCTTCGTGCGGTCCACGTAGAACTTTAGCGCTCTAGCCACATCCAGCGAGTGCAAAGTCCTCTCGGCCGGAGACGAAGGGAAGAAAACTGGCTACACCAAGGGCTCGTTGAGGTGGAAGTCCGACGGCACCTTGGGCATAAAGGAGGGGTGCGTCCTCAGCACCACCCTTGTGTCGTGAAAAGTCAAGTATGGGGGCTTGCAAGATAGGGCCTGGATCTCTCCCACTCGTCGTGCGGAGACGATGGCCACAAGAAATGCCATCTTCCACGACAAGAACTTCAACGGCGCCGAATGCATAGGCTCGAATGGGGCATCCATGAGCCTGGTCAGCACCACGTTGAGCTCCCACGCCGGGGCCGGTGGCCTTCACCGGCGGGAACGATCGGAATAGTCCCTTCATAAATTCCTTCACCAGGCGATGAGACCACAAGGACGCCCGTCCTGTAGCTCTGGTGTATCGGGAAATGGCAGCCAGATGCATCTTGATGGAGGCGTGAGCCAGTCCAGCTTTGGCCAGCGACAGTAGGTACGGCAATAATTGAGGGGCCGTAATCCTCAGAGGGTTAATCTTCTGTGCACGGCACCAGACAGAGAACCTCTTCCACTTATGTTCATAGCATTTGAGAGTTGAGGACGCCCTGGCTTTTGCAAGAACCTCTCTGCAGTCAGCCGGAATATCGTATCCTCCAAACTCTAGTGCTGCAGGAGCCAAGCCTGCAAGTTCAGTGACTCCGGGTCGTGATGGAGAATGGCGCCTCCTTCTCTGGAGAGAAGATCCACGTCCATCGCCAGCTTGATAGGTGGGGACGCTGACAAGTCCAGAAGGTCCGGGAACCAGATCTGTCTCGGCCACTCTGGTGCGACGAGGATCATCCTGCACCTGGACCTCTTGAGCTGGTTGATGAGACGGAGCAACAACGGCAACAGAGGGAACACGTACAGGAACAGGCCGTCCCAAGGGAACGAGAAAGCATTGCCCATGCTCCTCGGTTGTGCGAACCTGCTGGCGAACCTCTGGCACTTGGAGTTCGTTGCCGTCGCGAACAGGTCGATCTGGGGTTTGCCCCACCGTTGAAAGAGCCGATCCACCTGGTCCTGGCGTAGTTCCCACTAGTGGCACGAGCGCAGCTCCCTGCTGAGTGAGTCGGCGATGGTGTTTTTTATTCCTGCCAGGTGGAAGGGAACCAGAAACATCCCCTGGGCGACGGCCCAGTGCCACAGATCCTGGGCCTCCTTGGATAGGGCTGGGGATCTGGTTCCTCCCTGCTTCCGGATGTAGAACATCGTGGTGGTGTTTGTTAGGCAGAAACCTGTGCAGTTCCCTTAGGGACCACTGCAAAATATTTAAGACTACATGTGTTAGCAGTAAACCCACTTGGTAGCAGTCTGTACCACCCAGATTTACCTGGTAGCTGTGGCTGAGCAGTCAGACTTCCCTCAAGAAGAGTTAGGCAGTATGCAAAGTATACTCAATAGGCACTCAGATACAATAATACAAGCAAACACTGACCAGAGCTTTGGTATCAAGGTATATAATTATTTATTTATAAACACACAGTTGAAACACTCCAGCACTCTTATTGTAAAATAGTCTAAATACACTTACTATTATGATATATACACCCCTTTTTCCTTATTAGAAAATCACAGTAAGACAACACTTATTTTCATACAGAGGTGAGCGCTTAACTAGATTGCACTCTACTAAGGTTGTGAAAAAGGGAGGGAAAAAAGACAGGATATGCAGGGTTACACCACTCTACGATTCAGGAACACTATTAGCAAGGCAGAGAGCAAAAAGTCACTGGTGAGCCAAAGCCCAAAGGCTGGGCCCACTCTTAGAGAGAGCAGAGCACAAATGCGCCCAAGATCACACAGTTACACTAGGCTTAGAAAGTCTTGCAGAGGGTTCAGAAAAGAGTTTAGAGAGGCTTAGAAAAGTTTAGCCAAGGTGTCCCAGGCTAACCCAGGTTCGAAAGCCGGGGGCTAAATCTACCCCGTACAGTCGGTTGCAAGGGAAGCCAGGCGGGACACGGTACCTTAAGTGGGAAGGATCCTCCAGCGGCGGCAGTTGTTCCTGGTAGTGGTTGCAAGTTGCGTCGTCGTCCAGGGGACGAGAAGATCTCGACGTGGAGGAAAGATGAAGGTCGTTGCACTACCAGGGCAGAAACCAGCCGCGGAGTTTTCCGGTAAAAGGTGGTACCTTTGTCTCGCAGTCGTGGTAAAACGTGGTATCCCGGTTGCCGGGGTGCTTAGCACGGGCAAGGCGGCCACGAGATACATCGGGAAAGCGAAAAGACGGTGAAACTGGTTATCCCCTCCAGTCAAAGTCAAAGGAAGAAGACTCTCCGGCGGGAGATCTCCTCTGTCGTTGGGAAAAGTGGTGAGACGGTCCAGCAGGCCTTCACCGGTCGTGGTGTCGTGGCAGGTCGGCTCAGCTTCTCCCTCGTCTGATTCTTAGGTCCTGTGGCAACTTCTGAAGTTCCAGTCCCCAAAGCCCTGCTTTTATGCAACAAACCCCCATTCACTCAGCCTAGCTGTCACTCAAACATGCTAAGTGGTGAGCCGGCCGGCTCACCACTTGGGCCAATCAGGACGGAGTGCGACTTGAGTTGCCTAGGCAACTCAGTCCAGGGTGCCTAAATTCCCCTCCACCCCTCGTAAGTACCCCAGACATAGTGGCACCACTTCGGAGGGCTTCTGTGGAATAAAGGGCTCGACTTGGGTTGGAGTCACAGAAGAGAACACAAACACCATTTTAGAATCAAGTTTTGGCAAAAAATACCAACCGGAGAATTAATATTAATTAAATAAACCGGCGGTATGTTCGAGGCTACCGTAAATAATTAAATAAAGATAGTAGCCTAAAACAATGGGAAATCCCATAGGAAGATATTCGCGGTTGAATATAAAAAGTAGTATCCACTGCCACCAGCCAAAAACTCGATCAGGGGGGACGGAGACGTGCCCCCTCGACTAACAGACCCTGGGGCAATCGAATTGCCCCAGCCAGTACGTCCACAATATGATGGTTTGTACTGGTTCTGTTCAGAATTTAAGACTAGTAAAGTCAATGGTGACTTTACATGCCCTGGGAGACAGTAGTCAGTCCCTGGGTATGGAGTCTATACTGGGGGGTCACTATGACACCCCTGTGTTACTGCTCGGAGGGTGCTGTGTAACACACATCACAAAAACACATGAAACCTTATGGAGTAAAAGACCCCATAGCCCACATCTAGATTCAAAGAAACACACTCAAATCATGTCCAAGAGTGAGGGTAAAAGAGTCTCACTCTTGGCAGGAGAAAAAAATAAACCCCAAAAATCCAGCAAAGCTGCTGGGGGACTCACTAGGTTAGGAAATTCAGCCTAAACAGAGAATTCTCCCTAACAGTGTTGTCGGTGAAGATCCTCACCACTTTGTCCTTGAGGGACGGAAGGAACGATTTGAGCGCCCAGAACACGGCTTGTAGCTCCAGGATGTTGATGTGAAGAGACCTCTCCTCCAGGAGCCAGAGGCCTCTTGCGTGGAGATCTCCGGTGTGGACCCCCCATCCCTCCAGGGAGGCGTCCGTCGTTACCGTCTCCTGATACGCTGGGGCCTGAAAGTCCATGCCTGCCGCGAGGTGCGCACGGGCACCCCAGCATAGAATCGCCCGACGGAACTCGTCGAGCGGGATCCTGTCTTCGAAGCTGCCCGCCGCTTGAATCCAGCGGGCGTCGAGGAACTCTTGTAGCGGACGCATCCGAAGTCTGCAAAGGGGCACAAGGTAGATGCATGAGGACATCATCCCGAGGAGGGACTTGATGGACCTCACTCTGGCCACATCCGTGGCTAACAGGTGCTGCACCTTGCCCAAAATGGCCTTCGTCCTTTCTTCCGACGGAGATGCCAATTGTTTCACTGTATTGATCTTCGCTCCCAGAAACAGTGCTACCCGTGACGGGACCAGATGGGATTTGGGGTAGTTGATGGCGAATCCCAGCTCCATGAGCAGGCGGACGGTCCTCGCTGTGTGTTCGACGGAGAGTTCTCTTGACCTTGCACGGATTAGCCAGTTGTCCAGGTAGGGGTAGACTTGGATCCCTTGCAGGTGCAGCCGCGCCGCCACAAGTGCGAGGCACTTGGTGAAAACCCTGGGTGCCGACTTTAATCCTAACGGCAGGGCTCTGAATTGGTAGTGACGCCCCTGGACTACGAATCCAAGGAACTTTGTGTCCTTTTAGGATGTGGAAGTAAGCATCCTCCAGGTCCAGTGACGATAGGAAGTCGCCCTCCTCCAGCTGTCCCAGAACCTGCTGGAGGGTGACCATCCTGAATATCTGTGCCTTGATGTACTTGTTCAACCGACGCAGATCCAGGATGGGGCGCCAACCGCCTGTCTTCTTTCTGACGAGGAAGTATCTTGAGTGTACTCCGGAGCCCCGGAGCCTCTTGGGGACGATCTCGATGGCACCCTTCTTGAGCATCACCCTTACCTCCAACAGCAGTTGAGGGATGTGATTCTCCTTCCTGGCCATGGGAGGAATGCGAGGACACTTCTTTTGAAATTCCACCGAGTGTCCGCGGGCCAGGGTGTCCAGCACCCAACGGTCGGTGGAGCTGGACTCCCACACGCTGACGAACTGCGTCAGCCGGCCTCACACCGGGGTGCTCCGACGCTACGGCCGGTTCAGTCCTGCTTGGAAGAGGCCTTGCCGCCTTGGCCTCCTTGCCGAAGGTGGCGAGACCCTCCTTGCTTTCCGCGGCCTCTGTAGGCCTCCTGGGACGAGGAGCGGGCCGCCTGGCAGTAAGTAGAAGAGCCACCGCTGGGCTCCCGGTCTGCCTCCAGAGCTCCGAAAGGGCCGCTGTTGCTAAAGGACTCCTAGGGCTCGGGTTGTTTCTGTGTCTGTCTTGATGGCCTGGAGGGACTCATGCACCGTCTTTCCAAACAGGTTGTTGCCGTTGAACGGCATATCCAACACTCTGGTCTGGATGTCCTGGCGAACGTCCGTCGCCTTGAGCCATCCTCGTTGTCAGCGGCAAACCCCGTTGCCCAATTGGCGAAATCCGGTATCGGCAATGTCCGTTGCCACCGTTATGGCGTGATCCGACGCCACCTCACCTTCCTGCATAATCTGTAGGGCCTCCGCCCTCTTGTTGTCCGGTAGGAAGTCTAGCAGAGGAGCTATCTTGAACCAAAGCTCCCTGTCGTAACGGGCCACAATCGCTAAGGCATTGGCCGCCTTGATCGTGGTCGCCGCCGAGATGACTCGTCGTCCCATGAAGTCCAACTTCTTGCCCTCGCTGTCCGGCGGGGAAGTGGAAGTTGAAGCCCCCGCACCCGCTGCTTTCTTCCTGGCCGCTGCCGAGATGAGAGTCCGGCGTGGGCTGGGCCCTGAGGCACAAGGGGGCGGCATCAGGGACCCGGTACTTCTTCTCGTACCTGTCCCTCTTGGCGGGTGTCATGGAAGGGTTCTTGAGGATAGCCAGCCCCTCGTCCCAGATGTCGTCGAGCAACGGCACCGCGAGGACAGTCTTTCTCTTGGCCTCTCGTCGTTGGTAAAGAAAACCCTACTTTTTCTGTTCCTCAGCGAAGAGCTGGAAGTGCTCGGATGCCCTGGCTATCATAGCGTGAAAAGAGCCAATTTCGTCGGGCGGAGAGGCCCGAGGGGGGGGGGGGGGGGCGTTATGACAGGATGGATCAAGGCCCTCACCACCTTAGGTGCGTCCTGTGCCTTCGCTTGGGGGGGGGGGGGGGAGGGTCATCGCCTCGCTCCCCCTAAGCTCCCTTCGAGATCGACCGGGGCCTCTCCAGAAGCTTACCCGGGTTCTCAGACTTCCTCTTCCCCGAACCAGAGCGCTGGCTCGTGGTTGATCATGCCGGAGAAGTCGGGCCCTGCCTGGCAGCCGAGGAGCCCGACCTTTCGGCGCTCCCGGTGCCCGCAGACTTGCGGTGCTTGGCCTTTAGTTGGGCCCCCGTCGCTGGGGCGCCCTCACAGGACTTAGAAGACCGCTCAGACTTTATCGCCTTCTCACCTGCTGTGCCCTTCTCCAGCCAGGCGGCGAGGGGGGAACGACGATCTTGCTTGGTCCATTCCGACAGGTTCTTGCAGAACGCACAGTCCTTTTCCACGTGCGTCTTGTCCTCATGAAGGCAGTAGAGACATCTCGAATGCTTGTCCTCCTTGAAAACATTTTGCAATCCGCATCCTGGGCAGCTCCTGAACAGCTTGGATCCGGGCGTCGAGCTTCCCTTGTCCTGGGCCATGTCCATTGAGGTAGGCCACAGATCTTCTGGAATCCTCCAAGAAGTGTAACTCAACGAAAACTTCACCCTTGAGGGGCGTAGAAGAATTCCGAAATGGGTCCCCGTTATCGGAAGTAGAAACGGTGGAGCTTGAGGCTCGATTAACCGAAAAAAATGAGAAAAATCTCCTGAAAAAGCGCGAAAACGCAGTAAAAGCTCGAGAGCTTAAACACGAGGACCCCCAACACTGGAAAGTGCGGAAAAAATCTGAGGATGGCTGCCAGGGGAGGGGCTTAGGTAGATGGCAGTCATTGGCTGGGGGAAGTATGACCCAGAGATCAGTGATTGGTTACTACTATGAAAGACAGATCAGAAACGAAACTGATATTGATTTTTTCTTTACCGAGGATTCCCGGCCTGACGTCAGGGAATATTCATGAGCATGTGAATCCATGCCAGACCCCATGCTGGAGAACCTTTGTTTGTTGGACACAAAAGGTAGGGTGTGCATAAGTGGGGCTATCAATAAAGGGTCCTAATGCATGTTTATGCTATCCCGCAGTTGTCTTAGAAGAAACTGGGAATCGTGAGGTTTCAAATATGCAAGAATATGACACCACCAAAAAATACGATGTCGGAACTGTTGGGACTGGGGGAAAGCTAGCCTTTTGGTTGTAGCTCCTGAGATTTTATCCGGGGCTACAACCAAAACACCAGGGGCTATTGCCCCCTTACCCCCCCCACTAGCAACGCCTCTGTGAAAAGCCCTGATGCAAGGCCTGTAACCCGATTGGTATAGTTTTGGAAGGAACACACGCTGGTGCATTAGTGCAGTCATTGAAGGGGTTTAAAACCAGATCATGATCATCAGGACTCTTGCACGTCAGATTAGATTGCTTGATAAAAGTACAGCATCTTTGAATGCATTATTGCAATGCGAGTTTGTTGGGTGTTAGTCAAGATAAAATGCCGTAATACTTTATTTTGCTTTACAGTTTGGTGCAATTCATTTTTATTACAGTAGTGCTGTGCTTTATCAAAGGTGCCTTGTTTGGGATATATCTTTAATAATGTTTTAGAAATACATTTATTGATATAGTTTACTTCTTACATTACAACAAAAAGTTAGAATCTCTTCCTATCATCTCCTTTTACAAATAACATGTTAGGCGTGAACTTTCATGACCAGAATACATAAGGGCCATTAAGCTTCATGACAATTTACTGTATATACAAGAGGATATGTTTTTGGCAAGAAATGTATTGCAATGATGTGAACCTTCCTCTGTACCCAATAGGTTCCTTCTGAGAACGCTGGGACAAGGAGAGCAGCGTCCCCCACCGTCCACCTCCATTCGGCGTCACCTCCCTCGTCCTTGGGTTCCGGGAGCCCAGTGCGTGGCCGGGAAATGTCCTCCAAGAAGATGGGTCTCCTTTCCAAAGGCAAGAAGCTATTGAAGAAGCTGGGTGCAGTAAAATGAGCCAAGCTCCTGCGGACATGCAAAGCTTCAACCCATCTTACTTTGAATATCAAACTAGGACTTTCATGACTATGCAGTCACTTCCTTGGACGTGACATAGGGACAAGCCAGCAGGGGGCCCAAGACGTCCCTCGATCCCAAGTCCGAAAGAGCAACCACCTAGGATGTGCTAGAAAAGAAGCACTCTTCCTGAGAAGGAAGTATGCACGATGAGAGGCTGACAAAACAATCTATGGTCTCCAGCCAACCTCCCGAAACTCGGGAGGGGAAAACCACCCGCCAAAAAGTCTACTTCAGAAGCTCGACGCTTCACCTTCATAGGGATGCCCTGAAACTCCTAGTTTATTCAGCCTTGATGCTCTGCCTTATTAATGCACAATTATTTGTACTGTTCAATAAGTGTACAGTGTGTACTTGTATGTACTGTGTAAACCCAATAGTGCAGTAATGTGCTGCTGGCTTCATTAAATGTCAATTTCTATGCTATAACTTTTTAGGAATGGTAAGGCATACCCCGACGAAAATAAGACACCACCATACAATGCATAACATGTACCGTCAGAAAATACATATTCTGTTGAACTGTGAAGAAACATCAGTATTCCAAACTGCCAAAATAGATGACTTTCTCTGAATGTCCTTTTTATGTGGAAGTGAAAGCTGTAAATTGAACATTCTTTTTACATTCTGGTGGTGTAAGTCCCCTAGAGTCGAAAGTATGAAAATTAGGCTCACCAATTAAAAACAAAGTGTATTGTAAGGCTTGCGTACACTGGTGGGCGAGTTCCTGTACACAGGGTGGTAAGTCAACTCATTCATGCTTTTGGAACCATCCTCTGTTCCCATAGAATGGAAATGTTAATATGGCACACTCAATATTGGCTCTCCTTGTCATTCACATTGCTGGCAAGCATTTGTTTGTTAACTATTTTGTAATTTATGTCCATTTGTAAGTTCTTTTTACGGTTTCTAGGTCATTTTCTGTATGCCTTTATTTTGTAAGATCAGGAAAGCTTGTAATTGAAAGATGAAAGCTTTCCTTGTTGTCTCTTCAAAAACCATAATGTACAGAAATGCAAATATTGTGTGCAAGATTTATGAAATCAAGGGAAAAATGACTGGCCTAAATCTCTAGTGTAGTGTTGTATGAGTGTGTGCATGTGTACAGTTCACGTGTAAAATATTTTATATAAATAAATGATTTCCTATTTTGTACAACATTGTCCTTAGATACTGGTCTCTTTCCTCGCCAGGGCACCATAAATGTGTGGCACAAGAATGTGTGTGGACACACTATACGCATGTGTGTTGTATGATGTTATTGAAAAAACTATTTAAAGCACCGATTATTATCTTGCAAACTACCCTTGCATTAAATGGTTGTTTCAATAGCACCTACTGGAAGACCTTTTTCATCAACGACTTATTTGGAATTGTTGCAAGATATAAATGAATGAGAATGTCAAGGTAAATCCATTTCTCTTTTGGTGTATTGCATTATTTTCTATAAATGACAGCTTGCTGTAACTCTTAAGGCCCTTTGGTCTAAACAACGTGCACTATAATTCAAAGGAAGGAATACGTTACTTACCTGTAACTCCGGTTTTCTTTCATAGATTCACATGTTGTCGCCAGGCTGCGAATCCTCACGAACATAGAGCAGTTTAAACGTAAACTGAAAACTTTCAATCACTTTTATGCTCTATCAGTCATTTTGGGTCATACTGCTCACAGCCAATAGAAACACCTCCCTCAGATCCTCCCCAGTCATCCATCATCAGATACAGCAGTGTTAGGCAGAATCATATGCAGTACCCTTAGGGAACACTACAAACAACTAAGACTACAAGTGATAGTACAAGTTCACCTTTGGTACAAGCCTGTACTACACAGTTATAGTGGTAGCAGTAGCGCAGCAGCCAGACTTATCTCAAGAGCAAATGAGCAGTAATAGGGATTACACAAAGGACTACAATTACGGTGACTCAAACAAACACTGACTCAAGGTTTCTGGTTGAAAAATAGAAGTACGTTTATTTTTAAACCATCTGTTCACTAAACACTTCCTCTTGTTCAGGTCAATTCAAGGTAAGTACATTAGGATTTGACAGACTGGTGTTTCGAAACAAAGACGTTACTGTGGGTTAGTATGCGTTCACTTTTTGACAGTAATGACAGTTCGGTCTTACGTAAAGAAAGCATACCCGCGGGAAAAAATACACCCGAAGTCAAACACACTTAGCACATAGAATTAAAACAAGGGAATAGTGGATAAAAATCATAGGCAATACTTTTGTCAAGGCAATAGAATCAGAGGACGTTTTCTAAGAGGCAGATAAAAGTCAATAGGCCTGCTCCAGTGTCAAATGGAGCAGGGGCTCTGTTGTCGAGGATCACACAGTTAGAATAGCTCATAATTAAAGTTTGCCAGGAGTACTGGATATTGTCAAAGGGAATCAAAAGTTATAAGATGGAAGGAAGAAAGGACCAGCCTTCGGAAAGGAAAAGGGTTCACACCGATTCCTCAAGGTCGGACGGAGAGAACAACCAAATGGACACAGTACCTTATTCGGCTGAAGAAAGCTGGTGCTACGGCAGTTGTTCCTGGTAGTTCCTGCAGACTCACGGTTCCTGAAGCTTCAGTCGTGGGGACAAGAAGGACCACCTCTGGAGCGATCTGCACTACCCAGGGATGAAGCCAGCAGCAGCAAAGCAACGATGAATAAAAGGTGCACTCCTTAAAAACAGGAGAGGGCTCTTCTGATGGCTATCCGGACCACTACAGCTCAGTGCAGCGATTTCGACCCAGAAGAGGATTCTCTAGCTGTAGAAGGTGAGCTGGTTGATCCCACCAGCTCAAGGGAAGAAGACTCCGGACTGGATCTTCTCTGTCGTTGAAGGGTAGATAGCTCAGGACTGCAGCAGGGCTTCAGTTCCAGTGGCGACTGACTTCCAGCCCAAGAGTCCTGCATACAGCAGGGGGGTGGTCCAGCCCGGACAAGCACCTTGGCCAATCGACACAAAGTGCGACTTGGGGCTCCAAGGAGACCCTGTGGAGGGGGTTACTAAACCCCTCCCTTACATTCAGCCCACCTAGACACCCAGACACCAAAGGAGGGCTTCTTTGCAGAAGCCCACCAAAGGACGGCGAACAGAGTAACCAAACCTGGTTTGGCGTGAAAAGCAAAGAACAAGCAAGACCTTTCCAACACAAAATGGCGAAAAACCACACTAGGACCCAAGATAAAAACAATATGGGGTAGCAGGTTTTATGTTCACGTCTGTCACCACAGCCAGAACATTAACACAGGAATCCGTGTAAAAAGGATAGTTACCACTGCCACCAGCCATGTCGAGTTGGGAAGGGGGACACATGGTGCCCCTTGAGTTACAGAAGGACAGGGGAAAGATTCCCCTCCAGTACTCCATTGTAAGATGGTTTGTACTGGATCTGTCTTTTAAAAGGACTAGTAAAGCCAATGGCGACTTTACATGTTTCTGGGGGACAGTAGTCATCCCCAGAAATGGAGTTCACAAGGGAAGTCTAAAAGACATCCCTGTGTCACTGCACTAAAGGTGCTGTGTGACACACAAGTAAAAAGATGATGTCTAGGGAGTTGGTGACACTCCATAGGCCATGAGCACAAAAAGTACAACACACACAAAAATACACTTTAAGAGTGGGAAAAAGGCTCACAATCTTACCAGGTGGAAAAAAGAAACCCCAGAAATCCAGCAAAGCTGCTGAGGGACTCACTAGGTAAGGGAAATTAGCCATAAATGAGAATTCTCCCTAACAGGCAGTACACAAGTGTCAGTAAGAGCCAAAAGACTAGCTATGTGGGCTAGGTGGGAGGGTATTAGTGAATCTATGAAAGATACCAATGCTGGAGAACCGGAGTTACATGTAGGCCTTCTCGAGCATTGGATCGTTCAGAGATTCACATGCTATGAATAGATTATAACGCAATATTACAACAATAATATAATATAGGCAGAATAAGATACAGGCAGCAATCCATCTTGCAATGGAGGACTTTGAGAAAGCCTTCCCAGGCCCAGAAAGTCCAAATGAAACAAACATCTGATCAGTTGAACGGAAGGACTTAGTACTCGCCACATAGTACTTGAGGGCATGCTGGAGATGTTGGTGTGCCAAAGAATACAGGCCGAATCACCTGCTGATTTAGATGGAAAGCAGATGGCACCTTTGGCACAAATGTTGGGTTGGTCCGTAGAACAGCCTTGTCCTTGTGAAACGTCAAATAGGGTAGTTTTACGGAAACACCTGGACCCCCCCCACCACTTGCCTGGCTGAAGTTATGGCCATCAAGAATTCATTTTTCCAGGTAAAATGCTTACTAGATGTTAAGATGGATTTGTAAACTCTGACCTGGTGGGCAAAAGTTTAGGAGGCCAGCGTAGTTTAGTGGAACAGGGGAACTTTCTGGACAAACCCGACCAATCTACAGTAGCTTGGCAGGCAGTCAAGACTAAGTCTCAGGAGGGGTGAGAGTGATTGAAAGCCCACAATGAACACACAGTAAAACTCCACAGAATACTCTTAGATAAGTGTATATAAAAAATACATATTTATTTATTATAGGCCTTAACAATGAAACACAAATACACCAAAGTAATATCAAACAGTTACCACACAATCCTTATATACGTTTCGCCTAATGGGGCAAAGGGGAAAACACAACCACAACCTGCAATACCATGTTAAATGGTAAAGGTATTTGTATAATGCACCATCACCAACGGAGTTGCTCCCCAGGCGCTTAGGCATATCTGCAAACAAGAAGGCAGGGTGGGTTATTAAGGTGAAGGGGGGAGTAGGATAGTGAGAGAAGTGGTGTCCTGTAGGCAGCTTCAATTCGCTATACACTGTGTGCTGAGCTTTCGTGCGAGTATCGGATCAGTGTTAGGCCTCGTATGCTGTTGGTGTGGTTTATGTGTTTGTTGGTGCGGTGTGGTGAAGTTCATGCAGCTTGCTGTGGGAGAGGTGGTTGTGTAGGTTTTTGTATGAGTTAGGTTTGCAGAATGTTTGAGCTTTTTTGGTTAGTGGGTTTTATGTCTCACAGCTGACCTTTGTAGTTTGGCTAAATGACTAAGGTTAGGAATCCTGTGTGGTGGGACAGATGCCCAGGTCTCACAATACACTACATTTCACCATACAATAGACAAATATGGAGGCTATACCTAGAATTGAGAGTCCTGTACAGTGGGCAAAGACGTCGGTTCCACAGTAAGTGGGTTTCCGCATATGATAGACAGAGATGGAGGCTACACCTGGATTCGAGGATTCTGTAGAGTGAGGGGAGAGGGCTAGGCTTCACAATACATTACACCATACAGTAGACATCTCTGGGCGCTATACCTGGAATGAGTGTCCTGTGTAGCGGGGGAAAGGCATAGGTTCCGCAGTGAATGGGATTTAACATGTAATAGACAAAGATGGAGCCTACACCTAGATTTGAGATTCCTGCAGAGTGTATGTGATGCAGGTCAATGTTCACTGCTCCGTTCAAGTGTGGCACTTGCCAACATCCACAAATCTATCTAGATGTGATGCAGGCTAATGTTGACATTAGTATGACGTTAGACAGAGGTTAATGTTCACAATTGCTTCTAAATGTGGCACATGCTAAT
Organism: Ambystoma mexicanum; assembly: GCF_040938575.1. Lineage (NCBI taxonomy): Eukaryota > Metazoa > Chordata > Amphibia > Caudata > Ambystomatidae > Ambystoma > Ambystoma mexicanum. The sequence goes on from NC_090932.1 coordinate 1,674,865,772, forward strand.
ATTTACAGTTCTAAGTGTGGGGCTTGCTAACATTCACAGTCCTATCTAGATGTGACGGAGGCTAATGTTCATAATTCTAAGTGTGACACATGCTAATATTCAGAGTCCTTTCTAGATGCGACGCAGGCTAATGCTCACAATTCTGTCTAGGTGTGTGGCACATGCTAACATTCACAGTGTCGATAGGGTGATGTAGAGTGGCAGGGTTTTTTGGAGTAGAGTGATTGCTCTACTCCCCACCCATGTCACACTTACTTTGGTGGTTGCTGCTGGCCACTGGCTTCCCCTGCTGACACCTGCAGACACTGTTTGGAGCCGCCCTTTGCCTTGGGGCCCTTAGCCGCAGGGGCTGCACGGGCAGAGGGCTGCCCTGGGGAGGTCGGTTAAGACCACCAACAGAGCCAATCAGAGGGCAGGGGAGGGATGGGAGGTTGGAGGAGCTGGAACAGGGAAGCCGGGGCGAGGGATAACATACAGGTGCACAGGGGGCATGGAGGGCTGCTAAAATGGCTGCAGCAAGTTAGGTCAAGACCCAGGAGGGTCCGATACTGCCCAACACTCACCTGCCTCGCGGAGGACCTTAAGAGGCGAGCAGGGAGTTCTGTTGCACCATAGTGCAAACAAACGAGGCTACAGGAGCCAATCAGATGCGGGGGAGGGATGGGAGTTGGAAGGGGCTGGAACAGGGAAGCCGGGGTGAGGGATAACATACAGATACACAGAGGGACTGGGGGGCTGCTAAAATGGCTGCAGAAGGGTAAGTTAACACAAATAGAGCATTAGGCAGTTCAGAGTCGATCCCTAACTTAAGCAGTTTAGCCCTACAAAGTAGGGAGCCTTATGCTCAAAAGTACACTAGTGCATTGAAAACGCGCGGTTGTGCGTTAAGAGCAAAACCGGCTCCTCTTCAGGGAGCTGTAGCAGTTCAGGAAGGGGTTTGAGGTGATGAAGAACAGTATCCTACTATTTGAGGAGGGTCTACCCTTGCAAGCAGAGCAACTTTTGAGTTTCGGGAATAGCTAGGGAGCGCAGGCTAGCCCACCTAAGGAGAGTATCTTTTGAGGGATTCTCGTGTGCAAAGAACAATGACTGTCAGGGGGCCATCTCTAAGTGATGCAAGTACTCACTGTCCCTCGACACAGTCCAGGCCAAACTTTGCCAGTCTATGCCATGTCACTTGTAGGTTCCACCCCTGCAGTTTCCGCTCCGGCTCTGCATCTGGGGGACGATCGTCCGTGGCGGGACAGTAGTCTTTTCTCTGCTCTCGCTGAAGAAGAGTTCAGTTCTAGTGCAGAACGTCTCAGGGCGTAGGGGGCAGGTATCTTATAATGTACTGCACATAGTCCATGCTCTGCTCTTTGCTGGTTCAATTGTTCTGCATATGTCACATACTTTGGTTCCCACTTTATAGGTAATAGAGGTGGGGCAGTTGGAGTAGGGGTACTTGGCTCCTCCTCTACATTCGTATTATTTTTACTTCTTTTTAATGAACCATAACGCGTTTACCGCATTTGGCTGGAGACTGTCCAAAAATGGCCAAGCCACAAAGTCTCTTGTTCTGTCATTTGGCCAGTTTGTCCTTTTGCTTTCCCCAGGTCAAGTGACCCGGGTATTCCTTAGGGAGGCATGCAGCCTCCCTCAAAAACTGCATCTTTTGCCCAGGAAGAGGGTTGAGACTGCCTGATCCCAACCCACACTACTGGTGCCAGTATGTCTGGTATTCCTGGAACCACCGTGGGCCATGATTGGCCCATGCCTGGCATGAATGCCAGAGAGCAGATCTTCGATTGGTTATCCCTGATTTGAGCGCAAAGCAAATTTTGGATAAGAGAATGGTTTGTGCACCCATTCCAGGTCGATCACCAGAAGTTCACACCGAACTTTAGAAGGAGCCGAGCATCCTGAAACGCTGAAGCAGACCCCTGGAACCACCGGAGACATGCTGGAAGGTTTGGCACCCTAAGCCCGCTGTTGACCCATCAGACCCCTGTTTTTGCATTGATTACTGGAGGCCTGCAAGGGCGCTTTGACGCTTTGGAGTAGTGGGAACTACTCTCGGCATCTCCTGTAGCCCTCCATTAGAGCCTTTTCGGTAGTGTTCCTGGGACCTCCAGTGAACTGACCAGCTCAAACCAGGAGTATCACCTACGACTGCTGCCGTCCCAAGTTGACACTCGAGACTTGAGGAATTGCCAACTTGCGGTCCTGAGCCCTCTCCCGCCAAATTTCTCAGGGTCATGATCCAAGATAGTGCGCCATGGCGCAAGCATTTTAGTCATTGTAGGAGCCTTGCTTACTTACCGTAGTGACTAACGTACTCTTAGTCCATAGTCCCCTTTCCTCCATACTCTATGGGCTCCCTTCCAAGGGACGGGAGACGGAACCTTTTTCACCAGAAAAAACCTTCATCCCCTTTAAATTTAGAGGTGCACAGGGGTGCGGCCCAGGGAGCATGGCGGCCCTGACTCTGCCCTCCGGAGCCACACCTCCGTCCCCATTGACGCGTCGACAATAGATTTAACATTGCCTAATGATCCCAGCATTATTAGGAGGGAGGTTGGTGGGACGTATAGGTGAAAGGGGACTATGGACTAAGAGTATGTTAGTCACTACGGTGAGTAACTTATAATTACTCGTACGTCCCATCCCCTTTCCTCCATACTGTATGGGCGATTACAACTATTGTAGCCCTGGGTTGGAGAGGAGACCCTCCTTAAGCAAATAGGTTACTGAGAACCACCTGTCCGAAAGCCACATCAGAACTAGAGCCGGCATCCAAACAGTACTACTTGCAGAAACCAGAGGGAGAGGCCCAAGCGGCCTCCCTGCTTATGACTTGCCAAGAGACATGGCGCTGGAATGCGATGGCCGTTGCCTTGGCCCTGACTGCGTGGGCATGCATGTTGCCCGGGAGCGGCTTGTGCTGGCCCTCATAAGCTTCCTTGATGGCAGAGATCATCCAGCGGGATATGGAAGCCTTAGAGGCCTGATCTCTTCGTCTTGAGCCTCCGAAAGTGATAAACAGGGCGTCCGATTTGCAGAGCCCTTGGTCCTGTCCAAGTAGAATTTCAGGGCACGCCTGACATCCAGGCAGTGCAGCACTCTCTGTGCTTCGTCCTTGGGATCGGGAAAAACGTAGGAAGAACTGTTACCTCGTTCAAGTGGAAAGCAGATGGAACCTTGGGCAGAAATGCCGGGTGTGTCCGCAGGACTACTTTGTCCTTGTGAAAGGCAGTATATGGTTCCGAGGCGACCAGCGTCTGGATTTTGCTGACTCTACGAGCCGAGGTGAGGCCAACTAGTAAGGCCGTCTTGATGGTGACCAGCCTGATGTCCACGGACGCCATTGGCTCAAACGGTTTGTGCGCCAGAGCGCCCATGATTATGTTAAGTTCCACACAGGGAGCGGTCTCTTGACGGGCGGGTAGAGCCTTGCGAGTCCCGTCAGGTGTTACTTGACAATAAGATTGGAGGAGGAGATGATGTCTTCCTCCGAGTGCCTGAAAGCCCCAATGGCTGCGAGGTATGTGCGGCAGGTGTCCACCTGCACGCCTGAGTGAGCGAGGTGTGCCGAGAAGGAGAGCACATCGTCCAAGGCCTACAGCCTTGCAAGTTGATCACAGCATGCCGCCCTTTTCTTTCCACCCATAATTGTACAATCCTTGCTAGGACTTTGGTCATGTCCAAACTGGACTACTGCAATGCACTGTACCAAGGCACCAATCAAGGCAACCTAGACAAACTCCAGATCATACAAAATAACGCCATCAGAGCAGCCCTCGATATCCCTAGATCAGCCCATCTCTCGGAAACCAGGAAGAACCTTCATTGGCTGTCAGTCACCCAAAGGATCTCATTAAAATCCCTTGCCCTGACCTACAAATGCATGAATAACCTGGCCCCCATCTACCTCTCCTCACGGTTCACGCAGTATACCCCATCTCGATCTCTAAAATCTACCCGCAACCAGAGCCTACTGATTCCTAGACACAAGCTCCAAACAGCCGGTGGGTCTAGCTTCCCAGTTCTGGCAGACAAACTGTGGAACTCTGTCCCCCTTACTATCAGAAACCTTTGAAGTGGGAGAATGGAAGACCAGGCTCCCGTCCTTCACCTCTCGCGCTTGGCCTAAAGGGTCACGACCCAGACACCCGCCACGAGAAGAGTTTGTCCATTTACCAGACGACCAGATACCCTGGTACAGGAACATACGGATGTGTCCATCTGCCTGCCCAGCAGCCCGCACTGGCCATGCCGACACCTGCGGCACGGACCAACTAGACTAAAATCTACACGTCGTTAGAGATGCCATGACGACCTAGACAACGGGAAGCACATCTGTACAAATATACACACTGGACATTCCCGCACCGATCTACACGAAGAATATACTCAGTGCTATGACGTAGGCAACAGGCATATTCACGGACGTGCATCTATATTTACATAGGCTTTCAGAATGCAGAAACGCAAGACGCGTCATGAACTCATCTACAAAGCTTGCTCACGCTTCTCTTGAAACCAGTTACCACCATGAGAAGTATAATGAAGACACGATACTGGTCATGGAACTATATGCTACTATAACCTAAAGCACCTGTGCACCAAACGGACCACTTATGCACCAGGCCCAAGTAGGCCTCAAACAAGAGCTCCCGTGGACATTAACAAAGCAAGAGTCAGGTTGCTGATCCTGCAGAATGAGCCCGGTGAAACAACCAGCCAAGGTCGCAATGTTGCAAACCCACATTCCAAGAACAAATCATCAAAGGCACGATGTTGCAACCTCGCACTCCGCGCACCAACGTTAAGGTCACACTTGCAAATTAGACCAGACACAGTGGAAAAGCAATATTAATTGTGCAGAATTCTGCCTCAAACACGGTCCCTCCCCACGTGACCAAGCCGAACCTGACGAGATGCCAAACCCAGGAGAGAAGAGGCGTCTGGATCCCTCGCTACGAGACACAGGCAGATACACTTGAAAGGCTCAATGGACATCTGCGACAGTGGGAGCGGTCAGCCTTCCAGCTATGAATAAATCCTCACATTGTCTGCACGCACCCATAGTGAAACATTGTTGCAAATTGCAGGTACAGCGGTGGTCCCAGGCTGGGAAGCTCACGGGCGCACCAATCAGAACATGGGGCTCTTATCACTGACGCCAGTAATATTAACCAATCCTCAGGAGTCTTCATGTAACAATTCTCATATATCTGGGTTGTCCCTACAATTAGATACATCACCTGACTACCCTTTGTCCACTAACATTGTTCTCTATATGTGTGCTATACTAACCCTACCACTCGAGCAACCAATTAAGAGTGGCGATAGGTTTTTTGTTAACTTTCTGAAGTGACGCAAGTAGCGCGTCATAAAACAGTAAAAAGGGCCTGCGAGCCCCACGATTGTGTGTGCGTCAGGACGGACGCGTACGCTCCTTGACCCATCCCTGCCGTTTTGTCTAATAAACAGCAGAGTCACCTTGCTCCTTGTGTGTGTCTCATACTCTATCTCATCTGGGATACACGGGAGGAGTTGGGGCCTCCCTGCCTGGAGGTCTGCGGACGGCCCGGCCGACCCCGGCAGAATTTCCCCCCAGACACCTTCCTTCCCTGAATCTATTCAAACACAAAGCCAAACGCTGGCTAGTCACATCAGATGACCAAGCTGCACTCTGATAACTGGATGACCTATGTATTTCTGTACAAACTACCAATGTTTTTGATTACTATGTCAATTTAAATGTTACCTGAAATGTCGCAATATTATGTAACCACTGTTTAAGATATGCGCCCGGTAGCCTTCGGGCCTGGTTTGCGCTATACAAATAAATAAAATACAAAATACAAATGCCTCTGTCCCCCTGCTGTGCCAGAAGATGTGCTGGGCCCGTCAGGAGGTGAATCGGGGCCACTTCCGAGAGACTGAGCAGCTCCAAAAACCATGGCCTGGCCGGCCAACATGGAACTATTAGAATGATGAGGAGTTGGTGAGACTCCCTGATTTTGCAAATTGCTCTGAAATAGGGGGGTGGGCGGAAAGGCGTAGGCTTTAATGCCGGTCCACTGGAGGTGAAATGCGTCGCCCAGCGAGCCGGGGCCCTGACCTTGCTAGGATGCGAACTGGGGACACTGCGCCATCAAGAGAGGAATCCACGGTGATGGTGGCCTGCGCAGTGGGCGGTTGAAAGGGCTTGCCCATATGTAGGTTGCAGTCTCTGCACCACCAAGTTAGGTCCGGATGGAGAAACGTTGATCATCTCGGATTGAGAGCCCCGCTCCTGGTTCCATGAGGCAGCGAAGTGCAGCTGAATCCTCCTCATCCTTAGTTTCGTGTGCGGAACGGCTAATAGGATCGCTGCCATGAGACCCAGGAGATGTTGGTATCACCATGCCGAGGTTACTTCTCTGTTGAGGATGTGGGTGGTGGCCCTCTTGATAGCAGAGATTGTGTCCTCTGAAGAAAATACCTTCTGGGAGCACGTGTCCAGATGAGGCCCAAAAATGTCAGTCTGCGTGGGTTGCAGTTGCGACTTCTTGAGATTGAGCGAGAGGCCCACATCATGCAGAGTGTTCATAAGGGCATGGGAAGAGTGGTGAAACGCTTCCGGAGATGTAGCCCTGATGAGCCAGTCGTCGAGGTATGGGTAAATGTGGAGGCCCTGCGCTCTGAGGGCCGCCACTGCATTCATGAGCCCGGCGAAGAACCTGGGGGTTGAGTTGAGGCCAAACGGAAGGACCTTGTACTGAAAATGGTAGCCCATGATCCTGAACTGAAGGAAAGAACTATGGGCTGCCAAATCGGGACGTGCAGGTACGCGTCCTTCAGCTCCAGTGAGCACATCCAGTCTCCCCTGTTCAATATCTCTGCTATAAATGCTGGCGTAACCATCTTGAATTTTTGCAGGGGTAAGGAGAGGGTGGAAAGGTCCAGCACAACTCTGAGGCCCGCCTGGTTCTTCTTCTGAATGGCGAAAATCCTGGTGTAAGAGCCAAAGCCTTGCTGGGAGGCTGGGTCTTGCTCCACTGCCTGGCTCTTTACGAGCAACCGGATCTCTGCCAAAAGAGATGCTGTCCTAACCTGTGGGAGTGGAGGGGAGGACGTTGGGATAGGGAGGCGGTGCCCCATGGATACTACAGAGAGGATCCAGGGGTCCACGAAATTCTGGCACCAGAAATGTGCATGGAGAGCAAGCCTGCCCACCAACGGAGAGACGTGGCCCAGAAGGGGCGTGTCATGCCTTCTTTCCCTCTGAGGCGGTCGCGGAGGAGGGGGACTGGAAAAAGCCCCCCCCTTTATGTTCCTTGCGACGGCTCGGAGAGGGCAAGCGGTCCGGCTGCTTGGATCTAAGCTCCTGGAAACCTCGGAACACTCCATATGTACGACCCCTATCGGAGCGCTGCTGAGATTGGGTGTACGATTTGGGCGTGGTCTTTATAAGGATGGATAAAGATTTGGCCATTTGTGAGCTGTTTTTTTTCTCCAGCTCTTCATCCGTGGAGGAGTGGAAAAGGCCCCCCCTGCCCCTGAATGGTAGATCTAATATGCGTTCCTGGACGTCCGGGTTGAACTTAGTTGCCCGGAGCCAGGCTGTCCTCATGTCCGTGGCAATACAGATGGCACGGCCAGAGGTGTCAATATGGGCCACGGTTCCATGAGATCATGCGCCACCAGCTTGGCCTCGGCTAGCCCCGCCTTAAAGTGTGATTTGCTTTGGGTAGGGAGTTCCGGAAGGAAGTCTGCAATTTCCCGCCATATTCTTTGGGTGGCGGCAGCCAGCCTGGCATCTGCGATGGCCTGATGAAGATGTAAAGACGCGTTGGAAAAGAGTTTCTTGCCGTACGCCTCCAAGATCTTCTCCTCCTTGCCTAGCAGCACCGCAGAGGAGGCGGCTGAGGTTGACTGAGGCTTGGAGTATATTGATGCCGCAGCGATCACCGAGGAGTGTGGCTGAGGATGGCCCGAGAGCAAGACTGTATCCCCCTCCATCTGCCTGTACTTGGTGTCCAGGCGTCGATTGCTGGCTGGGCTGAGTGGAGTTTTAGCCAGCCCTTCTTGGCAAGGGAGACTACGTCGGTCTGCAGAGGAATCCCCGATTTGGCAGAGGGGCGTTGTGTGAGGACTTCCGACAGAACCCCCTCTGCTGGCTGCTCGATCTCGGATTGGGGTAGGCCCAGATACTCTGTCAGCCTAGCAAGATGTTCGTGGAAGGCCCTGGCTGAGGATGGTGCGTCTGGATCCTCCCGGCGGGGGCTGGTACGGAGTCGGCTGGGGAGCCGGAGGACGGGCTGCACCGGGGCCATGGGCTCCGGCATCTGCTGTGGTGCCACTAGCATTGCAGGAAGGACTTCCCTGATGGCATCTTTGAGGATAACCCCCATCCGAGGTGAATTCTTGAGGCAGAGGAACCTCCAGAAGAAGACCTCTTCACTGACCACGGTGGTTGCAGGGGGTGCTGCCAGGGTAGTGGGGAGCTGCTGGAGCCGCGGCTTACCCTGCCGATATGAACGCAAAGGAAAGCTGCTCTGCGCAAAAGAGGGGTAGGCTGTAGGCCACGTACCTGGTTGAAGCCAGTCCCACCTTGACACTCATTATTTGCCAAATTCCTGGAATGGCGGACGGGTGCCTATGTCTGGCGCGGCGGCCATTTTGTTGAGCTGCCTGCAACGTGTTGCTCAGCCCGCTGGGCCCGGCCTCATCCAAAACTCTTGCGTGTGGATCACGAGGCTACCCTGCTCCTCGGGCCTAGGCCTGGTAGGTGTGGCACCCTCGACACAGGGGTTGGTAGAGCTACGTTTAGGTGCCCCCTCTGACATATTGCTGGTATTAGGGCGTAGCCCCTCGGCCATGGTGCCGATACAAGGGCAGAGCCCCTCGGGTGAAGACCTGGTAAAAGAAACTTCCGGTCCCTCAAAACTGTCACCGGTAGGATCCGAGGATCCCTCGGCCCGGTGGCCGGTAGCTGCAGCAGCCTCAGTGCACGTGCTGGTAGAAGGACCCGACTGGTCCCTCCCGCGCGTGCAAGTCCCTGGGAAGGAGTCTCCCTTGCGGGTTGCGATGGAGAATATCGGCCCTACCTTGGGCTTGGTTCGATATTTCACGAAGTTCTTTAGGTCCTCTGGAGGCAACTTCTGGAAGAGCTCCCTCCACCTGGCTAGTCTGTTCTTCAGCTCTTTCGAGGACAGCGAGCCACATGCTGAACAAGCTTGCCAAACATGGTCTGGGCCAAGGCAACGTAGGCAGAGGGCATGGGGGTCTGAATTTGGGAAGAGCCCATTGCAGGCTGGACACCTGCTGAACCCTGTAGAAGTCGACATGCGCCGGGGAGGGGCGCGACACCTGAGGACCGAGTACTTGAATGACAAAAAGACAAAAAAGAAGACGGAGAACAAGTATCCGCGCGTGGAAATACATGGCCGAAGCCAAACCTGGAGCGCTGGTGAATTCGGCCGTTCCCGTCGACACGGAAAAGGGGACTGAGGTGTGGTGCGGGAGGGGGTTGTCAGGGAAGCGCAAGCTCCCTGGGCCGCACCCCTGCATGCCTCTAAATTTAAAGGGGGAAGGTTTTTTCTGGTGAAAAAGGTTCAGTCTCCCGTCCCTTGGAAAGGACGCCCATACAGTATGGAGGAAAGGGGACGGGACGTAAGAGTACCATAAGAATACCTAAGAGAATCTGGGAGGCAAAGTACCCATTGAGAAAACCGTACCTGCATGCAAGACAATATGCTGGCCATTTGAATGAGATTCCTACAGAAGCAGAGCAGATTAATGGCAAGGATGAATGGTGACGCCACACAGAGGGAGATGATGCAAACAGAAGAGATGCAGAGACCAGAGAATGCAGATAATCTATAAGGCATCACAAAAGTATCAAGGATAATTGACATCTTGGGACCAAGGTGAAGAAATTTATGCCACAGAAACAGATTAAGATATTAAAGCTAGTTTATACGTGTACAGACCCAACAGAAATGCAAGCAGCAAAGTAATCTTGAAAGCTAACCTCAAGCTTTATAGTAAATAGATTGCAGCAAGCGCCAATATATATAGGTGCATATGGACAAATAAAAGATGGACGTTTCCACTACGCATTATAAAGCAGTGCTGAACATTGACAAGAAGGCCTCACTTCAGTGTGTGTCGCAGTTAAAAGCAAATTAAATTGCAAATGAAATCTAAGCAGAAGGAGTTGAATGAGCCAAGAAGCCAAGTTCTTATTAAACAGGAATTGGCTGACATTGGATACAAATTGTGTGAAAGAAGGGAATAGTTTCTTACCTGTAACTCCATTTCTCCAGCATTGGTATCTTTCATGGATTCACGTGCTTAGAATATTCCCCGTCGTCAGACTGGGACCCCTCGGTACACTTATATAGCCTTTTCCTATAGGAAAACTTCCGACACTTTTGTGTCCTATCTACGTCCTTTTAGGACCCGCCTACGCATGCTCCGCAGGCCGTCCCAGTATAAGAGACCCGCCCCCGCGGTTCCCCTTCAGATTTCGGCCCCTCCAAAGTAGGAAGGGTTAAACTTATCCATTACATACATTGCAGTCCCGGGGAGGCTTGGCGGGCGCATGTGAATCCATGAAAGATACCAATGCTGGAGAAATGGAGTTACAGGTAAGAAACTATTCCCTTCTCCAGCATTGGATCTTTCATGGATTCACATGCTTAGAATAGATTGTATAGCAGTAACACTTGAGACGGTGGTGAGAATGCAATGTAACGTACCCTCACCCTACTACTCAACACATATGCGCAGCAGTAATAGGTTTACTCATAACTTTTCCCACCGAAAGTATACTGTCATCAAAGGTAGAAAACACACTCTCCACAACGTGGAGCTTACCTTACTGAAACAGATGGCGCAGGACAGCTGTTCCCATCTGCGCCTCATCCGCATGCTGCCTGGCAAGGCAGTAGTGGCGAGTAAACGTGTGGGGCACTGACCATGCCGCAGCTTGGCATATGTCCGTCAGCGGAATTCCGGCCCATAACGCTGTTGAGGATGACATCGACCTTGTAGAATGGGCTCTAGGATGTCTTTGCAGTGGCCTTCCGGCCTTAGAGTGACAAAAAGCAATCGTCGACGAGACCCATCTGGCCAATCCCTGTTTCGAGATTGCTTTACCTCTCGTCGACGGACCATATGCGACGAACAGTTGCCGAGTAGCCCTGATGTCTTGTGTGCGATGTAGGTAGAATTTCAGAGCCCTCTTAACGTCCAGGGTATGAAGAGTTTTTTCTGCTGCCGACGATGGAGTGGCGAAGAAAGTAGGCAGAACCACGGATGAGTGTTTGTGATATACCGTCGGAACCTTAGGGACGAACGTAGGGTTAGTCGCCAGGACTACCTTGTCCTTAAAGAATCTTAGGTAGGGCGGGTCCACGACCAGCGCTTGTAGTTCCGAGATACGTCTGGCTGATGTGATAACTATCAGGAATGCCAACTTCTACAAAATGAATTTCATGTCGGACGTGGCCATAGGCTCGAAAGGCGGTTTCATCAAACCTGCCAACACTGTGTTGAGGCTCCACGCCGGGGGAAAACGTTTCACCGGGGGAAAAGCTCGAAATAAACCCCGCATGAAGTGTTTCACCAGTCTGTCACTGAATAGAGGAGGCGACTGCCTCTTCCTTGTGAACCTTGAGATGGCTGCCAGGTGTATCTTTATCGATGAGGGGGACAATCCCTTATTTGCTAAGAGGAGCAGGTAAGGTAGAACTTGTTCCGGCGTCACCGACAATGGTTGTAGGTCCCGCTGTCTTCTACACCATTCACAGAATCTCCGCCACTTATAGGAGTAGGATTTGTTAGTGGAAGGGGCTCTAGACGCCTGCAGAATTTCTTGGCACTCCTCTGAAATGTCTAAAGCCCCGAATTCCGAGAAGTCAGGAGCCAGGACGTAAGGTTGAGACTGTCCGGGTCGTGATGCCACACCGTGCCTCTGTCCCGGGATAGAAGGTACGGGACTTTCAGAAACGCTATGGGATGTTCCAGCGATAGATGGAGGAGGTCCGAGAACCACGGTTGCCTCGGCCAGTATGGTGTCACTAGAATCACCCGGCAATCGTATCCACTGTATTGTTTTCCATATGAGGGGAAACGGGGGGGAAAAGCATAGAGGAACATGTCCGTCCATGGGAAGGAGAACGCCTCCCCCACCGAACCCTCTTGGGGCCACCTGCTTGCAATTTTTTTGCATTTCTTGTTTTCTTTGGTCGCGAAGGCGTCCAGAGGGGGGTGGCCCGATTTCTCGAACACTTTCTTCAAGTGACCCGTGTCCATTTCCCACTCGTGTATCTGGGCCATGTTTCTGCTGAGGGAGTCGGCTTGGCAGTTCCTCACTCCTGGAAGGTGATGAGCCACGAGGGAGATTTCGTGCTTCGATGCCCAATGCCATGTTCTCTGGGCTTCTATGGAGAGAGTCCTTGATCGTGTCCCACCTTGTTTCCTCAGATAAAACATGGCTGTTGTATTGTCGGTCAGTATTCGCACTCGCGACCTCTTGATGTGTGGTAGGAACGCCTTCAAGGCCCATCGTACCGCTCTGAGTTCCAGTACGTTTATGTGTAGGAGTGACTCCGTTGGAGACCAGCGACCTTGCGTTTGGAGAGCACCCATGTGCGCTCCCCATCCGGTTAGGGACGCATCCGTAACTATGGTGCTCTGGAACTCCGGCTCCTGTAGGGGCACACCTTTGTTCAGATTGTGGGAACTCTGCCACCACTGAAGGGTCCGAAGTAACTTGTCGTCGTCGACGGTTATCCTGTCCGACCACGATCCCTGAGCCTGTGTCCATCGGTCTGCGAGGAATTCTTGGACTGGCCTCATGAAAAGTCGACAGTCTCTCACCAGATGGCTGCAGGATGCCATGGCCCCTAGGACGAAACATACTTTCTCACTGAGATCCTGGTGTTTCGCCGTAGCCGGGCCGCCTGTTGAATGAGTCTCGAGGTCCTGTCGAGAGAAGGTTCACCAGCCCTAGCTGAGTCTCGAACTGTGCCCCCAAGAATACCAGCGTTCTCGATGGCCGCAGAGAGGATTTCTCGAAGTTTATGGCGAATCCTAGCCATTGTAGAAGCTGCATGGTGGCTTGTAGACTTGTGTTGGTCGACGCTGGGGAGGATCCCCTTACCAGCCAGTCGTCGAGGTATGGGTATACATGGTGGCTTTGCTTCCTTAGCCAGGCAGCCACTGGAGCCAGGCATTTTGTGAACGTTCTGGGGGAGGTTTTGAGCCCGAAAGGAAGAACCGTGAATTTGTAGTGGGTTCGCCCTATTACAAAACGTAGGAATTTCCTGTGTTTCCGACACATTGGAATATGGAAATACGCGTCCTGTAAATCCAGGGACGCCAGGAAATCTCCCTTTTGAACTGAGCGGATCACTTCCTGCAGAGTGAGCATCTTGAATTTCAGGCTCTTTAAGGACTTGTTGAGATCGTGTAAGTCTAGAATGGGACGCCATTTGCCATTCGGCTTTTTTACGACGAAGTATCTTGAGTAGACTCCTTGGCCTCTCTGTGATGTTGGAACTAATTCTATCACTCCCTTCGCTAACATGAGTGTAACCTCTTGTTGCAGTGCCTTCATATGGGACTGAGCGGTGAACGCAGGTGGAATTTGCGGAGGGCTGTGTTTGAATTGAAGAGAGTGTCCGTGTCTTATAGTGTGTAACACCCATTGGTCCGTCGTTATCCTTTCCCATTCGTCGACATACGCTGAAACTCTTCCCCCCAGAACGGGTTGTGGAACGTCACTGCTGATCTTTAGTTTGCTTGTCTCTCGCCGACGATGGGTATGATGGTCGTTTTCTGGAAGACTGGAAGTTTCGTCGACGGTTAGCAGATTGTGAGGCACGTCGGTACCCCTGGGAGGGGTAAGCCGGTCTGGCAAAGGATCTGTCTCCAGAAGAGAATCTTGAATTTCCTGAAGCCCCTCTAAAGGGGCGAAACGACTTGTAGCTCCTGCCACTCTGGAGGGCACCCAAAGAACGTGCCGTGTCCGAATCTTCTTTCATCCCTTTTAGGGCCTCGTCCACCTTCTCACCGAAGAGAAGGTCTCCCTCAAAGGGCATATCTAAGACCTTGTATTGTACCTCTGGCCTGAAGTAGGTACACTTCAGCCATGACTGTCGACGTAATACGACCCCATTATTGACTTGCTTGAAGCCAGACTCAGCAAGATCCACCGCGATGTTTATTGCGTGATTTGAGGCTTCCTCACCCTCTCGGACCAGTAGCATCGTCGCCTTCCTCTGTTCTTCTGGAAGATGATCAAGCAGTGGAGCCAGCCTGTGCCACATCTCCCTATCGTATCTGGCCACAATTGCCAGAGTTTGCCGCCTTTACTGTGGTCGCTCCCACGGAGAGCACTTTCTTGCCAAAGACATCTTGGCGTCTCGCTTCATTCTCGGGTGGAGTCGTGCACTTGTGCTGTGCCTTTGCCTTCCTCGCTGCCACCGCCGACACCACCGAGTCTGGTGTCGGTTGAGAGGATAAACACTTGGATGTAGACTCTGGAGCCTTAAACTTTTTTTTCTAGGCGTCCTTTCACTGCTGGTTCTGAGAATGGGTGTCTCATTGTCTGCAACCCTTCTTTCCATACATGGTCAAGTATCGGTATCGAGAACACCGACCTCCTTCTCTTGCCCATGTGGTCGAACAAAAAACAGTCCTTTTTCTGTTCTTCCTGGGACAGACCAAATTCTTTGCATGCCTTCTCCATCATCGAATGGAATGACGCAATGTCGTCCGGAGGGGACGGGTGAGCTGGGCTTCTGGGGTTTTCTAACTCCGCCTCTGACTCCCAGGTAGGATCCCTGGAGGGGGATAAAGAGACCTCTGACATGGCTCCCCTGTCCGACTCCGAATCTGGCAGCTCACCTTCCTCCTGCGCCAGTGTTGAGATTGGAGTGCGTGGGTGCGGCGGTTGACAGGACGGGCCCGGCTCGTCGACGGGTGACTGTGGCAGGCTGACCTGGGGAGGTCGCTGGTCCAACGACCGTAGCAAGGACTGAAGCGAGGACAGAATATCCAACGACAAAACCGATTGAGGATTGAGGAGAGGGGCAGGTACCGGTGTAACGGATGCCCTCGTCGACGACTTGACAGCCGCTCGTAGCCCTAGGTCTTCTGGGCCAGCCACTCTCTCGCTCTCGTCCTCCGAGGACAGCAACATAGCTTGCTCTTGTAGCAAAGCCTCTGGGGGGGGGTAGAGTCGAGGACTTCAGGCCTCCAGGCCTCCTGTAGGACCCCCGTCGACGAGGCTCTCGTCGACGCCATTGTCGACGGGACGGAGGATGCCCCTTGCGCTAGTGGCGGGAAGGCGGCCGGCGACTGGATCGCCGTCGACGATGCAGGCTTCGCAGGTGGTTTTGGCGGTCCCGCCTTCTCCACACTGTGCCCGCTTTTACTCGACTCGTGGTCGATCTGTGATGATCGCCAGAGGAGGATTTCCTTTCCTTCTCATGCTTTTTTGATGAGGATGATTTCTTTGACGAGGAGTCTGTAGTGGAGTGAGTTCCAGACGACTCTTTTTCCGACGATCTAGATTTCTTTGCTGGTGGTTCCGACGAGGCCGCGCGGCGTGATGTTTTCGCCGACTGTGTGGAGCCTACCTCCGAGGGGGGGTATGCCCCCGCACTCTCATTCAGCCATGCCACCAGGCGTCGGTTCCGGTCTTTGAGGGTTTTTTGAGAAAACCCCTTGCATATGTCGCAGGCATCCGCCGAATGGTGAGGGTGGAGGCAATATATACAATCCATGTCCGTCCCCCTCGTAAACCTTTTTCAAGCCGCACGTCGCGCATGGACGGAACTGCGCTTTTCCTGATACAGAGGACATATCGTACTCGAAATCCAATAAGGCAACCTAGTACAAAATAGCAAGACAACACGAGGAGATCCCACTACTTTGGAGACGGTTGAAATCTGAAGGGGAACCGCGGGGGCGGGCCTCTTATACTGGGACGGCCTGCGGAGCATGCGTAGGCGGGTCCTAAAAGGACGTAGATAGGACACAAAAGTGTCGGAAGTTTTCCTATAGGAAAAGGCTATATAAGTGTACCGAGGGGTCCCAGTCTGACGACGGGGAATATTCTAAGCATGTGAATCCATGAAAGGTCCAATGCTGGAGAACAGAGACTCCTGTTCAGAAGGCTTGAGCAAAACAAAAGACGTCAGAGGACTATTAGAAAATGAAGTACCGCATGGCCGCAAGGGACTCTCCGTGACTTTGTGTTACTTTGGATTGCCTGGACTTCACTTACTGGAACTCTCTCTCCCATAAGGCAGCAGAGGCTACCATACGCTGCTTTGTTACGTAGCTTAGGGCAGTGCCTTTAAAAACCAGCACGCCTGCGCACCAAAGCAAGTACCAGTAAGTACCGCTTGGCTGCTTTGCCGCACTTGTCGCGGCTTTAAGCGGCTTCGCGCTACTATCTGGTTACTTCATTTGCAATTGTAAACATAACTGATTGTGTTTTGGGAAGAGTGCTAAGCCCCTGGTGGCATTAATAGCTTGTCTCTTAGACCCTACCTCTGGGCTCACAACGGCACCGCAAGTTAACAAAAGATCATGGAGCGTTTCCACGCCCTTCCCGAAAATGGCTAAATTACGTCCAAAAACAATGGAAAATTCTGGGAGGCAGATGGACATTCGTTCTTTCTATCCAAATATGCCGCAATCTTTGACCCCAGTAACAGGCATAAGAACGGCTTCTTTGCCAAGTACTATTTGCATGGCTACCTTGACAACTATGGAGCATGGCAAGAAGGAAACAGCAAACTTAACAACTGAACCAGCAGGAAAACTTGCTAGTGAAACAGTGGGGCTGTGCACCCTGCCACGTGTAAGTCGTGACCATGTTCCCACGTTTATACTTCATCAAAATGCCTCATTATCCGACAGGGTGCTATTGTGCTATGTTATGACGGCACCAGTGTTGACACTCAATGATGCAAATGAACTTCCAGCTGATGCCGTGTCAGACCCTGCGGTACTCAATATAGATTTAAATGACTCGTGTTTCTCTTCCCAAACATTGCATGACAATCTATCCGCTTCTCCAGTGATACACCCGAGCACCTCTCACTTTGCCATTTCAGAACTTTCCTTTGTTGCTCCAACTCTGCGAAAACGCTCCATACTTTGCCCATGGTAGACTCCAGCCAGGTGCAACAACCAAATATGCTGCTGGAAATTACCTTAAATTCAATTAAATTGGCCATCCAATCGATGGTAAAACTCTTTGAACCTATGGAGCGCAAACATTCTGCTTAATGCGGACAAATTGAGCAGATTATGTTGTGGCAACAGTCAGTGGCTATGAAGCTGGAGGAGAAAACTGAAAGAACGTCTAAGGCCAAGTCCAATGATAGGATGAAACCATCTGCAAGTGTAACCACTCAAACCACTGGCCAACTTACTGAGGGGCTAGTAGAAGATCTTAGCAAACTTGCTGTCCCTCACTACATAGAAATTATATCTGATGTGACCCAGGGAGCGTTAGAATTGGGATCTGACAAAGGTAGTGCAATGGGTGGTGAAAGTAGAAGTGATGAACCTTTGAACTCTCAAAACTTAATTCTGCCCAAACCACTATACTCAATGTTTGCAGTGCCTAGCTCACAAACAGAGGTGACTAAAACTGGAAAAAAAGTAACTGCTTTGGAGAAAAATTCCAAAAAAGTTAAAAATGCAAAACTTAACACAGCCTCACAGACTAAAAGATTTGTGAAAGCGTTACCATGTCCAGTAGCTAAGAAAATGTCCCAAGCAATCACGAAGAAATATCAAGCCGAAGCCCATCAAAAGAAACTTATTACATTGACAACGGGGCCGATATCAATCCCTTCTTATAAACTTGATGATTTAATTGAAGCAGTTTCAACTCCCAATTTATGTGACGATTTAACTCAAATGGACACAGTCAAACCAAATGATGTGTTAAAATCCCAAGCCTCTCAAAAGTTGAAAGCTAAAACAAATTCTGATACCCATCGAAGGGACATTAGAAGTGCAGTCGATGAATATATATATTTTTTTATTGAAACTTCAGTACAGCAAACCTGTTAGCAAACCAACAAGACGCCAAGCTTTTGTTAAAGCACATCCCCATCATCTTCAACATATATGTCTTATTACCCATTCCTGTTTATAGGACTTCAACTGTCCTACATATGTAATTATGACATGTCATCGCTTTAAGATTACTTTAAGAGTTCCATGCAACATCATTTCTCAGTTAAGTATAAAGAATCTAAAAAGTTCACGATTGCACAGGTCAACTTAATGTTGTGTCCAGCAACCGCATAAGACCACCAATTTTGATTGTCTAATTCAACAGGAGTAAACTCTCCTAGTTGGCATAGTCGACATGGAGTTAGTGCAATGCATGCAGTCACAAGATGTTCGATGGATTCAATTTCAAGATTGCAGAATCGACAAAAATTGCCATTGCCATTTGCTTCATTTATATGTCGTAAGCATTGCATATCCCTGGTGTTCAATGCGTTCAAACGCAGCCTCAGAAATTGGTCACGATGATGTCGCGAGGGACAAGTTACTAAGTAGCGACAATAGACATTAAGTTTATGTTCGCGGATTCCGGATCTCAAAAATGTAGATTTCGTTTTCAGTAGATCATAGTTTTGAATCCAACTCCATCGGTCAAATTTCTTTTTACACACTGAGGTTGACTAAGCAGGTCAACTATCTTCAAGTCAGCATTATTTAAAGTGGCTTCGAGTGGCTGCTGCCAGTCTTCAAGAAGGTTCAGTCGCCCACTGTCTGAACGATGTTCAAAGAATTGGTATGACAGAGGTAGTGGTTTCAGCTTCATCTTTCGTAACGCCATTAGTGATTTCCACAAAACGCAACTATGTATGGAGTATATTGATAATTCATATCGAAGAGACACCATTGAGATATACGAGGGTAAATGCAGTACCCAACGCCAAAATAAGCCTTCAAGTTTCTGCCAAAATCGGGCTTCAATGATGTTCCAGTCTGATTCAGATCCAAATGTAATAGCAGGTAGAACCTTTTGGATGCAGAAAATTAGTACTGGTTCAACTGAAAATTTACCATATTGCCTGTTTATTTTTGACGCTTGAATGCTAAATTGAATCATGCGATTTGTAAGGTTCAACTTCCAATGTTGTTCATTAATGGAGGTGTTAAAGGTTATTCCAAGATATCGAATGGAATTTACCGAGTTCAAGGAGGTTCCATTGATTTTCCAGGTAAAAGACTGGTCTTTTTTGGAACCACCGGCGCCAATGGTCACAATCTTTGTTTTACTTGTATTTAGTTCGAGATCATTTCTGTTAATATACTCATACAGGCTTATCAGGCATTGAAGACCAATCTGTGAAAGATCCATTAGGACGAGATCGTCAGCGTATGTTATGCAGCAAATTTCAGTGTTGTTCATCTTTGGCGAGAAGCATCTGACATCTTCCAGGTGTTTTGGGAGGTCAGAAATAAACAGCTTGAAAAGTTCGGCTGCCAGGGGACATCCCTGTTTCACACCTTTATCAGTGAAGATTTTACTCGATAGACCTCCTTGGTTGTTTAATCGAATCCGAATGGAAGTATAGGAATGCAGTGCCTTAATTGGTTGTAACAACTTTTGAGGGCAATTCCAATTTGACATTTTCTGCCCGAGCTTGACACGATTGACACTGTTGAACGCACCTCGCAAATCAATAAATGCCAGATAGTCTCCCTTTTGCCTTTAAAGTTTATGATTTCAATATATTTAGAATCAGTAAGTTGACCTCCACTCCAACTTCTTTAGTAAAGCCAGTTTGACAAACGTCATAGATTTCTTCTCGCAAGGACCACTGTACAAGTCGTTGTCTTAGGAAAGAGGCAAATAACTTGCCTATCGTATCTAACAGGGCAATCGGGCGATAGTTGTCAGGATCCGCCCGATTGCCTTTCTTGTATATGGGTACGATGATGGCTTCACGCCATGATTCCGGAATGGTCCTTGTGGAGGATAGTGAGCAGAACAGAACTTCTATGAAAGCTGACCATTGCGTTTCATTTTGTTTAAGCATCATGTTAGATATGTCCGGGCCTGTGGCATGTGAATTCTTCAAGGCGCGTATTGCAATTTTGATGCCGTCTTGCGAAATTGCCATATCCCATGGGGTCATGTCACATGAAACGGGCGATACTTCACTCAAAGGGGTGCGGAGTATGTTCACAAAGTGATTCTCCCATGTGGGTGCATCGATTACATTTAGCACATATGGTAGGTGACGCAAATTTCCTGTTTTCAAAATTGCCCAAATTTTGCGTGAATTCTTTGAAAGTAACTGTCTCATCATTTGTTCTGCTTTGTCTTGTTCGATGAGAAATTTTGCAGATTTTAGCCAGTTCCGGTAAGTTTGACGTCGTGCTCGGATTGCACTTTCAAGATTGTTGTCACGGAGTCTTATGAGAGATGACTTTTTCATGGCTCTTATATCACGACGCATCTCCCTTTTTGCTGTGGTTTGTAAAGAAGATGTGAGATGTTTGTGTGTGATTCCCATCACTCTGCAGATTTAACAATAATGAAGTTGACCAGAAGTGGTGCATAGTCAACCGACAGTCCGTCCTTCTGGTTGAATAATTGTATGCTCAGCGAATGGATTTGAGAGTCATTCATCCGAAGACGGTTTCCTCCAGCGTTCACTGATAACGGGAGAAGATACTGTTTTGCACATTGTGACCATTCCAACGTGCAGGAGAGGCACAACAGGTCATGATCACTGTCTAGCATCTTATGGACTTTGAGCTTCAAATCTTGAGCAAAAAAGGTTTGGGATACCCAAAAATAGTCAATGATGGAACTTGATTTTTGATTCGACCACGTTGCACACGGTGGTTGGTCACCTTTCACGTTAACCATCTGACAGTTTGTTTTGCAGTGCCATGCTCCACATTTGGCCTCTAACGTTTAGCTCATCAGTCGATTAGAGGCAGAAAATGCTGTGATGTATGGTCAATTTTGAACCATGAACAATTTAAGTCACCACAACATATGATAGAGATATTAGAGTATGAGGTGATAACTTCATCTATCATTCCTGTCACTGAATTTATGAAAGTCTTTGTGCTGATTTTTTCCGGGTTCCAATATCCATTTGATTAACAGATGTTTCCTCGTAAATGCGTTATCACAAGTATGCATCAAAACCATTAGGACGGAGGGATTTGGACTACAAGAAGTCACAATGGACCACCAGGGATTGATTTTTACTAAAGTCAGCAAACCGGATGATGGTCTCCCTTGATTGTTTTTGATAGCTGGATTCATTATGATGGCAAAACCGTCTCTTACAGGGACCTCGCTTAACCAGATTTCCTGGAGACATATTGCGAACACGCTTTCCAATGGAACATCAAACCTGTTGAAAAGATGGCTGAAGCCCCTTGTGTTCCATGACAGAAATTCACATGTTTGATCACAAGTGACTTGTCGTGGCTACTTGGTGTTTGTTTTATTCTTCCAAATATTGTTGGTATAAGAAGTACTCTTTTCGGAAATGGTGTTTCATTGACAAAAATGGGCGGGAACTTTCATGGCTTTAAGTATCTCACAGCGTCTATCAAGGTGATTGTCATTAGACGAAGGACTTGGTCTCGAATTGTTCATATTTGAGCAGGTGTTAGATGGTTCAAGAGTTGAATCGAATCCAAATACAAGTAGTTCGTCCACGGCCATCAGAATAGTTTTTCGGACGGATGCAGATTCGATATGAAGTAGTACTTGATCGCAAAATTTATCTGCCGCGTATTCTACTATCTTAATGTCGTCCGAGGTGATTGTGCGCAGTGAGGGGATATTACTGAACAGTTTTAACACATTTCGTCGGTTCAGGTTTATGTCCTCGTCCTCTGATTGCAAGTTCTGTAGCCGCAGTTTACTACTTATTGAGCCAGCCCTTTGAGCATGGTGTGCTCTTGAGATATGCGCTGAATAGTTTTTCTGGACACTAGTTTGTTTTGGGTTCAATTTTGAGGTCACTGACGTTTGTGCGTCAACGACTATTTTAGACTTGCCTCTTGCTTATTGCCTTGTGCAACTTGTTTGATGTTTTTTGGTTGTTAATGGATTTCTTTTGCCACACAGTCGCCTGTTCACAACTCGTGGCAAGCTCAGGTTGGTCATCGGAGTAAGTGGATAAATTGCAAAGGTCAGTGACAGATCCATTTGTCTCTTCTGCGGATCTGTCAGATTCAGAATCAATTCTGCGTCGTTTGCTTGAAGGTGCAGGTTGAAGCCGTCGTTCAAGCGACGTAGGGAACTCAGGCACAGTCACTATGGGGATTGCAGAAGACGTCTTTCCGTTGTTACTAAGCAGTCCATTTTTGGTCCCTGGACCCATGTTTCTAATGAATTGTCTTTGTTTTGTAGGTCTGTCTGCTCTTTTGGGAGCCAAGGTCTTTTTAGATGATGTTTGCTTCTCAAGGATTATTTTTGGAACAGTTTGCTTGTGCACAGGCGGCATGAGTGATGTTACAGATTTCGCATCACCTTCAAAAATCCCAAAGGATACCTGTTGGGTATCTGAATTGTTGAGTGTATTTTTACACAGCTTCGGTTGTGAGGCCTTGCTAGACTGGTTAGTATGTTTGCCTGTCGGAATATTCGCGTTCAAGGATGTATTGTCCGCTGTGTTTTACGCGGACTCTGAACTTTTTTGTATGTTAACTTGATTTCCAACCACTTTTGTGAGACAACCCTCTGCCACGGCTTCCAAAGAAGTTATTTGGGTTCCAATATTTAACGTAACACTTGACTGTACGTTCCTTGCAATTTGGCCATTGTCCTGTCGATTATTTGAATTCTTTGTTTGTTTGGCCTCCACAGATTGTTGAGCCGGAGTCGTTCTATTTGGAGCTTTTTTGAAGTGTCTCCACAGATGAATGACTCATCCATTTGACAGCCTCAAGCAGGCCTTCTGACAGGGTATCGTTCTGGCAATGATGTCGAGCTGCGAGGTCACTCAGCCTTTCTCGCCAACAAATTGTTTGATCTGCTTCTCGTAAGAGTTGACCCTGCAAGAAAAAGTTAATAATTTCAAAAGGTATCCATTTTTTCTTTCAAGTTTGAAATTAATGAGGTCTGGTCTTTCACAGCTTCAAGGAGTGATTCATACATCTTCAGAAATGGTAGCAACACTGTTGATGATGCAGCAAGAACGTTGTTATATATTTGCATAGCAGCGGCTGATGAAAGAGTGGGTTTGGCATTAGGACCTGGATTCTCAGTTGCGGACGTAAGTAGGCTTGTACCCGCCTCGGAATGAGTCACCTGTTATTGATGTATTTGTTGTAGGCGTTGCACATGAAGCACTTATTGGATTCGCAAGCGTCAATCGCTTAGCAGATGGACGCGGGGTGCTTGAGGATGCCTTACTGATTTGCAGTTGTTTCAAATTGCGACAAATGTCCACTTTTAAGGTATCATCGGGCATGCATGCCTCTGATGCCTCTGCCGTGATATTACTTGCTTCAAAAGCGAGGTCCTGTATTGCATTTGATTTTAGAATGGCGGCGGACCATTTGTCGGGGGCCTTGGAGACCGTTGTGCGCATGAGTAATGCATGATCAGGTCTCGTGGGTTGATTCTGATAGTCTCCCTCCATTGATCAGCAAGATCAGTAAGATAAACAGTCATTGGGGAGGAAAGAATTGTCGGTAGTTAGTCAGTAGACACCAACGTGTTTCGAATTGCATCCAGTTTTTTATGTCTTATGAGTTCAAGACTTGAACAGAAGTTATTTCCATTTGAAATCAGTTTTTCCTTAAGTCTTGACTCGATGTCAATGTTGAGAGCAGTTTTTGGCATAAAGTCCAGCGTAGCAATTGTGGTTTGTTTTAATTTGAGCCTTTCTGTGAGACTCCAGCATGATCGAGTCTTCTTCTTGAGAAACCTCCATTAACTCGGCGTCAGTACATTCAAATGGTGAAAAGTAGACGTCAGCAGTTTCTGGAGTAAGGATCGACTTATCTCTCATTTATGATGGTTTATTTATTTATTTGCATTTATAAAGCGCACAGAACTGCCCTGGGGCATCGTTGGCATGAGAGAGGAAGGGGGAGGAGATCGGAGAGGAATCAATGACGAGTCGTTCAATGAGACGAGGTTTGAACTGGTGGTGCGTATTCTCCGGTACCACCTTCACGACAACTTCCTCAGTTACCTCGGTAACCTTAGTTACTGTAGTTTCAAGGTTAATTACCTCATTCAAGTGTACACCGTCATCGGCCAAAGCAGATACATTTGCCGGATTTCCCGCTTCGAACGGTTGACTTTGCCTCGAGTGCCATTGCCGCAGCGTCTTGCGCTGCGTTGTTAATAGGCGTGACTGTGGCAGTGACAGGATCAAGCTCAGGCGAGGGGAGCGAGATCATGCGTTCTTTTCTTTGGAGCACTTACCTTCAGTACTTTCATGGCTGAGTTTCATTTCATGGCAGTCCATGGGTTCTGCATGAGACGTTGCTGAAGCGTTTTTTTTTCCGTAATGCAGGACCTTCGCGGGCAGTATTTGCGGTCATTGCGGTCCGCGGCGAACTGGGACTCTGCGCCGTCGTAGCACGCTCGCCAAACAGCCACACAACAGTCAGCGCCCTTTACCCCGACGGGCTTAACGCCGCAAGGGTGGTTGGGTCTGCCCTTTGTAGGATGATAAAGTCACGTGATTGGTCACGTGACGGCCAACGGGCTCCGCCTCCTCCAGGAAGCGAGCAGTACTCAGCAAGAGCCCTTCACGGCTCGCAGTGCTGAGATCGTCACAGCACCAAACAAACGTTTGCTATGGCGAAATTGCAGTCTTTTCCCAATTCAGCAGCACTCTTTGAATCTATGGAGCGCAACCATTCTGCTCAATGCGGACAAATTGAGCAGATTATGTTGTGGCAACAGTCAGTGGCTATGAAGCTGGAGGAGAAAACTGAAAGAACGTCTAAGGCCAAGTCCAATGATCGGATGAAATCATCTGCAAACCACTGGGCAACTTACTGAGGGGCTAGTAGAAGATCTTAGCAAACCTGCTGTCCCTCACTACATAGAAATAATATCTGATGTGACCCAAGGAGCGTTAGAATTGGGATCTGACAAAGGTAGTGCAATGGGTGGTGAAAGTAGAAGTGATGAACATTTGAACTCTCAAAACTTAATTTTGCCCAAACCACTATACTCAATGTTTGCAGTGCCTAGCTCACAAACAGAGGTGACTAAAACTGGAAAAAAAGTAACTGCTTTGGAGAAAAATTCCAAAAAAGTTAAAAATGCAAAACTTAAAACAGCCTCACAGACTAAAAGATTTGTGAAAGCGTTACCATGTCCAGTAGCTAAGAAAATGTCCCAAGCAATCACTAAGAAATATCAAGCCCAAGCCCATCTTGCCCAGCAAAAGAAACTTATTACATTGACAGCGGGGGCGATATCAATCCCCTTCTTATAAACTTGATGATTTAATTGAAGCAGTTTCAACTCCCAATGTATGTGATGATTTAACTCAAATGGACAGTCAAACCAAATGATGTATTAAAATCCCAAGCCTCTCAAAAGTTGAAAGCTAAAACAAATTCTGATACCTATTGAAGGGACATTAGACGTGCAGTCGATGAATATATGGCACTGCAACCAACACAAGCATTACCTTTAAAACACGTGTCTGAGCGTAACTCACATATTACTAAAGAGAACACAGGACATAACTCCATTATGGAGAGTGAAATTGTGAGATCCTGTAAAAGAATAGTATCCACAGCAGCTTGTTTGGAGGTTAAGTTAGTAATCTCCAACAACTCAGAACAACCAGGAAATGTGTAGGCAAACGCAGTCCCTGGTCTATCACACTCTGAAATTAAACATTTAATAACTACCACTATTTCAGAAGGATTACAAATTAGACAAGTGGAAGCACGACAATTAACTAAGCCACAGGCCATACCTGACAGGGGAGCTAGTAAAAGCATATTGAAAATGAAACGACCAGCACTTTTTTGTTTAACAATAAAATGCTGTCCTCGACCTTCCACTCAATATATTTTGAACCGAAAATCGGTGCTAGAGATTCTTTCGGAAATCCCTGCTTTCGATGATTTAAATTCAACTGACATTGAAAAGGTGGAATTGCTTTCAGAAGGGAACGGAACGGAGGTAAGGTTATGGATAAATTCCAGAGTAATCTGGAACATGATTTGGGCAAAGAAAGCTCAATTGTTTGATTTAGGTTTCAGCTCTTTGAAGAGTTGCCTAACCCACAGCAGTTGAAGGTGGATCTGGCTTTACCACTTTCCAATAATATTGATCTGAGTGTGGGTAAAAATCAAACAAAAACCACAGCCTGTGTCTGTACTCAGCAAAGTAACTGTCACTAGAGGTTATTCCAGAAAGAACAACTGTTATCAATCAGCTGGAACTCGTGAGGTTTTAGGCATCTTCTGAATAAACCAACAGAGCTATGTGCGCAGGATATAATCATGCTCCACGAAACGTGGCTCACAGATCCACCTGTGTGGAATGGCTATGACTTCCAGGAAGTTCCTGCAAATAAGGCAGCTCGGGGTAGGCCTACGTTAGGTTTGCTGATTGCCGCAAAACAGAGCTCTTCTGTAAAGATTGACTATTGGGCTTCACCAAATCCGTATATACAGTTGATCAAGGCACATCATAAATCCAAATCTTTTGCTTTGATCAACTTGTATTGGAATCCTGAGGCCATGTCTGATGATCAATTTTTGGAAGATCTTACTGGTTTACTGGACATGATTTTACTTGATCTGTGTATTTGTTATACCATTATAGCAGGTGACTTTAATCTACATTGCTTTCCTCAAAAACAAACTCACTACAGCAGTCGTTTGATGAAATGGCTGAACTTGGTCAAATCAAGAAATATTTTGGTTGTCAATGGCGCTTTTCCCTCTGATAACCCCTTAACTCCCTGACGCCCCCATAACCCGAGACCGACCTGGCAGAGAGGAAATAGTGCCGGTACAATAGACTATATTTATGTTGATGGCAAAATTATGTCACAACTCACGTCTTTTCAAGTGTATCATACAAATTTGAGCAGTCATAATATGTTGTGTATGGAATGGTTAGTCCCTAAACTGGCAGACAAAGCTCGATCCGACTACATGCAAGGCAGCATAAGTGTAAATATGGCTCGCAATAGATTAGTGTGGAATGATACCTCGAGGTCAAAGATAAAAAAAAAACCACAATTTCGACAAGAAAAACATTGAGCACTAAAATTACCACTAGCCTCACGAGTAAATGCTTTAAAACATATTAAGACTAAGTTTAAAAATTGGTAGAGGGGAAGAAAGGAACAAGTTACTTACCTGTAACTGTTGTTCTACAGCACGGGTCTGGCATGGATTCACATGCTCATGAATATTCCCCGTCGTCAGGCCGGGAATCCTCGGTATAGAAAAAATCAGTATCAGTTTCGTTTCTGATCTGTCTTTCTCAGTTGTAACCAATCACTGGTCTCTGGGTCATACTGCCCCCAGCCAATGACTGCCCTCTCCCTAAGCCCCGCCCCTGGCAGGCATCCTCAGATTTGGTAGCACGTGAAGTGGCAGTATGACCAAGTGAAGAGCCGCAGAGGGGTAGGCGGTAGGGTTTGCATGTGAATCCATGCCAGACCCATGCTGGAGAACAACAGTTACAGGTAAGTAACTTGTTCCTTCTCCAGCATGGGGTCTGGCATGGATTCACATGCTCATGAATATAAGTATACATAGCAGTATACACATGCACAACCACGGGAGGTGGCAAAAGGCTCAATATCAAGCAATACAACAACTCAACATTAAGCAACGGTCGGTTTGCCAACCGGTGACAGTGCATGATGCAGCCGGAGAGCCATCTGGAAATGTAAGTCTGCGAGAGAGCCTTCCCTTGATTCACAGGTCCAAAGTTCACAAACAGCTGTGATGTCTTCCGGAAACTCTTCGTGCGGTCCACGTAGAACTTCAGCGCTCTAGCTACATCTAGCGAGTGCAGAGCCCTCTCAGCCGGCGACGAAGGAGACGGGAAGAAAACTGGCAACACCAAGGGCTCGTTGAGGTGGAAGTCCGACGGCACCTTGGGCATGAAGGAGGGGTGCGTCCTCAGCACCATCCTCGTGTCGTGAAAAGTCAAGTATGGAGGCTTGCAAGACAGGGCCTGGATCTCTCCCACTCTTCGTGCAGAGGTGATGGCCACGAGGAATGCTGTTTTCCATGATAGAAACTTCAACGGCACTGAATGCATAGGCTCGAATGGGGCCCCCATGAGCCTAGTTAGTACCACGTTGAGGTCCCACGCCGGGGAAGGGGCCTTCACCGGCGGGAATGATCGGAACAGTCCTTTCATAAATTCCTTCACCAGACGATGAGACCACAAGGACGCCCGTCCTGTAGTTCTGGTGTACCGTGAGACGGCAGCCAGATGTACCTTGATGGAAGCGTGAGATAGGCCAGCCTTGGCCAAAGACAGTAGGTACGGCAATACTTGAAGGGCCGTAATCCGCAGAGGGTTAATCTTCTGTGCCCGGCACCAGACAGAGAACCTATTCCATTTGTGTCCGTAGCACTTGAGAGTTGAGGATGCCCTGGCCTTTGCAAGAACCTCTCTGCAGTCGGCCGGGATGTCGTATCCTCCAAACTCTAGTGCTGCAGGAGCCAGTCCTGCAAGTTCAGCGACTCTGGTGGTGAAGAATGGCGCCTCCTTCTCTGGAGAGAAGATCCACGTCCGTCGGCAGCTTGACTGGTGTGGATGCTGACAAGTCCAGAAGGTCCGGGAACCAGATCTGCCTCGGCCACGCCGGTGCAACGAGGATCATCCTGCACCGGGACCTCTTGAGCTGGTTGACAAGCCGGAGTAGCAATGGCAACGGCGGGAATGCATTAAGGAACAGGCCGTCCCAGGGGAACGAGAAAGCATTTCCCATGCTCCTCGGTTGGGGAAACCTTCTGGCGAACCTCCGGCACTTGGAGATCACCGCTGTCGCGAAGAGATCGTTCTGGGGTTCGCCCCATCGTCGGAAGAGTCGGTCCACTTGATCCTGGTGCAGTTCCCACTCGTGACACGAGCGCAGCTCCCTGCTGAGTGAGTCGGCGATGGTGTTTTTTAATCCTTGCCAGATGAAAGGGTACCAGAAACATCCCTTGGGCGATGGCCCAATGCCACAGATCCTGGGCTTCCTTGGACAGGGGATCTGGTTCCGCCCTGCTTCCGAATGTAAAACATCGTGGTGGTGTTGTTGGTGAAGATCCTCACCACCTTGCCCTTGAGGGACGGAAGGAAGGACCTGAGGGCCCAGAACACTGCGCGGAGCTCCAAGATGTTGATGTGGAGGGTCTTCTCCTACGAGCACCAAAGGCCTCTCACGTGGAGACCCCCGGTGTGCGCTCCCCAACCTTCCAGGGAGGCATCCGTCGTCACCGTCACCTGGTGGGCCGGGGCTAGGAAGCCTGTTCCCGCTGTCAGATGGGCGCAGACACCCCACCATCGTATCGCCTGACGGAACGTTTCGTCGAGCGAGATCCTGTCCTCGAAGCTGCCCGTCATCTGGATCCAGTGGGCGTCGAGGAATTCTTGCAAGGGCCGCATCCGAAGTCTGCAATGGGGCACCAGATAAATGCAGGAGGACATCATTCCGAGGAGGGACTTGATAGACCTCACTCTGGCCACGTCCGTGGCCAGTAGACGCTGCACCTTTCCCAGGATGGTCCTTATCCTTTCCTCCGACGGTGAGGCCCGCCGCGCCACTGTGTCGAGCTGTGCTCCCAGAAACAGGGCGACTTGCGACGGGACCGGGTGGGATTTTGGAAAGTTGATGGAGAACCCCAGGTCCGTGAGCAGCTGGACGGACTCCGCAGTGTGTTCCACGGCAAGCTCCCCTGTCCTTGCCCGTATGAGCCAGTTGTCCAGGTAGGGGGTAGACGTGGATCCCCTGCAGGCGCAGTGCGCCGCCACCAGTGCTAGGCACTTGGTGAACACCCTGGGCGCCGATTTTAATCCGAACGGGAGGGCCTTGAACTGGTAGTGCCGCCCTTTGACCACGAACCTGAGGAACTTTCGGTGCCTCTAGAATAGGGATGTGGAAGTAAGCATCCTGCAAGTCCGACGACGACAGGAAATCGCCCTCCTCCAGCTGTCCCAGCACGTGCTGGAGGGGGACCATCCGGAACTTCTGTGCCTTGATGTATTTGTTTAGTCGTCGCAGGTCCAGGATGGGACGCCATCCTCCCGTCTTCTTCCTCACGAGGTGGTATCTTGAGTAAACTCCGGAGCCCCGAAGCCTCTTCGGGACAGGCTCGATGGCACCTTTCCTGAGCATCGCCCGTACTTCCAACAGCAGTTGAGGGACGTGATTTTCCTTTCTGGCCACGGGAGGAATGCGGGGGCAACTCTTCTGGAACTCGAGGGCGTGCCCCCGGGCCAGGGCGTCCAGCACCCAACGGTCGGTGGAGATGGACTCCCACACGCCGACGAACATCGTCAGTCGGCCTCCCACCGGGTTGCTTCTGCGGGGCCCGACCCGACAAGACGGTTCGATCTTGCTTGGAGGCCGCTTTGCCTCCTTGACCACCTTGGCGACGACGGCGGGATCCACCTGACTTGCCGCGTCCCCTGTAGGCCTCCTGCAACGAAGACCTTGCCGCTTGACGGTAAGTAGAGGAGCTGCTGCCGGCTCCCTTGGAGGCACCCTGTCTGCCTACAGAGCTCCGAAAGGACGGCCGTCGCTGTTGGAGCACACCCAGTGCACGGGCCGTCTCCGTGTCCGTCTTGATCGCCTGAAGGGATTCATCAACCGCCTTGCCAAAAAGGTTGTTCCCATCGAAGGGCATGTCCAAAACCTTGGTCTGAACGTCCTGGCGGAAATCCGTCGCCCTGAGCCATCCTCGTCGTCTCAGGCAAACGCCGTTGCCCAACTGACGGAAGCCGGTGTTGGCGATGTCCGTAGCCACCATAATGGCGTGGTCCGATCCAATCTCACCTTCCTGCCAGATTTCCAGGGCCTCAGCCCTCTTGGCATCCGGAAGGAAGTCCAACAGAGGGGCGATCTTGAACCACAATTCCCTGTCGTAGCGGGCTACGATGGCCAGGGCGTTGGCCGCCTTGATGGTCGTCGCAGATGAGATGATCCATCGTCTCATCGCATCCAGTTTTCTACCTTCGCCGTCCGGAGGGGAGGTTGAAGTCGAGGCCAATGCCCCACCCCCCCACTTTCTTCTTGGCCGCCGCCGAGACGACCGAGTCCGGGGTAGGTTGCACCCTAAGGCACAAGGGGGCAGCATCGGGGACCCGGTACTTCTTCTCGTACCGGTCCCTCTTCGCAGGAGCCGTGGCAGAGTTCTTGAGGAGGGCGAGCCCCTCATCCCAGATGTCATCAAGAAGCGGTACGGCGAGGACCGTCTTCCTTTTAGCCTCGCGCCGCTGGTAAAGGAACCCCTCCTTTTCCTCGGGG
Source organism: Ambystoma mexicanum (assembly GCF_040938575.1). NCBI lineage: Eukaryota > Metazoa > Chordata > Amphibia > Caudata > Ambystomatidae > Ambystoma > Ambystoma mexicanum. The sequence goes on from NC_090932.1 coordinate 1,674,897,259, forward strand.
CAGAGCTGGAAGAGCTCGGATGCCCTGGAGATCATTGCATGGAAAGATCCAATCCCGTCGGGAGGGGACGCCCGGGTAGGGGGCGACACGTCCCGTCGTCGCCTCCGTCGTCACTCGTACCCGTCGTAGTTGTGTCCATGCCTGTATCATCCCCGTGGGTAGTGGACCGGGGGGAAGGCAGAGAAGGTCGCAGAGGCGGGAGAGGAGGCCTAGGATGCGTCGTCGTCCTCTTAAGCGGTGGGCTCCCCGAAGGTCCTGGCTCCAGATCCTCTGTCGGGTCTGGCTCAGGCTCCTCCGTCGGGGGAAGGGGCAACCTAGTCCTTATCTCCGAGCATAAGGACTGGATGGCTGACAAAATGGCCGCTGAGGTGTCCGGCGGCGCCGGAAACGACGGGAGAGAGGGCTCTTGAGGGGCCTCTTCGTCACCGTCGCCCTTGTCGTCGCCCTCGTCGGGATCCCTCCCGATGGGCTGGGTCTCCTCCACGACTTGGATGAGCTCCTCTTCAGAGGTAGTGTCCGTATCCACGACGGCCACCACCCCCTCCCCTTCCTTTCCAACGAGGACTTCGTGGGGGTCTTCTCGATGGGCCTGAAAGACGACTCCCTCCGCGCTGGCAGGGAGACTCTGGTACCTGAGGGCGCCTCCACTGGTGTAGCCTCCACAGGCTGAGCCAGAGATCCGCGGCGACATCCTCAATTGAGGTCCTAGCAGGGTGAATCACGGCCAACGTCACCTTCTGTACGCCTGGGGCCTTCACCTTCGGGGGAGGGTCCGAGCCTCGCTCCCCCTCTGCCGGAGTCTTCGAGATCGACCGGGGCCTCTCCAGAAGCTTCGCCGGGTTCTCGGACTTCCTCTTACCCGAGCTAGAGCATTGGCTCGTGGTCGATGGCGCCGGGGAGGGTGCGCCCTGCCTGGCAGCCAAGGAGCCCGACCGTTCGGCACTCCCGGTGCCCCCGGACTCGCGGTGCTTAGCCTTTTGTTGGGCCCCCGTCGCCGGAGCACCCTCACAGGACTTAGAAGACCGCTCGGGCTTCTTCTCGCCTGGCGGGCTCTTACCTTCCAGCCAGTTGGCGAGACGGAGGTGGCGATCCTTCATGGTCTGCTCCGACATGTTTGTCCTTGTGTGTCTTGTCCTCATGGAGACAGTAGAGGCATAACGAATGCTCGTCCTCCTCGAAAACGTTCTGAAGCTGGCATCCAGGGCAGGTCCTGAATAGCTTCCCAGGCGTCGAGCTCCCTTTCTCCTGGGCCATGTCCGGGGTAGGCCTCGGAACTTCTGGAATCCTCCAAAAGCGCAACTCGACGCAATCTTAACCCTTGAGGGGCGTAGAAAACTCCGAAACGGATCCCCGTTGATCAGAAGTAGAAACGGTGGAGCTTGAGGCTCTTTTAACCGAAAAAAATGAGAAAAACTCCTGAAAAAAGCGCGAAAACGCAGCAAAAGCTCGAGAGCTAAGCACGAGGACTCCCAACACTTGAACGTGCAGTAAAAATCTGAGGATGGCTGCCAGGGGCTTAGGGAGAGGGCAGTCATTGGCTAGGGGCAGTATGACCCAGAGACCAGTGATTGGTTACTACTGAGAAAGACAGATCAGAAACGAAACTGATACTGATTTTTTCTATACCGAGGATTCCCGGCCTGACGGGGAATATTCATGAGCATGTGAATCCATGCCAGACCCCATGCTGGAGAAGTCTAACTTATATCAAATTGATGGAGTTAACATGCTATGCACCTTAAGTAATAAAAGTACCACACAGATTTGGTCTCTGTTAAACCAATCTGTAGCTGGTAATCAAGTAGCAATTCAGTCAAACTGCATAAATGAACAAACTTGGGTTGACTATTTTACCAAAATATGTACCGTAAAGCCAGACTCAAATAATAATCTCATTTCTACTCACATTGGGTCATTCCATCTAAATTTTGACAGGGAGGATATTCTTTATTGTATACATAAATCCAGCATATCGAGAGCCCCAGGCATTTATGGGCTCTGAAATTTTATGTTTAAACAACATTCAGAGATTTGGGCCAATATTTTGCTTGATATGTTTAATAATATTAATCGAATGCAGAGGATTCCTGAGTCATGGATATGTGCCATCATTATTCCTATGTATAAAAAAGGGGACTGCAGTAATCCAGCAAACTATCGCCCAATATCTTTGCTAGACGCACCAAGTAAAATATTTGCACACATTGTTCTACGCGAATTTAATAATTGGTCCCTAAAGGCATTCAGAAGTGAGCCTTTCAGTCTGGCATTGTAACAGGTCTAGGCACCACGCCAAACATGATGACTTTAAACATGTTGAAATCACAAAGTGCAACAGAAAAGCAGTCTCTATACATGGCCTTTGTGGATTTCAAAATTGCCTTCGACGCCATTGACCGGAATCTGCTGTATGAAAAATTGTATTGTTATGGATGTCCTTCCTCTCTGATTGTGCTGATTAAGCATTTGCATTTGAATACTCACAGCTGCAGGTTCGTTTGAATACAAAGGGTTTATTAAATCTTCCTATTAAAACGAATCGCGGCTTAAAACAAGGTTGCATTTTGGCATCAACACGGTTTATTTTTTTCATACTGGATATTGGTGAATTATTTCTTTTTATTGCATCGGATCCACCTAAATTAGCAACTCAGCGTATACTGTGGATGCTGTACGCGGATGATTTAGTGCTTTTGTCTCTCACCCCAACAGGGCTGCAAAAACTAATAGATGGATTGGCACAATATACTGATTTGAATCATTTGTCTATGAATCACGAAAAAACTCAGATATTGGTATGTAAAAGGAGAACTAAAAACCGATTCATTAAATATAATTGGCACATACATCAAAATGTCCTTCAGATTGTCTTGGATTATAAGTATTTGGGTATGTATGTCCAAGATTCTGTACCCTATGTGAAACATCTACATAGTCTCGATTGTAAAATAGCAACCTTGACTTCCCAAGCAAAAATTTTGGTCTATAAGGATGGCAAATTTTCTTATAAACATATATTGGTTTTCTACGAGCAAAAAGTTGTGCCAGTTTTGGTGTATGGTATGGAAGTTTTGTTAAAAAATCACCAACCATTATGGCAAGTTTTTTAAGCTAGATTTTGGAAAAAGGTTTTGAGACTACCCACAAGTACACCAATGCCAATTTTGTGTTATGAATTGGGCTTAGTGCCTTTATCAGTATATGTTACATGGAACAAATGTGCCTTTCTACGCAAATACTTATTGAGTTTACAATTAAATAACATTTTAGGGGCAGTAGCACACTATTTGATTACTTCAGCACATGCCTTTCCGCTATTGTGGCGACAAGAGGTGTTTAATAATATGTCAGATGCAAGTATTACTCTACAATTTACTTGAAAATCCAATGCAAGCAAAAAGGAAATTATATCAGTAAAATTGGATTTCCAATAGAGAAAAATGTATGTTATATAAGGATTTTACTTCTGCGTTGTTTGGACACAAGAGACACTGCCAAATGTCATTATTTGGTTAAATGCCCTTCTACCAACAAAAGAAATATCTTAGATTCAGATTGAATCTATGGCCTACTAATGACATCTTGGCCAGGAGGAAACAGATCCCTAAAAATGTGAACTTCTGTCGTTTCTGTAAGAACATTATGCAGATAGAGACCTTAGAACACATTATAGTCTCCTGTCCGAATTTGGAAACGCAGCGAAATTTATTTTTCTCAAAGACACTATGTATTTTTACACCAACTGATCATGAGGACTTATGGCGGCGTATCTTCTCTAGTACAAAATTACCTATGAGGAAAGCAATTGTCCATTTTCTTGCTGTTATTTCCAGAATAATTCCCAAGCTTTTATGAGAATAATGTACAGTATATTATCCAAAAAGTATTGTAATTTTCAATAATTTTAAATGTTAATGTAATTTACGTATTTGTAAATATATATGAAATAGATAAATATGTAGGTAACAAATTTTAAGATTTTGTAAAACATGAAGTTGAAGATTTGAAAGTTTGATTCAGTTCAGCCAAACAAATAAAAAGAAAATATTAAATACATGAAAAGGCTCGATTTCATGGTGTCCAGTCACGTGGAAGGAGGAAGTTGGATGTTCGAAGTGGTCACGCCTACGCTCCTTAAAAATTCTCAGAGCACAGTACAAGGGAATAGTTTCTTACCTGTAACTCCATTTCTCCAGCATTGGTATCTTTCATGGATTCACATGCTTAGAATATTCCCCGTCGTCAGACTGGGACCCCTCGGTACACATATATAGCCTTTTCCTATAGGAAAACTTTCGACACTTTTGTGTCCCATCTACGTCCTTTTAGGACCCGCCTACGCATGCTCCGTAGGCCGTCCCAGTATAAGAGGCCCGCCCCCGCGGTTCCCCTTCAGATTTCTGCCCCTCCAAAGTAGGAAGGGTTAAACTTATCATTCAAATACATTGCATTCCGGGGAGGTTTGGCGGGCGCATGTGAATCCATGAAAGATACCAATGCTGGAGAAATGGAGTTACAGGTAAGAAACTATTCCCTTCTCCAGCATTGGATCTTTCATGGATTCACATGCTTAGAATAGATTGTATAGCAGTAACACTTGAGACGGCGGTGAGAATGTAATGTAATATACCCTCACCATACTACACAATGCATATGTACAGTAGGAATAAGTTAACTCATATAACCTTACCCACATAAAGTATACTGTCATCAAAAAGGTAGAAACAGATTCTCCACAGCGTGGAGCTTAACTTACTGAAACAGATGGCGCAGGACAGCTCTTCCCATCTGCACCTCGTCCGCATGCTGCCTGGCAAGGCAGTAGTGGCGGGTAAACATGTGGGGCACTGACCATGCCGCAGCCTGGCATATGTCCGTCAGCGGAATTCCTGCCCATAAAGCTGCTGAGGAGGACATTGATCTTGTAGAATGGGCTCTAGGATGTCCTTGCAGTGGCCTTCCGGCCTTGGAGGGACAAAACGCAATCGTCGATGAGACCCATTGAGCCAATCCCTGTTTAGAGATTGCTTTTCCTCTCGTCGACGGACCATATGCGACGAACAGTTGTCGAGTAGACCCGAGTTCCTGTGTACGATGTAGGTAAAATTTCAGAGCCCTCTTAACGTCCAGGGTATGAAGAGCTTTTTCTGCTGTCGATGATGGTGTCGCGAAGAAAGTAGGGAGAACAATGGACGAGTGTTTGTGATACACTGTCGGAACTTTTGGGACGAACGTAGGATTAGTTGCCAGGACTACTTTGTCCTTAAAGAATCTTAGGTATGGCGGGTCTACGACCAGCGCTTGCAGTTCCGAGATTCTCCTAGCTGATGTGATACCAATCAAGAATGCCAGCTTCCACGATATGAATTTTATGTCGGACGTGGCCATAGGCTCAAAAGGCGGTTTCATTAAGCCTGCCAACACTGTGTTGAGACTCGAAGTTGGGGGGAAACGTTTTACCGGAGGAAAAATTCGAAATAAACCCCTCATGAAGTGTTTCACAAGTCTGTCGCTAAATAGAGGAGACGACTGCCTCTTCCTCGTGAACCTTGAGATGGCCGCCAGGTGCACCTTTATCGATGTGAAGGATAACCCCCCTCTCCACCAAGAGGAGCAGGTAAGGTAGAACTTGTTCCGGCGTCACCAACAACGGTTGTAGGCCTTGTTGTCCTCGACACCATTCACAGAACCTCCGCCACTTATAGGAGTAAGATTTATTTGTAGAAGGGGCTCGGGCCGGCTGCAGAATTTTTTGGCAATCCTCCGCAACGTTTAAAGCACCGAACTCCGAAAAGTCAGGAGCCAGGCTGTAAGGTTGAGACTGTCCGGGTCGTGATGCCACACTGTGCCTTTGTCCCGGGATAGTAGGTTCGGGACTCTCGGAAACGCTATGGGATGTTCCAGCGACAGGTGAAGCAGGTTGGAGAACCACGGTTGCCTCGGCCAGTGTGGTGCCATTAGAATTACCCGGCAATTGTATCTGCGTATCCACTGAATTGTCCTCCGTATGAGGGGGGGCGGGGGAAAAGCATAAAGGAACATGTCCGTCCATGGGAAGGAGAATGCCTCCCCCATGGAACCCTCTTGAGGCCATCTGCTTGCGAATTGCTCACATTTCTTGTTGTCTTTGGTCGCAAAGGCGTCCAGAGGGGGGTGACCCCATTTCTGGAACACTTTCATCAGGTGAACTGTGTCCATTTCCCACTCGTGTATTTGGGCCATGCTTCTGCTGAGGGAGTCTGCTTGGGAGTTCCTCACTCCTGGAAGGTGATGAGCCACGATGGAAATTTCGTGCTTTAATGCCCAATGCCATGTTTTCTGGGCTTCTATGGAAAGAGTTCTTGATCGCGTCCCTCCTTGTTTCCTCAGATAAAACATGGCCGTTGTATTGTCGGTCAGTATTCGTACTCGCGAGCCCTTGATGTGTGGTAGGAATGCCTTCAAGGCCCATCGTACTGCTCTGAGTTCTAACACGTTTATGTGTAGGAGTGACTCCGTTGGAGACCAGCGACCCTGCGTTTGGAGAGCACCCATGTGAGCTCCCCATCCGTTTAGGGACGCATCCGTGACTATGGTCCGCTGAAACTCCGGCTCCTGTAGGGGTATGCCGTTGTTCAGATTGTGGAAACTCTGCCACCACTGAAGGGTCCGAAGCAGCTTGTCGTCGTCGATGGTTATCTTGTCTGACCACGATCCTTGAGCCTGCGTCCATCGGTCCACGAGGAATTCCTGGACTGGCCTCATGAATAGGCGACAGTTTTCCACCAGATGGATGCAGGATGCCATGGCCCCTAGGACCGAAACGTATTTTCTCACTGAGATCTTGGTGTATCGCCGTAGTCGGCATGCTTGTTGATTGAGTCTTGAGGTTCTGTCGAGAGAAGGTTTCACTAGCCCTAACTGGGCCTCGAACTGTGCCCCCAGGAATACCAGCGATCTCGATGGCTGCAGAGAGGATTTTTCGAAGTTTATGGCGAATCCCAGCTGTTGTAGAAGCTGCATGGTGGCTTGTAAACTTGTGTTGGTCGACGCTGGGGAGGATCCCCTTACCAGCCAGTCGTCGAGGTATGGGTATACATGGTGGCCTTGCTTCCTTAGCCAGGCCGCTACTGGAGCCAGGCATTTCGTGAACGTTCTGGGGGAGGTCTTGAGCCCAAAAGGAAGAACCGTGAATTGGTAGTGAGTCCGCCCTATTACAAATCTTAGGAATTTCCTGTGTTTCCGACACATTGGAATATGGAAATACGCGTCCTGTAAATCCAGGGACGCTAGAAAATCCCCCTCATGAACGGCGCGTATCACTTCCTGCAGAGTGAGCATCTTGAATTTTAGGCTCTTCAAAGATTTGTTGAGATCGCGTAAGTCTAAAATGGGACGCCATTTGCCGTTCGGCTTTTTTACGACGAAATATCTTGAGTAGACTCCTTGACCTCTCTGTGATGTTGGAACTAATTCTATCACGCCCTTTGCTAACATGAGTGTTACCTCTTGTTGCAGTATCTTCAGATGGGAATGAGCGGAGAACGCAGGTGGAATTTGCGGAGGGCTGTGTTTGAATTGTAGAGAGTGTCCGTTTCTTATAGTATCCAGCACACATTGATCCGTCGTTATTCGTTCCCATTCGTCGACATATGCTGAAACTCTTCCCCCCCCCCAGAACGGTGTGTTGTATGTCACTGCTGATCTTTATTTTGCTTGTCTCTCGACGACGACGGATATGATGGTCTTTTTCTGGAAGTCTGGAAGTTCAGGCGACGGTTTGCCGTTTGGGAGGCACGTCTGTATCCCTGGGAGGGGTAAGCTGATCTGCCAAAGGATCTGTCTCCAGATGCAGAGAATCTTGAATTACCTGAAGCCCCTCTAAAGGGACGAAAAGATTTGTAGTTTCTGCCACTCTGGAGGGCACCCAATGAACGTGCCGTGTCCGAGTCCTCTTTCATTCCCTTTAGGGCTTCGTCCACCTTCTCACCGAACAGAAGGTCTCCCTCAAAGGGCATATCTAAAACTTTGTATTGTACTTCTGGCCTGAAATAGGTACACTTAAGCCATGACTGTCGACGTAATACGACCCCATTATTGACTTGCTTGAAGCCTGACTCAGCGAGGTCCACCCGATGTTTATTGCGTGATTTGAGGCTTCCTCACCTTCTCGGATGAGTAACATCGCTGCCTTCCTATGCTCTTTCGGAAGAGGATCAAGCAACGGAGCTAGCCTGTGCCACATCTCCCTATCGTATCTGGCAACAATTGCCAGAGAGTTTGCGGCCTTTACTGTGGTCGCTCCCACGGATAGCACTTTTTTTCCAAAGGCATCTTGGCGTCTCGCTTCGTTCTCCGGAGGAGTCGTGCACTTGTGCTGGGCCTTCACCTTCCTCGCCGCTGCCGCCGACACCACCGAGTCTGGCGTTGGTTGGGAGGATAAACACTTGGGGGTAGACTCTGGAGCCTTAAACTTTTTTTCCAGGCGTCCTTTCACTGCCGGCTCTGAAAACGGGTGACGCATTGTCTGCAACCCCTCCTTCCATACATGGTCTAGTATTGGTATCGAGAACACAGACCTTCTCTTACCCATGTGGTCGAACAAAAAACAGTCCTTTTTCTGTTCTTCCTGGGACAAACCAAATTCTTTGCATGACTTCTCCATCATAGAATGGAATGACGCAATGTCGTCCGGAGGGGACGGGTGAGCTGGGCTTCTAGGGGTTTCCAACTCCACCTCTGACTCCCAGGTTGGATCCATGGAGGGGGATGATGAGATATCCGACATGGCTCCCCTGTCAGACTCCGAATCTGGCAGCTCACCTTGCTCCTGTGCCAGTGCTGAGATTGGCATGCGTAGGTTGACGGGACGGGCCCGGCTCGTCGACGGGTGACTGCGGCAGGTTTGCCTGAGGTAGTCTCTGGTCCAACGACTAACAATGATTGAAGCGTGGACAGAATTTCCAACGACAAAACAGATTGAGGATTGAGAAGAGGGGCAGATACCGGTATAACGGATCCCCTCGTCGACGACTTGTCAGCCACTCGTAGCCCTAGGTCTGCTGGGCCAGCTATTCTCTCATTCTCGTCCTCCGAGGACAGCAACACAGCCTGTTCTTGTAGCAAAGTATCCGGGGGGGTCGGATCAAAACCTTCAGGCCTCCTGTAGAACCCCCGTCGACTAGGCCATCGTCGACGGTGGGACGGTGGATGCCACCTGCGTAAGTGGCAGGGTGGAGGCCGATGACTGGGCCGCCGTCGACGACGGTGACTTAGCAGGTGGTTTTGGCGGTCCCGCCTTTTCCACACTTGGCTTGCTTTTACTCGACTCTCGACTCGTGGTCGATCTATGATGATCGCCCGAGGAGGATTTCCTTTCCTTTGATGAAGATGATTTCTTTGACGAGGAGTCTCTAGTTGAGTGGCTTCGAGACGACTCTTTTTCCGTCGGTCGAGATTTCTTCGCCGGTGGTTCCGACGAGGTAGCGCGGCGTGATGTTTTCGCCGATTGTGTGGAGCCTACCTCCAAAGCGGCGTATGCTCCCGCTCCCTCATTCAGCCATGCCACCAGTCGTCGACTGCGGTCTTTGAGGGCTTTTTGAGAAAACCTTTTGCATATGTCGCAGTTATCCGCCGAATGATGAGTGTGGAGGCAATATATACAATCCATATGTCCGTCCCCCTCGTAAACTTTTTTCAAGCCGCACGTCGCGCATGGGCGGAAGGAACAAGTTACTTACCTGTAACTGTTGTTCTCCAGCATGGGTCTGGCATGGATTCACATGCTCATGAATATTCCCCGTCGTCAGGCTGGGAATCCTCGGTAAAGAAAAACCAGTATCAGTTTCGTTTCTGATCTGTCTTTCGTAGTAATAACCAATCACTGGTCTCTGCGTCATACTGACCACAGCCAATGACTGCCCTCTACCTAAGCACCGCCTCTGGCAGCCATCTTCAGATTTGGAAGCACGTGAAGTGGCAGTATGACCAAGTGAAGAGCCGCAGAGGGGTAGGCGGGAGGGTTCGCATGTGAATCCATGCCAGACCCATGCTGGAGAACAACAGTTACAGGTAAGTAACTTGTTCCTTCTCCAGCATGGGGTCTGGCATGGATTCACATGCTCATGAATAAAGAATACATAGCAGTACACACATGCACAACCACGGGAGGTGGCAAAGGCTCAACATCAAGCATCACATCAACTCAACATTAAGCATCTTACCTCCTCACCAGGCTCACCTCAGGCGAACAGGTTGCGCAGCACTGCTTGGCCGACCCTGGACTCCTCCCTGGAATCCCGGTCGACGCAGTAGAATTTCGTGAAGGTGTGCGTCGACCTCCACGTAGCAGCCCTGCATATGTCCAGCAGGGGCACACCAGATAGGAACGCCGTGGTAGCTGCGATCGCTCTGGTGGAATGGGCTCTCGGACGGCCAGGCAGCGGTCGGTTTGCCAACCGGTGACAGCACATGATACAGCCAGAGAGCCATCTGGAGATGGAAGCCTTCGAGAGAGCCTTCCCCTGATTGACAGGTCCAAAGTTCACAAAGAGTTGTGACGTCTTCCGAAAACCCTTCGTGCGGTCCACGTAGAACTTCAGCGCTCTAGCTACATCCAGCGAGTGCAAAGTCCTCTCAGCCGGCGACGAAGGCGACGGGAAGAACACAGGTAACACCAAGGGTTCGTTGAGATGGAAGTCCGACGGTACCTTGGGCATGAAGGAGGGGTGCGTCCTGAGCACTACCCTCGTGTCGTGGAAAGTCAAGTACGGGGCCTTGCAGGAAAGGGCCTGGATCTCTCCCACTCGTCGTGCGGAGGTGATGGCCACAAGAAAAGCTGTTTTCCACGATAGAAACTTCAACGGGGCCGAGTGCAGAGGCTCGAACGGAGGTCCCATGAGCTTGGTCAGCACCACGTTGAGCTCCCACGCCGGGGCCGGAGCCTTCACCGGCGGGAACGATCTGAACAGTCCCTTCATGAACTCTTTCACCAGACGATGAGACCACAAGGACGTCCGCCCCATGGTTCTGGTGTATCGGGAGATCGCAGCAAGATGAATCTTGATGGACGCGTGTGCCAGACCAGCTTTGGCCAGCGTCAGCAGGTACGGCAGTACTTGGGGGGCCGTAATCCGTAGAGGGTTAATCTTCTGTGCGTGGCACCAGACAGAGAACCTCTTCCATTTGTGTCCGTAGCATTTAAGAGTCGAGGACGCCCTGGCCTTTGCAAGAACCTCTCTGCAATCGGCCGGTATGTCGTATCCTCCAAACTCTAGCGCTGCAGGAGCCAGGCCTGCAAGTTCAGCGACTTCGGGTCGTGGTGGAGGATGGCGCCTCCTTCCCTGGAGAGTAGATCCGCGTCCGCCGGCAGCTTGATCGGCGGGGACACTGACAAGTCCAGAAGGTCCGGGAACCATATCTGCCTCGGCCACGCAGGTGCGACGAGGATCATCCTGCACCGTGACGTCTTGAGCTGGTTGACGAGCCGGATTAGCAGAGGCAAGGGAGGGAACGCGTAGAGGAACAGGCCCTCCCAGGGGAACGAGAAAGCATCGCCCATGCTCCTCGTCTGGGGAAACCTGCTGGCGAACCTCCGGCACTTGGTGTTCGTCGCCGTCGCGAACAGGTCGATCTGGGGTGTGCCCCACCGTCGGAAGAGGCGATCCACCAGATCCTGCCGTAGTTCCCACTCGTGGCACGAGCGCAGCTCCCTGCTGAGTGAGTCGGCGATGGTGTTTTTTATCCCTGCCAGATGAAACGGCACCAGAAAAATCCCTTGGGCAACGGCCCAATGCCACAGGTCCTGCGCCTCCTTGGACAGCGCTGGGGACCTGGTTCCGCCCTGTTTCCTGATGTAAAACATGGTGGTGGTGTTGTCGGTGAAGATCCTCACCACCTTGCCCTTGAGGGACGGAAGGAAGGACCTGAGGGCCCAAAACACTGCACGGAGCTCCAGGACGTTGATATGCAGGGACTTCTCCGTCGGGAGCCAGAGTCCCCTTGCGTGCAGACTTTCGGTGTGCGCTCCCCACCCTTCCAGGGAGGCATCCGTGGTCACGGTCTCCTGGTGGGCTGGTGTCTGGAAGTCCATGCCCGCCGTCAAATGCGCGCGGGTGCCCCACCACCGTATCGCTCGTCGGAAACTCTCGTCGAGCTTGATCCTTTCCTCGAAGCTGCCCGTCGTCTGGATCCAGCGCGCATCCAGGAATTCTTGCAACGGGCGCATCAGGAGCCTGCACATGGGAATGAGGTAGATGCAGGAAGACATCATCCCGAGGAGGGACTTGATGGACCTCACTTTGGCCGCGTCGGCCACCAACATCCGTTGCACCTTGCCCAAGATGATCCTGGTCCTCTCCTCCGACGGGGAGGCCAGAAGGGACACTGTGTCGAGCCTGGCTCCCAGAAACAGTGCGACTTGCGCGGGCACCAGGTGGGATTTGGCGTAGTTCACGGAGAATCCCAGGTCCGTGAGGAGTTGGACGGTCCTTGCCGTGTGGACCACGGCGAGCTCCCTCGTCTTGGCGCGGATGAGCCAGTCGTCCAGGTAGGGGTAGACGTGAATCCCCTCGCGGCGCAGCTGCGCCGCCACCGGTGCGAGGCACTTGGTGAATACCCTGGGTGCCGACCGTAGTCCGAAGGGAAGGGCTTTGAACTGGTAATGACGCCCTTGGACCACGAATCTGAGGAATTTGCGGTGCCCCTTTAGGATGGGAATGTGGAAGTAGGCATCCTCCAAATCCAACGACGATAGGAAGTCTCCTTCCTCCAGCTGACCCAGGACGTGCTGGAGGGTGACCATCCGGAACTTCTGCGCCTTGATGAACTTGTTCAGACGTCGCAGGTCCAGGATGGGGCGCCATCCTCCCGTCTTCTTCTTCACGAGGAAGTATCTCGAGTAGACTCCGGAGCCCCGAAGCCTCTTTGGGACGAGTTCGATGGCGCCTTTTCTGAGCATCGCCTTTACCTCCAGGAAAAGTTGAGGGACGTGAAGTTCTTTCCTGGCCACGGGGGGGACGCGCGGGCACCTTCTTTGAAACTCGAGCGCGTGGCCCCGGGCCAGGGCGTCCAGCACCCAACGGTCGGTGGAGATGGACTCCCACACGCTGACGAAGCCCGCCAGCCGGCCTCCCACCGGGGTGCTTCGGTGGGGGCCCGACCCCACGGCCGGTTCAATCCTGCTTGGGCGCGGCCTTGCCGCCTTGACCTCCTTGGCGACGACGGCGGGGTCCGCTAGACTTGCCTCGTCCTCTGTAGGCCTCTTGCGACGACGAGCGGGCCGCTTGACGGTAGGAAGCGAAACCGCCGCCGGAACCTTTGGAGGCGCCCTTGCCTCCGCCGCTCCGAAAGGGCGTCCGTCGTTGCAGGACTCCAAGGGCCCGGGCCGTCTCAGTATCCGCCTTGATGGCCTGAAGGGAATCGTCCACTGTCTTCCCAAACAGGTTGTTCCCGTCGAAGGGCATGTCCAGGACTCTGGTCTGGACGTCCTGCCGGAAATCCGTAGCTTTGAGCCATCCACGACGTCGAAGGCAAACGCCGTTGCCCAGCTGGCGGAACCCGGTGTCGGCGATGTCCGTCGCCACGGTGATGGCGTGGTCTGAGGCCACCTCACCTTCCTGCAGGATCTCAAGGGCCTCCGCCCTCTTGTCGTCCGGCAGAAAATCCAGCAGGGGAGCTATCTTGTACCAGAGCTCCCTGTCATAGCGGGCCACGATAGCCAAGGCGTTGGCCGCTTTAATCGTCGTCGCTGCCGACGAGATGACTCTTCGTCCCATAGCATCCAATTTCTTTCCCTCGCCGTCCGGCGGGGAAGTCGATGTGGAGGCCGCACCCCCCCCGCTTTCTTCCTGGCTGCCGCGGAGACGACGGAGTCCGGGGTAGGCTGCGCCCGGAGGCACAGGGGGGCCGTGTCCGGGACCCGGTACTTTTTCTCGTACCGGTCTCTTCTAGCTGGCGTCGTGGAAGGGTTCTTGAGGAGGGAAAGGCCCTCATCCCAAATGTCGTCCAACAGAGGCACTGAGAGGACCGTCTTCCTCTTGGCCTCGCGCCGCTGATAAAGGAAGCCTTCCTTTTTCTTCTCCTCAGGGCAGAGTTGGAAAAGCTCGGAAGCCCTGGAGATCATGGAGTGGAAAGATCCGATCTCGTCGGGCGGAGAAGCCCTGGTGGGAGGCGACGACGGAAAATCCTCGTCGTATGCCTCGTCGTCCGTACCCGTCGCTGCCGTGTCAGTCCCCGTATCATCCCCTCGGGTGGACGGGGAGGAGGGCTGGACGGGGCGCGACGGTTGAAAAGGAGGTGGTGGATGGATCCTTCTTTTCTTGGTAGGGGGAACACCAGAAGGTCCCGGTTCTGGATCCCCCGACGGGAGAGGTTCCTCCGTCGGTAACGGTAGCCTCGTCCTTATCTCGGAGCATAAGGACTGTATGGCCAACAAAATGGCCGCCGAGTTGTCTTGCGGTGCTGGCAGAGGGGAATCCGACGGGCGGGCAGGGGCCCCGTCGGTATCCTCGACGATGTCGTCGTCGTCACCTGCGTCGGGGTCCATTCCGACGGGCTGGCCTTCTTCCACGCCTAGGCCGTGGCTTAAGACCTCGATCAGCTCCTCTTCTGAGGTTGAGGCCGAATCTCCGACGACGCCCTGCCCCCCCTTCTTCCCCACGGAGGGTTTCACGGGGGTCCTATCGATGGGCACAAAGGAAGACTCCCTCCGAGGAGGCAGGGAGATTCTGGGCCCTGAGGTCGCCACCACTGGTGCAGCCACCACAGGCTGAGCCAGGGCCGCCGCGACCGTTTCGATAGAGGGCTTGGTCGGATGGATCAAGGCCTTCACCACCTTAGGTGCGCTCACCGCCTTATCCTTGAGGGAGGGGGCACTGCCACGCTCCTCCTCTGCCTTAGAGCTCGACCGGGGCCTCTCCAGGAGCTTCGCCGGGTGCTCGGCCTTCCTCTTACCCGACCCAGAGCGTTGGCTCGTGGTTGATGGTGCCGGGGAGGGTGCGCCCTGCCTGGCGCCCGTAGAGCCCGAACGTTCGGCGCTCCCGGTGCCAGCGGACTCGCGGTGCTTGGCCTTATGTTGGGCCCCCGTCGCCGGGGCGCCCTCAAAGGTCTTAGAAGACCGCTCGGATTTCTTCTTCTTCTCGCCAGACGGGCTCTTACCCTCCAGCCAGTTGGCGAGACGTTGATGGCGGTCCTTCATGGTCCGTTCCGACATGTTGCCGCAAAACGCACAGTCCTTCTCCACGTGCGTCTTGTCCTCATGAAGGCAGTAAAGGCAGAAAGAGTGTTCGTCCTCCTTGAAGACGTTCTGCAGCTGGCATCCAGGGCAGACCCTGAACAGCTTTCCGGGCGTCGAGCTTCCCTTCTCCTGGGCCATCTCCGAGACCGGGCCTGAGAAGCTTCTGGATTCCTCCGAAGTGTAGGTCGACGAAATCTTCACCCTTGAGGGGCACAGATGAATCCGACACGGGTCCCCGTTGATCGGATGTAGGATCGGTGGAGCTTGAGGCTCTTTGACCGAAAGAATCAGTTTTTTTTTTTGTGAAAAAAGCGCGAAAAATAGCACTAACGCTCGAGAGCAATAGCACGAGGATCCCAACACATGAACGTGCGGTAAAAATCTGAAGATGGCTGCCAGAGGCGGTGCTTAGGTAGAGGGCAGTCATTGGCTGTGGTCAGTATGACGCAGAGACCAGTGATTGGTTATTACTACGAAAGACAGATCAGAAACGAAACTGATACTGGTTTTTCTTTACCGAGGATTCCCAGCCTGACGACGGGGAATATTCATGAGCATGTGAATCCATGCCAGACCCCATGCTGGAGAACAGCGCTTTTCCTGACACGGAGGACATTTTCTGTACTCAAATTCCAGTAACGCAACCTTGTACAAAATAGTAAAACACGCGAGGAGATCCCACTACTTTGGAGACGGTTGAAACCTGAAGGGGAACCGCGGGGGCGGGCCTCTTATACTGGGACGGCCTACGGAGCATGCGTAGGCGGGTCCTAAAAGGACGTAGATAGGACACAAGTGTCGAAAGTTTTCCTATAGGAAAAGGCTATATGTGTGTACCGAGGGGTCCCAGTCTGACGACGGGGAATATTCTAAGCATGTGAATCCATGAACGATCCAATGCTGGAGAAACTCATGGCCAAACTTCAAAGCACTAATTGACACTTGATGGATTGATATATTAATTGGTGGGAGCTAGTGTTAAGATGAGCCCGCTAGCACCTGGATGTTCAGTCTGCATGCTGCTAGACGTAGTTGGAAAAGTACTGACAGGGGTTAGAAGCCAACCATTTGTAGAAGGCCGCGTAATTAAGGGTACTATAGTTTGTGTAGCCAATGGAATGTCATGTATTTAGTGACGTTTATAGTGGCCATTTTGAGGGGAGGGCTTAGTTGCCCCACCTGATGTTAAGTACCCTATCACTCTCCTTCATGGTTCTATACTGATATGGAACTTATACTTAGATATTCAATTAGAGCCTATCATTTTCCTCGATAGGTTTGGTAGTTTGCCACGTAGGTAGTGACGCAGGTCAACACGTCACTAATGACGATTTTATATTATATAACCTCAGTTTCTACTAAAATAAGTTGAGTAAGGGTTTTTTAGCGAATGCTGATGTTCGTTGTACTCCCCGTTTTAGACAATAGATATTAAAACAGACTCCCTTTTGCCAACTACCTGAGCCATCTTGAGTATTGATGGAGTAAAATCTGCATCCCCATCCATCTCCAGGGTATTGTTACTCATCTTTAAGGGCTGGGGCGACCCAGTTCACTATAAAAGTAAACTGCTGCCACAGTTCGTCCTAGGCACACTTGTAAAATCACAAAACAAAATCTTAGAGGGTGGCTAGGGCCATAAAGCAAAAGAGCCCCTATGCACAGTACTGTAAAGTACTTGCCACATGGATAAAATGTTACCAAGAAATGGCAACATAATAAAGACTAAGGGAAACATAGTTTACCAGTACTGACAGTCTGAAGGATGTGTCAGTTTCCCCATAACAGATGAGCAAAAGTCCAGGAGTCCACTGGAAAAGGCAGGTTACGTTAGCCAAACAGAAGCAAAACGTTTTGGGGGGCCTACAAATGGAGGGAAAATTGCACCGAAGGGAAATCTTTCCTAACACCAGATGCTCGGTGCATGGGCTCAAACTTATCAACTACGCAGATGATACCCAGCTGGTTCTAGAGATATCTGGGACCACGCTGCCGACACTACAAACCTCCAAAACATCTACAACCTAGTAGACTCATGGATGAGAGACAACTGGATGTGCCTCAATGGAGACAAAACAGAGATAATAATCTTTGGCTCTCCCCAGACAAGAGTAAAATTAGATCTTGATTACCAGGCTTTCTCCATCCATGAATGTGTCATCCCAGTGCAGGACAAAATAAAAACGCTTGGCATACATCCTGATTGCTCCCCGAGTCACACGCGGCCCAGGTGGCTAAAAACTGTGCCTACTACCTAAGACTCCTTATGAACATTTGCTCCTAACCTCACTGAAGTTAAGTGAACAATAATAGCTCATGTGGTCATCTTGTCTAGGATAAAAGCTTGCAGAGGCTTCATATTGTTCAGAACGATGCCATTCGCATAAAAAAAAAAGAAAAAAAGATCTAGAGAAATTGCCATATATCATCCTATCGGAAAGGCTTACACTGGCTCCCTGTAAGGGCCAGACATCAACTCAAAGCGGCTACTTTAGTACATAAATGCCTTTATGGAAAAACCCTCAGCTACTGGAAATCATTAGTGACCCTATATGAGCCCTCACGGATGCTTTGATCGACTAACTTAATGCAAGTCAATTGTTCATCATTCAAGCGGACTAAAGGCCTGGGCAGGTCCTTTTCCGTTTGCTCCGCTAATACTTGGAATTCACTCCCCACACCCCTGCGACAGGACACCAACATCAGAACCTTTAGAAAAGCACTGAAGACCTTACTCTTTGAGTAAACCCTTGTGTCACCATTGCAATTTGGTCGGTACAGGACCCTGAGGCTTGGATCTAGGAATTCTTGCACCAGTCTCATGTGTATCCGCCAGTTGGATCAACAGGATGCATGATGACAACATCCCCAGTTGGGATTTGTAGTTGCGAACTGGCATTACCTGGGCGCAGTTGAGAGAGCGCACCTTGTGTAGAAGAGCAGCCACCCTTTCATCTGAGCGTCTGGCGGTGCAGGTTTGGGTGTCAAGCCTTGCTCCAAGATAAAGTGCCTGTTTAGATGGAACCAGGCATGACTTTGGGAAGTTGATGGAGAAACCCAGGTGCTGCCGACACTGTATGGTGGTAGCAGTGTTGGTTTTTGCCAGCGGATAAGAGGGGGCTCTTACTAACCAGTCGTCCAGATACGGGTAGAAGTGAATGCCCCTCTTCCGCAGGTGAAAGGTGAAAGTAGGCATCCTCAAGGTCGGACACAAAGAGATCTCATTGTTGAAGCTGGGACAACGCCTGCTGTAGCGTGACCATGCGGAACGTTTGCGCATTTAGCAACTTGTTGAGCACTCTTAGATTTAATGGTCTCCATCCCCCTGACTTGTTGTGCAGTGATTTGTTCCTTACTAGGAAGTAGCAGGGGTATACTCCTGTGCCCAGCTTGTCCTTGTGAACCTTTTCCACTGCGCCCTTCTGCTGCAGAGCTCGTACTTCCTAAAGCAAGAGGTGTCACAACTTCTCTGGATTGTGCACAGGAGAACTGTCCAGTGGATAGTCCACAAACACCAGCAAGTGGCCCTGCTGGATGAGGGCTAGCACGCATTTGTCGGTCGTGATGTGCATCTATTCTTCGACAAACCTTGACAGTCGTCCTCCCACAGGGGTGCTGAAGCGGGAGGACCTGCAGCTGGGCTTGTCATGCTTGTTTGCCTGACTGGCCCCTAGATTGGGAGGAGCCACAGCATCACTGCAAGCCCCTATAGGACCAGGACATATTCCTGTACTGGTCCCCTGATGAGTACAGGGTTTTGTAGGAGGAAGAAGTCATGCCATAGCGTCCTTTTCCTGAACGAAAGGACTGGTGCCTCTGCTTTAAGGTGCACAAGGAGCAAGCAATTTCCCTGTCCGGTTTTATGACTAAGGCCCCATCCACCTTTTTTCCAAAAGGGCAGATCCACAACCCTGGACTAGACATTGGGTAAGAAATCCATGGCCTTGAGCCAACCCTGCTCATGTAAGACCGCTCCATTCCCTAGCTGGCAAAAACCAGTGTCAGCACTGTCCACAGAGACCCTAATGGCATGGTCCGATGCCAACTCGCCCTCATGGAAGCTGGCCAAGGCCTCTTGCTTTCTGTCATCTGGCAGGAACTCCAGCAAAGGACCCAACGTGTACCACAGCTCGCAATCATAACATGCGAGTTTGGCCATTGCATTAGCCGCCTTGATAGTCGTGACTGTGGTAGTAATGATCTTCTTACCAAAGATGTTTGCCTTCTTTGTCTGGGGGAACAAAGCAGGATGACTAAGGATTAGCTGACCTTTTTCTGGCAGCTGCCGAGACAACAGTCTGGTGTGGGTTGAGAGCGGAGGAAGGGCTCTCTGGGGCTCTGTAGTTTTTGTAGACCCAGTCTTTCTTAGCCAGGGAAGTTGTGGGATGTGCCAAGGTGATGAGGCCATCCTCCCAGATGTTTTCCAACATCAGGATAGACATGACAGATTTCCTGCACTGCGCTGGTACAGCACACTCCTTTTGCTGCTCCTCCGGGGCCAGGCCGGACAACGTGGCCGCCCTGGACATGAGCGCATGGATGGCCCCTACTTCATCAGGGGGCCTGAGTGGAATGTCATCTGGATCCCCATCAGCTGTGATGAAATCGTCAAATTCATCAGTCTGGGCTGTGTGTGTGTGTGTGTGTGGAGACCCAGTCGTCGGAATCTGTCTGTTCTAGTATCCGACAGCCTCTGTGGTACTGACTGGTGCTTACCCCTTCTGAGGAGACAATCCATTTCCTTGGAAGGACTGAGAGCCTCTGAGCGAGGTCGCCCGATAGGTTCAGTGACTGGGGCTGGAGTAGGCAGCCGTTGATGCAAGGTCTCCACCAGAGTGGTCAGAGTAGATAAAATGTCTAGTGACATGTCTCGTCGTGGACATAGTGACGGTGGAAGATTGATGGCTGAAGGTGAATGTAGAGGGGTAAACGTGGTAGCCTGATCAAGCTTGGGGGCGATGTCCTGCATTCTGGTGACAACAGCAGTGACATAATGGCTGCCTCCTCTGCTTCCTCCACATCGGATTGGGATAGACCTGGCTCTGCGACCACAATACCACCAGGCAGCAAGGCCACCTCAAGGTTTGGGAATGAGGCCCATGGATGGGCTGTCAATGCAGACACTGTACTGGTGTGGGTGACTTGAGATGCAAGTGAAAATGGAAGTGGCAACAATCATATGGGAGGAGCCACTTTTGCCCGTCGATGAGGGTATCACAGCCGTGGATGTAGATGACATTGACGAGAACCTCGTGGTCGATGATGCAGTAGTCGTGGTCGTGGCCGATGATAGTTTCATCAAAGATGAAGTAGTCGTGGACGTTGATGGTAGTGGCAAGGTAGTCGTGGCTGTAGATGGCTTCGTGGGACGGCGTCGATGGCCTCGGGGTAGACGACCTGTAGTGAGGCTTGGCCGTCGACGATGATGGCCTGGTCAACTATTTTGACAACAAGCCTGTTTATTTTACAAGGGAAAGGCCTTGGCTCTCCTCCTCTTGACACCCTTTGGGCACTAACCTTTGGCGAGGATCTGGGCTCATTGCCAGGGGTGTCTTTATGCCTGTTCTTGCTGGTGGCCTTGACTTCATGTGACCTAGACCTCTTACCAGAGGTGGTTCGCTGGGCCGTCCTGCGCCGCCCTAAGGAGACATGACTCCGTACTGACACAGAGCCGGAATCCTCGAGCCACGCAAAGAGACACCGACCGCTCAGGGTCTTGTTGGAAAACAACTGGCAGAATTCGCAGTCCTGGATGACACGGTGTGGATGAAGGCAGTAGAGGCATTTGTCATGTTAATCATCCACAGACATTTGTTCAGCCCAGAGCAGGCACAGGCCTTGAACAGGCTTTTCCTCGTGGATTGTGTGCTTTTCCTCGTGGATTGCGCCATGAGGTAGGCCCAACTGCAGACAAAGCTTTGAAGATTACTTGTAGCAGGAACGGTCCACAGGAACGGAGCACTGTTGCCTCCAACGCCTGTCATCGAGTATATTTTTCATAGAAAAGTTGTGCAATTCCAATTTTATTCGTAGAAATGTTGGAGATGATTGAGCACTCCCTATACTAACGTGCGGTAATAAGCTTCTGGAACAGGGGCAACAAGGAGTTGATGTGTAACACTAACTCGTAGGAGTTGAACCCAAAGCGGATGAGCTGGTCCACTTCAGTGTTGCTGTCCCCTGGGAGATGGACCAAGGAGATCCAAATCCCATCCATAAGGGCCTATTCCCAGATCACCACTGCCTCCATGCTGCCATGAATGGAATAGCCCCCCAGAGTGGCTCCCAGCCCGACAGTGAGGAATCAGTCATCACTATCAAAGTGGGCTCCAGTCGGGTAAAGGTGGCTCCCACTGCCACATTGCAGTCCATCAGCCACCAGCGAAGATCTGGGAGGTTTGTCAGGGAAATTAGGATCTTGTCCAACTGTGACCGTTTCCTGGTCCCAATTGGCTACCAGGTGGAGCTAGACTTGCCTCATTTTGGGCAGGTGTGCTGGACTGTTAGCACGCAAGATGCCATCAGTCCCAGAAGATGCTGGAACCACCATGTCGCTGAGGTCGAGTTGGCCAGAAAGTGCCCTATCACCTTGTGCAGGAAGAGTAGCCTCTCGGGTGTGGGGAAATACCCGCTGCACAGCCGTGTCCCAGCACACTACAAAAACACCAAATCCTGGGCGGGAGTCAGCTGCGACTTCCGCCTGTTGAGAGAAAATCCCAGCTGGTGAAAAAACATCTGCAAACCATTAGTAGGAGTGCACCACCCCCTCTGGAGAGCAGGCCCTGACCAGCGAGTAGAGCAGATAAGGGTATATGTGGTGGCCCTCCAGGCAGAGACCAGTCACTGCATTCATCAGCTTTGTGAACACACAAGGAGCAGCCCCTTACAGGCGAACTGTGTTCCCCAATCGTGGCATCACTGCTGCTTCCTCCAGAGGGGGAGTAGAAAAACGGTGCAAAGCCCTCTGTTGCTTCATCCTGCAGTCACTGGGCGACCTGTCAGACCTCTGAGTACTGTGGTCCCGAAACCCCTTGAAGCCACTGAAAGTGCAGGGTTTGAAGTCGGTCCTGCCAGGAGACTGAGGGAAAGGCTTCTGCCCTGGCTTAGTCAGGATGGAACAAGTTACTTACCTGTAACTGTTGTTCTCCAGCATGGGTCTGGCATGGATTCACATGCTCATGAATTCCCCGTCGTCAGGCTGGGAATCCTCGGTAAAGAAAAAATCAGTATCAGTTTCGTTTCTGATCTGTCTTTCGTAGTAGTAACCAATCACTGATTTCTGCGTCATACTGACCACAGCCAATGACTGCCCTCTACCTAAGCCCCGCCTCTGGCAGCCATCTTCAGATTCGGTAGCACGTGAAGTGGCAGTATGACCAAGTGAAGAGCCGCAGAGGGGTAGGCGGGAGGGTTCGCATGTGAATCCATGCCAGACCCATGCTGGAGAACAACAGTTACAGGTAATTAACTTGTTCCTTCTCCAGCATGGGGTCTGGCATGGATTCACATGCTCATGAATAAAGAATACATAGCAGTACACACATGCACAACCACGGGAGGTGGCAAAGGCTCAACATTAAGCATTACATCAAACTCAACATTAAGCAATTCTTACCTCCTCACCAGGCTCACCCTAGGCGAACAGGTTGCGCAGCACTGCTTGGCCGACCCTGGACTCCTCCCTGGAATCCCGATCGACGCAGTAGAATTTTGTGAAGGTGTGCGTCGACCTCCATGTAGCAGCCCTGCAGATGTCCAGCAAGGGCACACCAGATAGGAACGCTGTGGTAGCTGCGATCGCTCTGGTGGAATGGGCTCTCGGACGGCCAGGCAGCGGTCGGTTTGCCAACCGATGACAGTACATGATACAGCCGGAGAGCCATGTGGAAATGGAAGCCTTCGAGAGAGCCTTCCCCTGATTGACAGGTCCAAAGTTCACAAAGAGTTGTGATGTCTTCCGAAAACACTTTGTGCGGTCCACGTAGAACTTCAGCGCTCTAGCCACATCCAGCGAGTGCAAAGTCCTTTCAGCCGGCGACGAAGGCGACGGGACGAAAACAGGCAACACCAAGGGTTTGTCGAGGTGGAAGTCCGACGGCACCGTGGGCATGAAGGAGGGGTGCGTCCTGAGCACTACCCTCGTGTCGTGAAAAGTCAAGTACGGGGCCTTGCAGGAAAGGGCCTGGATCTCTCCCACCCGTCGTGCGGAGGTGATGGCCACAAGAAACGCTGTTTTCCACGACAAGAACTTCAACGGAGCCGAGTGCAGAGGCTCGAACGGAGGTCCCATGAGCTTGGTCAGCACCACGTTGAGCTCCCACGCCGGGGCCGGAGCCTTTACTGGCGGGACCGATCTGAACAGTCCCTTCATGAACTCTTTCACCAGACGATGAGACCACAAAGACGTTCGCCCTGTGGTTCTGGTGTATCGGGAGATAGCAGCAAGATGAATCTTGATGGACGCGTGCGCCAGTCCAGCCTTAGCCAGCGTCAGTAGGTACGGCAGTACTTGGGGAGCCGTAATCCGTAGAGGGTTAATCTTCTGTGCGTGGCACCAGACAGAGAACCTCTTCCATTTGTGTCCGTAGCATTTAAGAGTTGAGGACGCCCTGGCCTTTGCAAGAACCTCTCTGCAGTCGGCCGGTATGTCGTATCCTCCAAACTCTAACGCTGCAGGAGCCAGGCCTGCAAGCTCAGCGACTTCGGGTCGTGATGGAGGATGCCGTCTCCTTCCCTGGAGAGAAGATCCGCGTCCACTGGCAGCTTGATTGATGGGGACGCTGACAAGTCCAGAAGGTCCGGGAACCATATCTGCCTCGGCCACGCAGGTGCGACGAGGATCATCCTGGACCGTGACCTCTTGAGCTGGTTGATGAGCCGGATTAGCAATGGCAATGGAGGGAACGCGTATAGAAACAGGCCCTCCCAGGGGAACGAGAAAGCATCGCCCATGCTCCTCGACTGGGGAAACCTGCTGGCGAACCTCCGGCACTTGGAGTTTATCGCCGTCGCGATCAGATCGATCTGGGGTGTGCCCCACCGTCGGAAGAGGCGGTCCACTAGATCCTGTCGTAGTTCCCACTTGTGGCACAAGCGCAGCTCTCTGTTGAGCAAGTCGGCGATGGTGTTTTTTATCCCTGCCAGATGAAACGGCACCAGAAACATCCCTTGGGTGATGGCCCAATGCCACAGATCCTGCGCCTCCTTGGACAGGGCTGGGGACCTGGTTCCGCCCGGTTTCCTGATGTAGAACATGGTGGTGGTGTTGTCGGTGAAGATCCTCACCACCTTGCCCTTGAGGGACGGAAGAAAGGACCTGAGGGCACAAAACACTGCACGGAGCTCCAGGACGATGATATGGAGGGACTTCTCCGTCGGAAGCCAAAGGCCTCTCGCGTGCAGATTTTCGGTGTGCGCTCCCCACCCTTCCAGGGAGGCATCCGTGGTCACGGTCTCCTGGTGGCCGGGGGTCTGGAAGTCCATGCCCGCCGTCAGATGCGCGTGGGTGCCCCACCACCGGATCGCTCGTCGGAAACTCTCGTCGAGTGTGATCCTCTCCTCAAAGCTGCCCGTCGTCTGGATCCAGCGTGCGTCCAGGAACTCCTGCAACGGGCGCATCCGGAGCCTGCACAGGCGGATGAGGTAAATGCAAGAAGACATCATTCCGAGGAGGGACTTGATGGACCTCACTCTGGCCGCGTCCGCAACCAGCATCCGCTGCACCTTGCCCAAGATGGCCCTCGTCTTTTCCTCCGACGGAGAGGCCAGAAGCGACACTGTGTTGAGCTTCGCTCCCAGAAACAGTGCGTCTTGCGCGGGCACCAGGTGGGACTTGGTGTAGTTTATGGAGAATCCCAGGTCCGTGAGTAGTTGGACGGTCCTTTCACCACCTTAGGTGCGCTCACCGCCTTCTCCTTGGGGGGGGGGGGGGGGGGGGGGGGAGGGTCACTGCCTCGCTCCCCCTCCGATGGGGCCTTCGAGCTCGACCGGGGTCTCTCCAGGAGCTTCGCCGGGTGCTCGGCCTTCCTCTTACCTGAACCAGAGCGTTGGCTCGTGGTTGATGGCGACGGGGAGGATGCGCCCTGCCTGGCGCCCGTAGAGCCCGACCGTTCGGCGCTAGCGGACTCGCGGTGCTTGGCCTTCTGTTGGACCCCCGTCGCCGGGGCGTCCTCAAAGGTCTTAGAAGACCACTCGGACTTCTTCTCGCCTGACGGGCTCTTCCCTTCCAGCCAGTTGGCGAGACATTGATGGCGGTCCTTCATGGTCCGCTCCGACATATTGCCGCAAAACGCACAGTCCTTCTCCACGTGCGTCTTGTCCTCATGTAGGCAGTAAAGACAAAGGGAGTGTTCGTCCTCAAAGACATTCTGAAGCTGGCATCCAGGGCAGACCCTGAACAGCTTTCCGGGCGTCGAGCTTCCCTTCTCCTGGGCCATGTCAGAGATGGGCCTGAGAAACTTCTTGAGTCCTCCAAAAGCGTGGCTCGACGAAATCTTCACCCTTGAGGGGCGTAGACGAATCCGACACGGGTCCCCGTTGATCGGATGAAGAAACGGTGGAGCTTGAGGCTCTTTTGACCGAAAAGAGAAATTTTTTGAGAAAAAAACGTGAAAAAATAGCACTAACTCTCGAGAGCAATAGCACGAGGATCCCAACACTTGAACGTGCGGTAAAAATCTGAAGATGGCTGCCAGAGGCGGGGCTTAGGTAGAGGGCAGTCATTGGCTGTGGTCAGTATGACGCAGAGATCAGTGATTGGTTACTACTACGAAAGACAGATCAGAAACGAAACTGATACTGATTTTTTCTTTACCGAGGATTGCCAGCCTGACGACGGGGGAATTCACGAGCATGTGAATCCATGCCAGACCCCAAGCTGGAGAAGGCCAAGTACTTGGTGGTTTGTGTGGTCCTCTTCGTCAACTCGTTATCGGTGGACAAATGAAAAGGTTCTGAGCCCTCGAAAGGAAGATCCAGGATCCACTCTTGCACATCTGATGAAAACTTAGTGGCATGAATTCATGCCATTCGTCTCATCTTGACCCCCAAGCACAGCCCTCAGCTGGCTGTGTCGATGTGGGACATTGAGGACTCCATGAGGTCCTGAGCAATCGTCTGGGCGTCTGCCAAGTCAGCCTAGAAGGAGACTTGCCTCTCCAGAGCAAGGTCAGGCAGAAATTCCCAGAGCTCTCGCCACAGCTTCTGGTTTGCCGCGGCTAATTCAGCATCGGCTTGCCGCAAATGCAGTCCTAAAATGGCGTAGCACTGTTTGCCGAAAGACTCAAGGGCCTTGTCCTCCTTGGACAGACAGCTGGAGGTAGCTCCCACAGAGGAAGATAAGACAATGATTTAGAATACAGCAAGGCTGCAGCCACCACTGAAGAGGATGGGGGTGGGAGGAAAGGAGGACTGGCTACCCAAACACCAGCCTCGGACCTTTCTTGCCACCTGCAGGACATCCTGGAGCGGAATGCCAGAACGGCTCGTGGTACGCTCTGCAAGGCCCTGAAGGCAGTCATGAAAGGCTCTCATAGAAGCCTAGGGTTTGATGTCCTGGGTGTCGCCACTACGCCCCCTTTTTCGGGGAGTCCAGGCCTTAAGCACTGGCGCTGGTGGGGACCCCCTGGTCTGAACCCAAAGACAGATCCAGCAGCTGCTGAGGGGGTGGAGTCTGTGCTGCAGGAGTATGGGTCTGGATAACCGGTAGGGCCTGAACCGGTGGAGGACAGGCACAGGAACCGGGAGCGCAGGAGTACCCATAGGAGGGGGTCAGGGCAGCGCAACCTGTGGGATGACCTCATTCACAATGTCCTTCAGGAGCCCCTTCATCTGAGGGGAACGCATGAGGAAGAGGAAGCGCTCGAAGATGCTTCTGTTGAGCCTTCCCTCCTCCAGTGGGTGTGTATATGTACTGCTGTGTAATCATATTCACGAGCATGTGAATCGATGCAAGACCCCATGCTGGACAAGGAACAAGTTACTCCTGTTCTGCAGCATGGGCCTTGCATAGGTTCGCATCCTCCTTCCCCTCTATGGCTCTTCTTGGTTCATACTGCCACGTTATGTGCTCTACCAAATCTGAAGATGGCCACCAGGGGTGGCTCTTAGGAGAATAAGTCTCCTTGGCTGGGGCAGTTTTACCCACAGGACAACGTTTGACTATAGAGGAGACCAGCAGTTTTTCAGACTAAGCAAAACTGCTTCTTTTTACAGAGGATTCCCAGCCTTCGCAGCTCTTTTTACTCCTATGTCTCATCCCCTTTCCTCCATCCTTGTGGGCGTCCCCTGTGATGCTGGAAATGCATCAGAGGGACAGGGCCTCCGTATCCTTGTCCTTTATTGCCTTATGTATGTTCTGACTTGTTTTCTGCGCAGGGGTTCATGTGGGACTCCTGGCGGTGCGGCTCTTCCTCTTTTTGGTCTGGTAAACCGACCCTTGGGATACCCTTATGGCACCCATGGGTGGGAGTACGACCCTGTACTCCTAGTGTATGTTTTTGGGGGATGCCCAGGCCCCGTCATTGGAATCAGTGGACCAGACTGGCCGGAGCCTTCCCAATGACTATGTTGTGGGTACGCCTGTGGGGTGGCACTTTGGTGAATGGAGTGTGTGACAAATGCGCATTTCATGTTGTGGGTGTCTAGTATCTGGTGTTTGACACAATGACTGAGACAGCCCTGCCCAAAACTGGTATGAATGCAGTGTGTAGTGCTGAATGGCAGAGTGCTTGTCCGAATCCACATTCTGTGTTGCGAGTGTCTGGATGGAGAAGAATGAGGTGATATGATTTTTATTTTTTATTTTATTTGTATTTGGTTTGAATAAACCTTTACAAAATTTAAAAACAGTGTAAAAATCCAACATACAATAAAAAAAAAAAAGCAACATAAGTATTACAGAACAAAAACCATCATTAAATTTATTATTGCTAAAACCACAGGAACTGCTCACTCACACAATGTTGCAGACATCTTCTAGAAATCGGACAACCGCTCTCTTTAGTGATATTCCAAAACCATGCATCATTTCCCACCATAGCATTTCAGTTAGTACCCGGTCAGTGGAGTTTACAAATTTAGCAAAATATTTGATTTGTGCTGCCATTAGTGGCTTACATTCCAGCAGGAGATGGTATAATGTTTCTTTCTCTTCAAGCTGATGACAAAACCTAGAGAAACTCGATGTTAGTTACTTCTCTGTGTTTATTTCCTGAGCGAATCTCCATGATTTAGCCTGTGTTACAAACATTAAAGCGAAATCGCATTATCCCATTGCGGAGAACTAGACTAGGGTATTTTAGCAGGTAAGGTTCCACAACACCCACCGCCTTCTGGTGGGTGAGTAGATGAGAATATATTTTGGAATTAACCACCTTAGAAATGGTATTAGACCAATCTACACATTGAAGTAGTTCGCATGCAAAGGATTATTAATCAAAGTGTCGGTATCCACCCCCAGCTTTGACAGGGTTTCTTTACTAGAGATTTTTAATTTGACCAATTGGTCAAGTCCAGACATGCCGCTTTTAAGACAGTCACAAGATTATGTATAGGTTGTCTCCCGAATCATGAACAAGTCTTCTGTAGAGTGACAACCTGCACCACCGGATCCAGAAATTCACAGTTAGTAGTCCCAACTCATAATGCAATGCTTCAAAAGGGATAGATTTCAGAAGCCAATACTTAATACCTTTTAATACTTTAGATTCTATTTTAGAAATTTCTAACATTGCAACTTCCTGAACATTTTTTATACAATAGACCATTTTCGGAGAACCTTTTAACCTAAAGTATCGAAGCAATGGAGTGATTGAAAATTTCCCAAATTTGTTAGTTATTTTTTTTTTATTGGGCTATCAGAGGTGTTCCTTTTATTCGGAGGTGCTCTTGATACAACCCTAGGTTTTATTTGTTAAAGATAGGGGAACCCAGATATATCATTGCTGACGTACATAGTATGGTTCGAAACACAGGGAACATTTGAAAAAGCATATATACCATAATTACCCGCCCCACGCTTACTCTCTTCTTTACACCACCACTCAACTAGAACACAGAGATACTATGACACCATTCGGTATAACTGTTCTCATATCAACATCTCTCGCTTACTGCCCATCACTAAGTAATCACTGGTGGTTACTCACCCCCAGCCAGGCGTTCTCCTCAGGCCTAATGCAGCCACACTCGGTCTGGATAAATCCTGCCAGAACAAACACATACTCCTGATCTCTCAACCACCACACCTACCTCTAAGAAGCAGCTACTACACAAAGTCTGCACCAGCTGCACACATACCTGGTGCGCACACGCACCTTTTGACTCTCTCTACTCTCTCTACTGACCCGAACTTCGGTTCCCAAGGGCGTTCAACCTACCAGCGCCTTCAGACCATACCACTGGTATATAAGGCGCTACATAAATGCAAAATAACATAACTGAACCTGCAGTTTTTCATTAAGCAGAAATCAAAAATTAGACTTCCACTTTTCTTTATTTTTTATTTGAAAGAGTAACTATGACCGTTTTGCTAGGGTTAATTTTAAGGTGGTTGGCAACCGTGTATTCATGAAAGGCAAGAATCATACGTTGCAGACCTTTCGGGGACTGATCCATAAGAAGGAAATCGTCAGCATAAGCAATCCAGGCAATGGAGGAAACAACGATTTTTGGGGGGGATAAAGGAACTTTTCTCCAGGCAATTACTCACTTCAGAAACGGAGATTAAAAAGTGTCGTGGCAAAGAGGCATCCCTGTCTTAAACCATTCCTAATTTCCAGAGGGCTGGAGAGAAGGCCGTCCATATTCAACCTAATCTGCACACGGGAGTGAAGATGTAGGTGAATAGGAATAGACAACAAATTTTTGGGCATCCCCAGGACTTTTCAATTTCCTCCAGAGTATATCTCTGTCCACACAATCAAAGGCCATACTTAAGTCTATGGCCGCCAGGTAGATCGGAGTTGCATCCGTTTTCCAAGCCCTAGATTGAAGAGTAGTCAGAAGAAGGCCACCCACTTCTGTCCCAGTATCTTTTCTAAACCTGTATTGCTGAGGGGAAAGGATGCATTCTTGCTTCATCCACCGGTTTACTTCCTTTAGTACAAGTCCTGCAAAGATCTTAAGAGTCTGCATCAAGAATAGTGATTGGGCGATAACTATTTCGTCGTCTTTGAACAAGAAATAGAGAATCTTTGCCCATCCACCCGAGTTACCTGTGAATGGTGCATTCGACATTGGGGCCTCCAACTCCCGAGGAACTAGCTGATTTTATTTACGACTACATCTGAGACACTAAAATTTACAGACCAGGGCGATAAGGTCGTAATGAAGTTTTTACCTGAGGCTTGTTGTCTATATAGTTGATCAAAATGCCCCATCCATACCTGCTCTGAAATAGGATTAGTTTGGGAGATTACTTGAAGAAACTCCAGATTGTTTAACAATAGCTAAAATTGTCTGGAACAACCATCCCTAAGGGCAGATAGGATCTGTTCGTTTTCTGCCTGGTGGTGGGAGTGCTTATAGCCAATTACCCAGTTTTTATAAGATTGTTTTAGCTTTCTAAAATTGAGATTCAAGCTTTCGAGATCTGGAGAGGATCTCCTGAGTTACCTGGTTTCCTTATGAAGGGCCGCTTTATTCGCTTTTACCATCCCATCATAAATGTGGGTATGTTTAACCCCGCACTTAGTGGCCCGCTTCTTGTTCGAGATTAGATCTAGTGTAGATCTTAACAATGTACCAACATTATTATGGGAGAAAGAAGTATTTTCTTCAATGTTTGATTCCCTCATGCCATATCAATCTATTTTTAGAGGGATTTATGTGTATGTTAGTCAGATATCTTGACCCGGAGGGTTTCTGCCCCTCCAGGGTGAAAGAGACCGTAAGTATGCTATGATCACTATAAAGGGACTTGCTAATCTCAAACTTCACCACCGCCTCAAGTAAATACTGCGATATGGGATACATTACTCACCGTAATCGTATTTCTGATGCTTGTATCTGCTTAGATTCACATGCTGTGCATAGGCCGACATCTAGTGGAAGCTGCGGAGTATTACAGTTTGTTTTTCGAAAGTCGAAAATGGGCGTCGACACAGGCGTGCCAGTAATACTATCCCTAGTGTGACGTCCACTGTACCCAAGATCCCTCACGCGTGTAGGATCCTCAGATTGTATTTTTTCTGACATGAGGAAGCATGAGGAGTAGCGTGAGTACAGATAATCCAAGCAGATAGACAGAAAAGGTAAGACTACAAGCAATCATGCGCCTTCTCTCGGAGGGGAGGAAGGGTGGGTCGCATGTGAATCTAAGCAGATACAAGCATCAGAAATACGATTACGGTGAGTAATGTATCCCTTCTGAGGCTTGTGGAATCTGCTTAGATCACATGCTGTGCATAGATTAGCGAGCAGTACCAGAAGAAGGAGGTGGGATGTGAGAAGGGTCATGAGCAAACAGGTGTCTTAGAACCGCTTGTCCCACTTGTGTATCTGTCTTGGAATGAGTGTCAATGCAGTAATGCTGAGTAAAAGTGTGAATAGAGCTCCAAGTAGCCGCTTTGCAAATGGTGTCGAGGGGAACATTTGCAATGAAAGCCAGAGTGGCACCAATGCCTCTAGTAGAGTGGGCCCTTGGCGTAAAAGGCAGAGTCTTGTCAGAAAGAGAGTAACACAGCTGTATACAGTTGATAATCCACTTCGAGATAGCGCCCTTAGAGACGCGATCCCCCTCTCTGCCTGTAGCTACGGAGACAAACAGTTGATCTGTTTTCCTTAGCGGTCTGGTTTTATTTACATAGTATAGGACCGCCCTACGCACATCTAGGGTGTGTAGTTTCACCTCAGCCGAGCTTTGCGGGTTCTGGAAGAAAGCCGGAAGCTCGATGGACTGGTTTACATGGAACTTGGATATGAATTTAGGTGAGAACCTAGGGTGTGTGCGTAAAACCAGTTTGTCCTTGTGGATAGTAAAGAAAGGATCCTGCACTGACAGAGCCTGAATTTCACTGACCCTTCTTATGGAGGTAATGGCTACTAAGAAGGCCGTTTTATAAGTCAGGTGTTTGAGACTACTTTTATGCATGGGTTCGAATGGGGGTCCCATGAGCTTAGCTAGCACCACGTTGAGGTCCCATCCTGGCGGTGGGTTCGAAATAGGAGGGTGAAGTCTCTTTACTCCTTCCATGAAGGCTTTAACCACTGGTACTTTCCACCACGAGACCTTGTTATGGGATGTGGTGTAAGCCGAGAGGGCTGCCAGGTGTACTTTCAGCGAGTTAAAAACCAACCCTGCATCCAGCAGGTGGAGCATGTATGTCACAACGTTGGAAGGAGTGCAATCAACCGGGTTGATTTGTTTATTCTGGCACCAGATAACGAATCTTTTCCACTTATCAAAGTAACAGTGCCTTGTATTTGGTTTCCTGGACTCCTTTAGAATGTCCATACACCTCTGTGGTAATTTGAGATGTCCAAACTCTATGACTTCAGGAGCCATGCTGCTAGGTTCATAGAGTTGGGTTCCTGATGCACTGTTTGACCCTGTTGCTGGGACAGTAGGTTGTACCAGGCTGGGAGTCTGATGGGTTCGCACACCGCCATCCTGCGTAGGTGTGGAAACCATGGTTGTCTCGCCCACATGGGAGCAACTAGGATGAGCGTCATAGATTCCTTGTTCATCTTGTACACCACCTTCCTGATTAGAGGAGTTGGTGGAAAAGCGTACGCAAACATCCCTGACCAGTTCATCCACAGGGCATTCCCTTGGGAGTCCGGCTGGGGGAACCTGGATGCGAATCCTGGGCATTGTTTGTTTTCGCTTGTGGCGAATAGGTCTATAGTGGGGAAACCCCACTGAGAGAAGAGATCTTCTACTACGTCTCTGTGAAGGACCCATTCGTGTTCTTCTGGGAGGGAGTTTCTGCTTAGAGCATCCGCTAGGGAATTGAGCTCCCCTGGAACATGTTGCGATGACAGGAAGATGTTCCGTCTGAGTGCCCATATCCATATTTTCTGGGCAAGCTTGGACAGATTTGGCGAACGAGTCCCCCCTTGCTTGTTCAGATAGAACATGGCTGTCGTGCTGTCCGTCCTGATCTGCACCGACAAGTTCAGTAGATGGGGCTCGAACGCCCTTAGCGCTCGGAATACTGCCAGAAGCTCTAGCAGATTGATGTGGTTCTTGGCTACTGAGTGAGACCAGAGACCCTGAGCTGTGTGGTGGAGATGGTGAGCTCCCCACCCAGTCAGGCATGCATCTGTAGTCACCACGGCTTGTACTTCGGGATCGTAAAAGGGTTTCCCCTTTGCGAGATTCTCTCTTGTCCACCAGTGTAGGCTCTGTACGAGTGTTGGCGAAACGACCACTAGATCGTCCCAATGACCACTTGCCTGAGACCACTGTTTCGCCAACCATTCCTGCATGGGACGCATGCGCAGACGCGCGTGGGGGACCAGGTAAATGCATGACGCCATCATGCCCAGTAACCGCATAGCTTTGCGTACTGTTATCTGTTGACCTGACTGATAATGCGGAATTTGCAGAAGTATATTCCGAATTCTCTCTTCCGAAGGGAAGGTCAATCCTTTCTGAGTATCTAGGATAGCTCCTAGAAACTGTTTTGAGGTGCTTGGCACCAGACTTGACTTTTTCTCGTTGATGGAGAAGCCTAATTCGTGGAGGAGGTCGATAGTCCTCTGAATGTTTGACCTGCAAATTCCTGGGGTTTCCCCCGTTATGAGCCAGTCGTCCAGATAAGGGTACACCGGGATTGCTTCCCTGCGTAGGTGTGCAGCCGCCACCGCCAGTACCTTGGTGAATACCCTTGGTGCTGAAGCTATCCCGAAGGGCAGTACCTTGAATTGGTAGTGGCGACTGTCCACCTTGAAGCGCAAGTACTTTTTGTGCGCTGGGAGCATGGAAATATGAAAATAAGCATCTTTCATATCCAAGGTTGCCATGTAATCCCCCTTTTTTAGGAGGGGGATTACCTCTTGTAGCGTGGTCATACGGAATTTTTGGGGCTTGACATATTTGTTGGCAGGCCGTAAGTCCAATACTGGGCGCATTGTCAAATCTTTCTTTGGCACAAGGAAGTAAGTTGAATAGATACCCTTGTTTACCTGGTGTCCTGGGACGAGTTCTATCGCGTCCTTTTCTAGCAGAATGGCGATCTCCTCGAGAAGGATCCTTTGATGCTCTAGGGAGTGCACTCTTTGTCGTGGAGGATGATTCCGGGGACGCTGCAGTAGTTCTATACAATATCCTGCGGATACTGTTGACAGCACCCATCTGTCTGAGGTGATCCCTTCCCAAGCCTGGGTGAAGGTGGAAATGCGTCCCCCTACTGGGGTTGCGTGGCAAGGGACCCTGAACTGAGCGTCACTGTTTTGGTGGAGGCGTGCCACCGCCCTTGTTGGGGCTGCCTCTGCCTCTTCCACGACCTCTCTTGTTACCCCTGCCGTAACTCTGGGTAGACTGCTGGTTGTTATTCCATTGTGTACCTTGTCCCTGGGCATAGTTGCCTCTTTGTGAATTTTGGCCGCGTGGGCGACGAAAATTATTGTTCCCCCTCTGGTTAGGGGGTTTGTTGGTAAGCTGGCCAAGGGATTTGAGAGTCTCATATTCATCTTTGGCATTTTTAAGTGCGTCTTCGACCGCTTTCCCAAACAATAGGTCGGGTTCCACTGGCTTGTCTATTAAAGAAGCCTGGGTTTCTGTCTTGAATCCCGACTGCCGTAACCACGCATGTCTCTTGATAACAGTACCTTCTGCTATCAATCTCCCTGCGTTGTCAGCGGCGTCGAAAGTTGCTTTTAAAATGCAACCAGACACGGCTCTCCCCTCTGCCGAGATCCGAGCCAGCTGGCCCTTTAACGGTTCTGGAGCAGAGGCAATGAGCGCCGCGACTTCTTCCCATTGATGGCAATTGTAACTAGCCAACAGGGTGGTGGAATTCGCAATCCTTGCTTGGTAGGCGGACGTTGAGGCTACCTTTCTGCCAAACCCGTAAAGTTTTTTGCTCTCCTTGTCGGGAGGAGCTTCTGATGAAGATAAGGGCGTGCCAGCCCTCTTTCTAGTGTTGGTCACTGTCAAGACCGGTGGGGGGGTCTGTACTTCCGCTCTCTATATGGTAGAGGAGAGGCACAGAAGACCCCAGCCAAGATTCTCGATTACGGTAGCGATGGACGAGCAATCAAGGCCTAGCTTCTCAGGAGGTGATGCAGGCTGGTTCTTAAGTACAGTGTATCCCCAAGCCCCCCTCAAAGGAATGTCCACACACTGTATTACTGAAAACACAGTCTTTATATAATTAATATTCAAGGGTTATGTACACTTATCACAACAATGCACTTTGTGCTCAGGAAAACCAATAATGATAAATATCTACAATTCTAAAGTGGTACCACTAATATTAGACCTCATTAAAGTGCATTCACAATACTGTAAAAATGGCACACAGATCAATAAGAAGGAAACCAGCAATAGAGAGAGGAGAGATAAAAGATGGTTGAAACAATAGGCAGAATACTGGCCCTAGCTACTGGACACAGTTCTGTGTGGAGATCCCCCCACCTGGGCAACCTGTAAAATAAAGGGATATGACACAAGCCCAGTCCATATATTGTTCAACAGTCTTATTCTCTCCTACAATGTTTTTACCCCCCCAATGTACCTGGTGGAGTCGAGTTCTTCGAAGAGGCGTCGACAGATCCTTCTTGAATGACCCCCTTTTAAGCAGGAGTCACGGATCGTCGAGAGGCGTAGAGAAACGTCGAAGACCTCGGGGTTCGGCGACGGGGAATCGACGGCCCTTCTTGAATGCCTTCCCTTTCAAGCGGGAGGCACGGGGCGTCGAACGTCCGTCGACAAACGAGGTAGAACGATGTCGAAGAGGCGGCAGCTTCGTCCGAGCGGTGCTCGTCGGCGTCGGGGCGTCGGCGTCCTGCAAGGCGGAGGTGTGCGGGGCACCTCGATGACAATAGTTCTGGACCGCAAAGATTGTAGAGACGGGAGCCCAGCAAGGGCGTCGAGTCGCTCGAGTCTTTGGGATCGTGAGGTGGCGGGAAACCCACCGGCGGATTCTCCTCGGCGCGTTGGTCGTCCTCGACTTTCTCCGGCAGGGCAAAAGCGGTCGACGGTGCGGACGAGGGAGTCCTTCGAGTCAAATGTTCTTAGGCAAGGAGCGGACGGCTCCGGTCGTCGGCGGCACGGCGTCAAGTGGTTCCCACGGCTGGGCAACACAACTTCGACGGGCCTCCAGCGGTTACACAGACCTGCGAACCCTGGTCGACGGCAATGGACTTCGACAGCGTCGAGGTCCGGGTGCTTCACTTCGATCTCCTCGGCGGTCCCGTCTCGGGTCGGCAGCCTTTCGAGGGTCTGACTTCCAGGGCGCTTCGGCGAAGATTCAGCGGTGCTCGATGGTCCCTCGGAGCACGGGAAGAGGGCGCCTTACCAGGTCCTCTCTCGGGTCAGTCCTCGACGATTTCGACAACCTTCAGTTCCGTCGAAGCAAATGCCACAGCAAGTCTTCTTCTTCCAGCTGGACGTCGAGGATCAGCAAATCCAGTTACTCTTGAGTGGAGACTCAGCTTCTGAATGCTTCTGAACAATTTCCAGTGGTGAGAGGTCCCCAGATATACTATTCTGTCTCTCATCCACACTGCTGGCACACACACAGCAGCCAATCACACAGAAGGGCATTCATGCAGTCAGTCAGCCAATCAGGCACACAGTGCATTCAGGCCACACTCCTCCCTTTCAGACACTCACAACAAGGAATGTGGATTGGGACAAGTACCCAGCCATTCAACACTACACACTGCATTCAGGCCAGTTTCGGGCAGGGCTGTCTCAGTCTTTGTCTCTCATGCCAGAAACCAGACAACCACAACAAGGAGTGTATATTGGTCACACACTCCATTCACCCAGGTCCCACCCACAGGAGGTACCCATAACATACAGTCACTGGGAAGGCTCCAGTCAGTCTAGCTGGGCCTTTACAACAACACCATATATGGAACTTCCACCCAACAGCCAGTCAGGGGGAAGGGACAGAGTCAGGGCTTCCCAGGACTTTGGGAAAAACAAGATAACAGGCAATAGAAAGCAAGAGGCCACAGGGGCCATCTTGTTTCCTATCAGGAATCAACTGATTCCAATGGCAGGGCCTGGGTATCCCAAAATGGAGGACACCCAGAGCACCTGTCAAATTCAGCATGGAGCTGCCACCAGCCCATACCCTGCTCTGTGGGCCACCCACAGGTGCCCAAAAACATACACTAGGGGCACAGGGTTGTACCCCTACCCATGGGTGCCATAAGGGTATCCCATGGGTCTGTTCACCAAACCAAAAGAGAGCTGCACTGCCAGGAGTCCCTCATGGACTCCTGGGCAGAAAACATGACAGAACACACGGTAAAAACAGAAAAAGGACAAGGATTCAGAGGCCCTGTCCCTCAGATGCATTTCCGGCATCACAGTCGCCCCCCCCAGACTGAGGTGGAGGGTGCCTAATCTCCCACGGGATAGACACCCTCATCCAGACGGTCAACATACCTTCTGGAAAGGCCATCTGCATTATCGTGACTCTTCCCTGGTCTGTGCTCTATGGTGAAGTCTAGCCCTTGTAGGCTAATCGACCACCTGAGCAATTTCGGATTCTCACCCTTCATCTGCATAAGCCACTTCAGGGGCTTATGATCTGTTTGGACCTTGAAGGTGGACCCCGTAAGGTAGGGCCTAAAACGCCTAAGGCTCCAAACTATACTAAAACATTCCTTTTCAACAGTAGCCCACCTAAGTTCTCTACCCTTGAGTTGTCTACTGATGAATATGATAGGATGTTCTCTCCCTTTGTCATCTAACTGGGACAAGACAGCTCCAATTCCGGTGTCGCAGGCATCCGTCTGGACGATAAAGGGTCGGCTGTAGTCAGGCGCACTCAACACAGGTGCCCTACACAGACTTTCTTTCAAGCCATCAAAGGCCCTCTGACAGTCTTCAGTCCAATTAACCTTCCTAGGCTGTTTGGGTGAAGTTAGAGCTGTCAGGGGTGCAGCTATGGTTCCATAGTCTGCCATGAAATTGCGATAGTACCCAGTGAGGCCCAAAAAGGCTCTCACCTGGGTTTGAGTAGTGGGAGTCTCCCAGTTCTGTACGTCCTGTACTTTACTGGAGAGAGGTTGGATTTGACCCCCTCCTACCTCATGACCAAGATAGGTAACTTTCCCCTGAGCTATCTGGCACTTGGTGGCCTTGATAGTGAGGTTAGCCCTTTTCAAGGCCTGCAACACCTTATCCAGATGTGTCAAATGCTCTTCCCAGGTGGAACTGTAGACGGCAATGTCGTCTAAGTAAGCCACACAAAAGGCTTCCAGCCCACTGAGCGCATGGTTGACCAATCTCTGGAAGGTGGCAGGGGCATTCTTCAACCCAAAGGGCATGACCCTAAACTGGTAGAGTCCCTCAGGTGTGGAGAATGCCGTCTTTTCCTTGGCATGGTCCGTCAGAGCTATTTGCCAATAGCCTGAGGTAAGGTCAAAGGTGCTCACAAATTTGGCAGCACCTATAGTGTCCACGAGCTCATCAGCCCTGGGCAATGGGTGCGCGTCAGTTTTGGTGACGGCATTGACTCCTCGGTAGTCCACACAGAACCTCCAATCCTTGGTACCCGCCGGGGAACTTGCCTTGGGGACAAGGACCACTGGACTGGACCAGGGACTGGTGGAGGGTTCAATAACACCCAGATCCAACATCTTGGCGACCTCAGCCTGGATGTGGTTTTTGACGGTATCTGACATACGATAGCTCCTGCTTTTGACAGGCACACTGTCACCAGTGTCAATTTCGTGCTTACACCACGGTGTAAGGCCCGGTGTCAGTGAAAACAGAGGGGCATACTGCTGGAGCAAAGCCCGGCAGGCCCTCTGCTGCTCTGTTGTCAAATCGGGAGAGAGTTGTACTCCCTCCACTGAGCCATCCTGAGGGTTGCTATGCAGCAAATCAGGAAGGGGCTCACTCTCATCCTCTTCTTGCCCTGAAGCTAGCAAGAGACATGAGACCTCTGCTCGCCTGTGGAAAGGCTTGAGCCTGTTGACATGGAATACCTGGGGGGCTACCCCAGAGGCTCCCATGTCCACCAGATAATTGACTTCGCCCATCTTGGAGATGATCCTGAAGGGTCCAGTCCACTTGTCTGCCAAAGCTCTAGGCTTGGTAGGCTCCATCACAAGGATTTCCTGTCCCGGAGTCCAATCCACTTGCGAAGCTTTCAGGTCATGCCAGTACTTATTCAATTCCTGGCTGGCCTTGAGATTTGCTGTTGCCTGACCCATCATTTGTGTCATCCTCCGCCTGAGGCCTAACACATAGTCCCCCACTTGCTTGGCGGGACCTGGAGGGGTGGCTCCCAAGCCTTCTCGGATCAAGGCGAGGGGCCCCCTCACGGGATGTCCAAAGAGTAACTCAAAGGGGCTGAAACCAACACCCTCTTGAGGTACCTCTCTGTAAGCAAACAGCAGGCATGGCAGGAGGAGATCCCATTTCCTCCTTAGGGGCTCTTCCAAAGCACCTAGCATGCCCTTGAGAGTTTTGTTAAATCTCTCAACCAGACCATTGGTCTGGGGGTGGTAAGAGGTGGAGAACTTGTAGGTTACCCCGCACTCTTTCCACATGGTTTTCATGTAACTAGACATGAAGTTGGATCCTCGGTCAGAGACAACCTCCTTGGGGAATCCAACACGGGTGAAAATGCCCAGGAGAGCCCTGGCAACCACCTTGGCAGTAACAGTCCGAAGGGGTATTGCCTCAGGGTACCTGGTGGCATGATCTACCAAGACCAGGATGAACCGATGTCCACCTGAAGTGGGAGGGTCAAGGGGACCGACGATGTCGATGCCCACCCTCTCAAATGGTGTGCCAACCACTGGTAATGGCTGCAGTGGGGCAATGACCCTGCCTCCAGTCTTGCCAGACAACTGACAAGTTGGGCAGGTCCTGCAGTGGGACTCCACCTCTACTCCCATCCGTGGCCAGTAGAAATGGGCAGAGAGCCTCTGCTTAGTCTTCTTGGTCCCAAGATGACCAGCCAAGGGCACCTCATGCGCCAACTGCAGTAGGAAGGGCCTGTAAACCTGGGGTACCACCAACCTCTTGCGGGCACCAGGTTCGGGCTTAGTGGGCTCACTAACAAGGAGCTCACCCTCCCAATAAATCTTGAATGTCCTAGGCACTTCACCTTGTGCCTGGGACAGGGCCTGTTTCCTCAGGCCCTCGAGAGAGTGGCACTCTCTCTGTCCCTTACAGAAGTCTGCCCGGGAGGGTCCCCCTTCAGCTAACAAGCATTGAAGGTCGGGATGATCCTCCGGGTTGAGAACCTCTCCCACAGGAGAGTCTTCTGTCTCTTCTCCCACAGGAGTTGAGTTTGGGTTTTCCGCTGGACCCAGCCCGTCCGGAGCATGGATCCCATTGGGTGCTGTCGGAACAGCAGGAAGAGAAGGTGTTCCCTCCACAGAGGTGGCCTTCTTGGTCTTCCTTCTTCTTGCCTTAGGCCTCGCCTTTGGCTCGGATACCTGACTCACAGCCAGACCCGGTGTCACCTGTGACCTAGTGACTGCAGCAGCAGTCATGGGAAGACCATCCGAGATCAACCCCAACTCTACTAGATCATTTCCTAACAGAATGTTAGCAGGGACATTGTCCTGAACCAGGACAGGAAGCTTTGCTGTCTTGTCTCCAATCATGAGTGTGACTAGGGCTACAGGCGATAATTTGGGAGGCCCACCAGCTAACCTGGTGGTTTGCAGAGGAGCACCTTCATAGTCCTCTGGCTTGAGCAGGGTCCTGTCCACCACTGTCATGCTTGCCCCAGTGTCTCTCAAACCAGTAGAAGGCTGGCCATTCAAGAGGACACTTCTCAAAAATCTACGGGTGTTCTGTGGGATAGTCGCCAGTACTTCTGCGTACTGGTCCCAGGCCCCAAGGGACACTAAGGAAATCTCTACTGGAGCACCAAATGTGATTCCTGTAGAGGAGGGGAGGACAGTGGCCTCCACCTCAGACACGGGGTAAGGGTAGGTCAGGCTGACAGCCTGTACTCCAAGTGCCTTACCTTTACACTTGGGGTCACCCCTTTTGTGATCCAGAGCCCCACAATCCCAACAAGTGCCAGGAGTGCGGGGTACGGTACTGGAACCACTGGGAGCCTGCTTTGCAGCAGGTGGACCACTACTCTTATTCCCACCCACAGAGGACTTATCCCCACTAGATTTTTGGGTCTTAGGAGAGGAAGGTTTTGGTTTACCCGACTGTGACTGCTTTTGGGACTCCTCAGCTTTCTGAGAGGCCCCCTTTTCTTTGTCCTTGTCCTTCCCACTGGAGTCCTTAGGGGACACCCGGTGGGAGACCCACTTGTCAGCCAACCTAGCCAGCTTAAAGGGGTCCAAAATGTTCTGGTCAGCCACATACTGACGCAGCTCTGGTGAACAGGCTTCAGAAAAATGCTCAAAAAACAAGAGGTGGGACAACTCAACAAAAGTTTTCACCTTGTATCCATCAATCCACCCCATCATGTTCATGTGCGCAGTACTCACCCAGTCAACCCAAGACACATTCTCTCTTTTCTTAAATTCCCTGAACCTTTTAAGGTATTGGGCAGGTGTCTTGCCAAACTTGGCAATCAAAGCAGACTTCATACACTCATACTGACCCCTTTCTTCCACACTCAGCTTCAGAATACAGTCATATCCAGTTTGAGGCACTCTGCTTAACAAACACTTAGCCCAATCTCTTTTATCTACATCATGAATTGCACAAGCCATTTCAAACGCTTCAATCCATTGGAGGATATCTGAACCCTCCACAAACACACCAACCAAATCTTTCATAAACTTGGTGGCTGGGGACCTGCCACTCTCAATTGGTCTAGCTGAAGTCTCCACTCTAGCTCTCTCTAGCTGGATTCTCTGACATTCAGTGTCCTTGTCTTTGAGCGCAAGATCCCTATTCTTGAGTTCCACTTGCTGTGCCAGCTCCTCTTTCTTAAGCTCAGCTTCTATTTCCAACTTGCGATATTCAAAGGCCAATTTCATCCTTAATAACTCAAGTTCCATGGAATTGCTGGGGTTTGGAACAGAGGCAGCAGGAATGGTGGCATTCCCAGAAACAGATTCAGCGACAACCCCAGGGGCAGAGTCCTCACTGGTTGCATCCCCCCCTTCATCAAGGGTTTCACCATCAGTCTGGTAGTCCACCAGGGCAGCTATCAGCTCAGCCCTAGACTTATCCACAAAGTCCAACTCCCTGGCTTCACAAGCACTCTGGAGAGCCTCTAAGCTCATCCGAGTCAATTTACCATTTGCAATGGGCTCCATTGCCTGTAATGCAGTTATTTGGTACACACCCAAACCTTAATCTAATAAAGTGCGGATATTTTGTAAGTGGCACGGTTATACACTGAGTCTTAAAACCATAAGCATCCCACCGCTGCCACCAGCTTGTCAAGACCGGTGGGGGGGTCTGTACTTCCGCTCTCTATATGGTAGAGGAGAGGCACAGAAGACCCCAGCCAAGATTCTCGATTACGGTAGCGATGGACGAGCAATCAAGGCCTAGCTTCTCAGGAGGTGATGCAGGCTGGTTCTTAAGTACAGTGTATCCCCAAGCCCCCCTCAAAGGAATGTCCACACACTGTATTACTGAAAACACAGTCTTTATATAATTAATATTCAAGGGTTATGTACACTTATCACAACAATGCACTTTGTGCTCAGGAAAACCAATAATGATAAATATCTACAATTCTAAAGTGGTACCACTAATATTAGACCTCATTAAAGTGCATTCACAATACTGTAAAAATGGCACACAGATCAATAAGAAGGAAACCAGCAATAGAGAGAGGAGAGATAAAAGATGGTTGAAACAATAGGCAGAATACTGGCCCTAGCTACTGGACACAGTTCTGTGTGGAGATCCCCCCACCTGGGCAACCTGTAAAATAAAGGGATATGACACAAGCCCAGTCCATATATTGTTCAACAGTCTTATTCTCTCCTACAATGTTTTTACCCCCCCAATGTACCTGGTGGAGTCGAGTTCTTCGAAGAGGCGTCGACAGATCCTTCTTGAATGACCCCCTTTTAAGCAGGAGTCACGGATCGTCGAGAGGCGTAGAGAAACGTCGAAGACCTCGGGGTTCGGCGACGGGGAATCGACGGCCCTTCTTGAATGCCTTCCCTTTCAAGCGGGAGGCACGGGGCGTCGAACGTCCGTCGACAAACGAGGTAGAACGATGTCGAAGAGGCGGCAGCTTCGTCCGAGCGGTGCTCGTCGGCGTCGGGGCGTCGGCGTCCTGCAAGGCGGAGGTGTGCGGGGCACCTCGATGACAATAGTTCTGGACCGCAAAGATTGTAGAGACGGGAGCCCAGCAAGGGCGTCGAGTCGCTCGAGTCTTTGGGATCGTGAGGTGGCGGGAAACCCACCGGCGGATTCTCCTCGGCGCGTTGGTCGTCCTCGACTTTCTCCGGCAGGGCAAAAGCGGTCGACGGTGCGGACGAGGGAGTCCTTCGAGTCAAATGTTCTTAGGCAAGGAGCGGACGGCTCCGGTCGTCGGCGGCACGGCGTCAAGTGGTTCCCACGGCTGGGCAACACAACTTCGACGGGCCTCCAGCGGTTACACAGACCTGCGAACCCTGGTCGACGGCAATGGACTTCGACAGCGTCGAGGTCCGGGTGCTTCACTTCGATCTCCTCGGCGGTCCCGTCTCGGGTCGGCAGCCTTTCGAGGGTCTGACTTCCAGGGCGCTTCGGCGAAGATTCAGCGGTGCTCGATGGTCCCTCGGAGCACGGGAAGAGGGCGCCTTACCAGGTCCTCTCTCGGGTCAGTCCTCGACGATTTCGACAACCTTCAGTTCCGTCGAAGCAAATGCCACAGCAAGTCTTCTTCTTCCAGCTGGACGTCGAGGATCAGCAAATCCAGTTACTCTTGAGTGGAGACTCAGCTTCTGAATGCTTCTGAACAATTTCCAGTGGTGAGAGGTCCCCAGATATACTATTCTGTCTCTCATCCACACTGCTGGCACACACACAGCAGCCAATCACACAGAAGGGCATTCATGCAGTCAGTCAGCCAATCAGGCACACAGTGCATTCAGGCCACACTCCTCCCTTTCAGACACTCACAACAAGGAATGTGGATTGGGACAAGTACCCAGCCATTCAACACTACACACTGCATTCAGGCCAGTTTCGGGCAGGG
Source organism: Ambystoma mexicanum (assembly GCF_040938575.1). Classification (NCBI taxonomy): domain Eukaryota; kingdom Metazoa; phylum Chordata; class Amphibia; order Caudata; family Ambystomatidae; genus Ambystoma; species Ambystoma mexicanum. The sequence continues at coordinate 1,674,941,743 of NC_090932.1, forward strand.
CTGTCTCAGTCTTTGTCTCTCATGCCAGAAACCAGACAACCACAACAAGGAGTGTATATTGGTCACACACTCCATTCACCCAGGTCCCACCCACAGGAGGTACCCATAACATACAGTCACTGGGAAGGCTCCAGTCAGTCTAGCTGGGCCTTTACAACAACACCATATATGGAACTTCCACCCAACAGCCAGTCAGGGGGAAGGGACAGAGTCAGGGCTTCCCAGGACTTTGGGAAAAACAAGATAACAGGCAATAGAAAGCAAGAGGCCACAGGGGCCATCTTGTTTCCTATCAGGAATCAACTGATTCCAATGGCAGGGCCTGGGTATCCCAAAATGGAGGACACCCAGAGCACCTGTCAAATTCAGCATGGAGCTGCCACCAGCCCATACCCTGCTCTGTGGGCCACCCACAGGTGCCCAAAAACATACACTAGGGGCACAGGGTTGTACCCCTACCCATGGGTGCCATAAGGGTATCCCATGGGTCTGTTCACCAAACCAAAAGAGAGCTGCACTGCCAGGAGTCCCTCATGGACTCCTGGGCAGAAAACATGACAGAACACACGGTAAAAACAGAAAAAGGACAAGGATTCAGAGGCCCTGTCCCTCAGATGCATTTCCGGCATCACAGTCACCACTAGGGAATCTGGTTTAAGATGTCCCTTTATATACAGAGGGTCAGACTGGGCTGCCCGGAAAATCTTTTCAATTCTGGGGTTGACAGCTCTGGTGAGGTTAGGATTCACCAGGGAAGGATCTATTCTTCGTTGGATGGATTTGAGGATAGGGATGGTCTGAGCGACCGGTCTTCTTTCTCCTACAAACTCCTCCGCGAAGTCCCTTTCCTCCTGTACACCGTGGGTGTCGATGTGGAAGTGTTCCGCTGCTCGAGCGAGAACCTCGTTAAGGAGGGGCTGGTTATCAACTGGAGAGTCAGTAACTGGGGCTTCGCTTTGTACTGGGGAATCTACTCTGTAAATTTCCTGCTCATCTTCTCCCTCCTCCAGGTCCTCATCCTCTGCATAGTAATCTGTCCCGGTTTGTTCTTCCATAATTGCAAACTCCTGGTCCTCTTCAGGGAAAACTTGTCCCTGATAACTGGGGAGTGGAGTAGAATATGGAGTGGAGTAAGGCTGAACCTCGAAGGGTTCAGGTCTTTCGACCCGGGGCTTTTTACTTAGCGGGATAGGATCGGAGGAGCCTGAGGGTGTGGCCCCTTGAGGGTTATATGAAAGAAAGTGTTCTGGGTTCTTATCATAAAAATCAGCCAAGGAAGACATCCTAGACATAACCCTGTCTATGTCTTCACTGGACCATTCCCTGGAACAGGGTATTACTTTAGCAGGTGATTTATTTTCAAGGGTAGACTTGTGTTTGCTTGTCTGCTTAGGCTTTACAGGGGTGGAAGGCTGTGCTTTCCGCTGTTTCCCCCCTTCTCCGTGCGTGGAAAAATGTTTTCCCTGTCCCTTGGGGGCCCCAGAGACTTTCGACGCCTGGCGTCGAGGGTCTGGAAAGGTATCTGTGTGCTTCGGGCGTGGGGCCTCACTGGTGTTAACCGCGGTCTCGGTATCTTGGAGCGCGGCCTGGGGGTGGAAGTCGTCTTCGTCTCCCGACGATCGAACTTCCGTTAGTGTGTGTAGCGAGGCACTCTTGGCAAGAGTGGATGATTGCCTTGCGTCGTGAGGCGATCTCGATCGAGAGCGCCCAGAGGACACCGAGTCGGACCGTTCTTTTTGTGCCTCTTTCCGGGAAGTCGACGTCGTCGAGGTCCGGTTGGTCTTAGTGTGTTTAGTGTGTGTTAGGTGTGTAGCGCTTGCGTCGCCGGGGGTCTTCCCCATAGCCGCCTTGCCGGACGACCTTCCGAGGTCGGGGACCTGCGCTCGTCGGCTGTCTTTCGACGCCGTAATGCCCTCGCCGTCCGAAAGTACGGCGTCGCTGCCATCGCTGAAGGCGCCCTCCGCTGCCATGGCCTCCTGCCTGGCGTGGTGGGCCCAACGCTTTGTCGAACGGTCCTTAAGTGTCTTAGGTTTAAACCTACTACACGCTCTGCAGTTCGCTTCGGGGTGATCCCTCGGCAAGCAGAGATTGCACGTGGCGTGCCTGTCGACCCAAGGGTATTTGCGATTGCACTTGGGGCAGAATTGAAAAGGGGTACCCTCCATACGCACCTTAAGGCAGCGGGCTGCTAAGTGTAGGAATATATATAAATGTAACTATATATCAAGAGTGAAGAGTATGTACCACCCCCCACTCTCCCTACTTGTAAGGGCCGAGGCCAGCGGCCTACTAGGCCCGGGCCGAGGCCAGCGGCCTACCGAGGCCCAGATCCGTCGTGCAGCAGTCGACGGTCGATGACTTCTCCAGCCGTCGTCGAGGTTGAGGGTCGACGTTGGGGTGGGGAAGGGAATGAATAAGAATTAAAATTATAATAACAGCAAAAGTATGGCTAAGGCCAGGGAACTCCGCAAGATGCTTCCGACCAGTATGGCGGAAAAAAACAATCTGAGGATCCTACACGCGTGAGGGATCTTGGGTACAGTGGACGTCACACTAGGGATAGTATTACTGGCACGCCTGTGTCGACGCCCATTTTCGACTTTCGAAAAACAAACTGTAATACTCCGCAGCTTCCACTAGATGTCGGCCTATGCACAGCATGTGATCTAAGCAGATTCCACAAGCCTCAGAAATATATATACATTCAATAGTCGACAAGTGTACATCATTCGACCAATGAAAGCCACATTTTCCCCAGCCTTAGTTTTCGGTTATTACTACCTAGGACATTCATCTCAATATACTTGAAAGAATCTAGTTCCAATCCAGAGTGTGAGTCAGAGGACAGATTCGCATGTAAGTCGCCCAGAACCATAATTTGAAGACCCGGATGTGTCGAAATTTCTGTAGAAACCTAAGTATTCAATATTACGAGCGCTTCTTCCAAGTTGCATTTTGCAGACCAATAGATATTAATGATTAGCTTTAGGGTTTTCCCTATCTGTATTGTCATCTCAAGAAGAAATGATACAAATCCAGTTGCAATCTATTTATAATTGTTAACTTTCAAGGGTCCCTTAATCTGGAAGGCCATTAAGAGACCCCGTGAAGGACGGCCCAAAATGCCCTGCGTGGCCATTTCCTGAAAACATGAGTATCCATCCATCACAAAAGTCCCGGTCATCCAGGTTTCTTGCAAACACACAACCGAGTATTGGGTTCGTTTTCCACATACTTCCGGGGGAACTCAAGAGAGAGTAACCTCTTGAGTTCCATGACAAAGCAGAAAGGCCGTTCACATTAAAGATAGGCCTTCATATCCTTTAGCTGAGCGATAGAGTCTCTCAGCGCCAAGGTTAGCCATCTCCAGCTAGTTTACTCTTCTGGCGTATCCCCAGGCTTGGCTTGCTCTATGTTCAGGCCTACTCTGCCATTTTTTTTGTTCTGGTTTGGTCCCACTTGAGGACCTAGAGTCCCTGGGGTGGGGGTGGGAGCCCAATCATAACGATCCGGATGAATTAAATCTACCAGTTTGGTGTCCGCCAAGGAGACAGTCCTAAGTGCTTCAATTTCATTGCACATTGCGAAGATTCTGCCCTTAGAGAGACTCGAGAGTCCTGTTCAAATAAGTAATACAAAATTACACTCGGGTAATCTGGAAAGGCTGACTTTCAACAGCGAGTGTGATCCAGGTTACACTTAGATAAAGTGTTAGGGTAGTTGCTTGGGGTGGCATTCTCATCCTCAACGCGCTGACTTTCCTCTGGCTTATTAGTATATATGGTGTCCCTGCCTTTAGAGACCTCTGACCAGTTTGCCCCTCGAGTAGGTGCATTGAGTTTTTGCTCGGGATAACGGTCCTTCTCACTCACAGGGCCAGTAAAGCCCTGACTCACCTCTGCTACCTCTCGGGAAGACTCTTCCTTAGATTTCACTGCAGTCACATGATCTTGTAGCGATGATTTTACTAGCAATCTCAACGTGGCTTCAGTACCCGAGTATGCTGAGTCTATCAAAGCCCTTCTACACTCCAGTTCCATTCATACCTGATTCTTTTCTTCCATCTATACATAATTCATTTGTTAAAAGCTCATCGCCTCCAAGAATTGAGAGAATAATTTGGGTGTGGGGGGGTGGGGCTGGGGGGGGGGGGGGGGGGGTGGGGCTGGGGGGAGTAAGTCTTTCTGTCTTGCCTGGTCCAATATTCCTTGTATTAATACATTCACTTCGAGCAGGTCCCCCTCAATCACTTTTGTTATTGGTGACCGCTTCAGAAGGGCTGAATGCGTGCTCATTCTAGTCGAGGGTACAGAGTCCATGACTACAAAATCTTCCACGGCTATTCCAACCGCTTCACTTATGGGAGAGGAGGTCTTGGTAGCCATTACATCCTCCTTCTCCTGAACTTCAGGATGGAGGCCAACCGAAGAGACACCCTCTACATGGCGAAACAGGTTATGCAAGTTCTTGTCAACTGCCTTAGCCGCGATTACAATTTCAGTTTTAGAAATTATAGGATCTAACGTCTGCCCAGGCAAAGAGTGTGAAACCCTCTTAGCTGGTATAAGGAAATGCGTTGAGCCGACCCTTGGTGGTCCTTCCCCCTTTCTAACGAGGCATGTTTCATCTTTTGTAGGTAAGTATTCGATGCGCTGTGCCATCTCACCCGGGGAAGCTTTCTTTTAAAAAAAAAAAATAAAGTTAAGCAAGTTATTTTGGGAGCTAACCGAAATCTGTTCCCCCACAAGTGTCTTTTGTTTCCCCTTAAAGTTATTAGAGTGAGACGTCACCTTCAAAGCGGAGGACAGTGTCTCTTGCCAGAGCCCCTTCTTCCCTTTTACAAAAAGAAATATCTTTTCCATTGTTCTTCAGTTTTATCATTACCCCGCTTGGCAGAGAGCCCAGGTTCTGCTGATTATCTGTTAGCTCTAATGCTGTTTGACGGGCCTCTTTAATTGACTCAAATCAAGCGTACCTTCCTCCCGAGATACTGTCAACTGTGAGCTACTTTGCGCTGAAGCCCTTGCTTTCCCCGTTTTCTTGCCTTTAACCAAGGTAGAACCCTTTTTCTCTGACAGTCTCTTTCAGAGCGCTACGCTTAAGGGCCTTCATATAGCGTTTTTTCTCTTTACGAGAAATGAAAAATTTAAAATTACTTTTTTCTCCAGCCCCTTAGCTGGCTGTCTGCGCTTGTTTCTCTATCGCCGAATCTCTTGCTTCCTCCTCGAGAATGTCAGTAAGCATTGTTGGACTATCCAATATTTCCCTGCCCACCAACACAGCCGATGAAGGGAGCTCCCGAGAGTGGCTTAGAGCCATTATGCCCTCCAACTGTTTCTGTATTGAGTTTAACTTTTGAGCCTGGTCAAGGTTCTGGGTTACCAGTTTTGTCATAAGATTTAGTTCTACCAATTTACCCAGTGATTGATTAAGCAAAGATGGTTGAACGGCATTCGTCAGATTTTGGTCCTTGGGATCCAAAAGAGACGCTGTTTGTGAGGAAATCTCTTTAGTAACAATCTCATGTATCTGCGTGGCTTTCAACATCTTACTAGCGGAGGAAGAGAGGGAGGGATTTCTTATAACTTCTTTACGATTTCCTGAGAGAAGTTAAGGCCCTCTAATTTGCTTAATATACCAAGGATTTCAGCTACTTTGATGTTCAAGTCCCCAATTTCATAGTGGGTATGCTCATGCCCTTTATCCAAAAGGTTTAAAGTCCTGGTCAGCACTGGGAAAGTAATTTCAGCTTCCTGCTGCTCTTGAAGAAAAGAAGAATCTATATTATGATCCACCTTTGGAAGAGCAGTTGGAAAAGGGGGAGTGGGGTGGAATGGAAGAGTTTGATCTAGGGCTAGAACAGGATTGCATTTTATTCCTAAACTCGGGTCCTACGGGAACTGAAAAGGAGGAGAGATACATTTTTTCTCCCCCTACCCACAGGCTTATCTTGGAAATGGCCCAGACGGACCGGGTGGAAGGAGTCAGTTCTGGGGACCTGAGAAGGGAGTAGTTTCTTACCTGTAACTCCATTTCTCCAGCGTTGGTATCTTTCATGGATTCACATGCTTAGAATATTCCCCGTCGTCAGACTGGGAACCCTCGGTACACATATATAGTCGTTTCCTATAGGAAAAAACTTCCGACACTTGTGTGTCCTATCCACGTCTACGTCCTCTCCGGGGCCGACCACGCAAGCCCCGTTGGACGTAATGGTATAAAAACCCCGACCCCGCGGGTCCCGTCAGATTTCGGCCCCTCCAAAGTAGAAGGGGGGAACCTGCTTATGCACATATCTTGCACATTGCATTCCGGGGAGGCTGGTGGGCGCATGTGAATCTATGAAAGATACCAACGCTGGAGAAATGGAGTTACAGGTAAGAAACTACTCCCTTCTCCAGCATTGGATCTTTCATGGATTCACATGCTTAGAATAGATTGTATAGCAGTATCATTGAAGAAGGAGGAGAGAATGCAATGTAACCTACATTTACAAAAACCACTCCCAGTCCAAATATGTATATATGTGTGTAAGCAGCAACATATTTTCTGATATAAACATATTCATAATTATATATATATGGGATACATTACTCACCGTAATCGTATTTCTGATGCTTGTATCTGCTTAGATTCACATGCTGTGCATAGGCCGACATCTAGTGGAAGCTGCGGAGTATTACAGTTTGTTTTTCGAAACTCGAAAATGGGCGTCGACACAGGCGTGCCAGTAATACTATCCCTAGTGTGACGTCCACTGTACCCAAGATCCCTCACGCGTCTAGGATCCTCAGATTGTATTTTTTCTGACATGAGGAAGCATGAGGAGTAGCGTGAGTACAGATAATCCAAGCAGATAGACAGAAAGGTAAGACTACAAGCAATCATGCGCCTTCTCTCGGAGGGGAGGAAGGGTGGGTCGCATGTGAATCTAAGCAGATACAAGCATCAGAAATACGATTACGGTGAGTAATGTATCCCTTCTGAGGCTTGTGGAATCTGCTTAGATCACATGCTGTGCATAGATTAGCGAGCAGTACCAGAAGAAGGAGGTGGGATGTGAGAAGGGTCATGAGCAAACAGGTGTCTTAGAACCGCTTGTCCCACTTGTGTATCTGTCTTGGAATGAGTGTCAATGCAGTAATGCTGAGTAAAAGTGTGAATAGAGCTCCAAGTAGCTGCTTTGCAAATGGTGTCGAGGGGAACATTTGCAATGAAAGCCAGAGTGGCCCCAATGCCTCTAGTAGAGTGGGCTCTTGGCGTAAAAGGCAGAGTTGTTTCAGAAAGAGAGTAACACAGCTGTATACAGTTGATAATCCACTTCGAGATAGCGCCTTTAGAGACGCGATCTCCCTCTCTGCCTGTAGCTACGGAGACAAACAGTTGATCTGTTTTCCTTAGCGGTCTGGTTTTATTTACATAGTAGAGGACCGCCCTACGCACATCTAGGGTGTGTAGTTTCACCTCAGCCGAGCTTTGCGGGTTCTGGAAGAAAGCCGGAAGCTCGATGGACTGGTTTACATGGAACTTTGATATAAATTTAGGTGAGAACCTAGGGTGTGCGCGTAAAACCAGTTTGTCCTTGTGGATAGTAAAGAAAGGATCCTGCACTGACAGAGCCTGAATTTCACTGACCCTTCTTATAGAGGTAATGGCTACTAAGAAGGCCGTTTTATAAGTCAGGTGTTTGAGACTACTTTTATGCATGGGTTCGAAAGGGGGGCCCATGAGCTTAGCTAGCACCACATTAAGGTCCCATCCTGGCGGTGGGTTCGAAATAGGAGGGTGAAGTCTCTTTACTCCTTCCATGAAGGCTTTAACTACTGGTACTTTCCACCACGACACCTTGTTATGGGATGTGGTATAAGCCGAGAGGGCTGCCAGGTGTACTTTCAGAGAGTTAAAAACCAATCCTGCATCCAGCAGGTGGAGCATGTATGTCACAACGTTGGAAGGAGTGCAATCAACTGGGTTGATTTGTTTATTCTGGCACCAAATAACGAATCTCTTCCACTTGTCAAAATAACAGTGCCTTGTGTTTGGTTTCCTGGATTCTTTTAGGATGTCCATACACCTTTGTGGTAAATTGAGATGGCCAAACTCTATGACCTCAGGAGCCATGCTGCCAGGTTCATTGAGTTGGGTTCCTGGTGCACTGTTTGACCTTGTTGCTGGGACAGTAGGTTGTACCAGGCTGGGAGTTTGATGGGCTCCTGCGTAGGTGTGGAAACCATGGTTGTCTCACCCACATGGGAGCAACTAGGATGAGCGTCATCGATTCCTTGTTCATCTTGTACACCACTTTCCTGATGAGAGGAGTTGGTGGAAAAGCATACACAAACATCCCTGACCAGTTCATCCACAGGGCGTTCCCTTGGGAGTCTGGCTGGGGGAACCTGGATGCAAATCCTGGGCATTGTTTGTTTTCGCTTGTGGCGAATAGGTCTATAGTGGGGAAACCCCACTGAGAGAAGAGATCTTCTACGATATCTCTGTGAAGGACCCATTCGTGTTCCTCTGGGAGGGAGTCTCTGCTTAGGGCATCCGCTAGGGAATTGAGCTCCCCTGGAACATGTTGTGATGACAGGAAGATGTTCCGTCTGAGTGCCCATATCCAGATTTTCTGGGCAAGCTTGGACAGATTTGGCGAACAAGTCCCTCCTTGTTTGTTCAAATAGAACATGGCTGTCGTGCTGTCCGTCCGGATCTGCACCGACAAGTTTAGCAGATGGGGCTCGAAGGCCCGAAGCGCTCGGAATACTGCCAGAAGCTCTAGCAGGTTGATGTGGTTCTTGGCTACTGAGTGAGACCAGAGACCCTGAGCTGTGTGGTGGAGATGGTGAGCTCCCCACCCAGTCAGGCATGCATCTGTAGTCACCACTGCCTGTACTTCGGGATCGTAAAAGGGTTTTCCCCTTGCGAGATTCTCTCTTTTCCACCAGTGTAAGCTCTGTACGAGTGTTGGCGAAACGACCACTAGATCGTCCCACTGACCCCTTGCCTGAGACCACTGTTTCGCCAACCATTCCTGCATGGGACGCATGCGCAGACGCGCGTGGGGGACCAGGTAAATGCAAGACGCCATCATGCCCAGTAACCGCATTGCTTTGCGTACCGTTATTTGTTGACCTGACTGATAATGTGGAATTTGCAGTAGTATATTCCGAATTCTCTCTTCCGAAGGGAAGGTCAACCCTTTTTGAGAATCTAGGATTGCTCCTAGGAACTGTTTTGAGGTGCTTGGCACCAGACTTGACTTCTTCTCGTTGATAGAGAAGCCTAATTCGTGGAGGAGGTCGATAGTCCTCTGAATGTTTGACCTGCAAATTCCTGGGGTTTCCCCCGTTATGAGCCAGTCGTCCAGATAAGGGTACACTGGGATTGCCTCCCTGCGTAGGTGTGCAGCAGCCACCGCCAGTACCTTGGTGAACACCCTTGGTGCTGAAGCTATCCCGAAGGGCAGTACCTTGAATTGGTAGTGGCGACTGTCCACCTTGAAGCGCAAGTATTTTCTGTGGGCTGGGAGCATGGAGATATGAAAATAAGCATCTTTCATATCCAAGGTTGCCATGTAATCCCCCTTTTTTAGGAGGGGGATTACCTCTTGTAGCGTGGTCATACGGAATTTTTGGGGCTTGACATACTTGTTGGCAGGCCGTAAATCCAATACTGGGCGCATTGTTAAATCTTTCTTTGGCACAAGGAAGTAAGTTGAATAGATACCCTTGTTTACCTGGTGTCCTGGGACGAGTTCTATCGCGTCCTTTTCTAGCAGAATGGCGATCTCCTCGAGAAGGATCTTCTGATGTTCTAAGGAGTGTATTCTTTGTCGTGGAGGGTGGTTCCGGGGACGCTGCAGTAATTCTATACAATATCCTGTGGACACTGTTGACAGCACCCATCTGTCTGAGGTGATCCCTTCCCAAGCCTGGGTGAAGTTGGAAATGCGTCCCCCTACTGGGGTTGCGTGAGAAGGGACCCTGAACTGAGCGTCACTGCTTTGGTGGAGGCGTGCCACCTCCCTTGTTGGGGCTGCCTCTGCCTCTTCCACGACCTCTTTTGTTACCCTTGCTGTAACTCTGGGTAGACTGCTGGTTGTTGTTCCATTGTGTACCCTGTCCTTGGGCATAGTTGCCTCTTTGTGAATTTTGGCCGCGTGGGCGACGAAAATTACTGTTCCCCCTCTGATTAGGGGGTTTGTTGGTAAGCTGGCCAAGGGATTTGAGAGTCTCGTACTCGTCCTTGGCATTCTTAAGTGCGTCTTCGACCGCTTTCCCAAACAATAGATCGGGTTCCACCGGCTTGTCTATTAATGAAGCCTGTGTTTCTGTTTTGAACCCCGACTGCCGTAACCACGCATGTCTCTTGATAACAGTACCTTCTGCTATCAATCTTCCTGCGTTGTCCGCGGCGTCGAAAGTTGCTTTTAATATGCAACCAGACACGGCTCTCCCTTCTGCCGAGATCCGAGCCAACTGGCCCTTTAACGGTTCAGGAGCAGAGGCTATGAGCGCCGCGACCTCTTCCCATTGATGGCAGTTGTAACTTGCCAATAGGGTGGTGGAGTTTGCGATCCTTGCTTGGTAGGCGGACGTTGAGGCTACCTTCCTGCCAAACCCGTATAGTCTTTTGCTCTCCTTGTCGGGAGGAGCTTCTGATGACGATAAGGGTGTCCCAGCCCTCTTCCGAGTGTTGGTAACCACTAGGGAGTCTGGTTTAAGCTGTCCTCTTATATAAAGAGGGTCAGACTGGGCTGCCCGAAAAAGTTTTTCGACTCTGGGGTTGACGGCTCTGGTGAGGTTTGGATTCACCAGGGATGGATCTATTCTACGTTGGATGGATTTAAGGATAGGGATGGGTTGAGCGACCGGCCTCCTTTCTCCCACCAACTCTTCTGCGAAGTCCCTTTCCTCCTGTACACCGTGGGTGTCGATGTGAAAATGTTCTGCCGCGCGAGCGAGAACTTCATTAAGGAGGGGCTGGTTATCAACTGGCGAGTCGGTAACTGGGGCTTCGCTTTCTACCGGGGAATCTACTCTGTAAATTTCCTGCTAGTCTTCTACCTCCTCCAGGTCCTCATCATCCGCATAGTATTCAGTCCCGGTTTGTTCCTCCATAATTGAAAACTCCTGGTCCCCTTCAGGGAAAGGCTGTCCTTGGTATCTGGGGTGTGGAGTAGAGTATGGAGTAGAGTAAGGCTGCACCTCGAAGGGTTCAGATCTTTCGAACCGGGCCTTTTTACTTAGGGGGATAGGATCAGAGGAGACTGAGGGTGTGGCCCCTTGAGGGTCATACGAAAGGAAATGTTCTGGGTTCTTGTCATAAAAATCAGCTAAGGAAGACATCCTTGACATGACCCTGTCTATGTCTTCACTGGACCATTCTTTGGAACAGGGTATGGCTTTAGTAGGCAACTTAGAGGACTTATCAAGGGTAGCCTTGCTGGATGTTGATGTCCCAGTAGATTTATGTTTGACTGTCTGCTTAGGGTGGAAGGATGGTCTTACAGGAGTGGAAGGCTGTGCTTTCCGCTGTTTCCCCCCCCTCCCCGTGCGTGGAAAAATGTTTTCCCTGCCCCTTGGAGGCCTCAGAGACTTTCGACGCCTGGCGTCGAGGGTCGGGAGAGGTACCTTGTTTTGAGCGTGGGGCCTCGCTGGTGTTAACTGCGGCCTCGGTCTCCTGGAGCGCGGCCTGGGGGTGGAAGTCGTCTTCGTCTTCCGACGATCGAACTTCCGTTAATCTAGGGAGCGAGGCACTCTTGGCAAGAGTGGATGATTGCCTTGCGTCATGCGGCGATCTCGATCGAGAGCGCCCAGAGGACACCGAGTCGGACCGTTCTATCTGTGCCTCTTTCCGAGAAGTCGACGTCGTCGAGGTTCGGTTGGACTTAGTGTGCTTAACGTGTGTAGGGTGTGTAGCGCTTGCGTCGCCGGGGGTCTTCCCCATAGCCGCCCTGCCGGACAACCTTCTGAGGTCGGGGAACTGCGCTCGGCAGTCTTTCGACGCCGTAATGCCGTCGCCGTCTGAAAGTACGGCGTCGCTGCCATCGCTGAAGGCGCCCTCCGCTGCCATGGCTGCCTGCCTGGCGTGGTGGGCCCAACGCTTTGTCGAACGGTCCTTAAGTGTCTTAGGCTTAAACCTACTACACGCTCTGCAGTTCGCTTCGGGGTGGTCCCTCGGCAAGCAGAGATTGCACGTGGCGTGCCTGTCGACCCAAGGGTATTTGCGGTTGCACTTGGGGCAGAATTGGAAAGGGGTACCCTCCATACGCACCTTGAGGCAGCGGGCTGGTAAGTGTAGGAAATATATAAGGTGTACCTATATACTAAGAGTGAAGAGTATGTACCACCCCCCACTCTCCCTACTTGCAGGGCCGAGGCCAGCGGCCTACTAGGCCCGGGCCGAGGCCAGCGGCCTTCCGAGGCCCAGATCCGTCGTGCAGCAGCCGACGGTCGATGTCTTCTCCAGCCGTCGTCGAGGGTCGACGTTGGGGTGGGGAAGGATGTCAATAAATAATTTTACTTCAATCATTAGCAAAAGTATGGCTAAGGCCAGGGAACTCCGCAAGATGCTTCCGACCAGTATGGCGGAAAAAAACAATCTGAGGATCCTAGACGCGTGAGGGATCTTGGGTACAGTGGACGTCACACTAGGGATAGTATTACTGGCACGCCTGTGTCGACGCCCATTTTCGAGTTTCGAAAAACAAACTGTAATACTCCGCAGCTTCCACTAGATGTCGGCCTATGCACAGCATGTGATCTAAGCAGATTCCACAAGCCTCAGAAATATATATATATATATATATATATATACATATATACATACACACAAGCCTATATATATTCATGTACTTAAAAACCGACACATCAAGGAAAAAACAAACATAGGCAAGGTAAGAGAGAACAGGTTCACCGTACTTGGCTTACCTCATTGAAACAGATGGCGCAGCACTGCCCTTCCCATCTGTACTTCATCCGCGTGCTGCCTTTCCAGGCAGTAATGGCGTGTAAACGTGTGTGGGACAGACCATGCCGCCGCCTGGCAGATGTCTGTCAGAGGAATTCCTGCCCATAGAGCCGCAGAGGAGGCTGTCGATCTCGTGGAATGGGCTCTAGGGCGTCCTTGTAGGGGTCTCCCAGCCTTGGAGTGACTAAAAGTAATTGCCGAAGAGACCCAACGAGCCAGGCCTTGCTTGGAGATTGCCCTTCCTCTCGTCGACGGACCGTAGGCAATGAACAACTGTCTGGTAGTTCTGATATCTTGCGTCCTTTGCAGGTAAAATTTTAACGCCCTTTTGACGTCCAGAGTATGAAGGGCTTTTTCCGCCGCCGACGACGGAGACGCAAAGAAAGTAGGAAGGACCAGGGTCGCGTGCTTGTGATAGACTGTCGGTACTTTCGGGATGAAAGTAGGGTTAGTTGATAAAATTACTTTGTCCTTAAAGAACCTCATATATGGAGGATCTATGACCAATGCCTGTAATTCCGACATTCTTCTAGCCGATGTAATGGCAATTAAGAAAGCCAGTTTCCAAGATAGGAACTGCATGGATGAAGAGGACATTGGCTCAAATGGAGGCTTCATTAAGGCAGCCAACACCACATTTTAACTCCACGACGGTGGGAACCGTTTCGTAGGGGGGAAAGTTCAAAAGAGACCCCTCATGAAATGTTTCACCAGTCTGTCACTGAATAATGGTGAAGACTGTCTCCTCCTCGTAAACCTTGAAATGGCCGCCAAGTGCACTTTGATGGACGATGATGACAGCCCACTCTCAGCTAGGTGAAGAAGATACTGAAGAATTTGTTAAGGGGTTACTTCTAAAGGCTGAATTTCGTGCTGTGTTTGACACCACGTACAGAACCTTCGCCATTTGCAAATGTATGATTTGTTAGTCGAAGGGGCCCTAGCCGCCTGCAGAATCCTCCGGCAATCCGACGAGACTTTCAAGCTGCCAAACTCTGAAAAGTCAGGAGCCATGCTGTTAAGTTGAGGCTGTCCGGATTGTGGTGCCACACCGTTCTTGTCCCTGGACAGTAGGTTCGGCACTTTCTGGAGAGTTATAGGCTGTTCCAACGACAGATGTAGGAGGTCGGAAAACCATGGTTGTCTCGGCCAATACGGTGCCACTAGAATGACCCGGCATTTGTACCTGCGAATCCCCTGGATTGTCCTCCGTATAAGGGGGAACGGAGGGAAAACGTACAGGAATTTGTCCGTCCAGGGAAACGAGAACGCTTCCCCCAGGGATCCTTTTTGAGGCCATCTGCTCGCGAACTGTTCGCATTTCCTGTTTTCTTTCGTTGCGAAGAGGTCGATTGAGGGGGTCCCCCACCTATCGAAGATTATTTGTAGCTGACCGGTGTCCAGCTCCTACTCGTGTATTTGAGCCATTGTCCTGCTCAGGGAATCCGCTTGCACATTCTTCACACCCGGGAGATGGTAAGCCACTAAGGATATGTTGTGTTTCAACGCCCAGTGCCAGATCTTTTGAGCTTCCGCCGAAAGGGTCCTGGATCTGGTGCCGCCTTGCTTTATCAAGTAGAACATGGCTGTCGTGTTGTCTGTCAGCACTCTTACTTTTGATCCTTTGATATGTGGAAGGAATGATTTCAAGGCCCATCTCACTGCCCTCAGTTCCAGCACGTTGATGTGTAGGTGCGATTCGGTCGAAGACCATCTGCCCTGGGTTTGATGATCGTTCATGTGTGCTCCCCAGCCCGTCAGAGAGGCGTCCGTTATGATGGTGTTCTGAAATTCCGGCTCTTGTAGAGGAACCCCTCTGTCCAGGTTGTGAAAGATTTTCCACCATTGGAGGGATCTGATGACACCCTCGTCGTCGACGGTTATCCTGTCTGACCACCGGCCCATGGCCTGCTTCCATCTGTCCGACAGGAACTCCTGTAGAGGCCTCATGAACAATCGGCAGTTTGTTACTAGGTGGATGCACAAAGCCATGGAACCCAGGATTGCCACATATTTTCTCACGGAAAATGTGCTCTGTAGGCGAAGTTTACTCGTCAGTTGTTCGATCTTCAATATTCTGTCTAGGGACGGTTTCACTATTCCAGAGTGGGTTTCGAATTGAGCTCCCAAGAACTTCAAGCTCCTTGAGGGCTTTAGCGAAGACTTTTCGAAGTTCACTGCGAACCCCAGTCGTTGCAGAAGTTGTAAGGTGGCTTGTACGCTGTCGTTGGTCGACGCTGGGGAGGATCCCCTCACAAGCCAGTCGTCGAGGTACGGGTATACATGATGCCCTCCCTTTCGCAGCCAGGCTGCCACAGGTGCCAAACATTTTGTAAACGTTCTTGGGGAGGACTTTAGACCAAATGGGGGCACTGCAAATTGGTAGTGTGTCTGACCTACCATGAACCTCAGAAACCTCCTGTGTTTTTGACACACCGGAATGTGGAAGTACGCGTCCTGTAGATCTAGTGACGCCAAAACATCGTCCCTTTGGACGGATCCGATCACCTCCTGCAGTGTAAGCATTTTGAATTTTTGACTCTGTAGGGTCTTGTTGAGGTCTCGCAGGTCGAGAATAGGGCGCCATTTTCCGTTTGGCTTCTTTACCACAAAACACCGTGAGTATACCCCTAGGCCTTTCTGCGATGCAGGGACTAATTCGATGGCGCCTTTCTGTAACATGAGTGTTACTTCCTGCCGCAAGATGTTTAGATGTGGCTGGGATAGGTGTATTGGTGGACATTTTGGAGGTTTGCATTTGAATAGTAGGAAATGTCCGTACCTCACAGTGTCCAAAACCCACTGATCTGTTGTGATGGTCTCCCATTCCTTGATGCAGCTTGACACTCTTCCTCCCAGAACGGTACGCTTCCCGTCATTGCTGGTCTTTCTGTTTGCTCGTCGACGACTAATAAGTTGGTCGTCTCTTGGAAGACGAAGTTTCTGCGCCGGCTTGAGGTCTGAGAGGCGCGTCTATATCCTTGGGAAGGATACGCTGATCTACCAAAAGATCTATCCCTGGTTGCTGAGAATCTTGAGTTCCCAGATGCTCCTCTAAAGGGACGAAAAGAACGAAAGGGCTTACCACTCTGGAGAGAACCCAACGAGCGTGCTGTATCCGAGTCCTCCTTCATGCCCTTCAAGGCCTCGTCCACCTTTTCTCCGAAAAGAAGATCACCTTCGAAGGGCATGTCCAAAACTTTATACTGTACTTCGGGTCTGAAGTTGGTGCACTTAAGCCAAGCCTGGCGTCTTAGAACAAATCCGTTATTTATTTGTTTAAAACCCGAATCTGCCAGGTCCACCGCTATGTTAATAGCATGATTCGATGCCTCTTCGCCTTCTCGAACCAGGGACATCGCCGTTCTTCTATGTTCTTCCGGGAGGTGGTCCAGGATAGGTGCCAGTCTGTGCCACATCTCCCTGTCATATCTGGCCACAATCGCCAGGGAGTTAGCTGCTTTCACCGTTGAGGCCCCCACAGAGAGAACCTTCTTACCAAACACGTCTTGGCGCCTCGCCTCATTATCTGGAGGGGTAGAGCATTTATGTTGGGCCTTTGCTTTTCTCGTCGCCGCCGACACCACCGAGTCCGGTGTAGGTTGAGCCGAAAGACACTTCGGTGTAGAGTCTGGTACTTTAAATTTCTTTTCAATGCGGCCTTTGACAGCCGGCTCAGAAAATGGGTGACGCATGGTTTGGACACCTTCTTTCCAGACATGGTCTAAAATGGGTATTGAGAATATTGAGCGTCTACTCTTGCCCATATGGTCAAAAAGAAAACGGTCCTTTTTCTCCTCCTGTTGGACCAGGCCAAACTCCTTGCACGCTTTTTCCTCCATAGAATGAAAGGCACCTATATCGTCCGGTGGTGACGGGTGAGTGGGACTCTTTGGTGTTTCCATTTCCACATCCGACACCCAGGATGGATCCCTAGATGGTGAGAGGGATATATCTGACGCTGAACCGTGGTCAGATAGGGAGTCCGAAAGCTCACCTTCCTCCTGGACTGCTGGAGTAGTTGGAACCCCGATCGATCTAGTCGGGCGGTGTGAAGGGCCGGGCTCGTCGACGGGGGGTGTCGACGGTACAGGTGGAAGCCTTTCGTCCAGCGATTTCAGCAGCGAGTGTAAAGAGGACAGTACCTCCATGGACAGGGTCGCCTGAGAGCTTGGGGGTTGGGTAAACACCTGAGAGCAGGTTGCTCCTGATGGAAACCTGGCTCGTAGACCGAGGTCCTCCGGGCTCACAATTCTGAAGCCGTCGTCTTCTTTCGAGGCAATTGACGCTGCCTGTTCCTGTAGCAACGTGTCAGGCAACCCCATATCAAATACCTCCGGTCTCCAGGCCAGAACTTCCGTCGACGAGGACATCGCCGCCGAGGTCGTCGCTGGGTTGATGACGGGTGAAATCGACTGCGTCAGCGGCAGTGAGGACACCGACTGGTTCGTCGTCGTCGACGTTGGGCCTGCAGGTGGTTTAGGCGGTCACGCCTTCACAGCGCTCTCCCTGCGTTTATCCGAATCTCTACTCGTGGCTGATCTGTGTTGATCGCCCGAGGAGGATTTAGGCCTCTCCTTTCCTTTCTTCGACGAAGTTGACGAAGAT